>NC_138909.1:5339200-5986532 GCF_965231255.1 Vanellus vanellus
TAGCTTGCCTTTTCCTCCAGTCTACTCTCAGTCATACAACCTCTGAAAAATAGGAAAGAGGCAATAAAGAGCAATGGGTAGCCAAAGTGTCCTCACTGATATAATTTATTTAAAGAGAAAAATCTGAAAGTGCTTTATTGTGATGATCATTGAATAGGTTGAGGACTTTATACATTGGAAGGCAGAATAAGTAGCTAGCTGATTACTGACTGAAAGGATTATTTAATTTAGGTATAGTAAAATAAAAAACCCAGGTGTGGTCTTACTAGCATGTACTTTACTACGCCTAACTTTTTTTAATAATATAGTGTTCTTTCAGCAGCCCCCAACTGCTCTGCACCTCCTCTGTGTTCTCCCGGTATGTGTCTCAAGTCAGAGCACAGCCCTATATTGCCCTGCACTTGATGCCTTCTGGAGTGGAAATGGTGCTGATGCCTTTCATTTTTGGACAAAACCAAACTTTTCTATGCATCTGTCATCATCCTTAGTTCATTTCATTGAAATGAGCAATGCAAAGGTTTTCTTCACCACTGGTATTATCTTTCCACTTTCTCGTTGTATTTCTTTGAGCAGATTTTGGTAAACTCCGCTATCTAGATTATGTGCAACCCCAGTAAGAAGGATTCATTTGGGGAAAAATAGTTTATTTTACTTCACTGACAAAGGATATCTTTGAAAATAAAAATGGCGTCTACGCTGTTAGGTTTCTATCTTTTTTCTTTTTCTTTTTTTTCTGTGTCTTTTTTCCTCTTTCTTTCCCCAAAAGAGATATAGTAGGCTTTTAAAAAGTGTATCTGGAAGCAGAATAAATGGTAGAGGTTTGTTTTATGTTCGCCAAGGAAAAAGTTTATCATACTGTTTTGTTGATCTCTGTAGATTCATTTTGTGGGGAGAGGCTGCCAAAATGTCAGTCAAAGCTTAAGGCAAAGCCTACAGCAATCCTGATGCATTAAAATTAAAAAAAAAAAAAAATACTGCTGGTGATAACGCTTTCAAGCTCAGATTTGCTGCCCATTGAATTACTAGAAAGACTTTATTATTCAGGGGATATTGTGCTGGATCTGGCTGGAATGGAGTTAACTTTCTTCACAGCAGTGCATACGGCACTGTGGTTTAGATTTGTGGCTAAAACAGTGCGGGTAACACAGCAATGCTTTGGCTGTGGCTGAGCGGTGCTTGGGCAGCGTCAAGGCTGTTCTCTGTCTCGCTGCCTCCCCCCCAGCAGCACTAAGTAGGCTGCGGGTGGGCCAGAGCCTGGGAGGGGACACAGCCAGGACAGCTGGCCCAAATTGACCAAAAGGATAGTCCGTACAATATCATGTCATGCTCAGCAATAAAAATGGGGTGATGGAAGAAGAAAGTGAGAAGATTTTGGTCTTCCAAGGTAGCTGTTGCTCAGAGGCTGCCTGGACATCAGCCGACTTGTGGGTGTTGGTGAGTGACTGCCTTTGCATCACTTTTTTTTTTTTTTTTTTTTTCTTCCCCTGGCTTACTTCACTTATTAAACTGTCTTTATCTTGATCCTTGAGTTTTGCTTTGGCTTTTGCTCTTCTCTTCCCTGTCCTGCTGCGGGGGAAGCGAGCAAGCGGCTGTGTGGGTACTTAGCTGCTGGCCTGGGTCAACCCACCACAGTTGGAGAGAGGCCTAAGTGTCTCACTCATGTTGTCAGTGTCAAGGAGTATTTATGAATTGCGTCTGTACCAGAGTTCTTTTTTGACCTTTTACCACTACTCTTAGTGCTGACACGGCTCCACGCAAGGGGATGTAAAGTAGCCACAGTTTGTGTGGCCACGGACATTTCTAACAGAACAGCTCAAACGGGCCTGGAGGTGGAGCCGCTGTCAGTTCTGGAGCTTCAGTTTCCAACAGGCAGCCTTGTCAAGGGTCACTCCTCTTTTTGGGCTGATGTTTGACAAGTCTGTGGTACAATTCAGTGTCTCTGAGAAAATATTTTACTTTTGGAATAGAAAGTGAGTGTACACCCACCTCCAGTTTATTCTCTGTCCTGTGAGGAAAAAAATGAGGAACAATCATGTATTTGGATCCTTCAAGCATCTGTGACAGACCATACATTGACATACGCATAATACATAAGCATTTTCCCAATATTAATGTGGAAATACTTTTTGTTTGTGGGACGACTGCGCCCATTTCCCTTTGGAATGGCAAATGTGACGTGCGATTTGAAACAGTCTCTCAGGCCCTGTATCACGCCCGTGGGCCTTTGCCTGCCCTCAGGTTTATGCTGAGCTGTAGGGAAAGAAAACATGTACGATGGATGCGCTCGTTCACTCGCCACTCTTGCAGCTTCTCTTTTTTTCATGGCAGTTGGTTCATCAAGCCCTCATTATCTTGTGTTGCTGAGACCTACAGTCAGTCCCTTGCTTAAGATACCTTAGGTTGCCCCAGACAGCTCCAAGGTAGTGGGGAACGGAGGCCATGCCTTTCAGAGCATAATAACAAGATCATGTCCAATTCACTTTGTCACACTGTCCTCCATAAGAAACACACTGGCTTCGGTGTGATGTGTCTGTGATCTGTTGATTATTATCTTCTCCTCAAGTCAGAAACAGAATCCCCTAATGTTTAGGTTTAGTTGAAGTGGTGTGAAAAATTGATGGCACCAGCCAAATCAAGTCTCTAGTAAAAATTGCTGGGTTCTCAACGAGCATTCGCTAGTGTTTTCTTTTTCACAAATCAAAAAATTTCCCAGATAATGAGATGAAAATTGAATTTTGTATCTTCTATATTTTTTTGTGGCACATGCTAATTGTTTTCTAGCCAATTCTGACAATAATTAGTATGTCGGTAGCTGCTTACAAATAGTTCTGTCAACCAATCGCGGACTATCATGAGCCTGTCTCCCTAGACTGATAAACAAAGGCAAAAAGAGTCTTTTCCCTCTATTTATAGCAGACTGGGGGGAAAGGGGGGGAGTATTTACATCTGATTTGGAATTTATTTCAATCCTTTCAGCTTCAAGGGAGACCAGATTACACATATGTTAAGGCAGAGATTTATCTGATAAAACATGAATAGGGATCTGCACAGCTAGGTCCCTAATTACCCAAATGATTGCTCTGTCAATTGCCAGTTCCCGAGCTTAGATGGTCGTTCTGTCTGTGGGCGATTTGCGCTTGCAATGTTTCTTGCTTGCGTGCTCTTTCTTGCTGCAGTCCAGGCCAAGCCAGAAAGCTTTGCTTCTGCTCCTTTACTCAGAACACTCGTTGCACAAGAGGATGCACTCCCTGATCTCCATTAGCTGTCTACTTGCTGATATATTCACCTGATTTTAAAATTAATTTAATTTCTATTACTGACCCTGACCCCTTTTTCCTCCAATTTCTTGGGAATTCCAGATGATTAACAAAGAAATACACATCTGATTTCTAAACACTTCTTTATTTTTTGCAAAAATAAATGGGGAGGGGGTGTTTAATTGCATTAAATTACTTGAGATGGAAAAGCTTACTTTAATTTAGTAAATTACTCTGTGGATAATGATAAGGAGGATCGACCTGTTCTGCTCGTGTTCTGACTTTCTGATGGCATCAGCAATAAAAAGCACAGAGGACCTATTTTAATCATTAAAATTGCAAAGGCATGTCAGAATACTCAAGTAAAACGCGTCTTCTGAGTAGACGGCGTATTTATGTAAGTGCTTTCAAAATAAAAATGCTTTTTATGGTTGTATCGTTAAAACAACAAAACCCGAGGAGTGCAGCAAGAAAGTTTTCAATCTTAATTATAACTCAGCTCGATTACAGGTACAATGTAACTTGTATTTCTAGTCTTCTGCCTATAAAATTAAATTCTCTTTGTTAATATAAAAGTGTAATGCCCATCTGTCAGGTAGATGAGTTAAAAGCTCTAAGAATTTCAGATTTCCCTCCATGTTTTGTATTTATAACTGCATACGTCTGAACAGTGAACTACCATAGAGTTTTTATGATTTTTAATTTAATTTCTCAAGCATTAAACTTGGTTTTCCCAGAAGTGAATTAGCCCAATGTTGCTGTCTGGGTTGTGGGCTGATTAATTATTAACCACGTAGAATTAATGAACACTACATATTTGTGTAGTGGTATAAGACATTTTGGAGTCCAGTGTCATTAATTGCAACCTAAGTGCATGCGCGCAGGTTCTCTCCCTTCTAGAGCAGGTCTCCAGTGCAGTAGAGAGCAGGGGTGAACACGTATGTGATGTGAACAAAGCTGAGTGTGCCCAACATATTGTGAGGTTTATCGATTTGTTTTTAAAGGTCTGCAGGGGAATTGAAATTCAATCCTATTAGGCATTTGCGTCAGGCCTGAAAAATGTCACTGGGCTCATTGGATTCGGTAATGAGCAAGTGGTTGCAATAGGAACCAGAAGTGAAAAACACAACTTGAAAGACCCACAGACTATCTGGGCACAAACACTATTAAAGTGTTATGTTTCAACAAATGCAAAGAGAATAATTTGTACTGTTTCTGTGGGGTTCCAGTCTACTTTGAAATATGATCCTATCCGCACACTGGACTTCCAATGAACGCTGCCATTGTCTTCGCATTTGTAAAATGTTTAGCTGCAACAGTGTGTTTCTCTGGACTTCCAAAACATACGTCTCCCAGATCTAGTCAGCAGTATCACCTAAACAAAACCATTTATTTATGGGTACAGCTTAGTTCTAATAGTTCTATTTCTCTGAAAAGCTATGTAAGCTGTTCAGAATTTAAGATGAGAAACATTTTTGCTTCACACTATCACATAGAAGTCAAGAGACAGAGCCCTGTTTGGTGTGTAATTGACCCCTTCGGCTTCTCCCCTGTCCTCTGCGCAGTGGGATGAAGTAGCAGCAGCGGCAGGGGACTTCAGCGGGGAGCTGTCGCGTCCCCCTCAGCAAGTCAGCTGGTGCAGTCAGCACCCCTTCAGGTAACGAGAGAACCGATGGGCTCTTCTGCTCCCTCTGCTCATGCTTTCTCAAGCATTATCAAACCAGCTACCAGTCAAAAGCTGTACAAATGTGTTGACGCTGTAAACCTTCTGTCTCAGGATACGTTATGGCCCTGCATGCCTTGAGCTCAACACGCTTTATCCCGCTCCCTGCTTGCAGGTACGGCGGTTTCATACCATCCTACTTCAGCATTTTGGATTGCAGTTCAGGCTAGCGGGGAGAGAAAGATTTGTTCTATTTTAGAGTTTTATTTGCATTTAATTGTTTTTCAATGGATTTCTTTCGTCAGTCTCTAAACCAAAGTTTTAATCCATATTCTACAGGCATTTTGAGTAAATATGGGGGCAAAGAGTGGTTGATTACCTCTTCCAAGACAGGTTTTGACAGTTCACATACCTGATTCTTTTCTCATCTAATTTCTCCACGTGCTTTTCTGATGGTGTTGGGAGTTGTTTCCTTGGCACCATTTGTGGCCATTCCTGGTAGGAGATACTGCCATCGATCTTTTCTGGCATTTTTTCCATAACTTTGTTTTCAAAAGTCAGGCCCCAGAATTGCTGTGTTTTTGTGATGAAATTCTCTGTCTTGATTTGTGACATAAAGCCTTCTGTCTTGTTTCTCTATATCCTGATTACTTGCGTAGCACCAAAGAGAATTTCACATATTAGTTAAATCCATTGTTTCTAAGGTTTAGTGGATTTTATTTATTTTCAGTGAAAGCTTTTCTTTCCTCTGTAATAAAAAAGAGGTAAAAGCCCTTCTTGTTAGTTGCGTTTTTCTTAGGAAGAATTAACGTTTGCTGTATTGTTTCAATAGTCTCTCCAGTTTGCTTTTTGCTAAGTTTTGTTGCTCTTTTCAGTATGTGAGTACCAAAACTGGGATCCTCTGCAGGCACTAAGCCAGGAGAGTGGAGCAGTGGGGAGGTGAACAATGGATAAGTAGATAACTATAGAAATAGTTTCTCCCCATTCTCACCCGTTGTGCATCCAGCATTAGCCTACAAGAGGAACGCATTTTCTCAGCAGTGTGTTCGCTGCTTCAATGTTTTAGGCATTTTCTCCGCTTTTATAGCGCAAATGTGGGATTCAGATAGTCCAGAGGGCTTTCACCAGGTTCTGCAGGAGCTCGGTGTTGTCTCCAGTCGTAACGTGTTTCTCTCCTGTGGCAGAATGCTCAGATGAGACCTCCAATAAAGCACCTCCTCAGGCGCCTTTTCCCAGTCTCACTGCTTGCTGCCCCAGCGCCTACGAGAGGTTTATAAAATCTGTTTTCTTTCCTTTGGCAGTAATCAATACCATGAGATGTGTGTGTGGAGGTGGGGAACAACGTGATTAGCTTGGCTGTTTTGCTGCGCTTAGGATGTCAAGGGGGCATTCCTTCCTGATACCTTCAGTTTGCACTAATAATTAGAAATGCTGTAGTCCTAAAAAGATCTAGAAATATAATTAAAATCAAACATAATACTTCCTGGGGCAGAAATTGGCAGTGATATTTTCTGTTCCCTAGGATATGTCCAACGCAATAAAAATGAGCCCTTGTTTGTAGACAGATGGGAAGCTTCCTGTGTAGGACAGAGGAATATGCGTGGCTGTTTCTACCTTCATCTTACCAAGAGGGACCAAAAGAGAAACATTGTTCGAGTGAAGATGTTCAGTCAGTTTTTATCATCTCTGTGAAAGATGCAGTTTATCTGTCTGAGGGGTAATTGGACACCAGATGACAAAGCGAGCTAATTTTATAAAAAGGCTGAGGAATAAAGATTTTACTCTGCAGCTATGCCTAATTCTGTTATGTTCACAGTAAAAATAATATCACCTTTCCTTTGACGTGGCTGTTTTAGCATTTATGTTGCAAATGAGTGGCATAGCAACTTAATAGAAAAAGACATAAAGGTTCTTCCTGTATGCAGCCATTTTGATCGAGAGATAAAAATGACCAAGTTGTGAAAGTAGTAATATCTGGGTCATTGAATCAATTTTGCACCGATTTATGACTGTGCAGGGAAATGAAAATGGAAAACAGACAAATAGTCTTTAAGTCCTGTTAACAGATTATATCCATCACTCATGCTCAGCTTTTCATTTTTAGGGCTATGAATACCATAAGCAGTGAACACGACTCTCAGCTCGTAAATCAGTTTTGAAACAAAAATCTTTTGAGTTCTACCGGGAATATTTACAGAACTGCTATATAAACCAGCAGTACAGATGTGCAAAAAGCAGATGAAGATTAAATGTTATATCTATAATCTTAGACTTTTGAGAGTTTTAAGAAGGATGTTATCATTTTCATGGGCTGACAAAGGCAGAAATGCCATTTGGTCTCTCCCTCATTTGTTCTTAAGATTTCTAAAATTGTGAAGTGCTACTAAATTTCATCAAGGAGCTGAAGTGCCAGTCTACCAAATTAATTGAACCTGCTCATGAGAAGCAGTGATGAGTATTTTATTAGGAAATCCATATGCACGATGGATAGCAGTTTCAGTATCCTTCTGAGTTGCAGAGAAATTCAAACTGGTAGAAGCTTGATAGATTCTGCTTACCGCCTGTTCGGCTGTTAAAGGAAAGAACATGTCAAATCATCCACTGATAGCATAATATGTTGCCAAGACCAAGATATTTTGAGTTAACATTTACTTAGATACCGCAGAGAAATGTCAGATGTAAAACACGTTACCATGTTCCCTTATTAATTTGGGTTTTTTGTTTGTTTATTGAGATATTGCTTCCACAGGCCTTGTGAATGGCGTTCCTGCTAGAAATGTAAAGCAAAAACTTGTTGCTGTACTTCTTTCTACAGGCTTCAGTTGGTTAATCTGCTAGGTGCCCTGCTCTACTCTACTTGAGCATTATCAGCTTGGACTGGGACTGTGATTGGAGATGTACCAGGTGTTTCATGAAGTGACGTCTGCAATTTTAGTACCTTTACTTTGTAAACCATCACTGAACCAAGTGCTGACCAGTGCTAGGTGGCTTCGTGCCACTGGAGGGTTTGTCTTTTCCAAGTGTCTTCACAACATTCAAGCATAAAGAGTTTTGCTGAACTGTGGAGTTAATTTCTGCCTATTTATAAGATTTCCTGGGGAACATGTAGTATTTTTTGCTCATTTCTGATCTCACTTGTTGAGTAATGCCTTTAGCTCAAGCTGTCTATGTTCCTATAAATAACTGTCTTTTGGCTGTGGCAGAGGTGATTGCTGGTGATGAACAAGGGCAGATGCGGTAGCGCTGACCCGTACGCAGATGTTCCATTGTCTGTCTTGAGTGGGATTTTAGGGAAAAAAAAAGTTTGTTTTCTCAGTTGTTTCTATATCAACAAATAAAATAGTTCTCCAAAATATTAGGCATGTACAAAATAACGGTATCTGATTATGTTAAGCAAGAGCAGCATACCAGTTCATGACTCGTGGCTTTTTCTGTGTACTGAGGGAACTCAGCTGGAGGGCAGTGAGAGTGCAGGCAGTTGTATTTTCATCCTGTTGTACTTCTGTAGCATAAACAGTGTCCAGCTACTTGCTTCCAATCTATATCTAACTTGCACGTATAGGCTTTTTGCAGTTTCATACATAGGACAAGTCTGATCAGCTGAACTAAGCACACCGTGCTGCCAGAGTTTTGGTAAGGCTGCGTCTAGCATAAAATTGGGGTGGGAGGGGTGGGGGGATGTGCGGCGAGTTCAATAAAATCTAGTACTGCTTTCTGTGGGATATAGTTTGCTAAAGGTACATGTCTTTACACCTTCACCGCTTCTTGATCGCTTGGAGAGGAAAAAGGTTGGGTTTACTTCCATTGCTGACAGACATTTTTGAAGTTTGAACTCGATTTTAAATACTGCAGCGGAGAAACCCCTTCCTTCTCTGTCACACCCAGACATGATTTTGTCCTGGTAGAGCATTTGGAGGGGAGCGGATGTGTAACCCGAAAGGGGAGCTGGAGCTAGGGAGCTGTGCCAGGGTGATGGAAGGGGGGAGCGGATGAGAGCTCCCTAGATCGAGTCGAACGAGGAGGGAGACATGCAGACTGGCCGGCCGCCTCGGGCCGGAGGCAGTGAGCAAAGAATTGCTAGGGGAATTTTGATACGGTTCTGACAAAGATTTCTGACAGTGTAACAGAGTCATTTGCTGTTTCAGAGGCCAAAGGACACCTGCAGGGAGGAAAGGGGAAAAAAGCGTGGGAGCCTTGCAGGCACTTCCCGAGCTGTTCTGCCTGGAAATGATGTAAGGTCACCTGGCCCGCGCAAGTACCACACACTGCAAAAGAAGCTACAAGGCCAGAGCACACTCATTCTTGCTGGTTTGATGCTATTCAGGGGTCAGTGAGCCTGCAGTTTTAAGAAATTATTCAGCTGTAGTACCTGTAGGGCCTCAGGCTCAGTGATGGTAATTCCATTCCTGGGACCTCCCACACGGCCTGCTGAGGTTCAGTGCTTGGGACTCTCCTCTTCACAAAAGCAGGAGTAGTCACGTTCATGCACGCTTCATGGCTGGAGGTTTAGGTCTCTCTTTCCTGCAAAGAGCACGACTCTTTGTAGCGTGAGGTTGAAAACTTGAGTACTTCCTTCCATCTCCTGGGACTTCGAGATTTTCCATTCATGGGAAATCTGCAAGCGTGAAGCACTGTTCTTGTTTTGTGAAGGTAATGGCACAAGGGAAGAAGCTTGTAGTGTAATACCCAGTTGTTTTGGTTACATCTGAATTCTCATAATTTTGTGATTGTAACTCTCAGATTATCTGTAAATTACAAACGTCTGGGTAACTGATCAAAAGAGAGGGTAAATTATACATATTTACAGGTAGAACAAGTGAGGTAAAAGTCCCCTTTTCCCCATTTCTCCTTCAAACTCTGATCCCCCACTTCCCGCGCAGCCTGCTCCGTCTGTCTCCATGTATTTGATCCTCCTTTCTGCACCTCTGCTACCAAATCTGATTTTATGTGGGTTACCAACGAACGATTCTCAAGGGAGTGGTTTAGGAAAGCACATTATCTGCGTGTTAAAATATCGGCCAGTTCACTGTCTATGAGTCTGTAATTGGTATATCCTGAAGAGATTTATTATTCTGCTTAAAGGCCAGCAGAAACAAGCAATGTATTATTTTACAGTCCAAATGCAATGCTTGAAGAATAGTGCTCTCATCGGTAACTCTCAGGTACCTCTAAACACCAATCTGAATTACTGATGTATTTCGGTATTCAAATCATCACTTAGCATACCTCAAGGGCAGGCAGGTGGGCTTTTTACTTTTCTCTGAGGGTTCTGACAGAAATACTGTCCTTATGAAGTAGTACCTAAAGGAACAATGTTGGCATGTCATGGAGATTACTGTGACACATTAAAGAATCATGTGCTAGAGTTATAGGCGTGCAAGCTATTAGCGCTTCCTCCCCTCCACTTAGCAAGCTGTTTATCTTTTGCAAGGCTGGAAACTCTTCATTTTATTTTCCACAGATTTCCTTATGGAACAAACAGTCTGAATAATATCTGTAATATGAAGCTTGGGGGATAAAAAGAGATAATATTTGTACTTAATTTCTCTCCTCCTTCCCACCCATGTCATGTTCCACATTTGCATATGAAATTCATCTCCCACCCTTTCCCATGAGCCTTGTTAGTGTCCTGCTGTGCCCTCCCACACAACTTGGCCGATACTAAAAGACCTTCAATCTATCTTTGAAAATTTATTTTGGGAACTAGATTTGAGACAACGAGGTTTTTCCTGGTTCCTAAATGTTAAAGAAATATAAGATAGAGAAGCTAGGAAAAGGGCAGATCCCAATGCTGCCGAAGTATGTCTTTTCTGTGAGTAGACTGCTAGAAGTAATGTTCCCCGGACTGAGCTGATGAACCTGAAGCTTTAAGCCATGATGGATGTCTGTACGTGTGCTTTCAGTTCCAAGGAGCAGAGGAGGGGTAGGGAAGGAGTGCATTAGGACCGACGTGTGTTGCCTATACACACTAGTAAGAAGCAGGTGGTGCTGAGATTTCTGAACCCTTACTCTCTCTTTGCTGTAGCCGGGACCTTGGCTAAGATTACCTGTGACTTGTTACCCTCCCAAGGATTAAAAGTAGGGCATTGGAGTGTCTTGCTCGCCATTATTTGTAGTGAAGTGACACGTACAGCCCCAGCTGAAATCGGGGACCAATTTTACTAAGCATCATGAAGATTCGTAAACTCAGTGCTGTTTCTCTAAATAAAAGAGAAAAGCAGCTCTACAGGTGGTTTTTATGATTGCCGCAAAAGACACTGCTAAAAGCCACAAATAGATCTTGTCTCATCGTTCCCAGACAAATGCTCTCGCCACTAGAACAGGCTGTAATACAAGCATGTTTTAGCACTGTAGTACAGTGATGCCAATCCCTGTGATTAGAATTGGTATTTTTTTTAATTTGTGCTTGCTGCAGCATTTGACATTTTTCTTCAAGTGTCAGTTTCTGCACTCAAGCAGCTGAAAAAGGAGTCTCAACTTCCTTTAGAAACAAAAGTTTCAAGCCCTTGTGGTTGCAGAAAATTGCTTGAAAATGGGGCTCATTAATTGTTTTGCAAGTTGGTTTCGAAGAGCAGGATGTTTGCATTCTTTCTTTTCGTTCTGTTTTATCTTTTTTAACAGCTGTCACTAACAATCACTAAATTAAACATTACTCAACTTTCTCAAGTAATTTATGACTGTGTGGTCATTTGTTGTGGCTATGCTGCAGGAGAAAAGCCTGTAAGGAAAAACGAGCATATATTTTTTGCATAGCTATTGGATGCGCCTCTATTGAAAGGTAGGAATGCTGAGACAGGCTTGGTTTGCATCCCAGCTGCAGTAAGACATTTCTGATGGTCCATTACAACCACAGTACCATCTGCTTTTTCCAGGCTATTTATTCCATCCTTGTCTAACCTCTTTCCTTTCTGCTTTAAAAGTAAGCATGTTTTCCCAAACGTGTTACCATTCACTAAACTCTTTTTTTTAGCCCATTCAGGCAAAATTAGCCTGGGCTCTGCCTTGTCAAATGTTCTGTGGCTGGGGCAGCTATGGCTTCTGAGGGAAGAAAATGTTGCTATCAATAGAGTTGTACCGTAGTGACAGTGTGAGCAATGGACTATCCGCACTGGAAGTGCCTCTTGCCCTCTCATCGGTTAGACATCAACTTGTACAGGCTGCTTAAGTTTTTGCCTAATTTTGAGTGTGTGAGCTATCGTCACAATCTATGTGGAAATATTTGCAGGTAAAAAGAAGGCTAATCCTTGACTACCTTCTAGAATCAGCACTCCTTCTTCATTCTATCTGTAGTATTTTGTAATTGTGTTTAGGAAAGTTTTTTTTTATTTTTAGAAAGCGGTATGGATTTCATAGTTGTAAAAACATACATCTTTTCAAATCTCATTGAGCCCTTGCCTTCAGTGATGGTGGCGATGGGTTCATTATGCAGCGCATTATATCAGCTTTACCTTTTTTTTTTTTAAACATCCTCCTTGATCTTATGTTATAAGAAGGCCTATAAAAATGCATGGCTTATCTGCGCAGTACTTTGTAGCCTGGTATCACAGCTTCCCTAAGATGTGTCCTCTTTAATCAGAACAGTACTGATCTCCTCTTCCCGCTGCTCATTATTATTGTCGTTTGTGTTACATTATAGCGAGTGTTGCACAAACAGAACATAGAGACCAGCCCCATAACTTGTTAATCATCCTTCGTATGGAAATGTCTGCATTCCTTTAATCATTTAAATCAATGCTTTTAGTCTCCTGTCCCATCCCCCTCCAAACTTCATGTGTGTCCATTACCAATGATGAGAAATAAACAAAATGTGTTTGCAAAAAAGTACACTGCTGATTTACATAAAAAAAACTGCAGGACTATTTTCCTGGCCCATTTCTCAACCATTCTCAGAGGGTTTTGAAAGGAAAGGCTTTAGAGTCCTAGGACTCCTACGTGCTTCTACCAGCCCCACTGTGAGAAATTTGCTTTTAGAGCCGCTGTGGCACAGACAGGAGGTTTTCATGAAGCTGTCTCTAATGATGTTCTCTTCTCTTTCTTGGGTGGATAACTCATTTAAGTGCACGGAAAGTGCAAATAGTTTTAAGTTATGATTACTGGTTATATGTTACTTTGCTTTTAATAACAACCAATTCCATCTGCTGTCATGCTCCTCTTTTGCCGAGCCTTCTTGAGTTCCTCTGTGTCCTCGTAAACGTGTTTTGGTTGTTTGGTTTTTTCTATTACATAATATCATCGCATTTGTGTCATGCCCATTTTCCAGATGGCCGTTAAATATATTCAAAACTTGTAGTTTAAAGCCAATACAAAACCTTAGGTCTGTCTTTAAACATTCACAGTTTACTACTTTTTTCCACTATGTTTTTTCTCTTGGGGGTTAGAGCTGTACATCTCATCCATGCTGCTTGAGATTTCTGAGTGTGGTTTATCATGCTGGCTTTGACTTACTAGTAGAAGGCTATACCGTTTTTGGCACTCCTGCTCTTTCTACCTAATGTGGTAAAAGTTACTGGAAATGCTAAAATTGTTGTATTTCAGTGAGGAGATAAAAGCAAAACGCTCCTGTGAGAGATCCTTTGTTCCTGCAGCTGATTCCGTTCTAGTTCCAAAAGAGCCTGGTTTGCCTTATGCCTAAGGATACACCATGCCATTTTTAGGAGTGGAGCCTGGGTTGCCAGGCTTTCCCTCGCAAACAGCAACAAAAATACTGTTTGAAGGAATTCTATGTGCTGTCTTGATCATTTAATGTAATGGTTATCCTCCCCCCCGCCCCCCAATATAATCGGAATATTTAGCGTGTGGCAAGTGCCAGTTTGTTCGTGAACAAATTCAATAGCTGAGATGGTTTTGAATTAAACGCTGGAACTGAGTCAGGTCTTCCTTTGGAGGAACTGAAGACCAGGTTTTCCTTGGTTTGTGATTCAGGGATATCTCTGGTAGATATTTATGTTCTGTTAATGCTGTTCCTCTGGCTTCTTAGTTGCATGATTTTTGCTGAAGGGAAAGTCTTTGCTCAGTTAGGAGAGGAAGAGACCCTTTTGCTGGCTCTGCAGCTGACAGTGCTCCTGGAACCCGCAGAGGAGCAGTGGATGTGCTGGGCAGGTGCCAGGGAAGCTGCGTGGCGTTGTGGTGTTCCCAGGTCCAAACCCAACTGCTGGATCAAAGCAGAGATGTGTGACTATGTGTCTCAAATAAAGAACCAGCTCACTGCAGGACCTGTGTTTGCTTCAGAAGTGTCCCACGTATAAAGCATAACCTTGCATAAATACGTGTGCTCACTCTCCCCTCCCGCGCTTGCTCTCTAATAGATTTCCCTGAGATTCTTGAACAACAGAGCAGATGGAAATCTTATTTAAATTTAGAAACCGTGAATACCACATGCTGAGCTCAATGGAGCAATTCAAGTCAGTTTCCCTTAAATGAAATATTTTAATGCTGAATTCCATTTAGAAATTTTAAAATAGCATTAACACGTGCTATAAAGCATTTGAAGATACCTGTATTCCTTACCACACATAATGCCTCACTTGTATCTAAGTGTGAAAACTTAGTGTGTCCTAAACAGATCAAATTTCACAGCTGGTCCTCCTAAAGGACATTAACACTCCATTATTTATTAGAGCTGTTATGAAAGAAACTCCTGCACCGTCCCTAAAGAGAGAAAATCTGTCATGGTTCCCAGGAAAGAGAAGCAAGGATTATCCTTGAAAGCAATCAAAGGAGAGAATAGTTTTTACCAACTTGTCAGTGGAGTTGCCATGGGCACCAGCCAGGAGCCTAGGTTTAAATGTCAGATTTCCCTTCCAGTACTGTCTTTTCCTTTTCTTTTGCTTTATTTTTGCATTCATTCCGTTATTTTCTTTTTCTTTCTTTTTATAAGAATTTCTCTACCCACATCCCTTTTTTCCTAACACTTCTCTTATGCCTATCCTCAGACATCATGCTAATCCCAGGTAACAAAATCTGTTCTGTTGTGGTTTTGTTTTTTTTTTTTTTTAAAGACAATATGTTCTTGGATACTCGTTGTAAAGTCATTAGCATATTAATATTTGTCCTGCAAAGAATAACAAAGCAAAGAAAATTGCATTAAGAGACTGACACAGTTAAGGAAGAAACAGCAGTGTAGAGTCAGCAGCAGCTCCCCTTCAGCATTATTGCGCCTGGTTGTTTGGAGACATGTGGTACGTTTCATTATTTGCTAAAATATTACACAGAGGGGGATGGGGGAAGGAGCAGAGCAGAAGGAAGAAGCTCACATCTGTGGTAACATCTCTGCAGGGGGAAAAAAAAAGGCAAATCCTACCATTTGTGGAAGGTATTCATGTGTTGCCGGCTGGCTAAACTGCACATCAATTGAATTAATGTATCCGTTAAATCTAGATAAAAGCTCAGAAGAAGCAGTTTAAAAAAACACTTTTTTCTTTTCTGTTCTTTTTTTTTTTTTTTTTTCCTTAATTCCTCTAAGCTGGCACAGGACATCTGGGTTGGTTTTACTTTGTATGCTGGGTTTTGTTTTGCCTTGTGTGTCTTCACTGTCAATACCCCACAACAAGCCCAGCTGCCTTAAAAAAAGAAAATCCGTTTGTGTTTTGCTTACTTGTTAATAGCGTTAGCATGTAAATGAACACATCCAGGCTATAAAGTGAGCAACTCATGAGTGGGTGGGAAGTTCACACCTCCTTTGGTGCTATTGTTTCAGGCTGTCTAGCTGCAGGCTCAGGAGGGCCAGAAGAGTACAGCCTTTTTCGTAAATGAAGGCAATAGTTGCAAAAAGAAAATGGATTTATTTTTTTTTAAGAACCAAATAATGCTGTCATTGACTGGGTGCCTGTAACCTCCATTTGGTCACTAAGTTTGTTCTAGAGAACGAAGATAAAACTGTGGTGCTAGCAAATTTTCAAATTTGGATCCTGGTTTTAGTCTCAGAGTTTATTTTCAGGCTGTGTGCTTCACTGTGGCTGTGGAGAATGTGATAAATTAAGGCTTGTGGTTTTGAAACCCATTTCTGAGCTGCCTTCCTGTGATCCTGCCTTGCCTTTAAGAAACTGTGAGCATGTTTCCATGCAAATTATTGACACGTAAGTAATGACAGGCTGATACTGACTTGAAAACTGGCTTGTTAATAGAACCAATAGGATGCAGATTTTCAGGATGCATATTTTTAGTCCAAACTGAAGTTCCCACAGTGATTTTGAATTATGTGATATCATATTCACTCTTGTGAATCATTTCTGTGTTCTTGGTGCACATAGCAATGGTGCTGGATGGTAGAAAGATGCACAATCATGAAGTTTGGATGACTCTGTTTCAAAAAGAGAAACCACTGTTCAGAGGCAGAGACAGCCATGAGTCCAGTTGATGTGGTCTGAGGTGTTTCCTATCACATACAATCCTAAAGTCTGTTACCTTAAACCTTCCAGCACTTGAAACAAATAATTCAGGAATATTCCTGTGCAAGAGGGAGGAGGGCGTGAAAGTTCAGACAAATAGTCTTGAGGATTAGGAGGAGATAGTATTGGTGATGTTTATTGAAGAGCATGAAAATTCTTGTTTGCTCATGGCTGTGAGGTGGTAGCACTGATGTAACCAGTTACTTTGATTTGGGTTTCATCGGGGCCCAACTTGCAGGGACTGCGAGCAACGTCACAGTGAAACATGCTAAGTGTTCCTACTTTGCCGGGTAGGTTAGTCCTTGCCATGGGATTTTGGTGACTGAAGAAGCGTACCTTGAAGAAGGTAGGGTTCTACCCTGAAGAACCTCAGCAGCCTTTGGGGGTGGTAAGGAACAGAAATATCCCTCCTCTTCTCAGCTGGGTACTACTGGGGTTGCTGGTGCTAGAGGTTGAAGCCCTCAAAGTAGCTCCTGGAAGCTCAGTTACAAGCAGAAATGTCAGCTCCTTCCTCTAAAGCTGTAGCATTCAGCCATTATGGAGAGGTTGAAAAAGAAGTAGTAATATTTGGGGATCCTGTGGAGAAAGACCAAACAAACTGAGCACAAGCATTTAAAGAGAAAAGGGAATAATCTGTTCTCGGTGATTTCTGTGGATGTAAATAGAGTGGAACAAGAAATAAAGGACCACAAATTGCAAAAAGGGAAAATTAAGATTAAGCCTTAAGAAGTTCTTTCAGACAGTAAAGGTTAGTTAGTCACTGAAATAGATTGCCTAGGGAAGCTGTGAAATGTTTATCATTGGAAGTTCACAGAAAAAAATAGGAGAAAATGTCAAGAACATCTTGGGTGTAATTGCTAAAGAAAAGTGCTAAATACAAGTGTCCTGTCATAGGCCAGCGGGTAGGGCTGGAGCCCTTCTAGCCTGGGTTGCTGGGGAGGTCCGCTCTTTCAAGTAGCTGCTAAGTCTGGCTTAATGACAGCAGTGGCCTCTCTACTTTTACTTAGAGCCAGAAAATATTCATGAAACCTCCACTCTTAAGCGAGCCTAGGAGTCGGGTTAATAACAACTCAGAAACCTTCGCTAATTTAGTGGGAAAACTTGATTTTAAGATTTTATACAAGTGTGCATCGCCATAGTAATTTAAAATCTTGCATGTAAAATTATAGCAACCCTTTTCCTGGCATCTCTGAAACATCTTGGAAAACAGAGATTCTGGGTATGGTAAAGGTTATAAATCTTTTTTCAAAACATGGCAGGGAATGTGTTTCTTTCTGAAAAAAAAATATTTATGCTGCTGGGTAGGATAACTGAATGATTGATTCTGGTATTTCATTTGCAGTCTAACCCTAAAGTAATCTTCATCCTCTGATGTAATACAAACGGTCTTGCTTTTTAATCCCTGTCCATTCAAAAAAATCTGTTTTCATGTCTCACTGCATAATACCTTAATTTAATTTCCATTGAAGTATAATCTTACTCTGAAATAAAATATATTAAAATACAAATCCGAAGAAAATACTTAGAGCTTTTTTGCCTGAGACTTCCTGTTTCTTTACATATAAATTAAAATCAAATTCCATATGTAATTCATACTGAAAGAGGGGAGATTTAGGTTAGTTGTTCGGAAGAAATTCTTTACTCTGAGGGTGGTGAGACACTGGCGCAGGTTGCTCAGGGAATTTGTGGCTGCCCCATCCCTGGAGGTGCTCAAGGCCAGGTTGGATGGGGCTTGGAGCAACCTGGTCTAGTGGAAGGTGTCCCTCCCCGTGGCAGGGGAGTTGGAATTGATGTTCTTAAAGGTCCTTTCCAACTCCAGCCGGTCTATGATTCTATTCTATGATTCACATGTGTCACGCCAGTGAAATCCACGTGAAGTGGGGCACCAGGCTTATAATGGGGAGATTCCAGTCCCTTCTAAGTGAGATACACAAAGGAGAGGAGTAAGTGGTTGTGACCATAAGTTCTAAGATTTTGAAGTCAGAAACCTCTCTTTTTCTTGTCTGTAAATGAAAGTATATTTGTTTGACTCTGTGTATATGATAAATAATGGTGACGGTTATATAAAATCAGGTATGCTATTCTTCATTTACAGTAAAAAAGTGTTGTTATTCTTCTCTTTTCTCTTCATGCCCCACCACTGTCATCTTGGAAACACTTTGCTATGGAGCAAATGGCAATGGCAATGCAGATGTAGCCATGCATTAGTTTAGCAACCTTGGCCTTCAGCCATGTGGGAGTGTAGAAATAAGAAATCAGATTACGAGACAGAAACCTGAAGTCGACATATGGACGTCAGTATTTCCAAGATGAAGCTTATTACCCTGTTATTAGCAGCAGTCAAGCCCAAGAATTAATATCCTGATCAAACACTTAAAAGAAACAACTTGATAGGTGAAACAATATGAAAAGTAGGGACTTTCGCTGAAGCAGCAGTGAAGGTGCGTGTCTGATACATGTGATTAATCTTAAACAGTTATTGTGCAATGCCATTTACCTTAGTAGAAATAGGGAAAATAACTGCTAAAATTGGCTTAAAATAGCAAGCTGCATCAACAACTCGCCTTCTGAGGGATATGACAAAGTCACTGTTTCCAGTGGCTGTCATTCTTACTGTAGCAGCACTGGAAGCCATACATAATATTTAAGCTCTGCAAAATGTGGTTCCTGTTCTGCTTTGATACATTACATGGCATTGTTAAGAATTTTAGCAGGGTTTGTCCTCATAGACATGATAACGGGTAGTAAGCGTAGGGGTTAATTTACAGAGCACAGCTGCTCGCTTGAGGTGCCCGTCCTGGGCAGTCTCAGACATAGCACATATGAAATAACTTATTCTGTGAAGCGCTAGGTGATAGCAAGTGCAAATCAAAAATAGCATAAAATACAGGGTAGCTATTCCCCGACAAGATGACTGCCCACAAACTTCCTTGCCTAGCTAACAGATACCAATATTCAGAGAGAAAGTAGAAATAAGTAGGAGAGGGAACAATTCCAACTCTGTGCTCAGCGAGGGAGGAGGGACAGTGGAAGGAGGAAAGGCTGTCAAGAACTAGCTGCTTAACAGTGAAGAGCTTTGACAGTTCTGGCATTGCTCCTGCCTGGGTTCGGCAGCTATGTATGATCCCAGAGGTAAACGCGTACCTCATCGCATCTCAGAGCACGTCAGGCTGCCTAGAGCATACTGCGGTGTCGTTATGGCCTGGGTGTCCTTCCCTTGCCAAATGGCAAGCACCGTGTGCCCGTGGCTTGCCCTGACCTAAACCAAGGGTTCACCGAGATAAGCACCCAAAGGTGGGAATCGCGGAATGAGCTGTTGCTGCTCTGTGACATCACCTGGCTGGGTCTTACAGCCGTAGGTATTGCAATACATTTTGGTGCTATAAATGTCTTAATGTCAGGACTATAAACTTCCCGTGTTACCTGTTCTGTTACGTGTTTGACAGCACACAAGTAATTCCTTTTTAATGACTGAAGACAAACTTCCAGAAAGCCAGGTCCCAGTAGAAAGTGAGCAGGCTAAGTCATACCAGCACACGTAGGAACATAGGAATCGTCCTATTACAAGGGTCCATACATCTTGGTGTCCCCTTTCCAAGAGTGGACATCAGCAGATGCTTGGGGAAGATTAAAGACAAGACAATTTCTTAAAGTTGTTTAAGCCCTCACCTAATGGTCACCCCCCAAACTTGCTAAAATGGATGTGGTTTCTATGTGGTTAGTAACACTTAAGGGTTTCTATGGACTTCTCAGGGTTCCCCTGGAGTCCCATTTAAACTTTAGTATTCACAATATCCTTACTGCTCACGTGGAAAAACTTCTGTTTAGATGCAGAGCTATTCATGTGAAAGGATTCATGCCATTAACTAATTGTGACAATAAAAAGTAAAATACCGGTCTCTCTGAAAAGGGAAGCCGTCTGAAAACGTAGACTAAAACTCTCTGGTGTAGGGGTCTGCATGTTAACATCTAGGATCCTTAGTATTTAAAATGTGCTTCTTCATATTGCATTCACAATTTATTGTCTCTGTCTGTCGGAGAATGGTATCATCATGCTATAGTTAAAACATTTCTGCACGTGCTGTAGAAATTACCAGAAAATTTAATAGACTTCATGTGGCCAACAGCTGCCCTCCTTGTGATGCCAGTATTACAGATAGGAAAAGTACAGAAAGGAGAGCAAAGAAATCTAAACTAAAAGGGGAGAGGGGGAGAGTGGAACCACTGCAAGATTTGTCTTTCTGAAAACTGCCTGATTGCTTTTCAGATCTATACTTTTTTTTTTCCTGTTGACAGGCAAAGCTTGGGAATAATAAGTACTGCATGAATTAAATCCATCACACTTGCCTGACTGAATGCCTTGTACTGGATCTTCAAACCAGTCTGGGTTCTATCAGTGTGCCACTATTGATTTCTGTGCTTTGACAGAAAATAGCTGAGAGACAAATGATGGGGGGTTATGGATCCTACAAACGTTTTTGTGTTACTATAGCTCTAGTTAGTAGCTAATGTAACACCAGATTTCCCCTATCTAAAATATCACTGAGCCTGTGAGCATGGTTTGGTATATATCAGTCAATAAATGTTAAATATTCCTCTGTTGATACTGCACACTGTTCTTTTGTGTCTCTTTAAGAAAGGATTATTGACAGCAAACCAGAGGGTAGTTATTCTTGTCCACCTACAGCATGTCTGTTCCGAAGCATCATCAGCTTTCCCCTTGGCAGTATAGCCATTCTGTGTTGGAGATACCAGTCATGAACTCAGATGAGAATGTAAATCCATCCCATTGAAGTGGAAATTAGCCAAGATGTTGCACAGGTCTTTCACCAATCGCTGCTTATTTCACTCTATGTGTTTAATTCTCAGACAAGTACTAGCTTTGAAAAGTTGCAAAAAGTATTTCCTTTCCTTTCCTTTCCTTTCCTTTCCTTTCCTTTCCTTTCCTTTCCTTTCCTTTCCTTTCCTTTCCTTTCCTTTCCTTTCCTTTCCTTTCCTTTCCTTTCCTTTCCTTTCCTTTCCTTTCCTTTCCTTTCCTTTCCTTTCCTTTCCTTTCCTTTCCTTTCCTTTCCTTTCCTTTCCTTTCCTTTCCTTTCCTTTCCTTTCCTTTCCTTTCCTTTCCTTTCCTTTCCTTTCCTTTCCTTTCCTTTCCTTTCCTTTCCTGTCCTGTCCTGTCCTGTCCTGTCCTGTCCTGTCCTGTCCTGTCCTGTCCTTTTTCTGTTTTTTCACTGTTCCATTTTCCTTTGTCTAAGAAAGATCAAATCCTGTCCCTGGCTGGCCCTAGGAGGAGAACTGGGACACAGAATGCCCAAGAGTTGGCCTGCATGAGGAGTAGTGGGAACTCCTGATGGTGTACTGGGGGACTACTTGTTTTTTTTTTTTTTCTGAAGAAATGTGTAACAGAGTAGCAAATGTTGAATGTTCTATAGGGTGCACTACAAATTGCTCCTGGGCATGGCACTCTGGTAAGACTGGGGAGCGGGAGGTTTCAGCTGTTTGCCTTGTGCCACACTCAGACCAGACACAGTACCTTTCTGCCTTGTCATTCATCTCTCCATGTTATCAATCCTCTGGGGCAGGACTGTTTCTCCTGTGCTTGTCCAGGACTTGGAATAAAGTTTTCACGAGGAATCTGTAGGAGCCACTGTAATTCAAATCATCAGTGCTCAAAAGTGGTTGTGTGTGAATGAACGTGCCAGGTGGGAACACTAATGAAGTTCAGCACCTTCCACATGTGGGCAGGAGAAAGAATAGGTTTCACACTATGCTACAATCTCCTCCCAGGTTTCTGGATTTCCTTTTGATTTATTCCTTTTGATTATAATTAAATCATAATATACTGTTAAAGGACTTCTCTGTCCATAAATGAAATCCAATTAGGTTCATCCCTATTGACCTCTGTAGCACACTTCATCTGAGTGGTTATGGTCATTTTGGATAAATTCTGCATTTTGTCAAGGGTTCATATATGTTGCTGAAGGGAATGTATGCAGCAGTCACTGGTTTGCAAAACATGCTGCTCTGTGGCGTTTTCTACAGATGGCTCTGTTAGGGACAAATGTTAAGCCTTAGGATTTAATCTCTCCTAAGGGAAGACGGCTTTATGTATCTTTCCTTTGTCTAGGGCCCGAAGTACTACATAGGCTAGAAAGCAGAAAACACTAAATCATTGTTACATTTAATAACATACTGTAATAATGAAGTACAGATCTGATTACTAAAAGCTTTCAGTATCTGAAGTGGAAGTTCCTCATTATCATAGAAGTCTGCTCTAAAAACTCATTTATGTAGTACCAATTTACAGCAATTCCTCGCAAGTTCCGAGTAATGTATTCTAGGAGAAGAGCATCACAGATCTCCCCAGCAGGTACAGCTTAATTTAACTGGTATGAGGGGAGAGTGCATACCTGTGGCCATTTAGGAATGCACAGTGCTAATGGAGGAAGTTAAAGTCCCTTCCTCACATGTCACTTTGTGCCTTTCAGTGGTGTAATAATAGGATTTTGAACAATTTGAACAATTATTTTTGAAATCAGACATGGGAACATGTGGGAGAAACAGAGTCAGTCGTGTCTGTTGTTTGTAGTAGTACTTTGTTTAAAAAAAATCCCAACAAACTATACAAAATGAAGTTGTGTCACACTCCAGTCTTCATTGTATTTGTATTTTATATGATGTGGAAAATGTTTCATCGCCATATGTAAGGCGCGTTCCAAGGCTGTTGTTTCAGCTCCTTGACAACATGCCTATGGCACAACGGCTGGTTTTGGTTCCCTGGAGGCAGCTACTTTCTGTCTTACAAGTTGCTGATGCCACAGGCAGAAGCGGCCTTGTCGGGGGCTCTATGGACCAGACTGAATCCCCAAATCCCTTCTAGGATAGCAGCAGCATCCTTCATGCCTCAGTACTGTGTTGTGACAGTTGGAGAGGGTGAGCTAATGAGACCGTGTCTGATGGGAATTCTTCCTTCTCTACAAGAGCTGTCCCGTGCAGGCTAGTCCAGAATCAGGTACTCAGTCTGCCTGGAAGGCTCTCTCAAAGGTGGGATCTCTTTTTCAGCCCAGCCCAGCGAGATAGCTTAGACAGCTTGTGATTAAAAGCTACAATTAAAAAATGCAAAATGCTTTGGTAAAAATGAAAGCATCTCTAAAAGCAGCAGAAACACTATCAGAGCAAAAGCCTCGGGATGAACTGCTATGTGTATTGTACTTCATCAGTAATGCACTATTTAGGATAAGAAATTATGAAAATCAATTTAAAAGGCTACTGTTTAAAAATACCTTTCCAAGTGGTTTCTACTTTGAAGTTGTCTGCATATTCACTTCTAAAATTTTTTGGGTGTGCTTCATTGAAGAAAATATTTTTTTTCTTTAAACATTCTCTGAGAGAAGTTCGCTATTTCAGCTCAGGTGACAGTTGCTTTTTGTTTGACAAGTTATGGACCCCTGTGTATCATAACAGTCCTTAGACAACTTGATGCACACTAGCTTAACATTTTCAATATGAATCTCCCTTTATTTTAATATTGCCGTAAAATAATGGGGATTTCTTCAGCCTCTACAAGTTATAGTGGTGGCTGTCTTGGGTTGGAGGAGTTTACCTTCACTTAATTACAAAAATTTCTCCACCTTCAAGAGCAAAGTGACAAAAAGGAGCTGCCAGCATCTCTGGTTCCAGTAAGTGCATAGAAACAAAGATGGTTCCACTTACAGAGCAACTGTTCCTAAGCCGTGATTAAAAATGTTCATATTTTCAATAGTGTATATATAACATATTCCTGTCCTTTGCAGCATATTGATAGGAAACCTTAAACAGCAGATGCTCTGTGGGACTTTTAAACTGAAGTCCAATCTATATAGGAGACAAAACTTATAATGAGACGTAATGTAGTTGTGAGACAAGACATCGCAGGCAATTTCCTGAAGGAGAGAGTGAGATTTAATCACTTTGGGCTACTTCTGCAGCTACAGCTGAGGCATGTTAGTTGCTCTGTCAGAGGGGGAGATGCTTGTCAAGACTGTTAGCAAACTGAATTGCTGCCAACCATTTACTCACAGACAACAGATGATTCTCATAGACCATTTGTTTTATTTCTTTGCATTTCATCTTGCGTTTTGCTGTCTTTCTAAAATCCATGTTACGACAACAGGACATCAGCAATTATTGCTGTTAAAGTGCTCCAGGCATAAGCAAAGCCCCCTCTCTGCCCCGTTAGTCATCACAGCTCGGTTCAGTTATTATCTCTATCAGTTCTAAAAGTTCTAATTCTAACAGCTGTAATTACCTCAGGGTAGTAATTTTGCAGTTTTTGATTGATAAAAGTAATTTTTCAGCTACTTGGAGAAGACAGTCTTGCGTTACATTAAGTGGGATTTGACTCTCTCTGAAAGACTTCCAGGACATTGGAACAAGACATTTAGTGGCGTAGAGGTGGGTGACCACTGCTTCTGAACTGCACAGGCACAGAGAGATGAGGGGGATGAAATCCGTGTTATCTCAAGATCCCTATTTTCTGTCGCTCACATAAAATATTAGCCCCAATTAGCATTCTTGTTGCCAGTCTCAGCTAACATTCTGTTGCAGCAGTGTGAAGGAAAAGGAATACCCAGCAGATAATCAACCAGGTAATTACTAGGCAGTATTTCCTCATTCAAAGGCAGGACATGAACTGTCTAACCAATAGCTCTTAGACCCTCTGCCAGCGTCTGTGCTGTGTAGTTGCTGCCACTCCTCAGCAACATTTTTCCAGTCTTCCTTATCCTGTCCTCTCCTGTTGGGATTATTTGCAGCCTGCAGTCTCCATCTTGATTTGTAGGTTGATTGCACAGATTGTAACTCAGGGCAAGTTTGGCAGAAGGACTACAGGAGGTAAGGCAAAGAGAGACAGATGGGTAAAAATGACATTGACCCAATTGGCTTGTCTGAACTCGATGCAAAATTATATCCTTGTCCTGTCCCATCACTGTCCACATATCAAACAAATAAATTCAGTGTTCCTGTATTAGTTCCGCAGCATCATTTCTACAGCCCAGGGATGAGTGTTCCTGAAGCGAATGCCATCCTGTATAATCATTTGAAGCAAGCCTCACTATCACCGTCTTTTCTTTTCTCCCCTAATACCTCCAGCCAAGCATCGTCCCCCGTCACACCCTTGCCACAGGCTAACAGCACCAACTAAAAGGCACCACAAAGCCTGTTAACATGGGTTCCACACTGCCTTACGTTGATGCACCTCGCTAGCAAGTTGTACTTCAGTGGATGGGTCTGCTTTGGTCCAGGATGCGGCAGCAAGAAGCCACAAGCAAGTTCTCATTTTACTTGTATCATCTGGTGAAGGCAGAAAGAGAGTAATAAATTGCTCCTAAAAAATATAGCTGTAGGGCGTAATTCAGGACAATGACCTAACTGGAATCTCTGTCCAGGATAAACATCACAGATATCAATATACTCCTACAAGTGGGTAAAGGATCTAAATTGGTTTTTTGAAACACCACAGCTATTATCGAGAGCAAGACCGTATTCCAGGTGATTAGCATCCTGCAGACCACTTTGTCTTATCTAGGACCATGTCATAAAGAAGACTGAAAAAATGAAAAAAATTAGATTTCCGTGGCAGTGAATTGGGAATGGCACGACCAGTTTCAGTGCAGAACACATGGGAAGAGAAAAATATGGTCCAAAGGATTATGGCTAGAGAAAGGAGGGAGGTTGGGTGGGCTGGAGACCCCATTTGCCAGAAAATGTGAGATGCCACATTTCCCTTTTAAGCTGGTAATTTTAATGAGAAACTCACTTCAGCGCTCAGAAATTTGTTCTTAGAAATGTAAAGGTGCAATAAGAGTGTGGGGGCAGTATTCAAATGCAGAAACCAAAGTTCACAAAAGCAGAGGGAAATTAGTGTTGGTGGCAGAGGGACTGTCCATTCTTTCATTTCATCTGGTTACAATCAGCTTTTGAATTTTGGTGTGCTTTCTTAGCCAAGAAAGACCATTCCGTGAGATTTAATCAGGCTATTGAATTGTCAGGGTATCCATAATATGTAGAGGTAGTGTTTTGTGATTGATTCTTTTTCCTTTTTTTAGCAAATAAAAGCAAATACCATTACAATAATTCACACTCAGAAGAGTATTTTCCCTGTTGCATTTAATACTATTTCATTAAGTTAGCACAATCCAAATTAAAATGCGAGCAAGATAGTTGTTTAATACATCAAAAGCAAATTAAGTCTGGATTTGAAAAGGTGTTACAGCTTTTCCTTTCATAAAATAGAATTAGTTCTAATTTGTCTCTGAAGTTTAAACGGAAATGAATTTATTGATGAAATATAGACCAAGATTTTAAATCCAAGCCTAATGCAATTAAAAAAGCGAGGAAGTTTCATAAGGTTCAAATGAAAACCGTTGTTATGCTTACAAGCTGAGGAACAAATCAGCACAGCACTACTGAAATTATGAGAGCTACGATGGGTAACCCCTTTGACGTTTGACTGTGGGAGAGGCCAGGAACAGGGAAATAAAGAAATCCACAAATACACAGAAAATGTTCATATTTTTAGTAAACTTACACAGGTAAATTTTGACAGATTTTTAAGGTGAGATATTACTAATGTGAACACGTTATCTGAAGTTCAGTATTGGGTGTAAGTATGGACTAGCGCTGCAAAGATGGCTTATTTGAGGGCTACAAATTCTCTCTTCCTGTGTTTGCGTTCTTTCGTTTCTATTCTTCGTACCATGTAGTGAATGAGTTTACTAAGCCTAATGTTGGCAAACATAATATATAAGCATTTGTCTAAACTGCTGAAAAAACAATTTTGAATTTGGAAATGTGATTATTTGTTCAAGAAGGTAATTCAGTTGCAATGAAAAAACACCATACAGACCATCAAAACTAAATGACAAAATATATACTGAAAACATCAGGTGATGACACGTAAACAAGCAGCCTGATTTAGAAAATGTTGAAATTTGATAATTAGATTACTCTGTTGGGCAGCTAATTCTGAATCTAATCCTAAATTTTAGGCATCTGGTTTTGGAAAGGTTTGCTCTCTCAGCCTCAGTTTTTCTTTTCATAAAGTTGGAGGAGTGATGCTTCCTTTCCTTACAGAGATGGTAAGAGGATTACTTCTTTTCACAGTGCTTTGAGTATGGAAAGTCCTATAAAAGCGTTATCTGAAAATTCAGACAGCTCTAGTGTTATCCTATTACCCACTCATAGGGGCAAGTAATAGATAATTGGGTTCCTACTTACCTTCATTAGATAAGAGATTTCTCATTTAACTCTATCAATAGAAAGATTAAGAGTCCTTGTTACTCCAGGAGAATAAAGTTGCGGAGGACAGGAGAAGTGAATAATAGTGAGTATAAAGCCATGCTTGTAAACCAATAAATCTGTGGCAATAAAGAAGTTTCAGACTATGAAATACCCTCTCTAACCTTTATGGTCATACTTCTAATTCAATACATGGAGACACATTACTCTGTATCATGTGAAGCAGAATAAAGCGGCCCATTAATTGCATCAAAAGTTTACAAGCTGACTTCATATTTTCACACCTGTCATGTGAAGACAGATTACAAGACTCTCCTGTGAGTTAGAGCAGAGCCAGTGGAAAGGCGTTTGGAGCTCATCTTGACCTCTTCAGGTTAATAATTACTTATTGCAAGTTTTTCTTTTTGTTTGGTACAGCACTGGCATGGTTGCTGGCTGTACAAAAGATTTTTTCTGCATTAGACTTCTATTTCAGTAGAATCCTCTTTTTATTTGCAATTGGCAAAGCCTTTTTCAGAAGTTTGGTCAAAGAAAAAGGGTAGAAATTAAATTTTCAGCCTGACGCATGCATGTGCCAAGTTCATAATCACGTACACTGAAGTGAGATGCTGTTAACTCCTTTGGGTTGTTGTGGCCCATGACACGACTGCACAGGCTTTCCCACAGGAAACTTTCTGATGTTGCTAGCAGCGTGTACTAGACCTAACTAATAATGTTTTCTGAAGACACACAGGTGGTTTGTTCTCTACCCTTATCAGACAGAATTTTGATACAGGGGAGCAGTTAGTTCCAATGCTCTCATTGCTTTTTTTTTTGGTCTTATTTTGTCCAGGAAGCACACTGAAAAGTACTTAGCCAGCTTCCAGACAAAAATGGTGGTTTCTGACTGTGGCGTGTGGGTAGAAAACTACATCTGATAGAGTGTAAGAATGTTTTTTCCACAGCTGCACAACATTTCTAAACTATTCTCTGTATTTATCTGCAATGACCTAACAAAAGTAATCCGCCTTTATGGCTACAAAGCTTAATTACTGTAATTCTGCTTTAGTTTTGCTTCCACTGGGGTTTCTGTCTCATGCAGCTCTAGAGTAGCATTTACGGGCACACTTATTCTTGGAATAAAGTGATGTGGTGGGTTACCATAGGGTGCTGTCTGCCTACAAAGTGTCAGGTAGACTGTAACTCACCCTGTTAATTTTTAAAACCTGTAACAGAGAGACAGTATTATATTGCAAGGCCACCTTTCTGTGTCACCTTCCTAAAAGCACTCTTTGTTTTGATACTACCCATATTTCTCAGGTTTCCACTGTCCTTTGTGTAACAACCAATTTCCTGTTGCTGCTGGAATGTCGAAAAAGTGATATTCTTCTGGGTATTTCTGTCTGTTGTGAAATCACCAGAGGGAAAAGTTTCTCCCACTGTACTAATTGAAGAGCGTGCTGTTTGGGTAGTGCTGAGGTTGATATTATGTGTGTCTAGGTTTATAAATAGCATCTCTGTTCATCTTTTCTGATAAATACAAAGCTACCATTTCTGAAGCCAGCGCTTCAGAAATGCCATAGCGGGCAACCAATATACAGCTCAAATACATGGTATCGCGGACGTCTGTGTTAGAGATGTCATAAGTGGTCATGCAAGGTAGTCAAGAGTTCGCAATTACCTTCATCTTTCTGTGAACGAGGACTGAGCAAACCTGCTCTCCTTACAGGTCATGTCAAACAAGAGATGCGCCATGCAAGTGTAAGTGCTACAACAGTTGATTTTCCAGAGGGCGGGTCAGATGCAGACCCACAGCCTCGTCCCATGTCCCCATGTCGTGCCCATTGCCCAGCAGAGCAAGGGCAGAGAGCAGCTTCGGGAGCTGAGCTCCCCTCAGCCCCTGGAAGAGCATCCCCATGCAGCCCCAGCTGGACCTCTCTAAAGACCTTCTTTTTTCCTTCCTCCTTTCCAGGTCGTTACTTTGCAGCCACTCCGCTGCATTGTTTATAAATTTAAAAATAATCCCTGTCAGTCTCTGAAGCACAAACACACTATGTTTTTTCATGGCAAACTGGCAAACTCTTAAATAACTAGGACATTGTATTGGTGATGAGAAAAGAAAGCATCTACATAAAGAACAGCTTGCCAAACTATAAATTTCTTCTGCAATCAAGAGAAAAATAAAGCCTCCAGATTCTCCTAGCACAAATTTTAATGATTTTTCTGTGCTATTATTTGATATGAATATTTTCAGTAAGACTGCAGGAAAAACATTGCTTGTAATCATTTCATTATGTAAAAACATTCATATGGGTCAGACAAGGTCAAGAAGACTGGGAATATATCAGTAGGCAGCAAAGGTTGGCAAGGTAGAAAATACATAATTATGATGTGGCCTGTTTAATATCCATAATTAGGGAAAAGTAGTCAGATTGCAAAATATTGGTTCTTTTTTTTTCTGATCTTACTGTAAATATGTTTTCCTGCAAGTCTTGTGTGTCTGTCTTAAAAACAGGAATGGGTTAGGAAGTAGCAGTGTGCTTACGGGGCAAGGACCTAGATCGCAGCCAAGAGAAAGTACATTAGACAGTCAAGAAAAAACACTGCAAACCCAGCTTCTGAATGATTTATAGAGGCAAAATAAGCCTATCAAAAGTGTATAGATGATCCCCTAAAGGAGGTTTCCTTTGCTATAGCTCCCCAACAGAGATTATAACACAGAAAGGGAAAGTGTGGTTCAAAATAGTCAACAATTTCAATGGCATCCATTGGCAAAAGGCAATGACAAAATGAAAGGGGGGAACATGAATAACATCAGTTCCTGGTTTTATACAGCGAGAACAAGAGAATACATCTGCTTTGGGCTTTGCATTGCCATAAAGTCATGGATGTCTGAGCCTCACTAGGGAGAACTGAATGTATTTTATACACCAGGTACAAGCGTGGACCGGTTCATGCTTTGCAGACTTCACAGTATTGAATTATACTGCTATTTTTCATTTGTAAACTTTTCAAATTTACGAACCAGACATGATTAAACTACTCTGTAAAGGAGATAAATGAGTTATTTTTCCAATTAAACAAAATGACTTCTTTAAGTCATTGTTTTAAGAGATCTGTCATTCTGCTGGGGAGGATGGAGAGGAGGATTCTTCATCATAAAGAAATACTGAAAAAATGCTGCATTTTGGAGAAGGGGAAAAAAGATCGTAATAAAATTTGTAGGTGATACTGAGGTGAGAGGTGCTATAAACACTATGGGAATAAAGACGTAATAGAACAAAACGGTGCCTAGTGAGAAAAGCGTAGGCACTGAAAATGCAAAATGAGAATCAACCTGAAAAAAAGCGCAGATAGATATCTCCTGGGGAAATAAATCCTGAGCACACATTCGATGAGCAAGAGAAAATTGGGAAATGGTAGTGATTAAAGAGACCCTGAGTTGAAGCTAGTCAACAAATTAGACAGTAGTAACAGTATGGTATGGATAAACAGCTGTGCGATTTTAGGATACCTCATGTTCCAAATATGGTCATTTCCTTCTCAGAGAACTAGTGCCAAGTTTTAGGCACAGAGATGGCCAATGTGAGAAGCAAGGCAACACTGGATTTCTGTGGTGCATGGAAGCACCACAGAAACTGGTTTACTGCACCGATGAGTTTCACTCTTCCTGATTGATGAAAATAGAGATTAATTTCTCATGATGTGAAAGACCACAGCAACTTTCCTAATTATTATTTTCAATCAAATCATTGTGATTTTCCTATAAGAAGAGAAATAATTAAGAAAAACAGAGGCCTGAACCACTATATTCCTTTTAAATGTATTCAGTTTGTACTTTAGTCCGGGAGGAGAGCAATCATTTCTCTTTGTATTCTGATGGAAAACTTCCTCCTTCCTCTCTACTTCACAAAAAAAAAAAAAAAATAAATAGCATGTTAATCCAGAAATCATCTCAATAGTAAGGAATTGCAATCACCAGTATTATCACGTAAGACCAAGGCAGACGCGCACTGATTCAGTATAAAGGGCTGAATGCACAAACACCAGGTCGATCCCTTTATACCAATAATCTCCCTGGTTCCCCGTGGAAAAAAATAATCAGATTACAGATTGAGTTAAAGAAACGCACAAATGCCATCCCAGCACTTTATTTATTTCAACCCTTCTTGGAACTGCGAAATACCTCCTGAGCCAAAGGCTGTTAAAATGCATTGGTTCAGGGAAGCACTTGAGCACGTGCTTAAGGTTAAACACCCAGCACCATCTTGGGCTCCGGGGTGATAATCTGCTGCATTGAGGGCTCACTCCTGTGGTGACCACTTGTAGCTTCAGAAGAGGCTCCCAGGTAAAAGCAGGTATCAGCAACCTGCTCAAATTAAAATCTGCCACACCCGAACACCCAAAATGTATTTCCTTTCCTCAAGAAAAAATCTGCTTAGACATTGGCGGTCTCTTTCAGATGAAGTAAAAAGCAATTGAAATCTCATCCGTGACTAGCATTTTCTTGAATTTGCAAAGTGCAGAAAAAAATAGTATGTAAACATTTAATTTTTGCTTGCTTCTTTACCTGGGGCTCTCACAGCCCAAATTATACTAGGGACCTTGTTCCTACTGTCAAGAAGTTCAGGATCAGTGCTCCGACTTCCGAGAGCTGTATTTGCCTATCTCTAACTTGTGCTCAGCTCCTATCCTGCAGTGAATGCATATCTAGTTTACGCTTCTTTTTTTTTGTTTCGCGCTGGGGAAAAAAGAGACACCAAACCAAATGTTGGTCCCAATTACATTGATTAAAATCTCTGCTAAAATAAGTGGAGTCACGTTGGAGGAATATTTTTCCATTGCTTTTGTGCCATTTTGGATTTATGCTTCCCTGCCATTTGTGTCACTCATCCCACCGCATTCCTTGATGCCTGTCACTCTCAGAAGGAGAAGAGCAGCTTCCCATATAGTCTGCCTGAGCAACATGATATTCAGTGGGTTTTTAATTAGATAATGCAGTTTATGGAAGAACTGTGAACCACAGCTGATAAGTGAATGTAAAATACAGCCCTTGCTCTTCTAATCTCGCTTGCTGCTTTTACGTGAGAACAGAGTCTTTGTAAGCGCCATACTGGAAGCTCATTATGCAAGGGGAATAAAATTCAGCTTCTTGTTTTTACGTTGCTTTTGCTGGAGATATATCCTGTATAGGGATCTCAACTGTAAAGAAGCCTTAATGTAAAAGAAAGAAACAGTGGGATCAGGGACAAGCTTAATTGGCTTTTGCGGATGTTTAAAACATAAGGCCAGCACGTTCATGTATGTAATGTACATGGGATGAGTTTGTGGTGAAGAACTAAATGAAGGGTCTTACAATGGCATACCGAATACATGTGAGTTTCCAGGGTTTGGTTTTGGACTAAGACATTATGTCAGGGTAAATAGCCCACAGTAGCTATTAAGACCATTAGTACCAGGAGCATGATGCACCTGCGTCATGTGGTGGTGAGTTTTGCTCTAGTCTAACAAATGTGGCAAAAACTTCCTTAGGTGCAGAGAAAAATCATGTTACCTGGGATTCAGGAAAATCTCCAGAAAGACTTACACTCGGTCTGCAGAACACAGAACCTAGATTTCTTCCTGTTGGATGCAAAGTCTGTCAGGCACATGAAGGACTCTGTCCTCTGATCTCCTCGAGGGCAGTAACATAGGGTCAAATCCTGCTCTCACTTACACTGGTGTCAGTCAGGCCTTGCAGCGATGTTTCTGAGCGCCCTGTGTCTTTCACATGGGCTTTGTCCTGGGAGGAGTCAGGGGCGTTCATCAGCGCGCTTAGTCTCGCAGGCGCAGGCGCAGGAGAAGTGACTGACAGTAGAATGTTGTCCCTAGGGAAATAATTTGTCTGGTACCCACTTGGAGTCTCCAACAGCTTCCACTCTGTCTCTGTGTCACTGCAGCATCTTGCTTGAACCACAACATTTCTTCTTTTTTTCTTGCTGTTTTTTATAACCTGAGCACATTTCTGGAGCTTGATTGTACCCTGATGGCTTTGCGTGTGCTGTTTCTCAGCTTACCTTGAGAAAGGTTTGTTTACAGTGGCAGAGTAGCCTCAGAATCTAAGCCACCACAGCTCTAACAAACATTAATTTTACTTTCCAGTGTTTACTTTTCTTTTTTCTTGCTTTTCTGTATCAAGTTCCCTTGCTATAACAGTGTCTGAGCAGTGAGGAGTTTGACATTTGCTCACTGACAGGCAGAAATTCCAATCAACTTCGATGGATTTCAGATTACACCTTCCATACTGAAGAATTAGAGATGCAACAAAGGTTGTTTAAATTGTGAGCAAATGAGTTATTAAAAACACGCACTTTTGAACAGATTGGATTGAAACTATTTCTGTAAATGTGCACTGAACTCAGCCGATTGTTTGTCCAAAAAATGAAAAGTCAAAACATTCCAAAGCTTTGAAAACAAAACATGAAAAACATTTACCATTTCAGAATTGTATTGTGAAATTAATTAATTTTGTCATCACTTTAAAAAAAATTTTAAAAATTGAAATTACAATAATAGATTCATTTTGGTGAGGAAAAGAAGTTAAAGAATCATGTTGGGTCAATTGACAAGTTTTATTCTTTGGTTAGCCACTAAAAAATATCTCAAACCATTATTTATTCTCAAATACAGTTATTTTGACTGCAGTTTAGGTGCAGGAGCATAACAGTTTTGAAAATACAACCACGTGCTGTGGTTTTTGAAGCAGACATATTTTCATTCGTTTATCCATCAGGATAGTTTAATCAGAGTCAGAAGTACTTTTTCTTTTTAATAAGGTTACTTGCTCTGCGTAATTGGTTAACAGACCACATTTGTGAGTTTGATTAATGAGGAAAAAAACTCGTTTCTTAAACCAAGTCCTGGGTGCTTCCTGAGCAGTACCTGAAGTGCCGAGTTGAAGCTAGCAATACTGGAAAAGGTCAAAACCCCATTTCCAGGGCCCTGGTCTGAAAACTTAAAATTCCGCTACGGTATGCTTTTATTGCACATTAGGTTTAATAGGATATTATTGGTTTGTGAATACCCTTTTCCCAGATGCTGCCTACAATGTGGTGTTTATTGCGTGGCGGTTCTAATGTGATTTTACTGCTTTATAAATACACTTTTTACCATTCTTTCCCCGATACTGTGGCTGTACCAATATGCTTGCACATTACCATTACTTCTGTCTTAAAATCAAGGTTAAAGCAATCACAGTAGGACTTTGCAGAATGAATGATAATTGGAAATGCATCCAGCAGGATGCTCTTGATAGTCTATAAACAAACAATGCAGAATCCTTATTCATTATTTATCGCTTGTTCTTTGTGACATTTCTTTACAAGACGTATCTTTTTCCTTTCACAGAGCTGAGCGAAAACATATGTCAGGCCAGATGCATACATTTACCTCTCTCCTTTTCTCCCACCTTGAATCAGAGTCTCTTGCTCTGCTTAGGTTCTGTCTGTAAGTTGACCCAGCTGGTCCAGCCCCAGCAACTGTGAACTCATTTCGTCTCGTGCTGCACGTTCATCCCACTGGTCAGGTGCCTCGTTGGGCTATGTGAAGTTCTGTGCTGGTTGGTAAATGGCTGCTTGTTCTCCATCTAGCTGTCCCGGGTCTAGCTCAGCGGCATCTCTGCCACCAGGCGGGCCTGAGGCTGCAGAGGGTTTTATGCACATCTGACTCACAGCTGCTTTTTCTACCAGCTTAATCCTTAGCTAGCAATGTTGTGTTTGCTTGCTTTTCTCCGCTAGGGATGAACGTTACAATTAAGCTATTAATTTACTTTGGAATTAGTTCAGAAGAATATAGGTAAATGCATTTTTGCCTATCCCCACATTTTTAACCCAAGAGATTATTGGACCTACAGTCAATTTTTATTTCACTGGATTTGAAAAAAAAAAAAAAGCTGCTAAACTTTTATTAAATTAAAACAGAAACCAATCACGTCTCTCCATACCTGTTTAATTAGTTGCTTTTTATATGTATAGATTCTGATATCCTGTTTTGAGTTCTCTTTTGCTCCCGATCTCCTCCTCCTTCTCTTCCTCAGTTTTTGTTTTAGAACATTGCTACTTCCAACTTTTCTCTATTTAGCTAGTTCCTCTTAAGTCAAACTCCAGGTCTTCTGTCTCCTGCACATATTTGAGAGAGACAATTCAGTGTCATAACCCTTTTTTGGCTTGCAGCTGCAGCTCAGCTGTGCTGTTCTCCTGAAGGCAGTTTACCTGATTTGATTTTCATCAAACTGTGTTTTCCTTATGAATTCACCATATTTGCAGAGTGTACCATACAGAGGTTTTAAAATATTGGCACAGGGTTTTGGCACCTTAATGTTTTATCTGTGCCCTGGTATTCCAAGATGTATTAAAAAAGTTATGTCGGTAAAAAAAGGCTGATACAAAGTTGTAGGCTTCTGGGTAGAAATAATCTAGATCTCCCGCCTAAAAAGCATTTATCCCCCACGGTCATGGTTTAGCATTCACTTTGCAACCGATAGACTGAAAGACACCTGTTTGCACACAATACAGATGCACCATCCTGTTTTTTCAAAGTTCAGAAAAAATATTTGTGAAGTAATTCCAACTCTTCTGCGTCTCATATAACACCTGTATATATTTGCCTCCGGTTGTCATGGATTTGAGTCTTCATGTCTTTAGCAACCCGTATGAAACTTCTGTACTTTTTAACCTGTAATTTGTACTGATGTCTCTCTATTCCTCATTTATTCCATCCCTAGATTTAGAAGTAGGCTTTATTTTTATTGTTGCCTTTATTTCTGTACCGAACCAGAAATTGCCTGGAATTCTCTTCCTTCTTCACAGTATGGGTTTGATTTTAAATAAATTTTGTTCCTATTTTTCTGTATGAATTTTCTTCCTGATCCATTTCTCTCCTATTTTCTTCTGGTTTGGAAAAATAACCCCTTTGAAAGTACATATGTATATGTATGTTGGTTGGAATGCTTTCCTGTTCTCTCAAGCTGGGCCTAGGAGGGTTGAGATCACTGTTCTTCAGACAATGGCCAGTGTCTAGTCCAGTGACTCATCTGACCTGCATCATCTCCAAGTCACAGTGGCCTTATCCCACGTGGGTCGCAGTACCTTTTAGGTTAGAAGGACCCTTACTGAAGTCAGTGAAAAAATGCCTGCTAACTTGAATGAGGCCCATGTTTAAAACTATTTTTTGGAACGCCAAACTGTTCTGTTTTTACATGCCTTAAAAAAAGATAAATGATCCTTCAGAACAGAATTGTTTTCATATTCTTTGTTCTCTCTTCTTGATTGGATTTGATTGGGGGTATAGCTTTGCAATTCTGTGAGGAGTAATGTCTCTGTGTCCTTTGCTCTTTCTTACATAGTGAAGCATGCTGGTATAATTCAATAAGATTCTGCTATGTACATATCTTCTGATCTGTGAAGAAACTAATTTAATTCCAAATTAACTGCTCTCAAAAGTCCCTTTTTTTCTTCTTCATTTTAACACATTGCAAGGCTACAAGTAACTGTAGTTCAATTTTAATGAGAACAATTGAAGGAAATACCATAGATAAATGTCAGTGCATGTCAGAGTTAGGATTTAATGGACAGAAAAAATGCTTCTTCCATTGAGTTGTATATTTTCATCCTGTGTAAATGATTGTTTATTCAAATATATTTATGTTAGGCCTAATAAGCTGTACAGCCTCCTGCAAATGACATTCTTACGATTGTGAGAGTCTGATTTGCAAGATATCTGGAAGGGATTCAGATTACTATGAAGTACTTCTAATACATAGAGTAAATTAAAATATAACATACCCTGTTCATCCTCATGCTTCAAAAACATTCTGCTGGTGAACATACTAAAGCCAGATGGCTGCAAGACCAGATCTTGTGTAGAAGGTGTACATTCTTTTTCCCTCTACTTTGTGTTCTTTTTACCTACCTAGTAGCTGGTATAGAATCCCATGCTGTTACAAACCGCTAGAAATATTATTGTAGCACATGTTAATTTCTGTGGTTGTGATTCTGACTTCGGGCCAACTGTGGTTATAGCAAGGTAGCAGCTGCCCCAGCGCAGCAGGCTGAGGGCAGCAGCAAAGAGCATTCTGCTCAGGCTGGAGGAGACAGGGGACTTACCTGTTTGAGCAGCAACTATTTCCTAAGCAGCCAGACTCCGCTTTTCCTCTGCACAGTTACGCTTCACCATCTTGCTTCCTTCAGCACTTTCTCTCTCCACTTAGCGCAGCCACAAACAAAGCAATGCAGAGGCAAGACTACAGCTGTTGCTGGAGGAGAGGATGGGGCAGGGAAGCTCTGTTACAGGTTGCTGCATGGAGGGAGGAATGGGAATGAGGGGAGGATCCCATGAATAGAGATGCTTCAAAGTTCTACTGGTTTAATGAGGAAGGAAAGCAATACTGAAATCCTCTCCATATTCATAAATTCTCTCCAGCTTCTTGTTGCTCTTCAAAACCCCACTGATCTTCACCTTCGCTTCCTTAACTCAGCATCCTCCAACTGTTGTGATCCTCTTACTTCACCCCCTACAGTTATTTTCTCCTTAATTTTGCCCGCACTGCTTAGAAGCGTTAAAATTACTGCAGACAGGTTTCTTTGAGTGTCCTTGGTGTGTCTGTATTCATCTCGTCCCTGATATTTGCATTCTTCACTAGACACAGTTGGTTTTGTTCTGTGTTTGTCCAGCAGTTAACAAAGTGAAGGGGCTCAATGTCAAAGGCTTACAGAAAGAAGAAATATTAGGCTTAGCGTTCAAATATTTCAACACCAAGATTTTTTGTTAACTCTAACCTTGTTATGAGTTTAAACACAACCATTTGATCAACATGTTACTTAAAGAAGGTTTGCTGTCATGTTCAATAGGGGTAAGGCAAAACAATTAAGGTATCCACACACGTCTTCATTTGAATGGTCATTCCTCAGTCTGTGCCTTGTTCTTGCAGCCTGTAGAAGGAACTTCCTAGCTTTGAGTAAAAAAACACAACCTGATCATTTGCATAAATCACCAACCTTTCATATTTATCATCGTAATGAAGTTTGCAGATCTTTATTCCTCTCTCTTCTTCCGTCTCTACACGTCCAGAGCAATTTAGAGACACCGTCTCCACTCAATCTTAGAGGGAACCTATCCCAACATGCTAACAAGTTGGAAAGGTAGAATTTTAGACTGTGTAATAAAGGAAATATCACCATGCACATACTTATCACATGAATATAAGAACTGATTTAAATTGTATACATGGCATGAAAGTACATGGATATTGAACAAAAATAAACTTGGTATTTCCTAAAGCTTTCTATGTTGACCTTAACTCTGAATTGCTTATCTAAGAATCGGTTATACCTGTCATCTGGTTCATATCTTCTGTAGAGAGCACATCCCTGTGTCTATATCAAAAATAAAAACAAGAGAAATGGTTTTTTGACCTTCAGTTAATTACCTTAACCTGACTTAGAGAAAGCAGGAGTTATTTCACAGCCGCATTCCCATGTATACTATTTCCGCAGATTTCTCCCCAAAAGAATGACACGAAATAAATTATCTGTAAGGAGATATATGACTGTGAATAAGAACAAAGAGTCTCTTAAGTATTCATCATAATAAGACCATGGAACTTTGTAGTAATTTCGTTTCATTTTTTGAAGTGGACTGTTCTTCAGGCTGTTCTTCTTGAGTATAGGTCAAGTATCAACCAGAAGAAAATGGTGATCGACTTTAAGTTATGTAACTAATGGAGGTCCAAAGAAGAATAATAAATCCCTTCATTTTTTTCAGAACATTTAAATAAAAATAATCAAGACAGTAATAAAACAAATTGGATTCACCAAACTTCCCTTAAATTATTCAAAGGTAGGAGCAAATAGGATTTTGGGTTGGTTTGGGGTTTTTGTTTTCTTTTTTTTTCTCTGAATGTAATTCAATCTGATTGCTTCTGCATACAGTGAACTGAAACTAAGGAAAAGCTTCATTAACATCATGACATATACTTGTGCCTAAGTTCCATAATTCTTTCAGGTTTGACAAAAGAAAAAGACATGCTTTTTGGTCACAAGGACAGAAAACTAATTAAGTTTTCTTTGAAAATGACTGCAACCTTCTCTGAAATGGGATTTTTTTTTCCCAGCTTTTGAATTATTTCCAGTTCCAGCATAGTCTAAAAGTTGCAGACCAAGAAGACTGAACTAAGCAGAGCAGAACATTCTTGTAAGAACATCTACTGTGCCTCAGAGAATTTGTTTGTATATCTGATGGTAACATACTTTGTACTTACTTGGGGCTCAGCACCACAGACTGCTTTTAAAGCAAAGCAACTCATAAAACTCAGAAGCTGCCAAGGTCGGCTGGAGCTGTCAAGTTGGCACAACAGAAGCCCATCCAGTCAGACCTGAGAGCAGAGAGGCTGGATGGCCGCTCACATTGCACCAGTGTAAGTTCAAGTATGAGTTCAAAACCCTAGGTTTCGGATTTTAATCATATCATCTATCAGCAGGGTGAATGGCTTTGCAGCAAAAGACTTTAAGTTGCGTATTCCTACAGTCTGAAGCATAAATAAACTGCAGGAAGCACCATAAGTAATTTGTCTCTAAAAATGCAATTAGAAAAAAGAAGAGAAAAGTTTGATGATTTTCTAGGGCTCAGCCCTGCAGTAATTATTACAGCAATGTTGTCATTAAAATCAGTGAAGGCTTTGCCTCATTGAATAAGGTCTACAGGAGCCAGATAATAATATAAGAAAAGGTAAAGTATTCTCGTGAAGAGAACTAATTTGTTCTCAAGGAAGTCAAGCAAGTCAAACAGTTATCTCACCACTGACTTTTGACAATCTACAAAAATTGAGTTTAAGACTTTTGTGACAGAATGCCTTCACGGCAGCAACAAGCGTAAAGTAAAATCCTTTGGTTTCACAGAATCAATAATTGCTGAGGTTGGAAGGCATCTTGTCCCACATCCCTGCTCAAGCAGGGTCACCCACAGCAGGCTGCCCAGGACCACGTCCAGATGGCTTTTGAACATCTCCAAGGATGGAGACTCCACTGTCTCCCTGGGCAACCTCTGCCAGTGCTTGGTCACCCTCACAGTTAAGAAGTGTTTTCTGATGTTCAGAGGGAATCTCCTGTGTTCTGGTTTTTGCTTCTGGTCCTGGCACTGAGCACCACTGAAAAGAGCCTGGCTCCATCCTCTTTGCACCCTCCCTTCAGGTATTCATACACATGGAACGATCCTTCCTGAGCCTTCCCTTCTCCAGGCTGAACAGTCCCAGCTCTCTCTCTCAGCCTTTCTTCATAGGAGCTCCAGATGCTCCAGCGAAATGCTATGGTTTGCTTTGGGCATTCTGATTTTGCTATTTTTACTGCTTTTATACAAGGTCTGATTTGGCCTGTCAGTTGGGGAGTAGTGCATCCAGAGGTGCAGTATCTGCTAGGTCAGCATGGTTTCTGCCCATCTGGTGAAGGTACTGACTTAAATGCAAGGATATGCATGTTAGATCCTTTACTGTTCTCTTAAATTCTCTTAGACTCTATTCATATGCAGGTATGTCTCAGATGAGGTAATTTGTGTGTCAAAGAACTAGAGGAAAAGGCAGCAAAGGTTGTTACTTTACTGGTGGACTAAATGTGATAGACTAAAAGAGAACACAGCAACATTCCCATCCAGCACATTTTTCTTCTAGCTCTTACAACTCTTAAGGGTCATTATGGATTCCCCCACTTTAAGGTTACCCACTTAAATCCCTTCACCCAGCCTATCCCAGCGGTACAGTCCAGTTTCACTGAACACATCCGGTATCACTGGATCCTATTCATCTGCTATTCTGAACTGGATCCTATATTCCCTGGATCCTATATCACCGCTATTCTGAGTTTTGCTTACTCTTGTCGCTTTATGACCCTTTACATCTGTGTCCAAGCTTCATAGTTTTGAATCTTACTGCCTTCATTTCATAGAAAATGTAGTAATATATCTACTACTTGGAAATCCCACAAAGGAAAAAAGTTTTTTCTCATAGAGGTAAATGAAATTCAGCATCAAGATAGACGTAGGCCCTGCTCATTCTCCAAAAAAAAACCCAAAAAACAAAAAACCAACAACCTTCCTGGATTTCTCCTGCTGGAGGAGATACCACAAATGAGCCTTTAAGACTGAACCTCAGTCTAACGGACTGACTGAAGTACAGGAAAGGTTCATTATGCAGGAATATTTGGACATGGCTTAGTAGATGTTTTTAAGCCACTTGAAACACCAGATAGTCTTTTATTGTGCACTATATTGTACAAAAGCTACAAAAGAATGAGAAAAGTTCTGGGAATTTGGGGCAGGGGGAGTTCGCTTTTGGTGGGTGGTGGGTGACAGCAAAATGAAAACTTTGTGAAAAAGATGATACCGAAGCACCCGATGTTTTTATTAGCTTTCATTAAGTGAGGTGCAAGTCGCTATTATAATTGTTGTAGAAGTGCATACTAGGAAGCACACAGAAGGGGCATTTTTGAACAAAGACAGATTATACCAGTAATGCTGCTGTCTTGTAATAGTACCAAAGAAAAGGTCATGTGTTTTTTGATGAAAATAGTGAAGTCCTTGATCTCATTCCTGGGAGGCTAACTGATGAGTCATGGGGTGGAAATATTGAGGAAGGATTTGAGGATGTTTTCCAGGATGCAGGACCAGTCTCCCAGAACAGAGGAGTCCAGCTACTCCACAACTGAGATCCTCAGGACATTCATCTTGGCCCATTAGCCCAAAGAGTGGCTGGGTAGATTGATTTCACTGGGTATCACAGACCAAATGGAGAACATTATGTTCTCTCAGGCCAAGTGCCGGGTCCTGCACATGGGTCACAACAACCCCATGCAGTGCTACAGGCTTGGGGTGGAGTGGCTCAAAAGCTGCCTGGCAGAAAAGGGCCTGGGGGTGTTGGCGGACAGCCGGCTGAATAGGAGTCAGCAGTGTGCCCAGGTGGCCAAGAAGGCCAACGGCATCCTGGCCTGTGTCAGGAATAGTGTGGCGAGCAGGACTAGGGAAGTGATCATCCCCCTGTTCTCGGCACTGGTGAGGCCCCACCTCGAGTACTGTGTTCAGTTTTGGGCCCCTCACTACAAGAAGGACATTGAGGTGTTGGAGCGTGCCCAGAGAAGGGCTACAAAGCTGGTGAGGGGTCTGGAGGACAAGTGTTATGAGGAACGTGCGTTTTCATGCTGGTTATTTCAGAAGGGTTCTGCCAGGTGTCTTTAGAAACCCGTACAAGTGTTCTTGCACAAACAGAACACTGAAGCTTTCTCCGCCGATTTCCATTTCATTTGCGTCTGATACTTTGGTTACTCAGGCTATTTCTCTGGAAAATACAGTGCATTTTTTACAGTAGAAGGTTCTGCTGTTTTATCTGATTACATTTTTTTCTGAGGAAATAAAGGTAGATCAACATTGTGACAGACTTCAGGCAGCTTTTGGATAAAAAAGACTTTGAGCTAAAGTCAGTCAGTGAAATAAATTCTGAATAAAAGATTAGATAACTGAAAGTTAGCAATAAATTGCGCGTGCAGATTACCATAAGGTAGGTTGTCTGTGCAGTGTGATTTTAGTTCAGTGTTAGTTTTCAATGCTCTTGACGATAGTTTTGGTTTGGAAAGGAAGGAATAGTATTGGATGCTGTGCCTTTAAAAACTCATCATTGCAAGCACAGAGGCCTTTCTGGTTTGTGTCCTTTTTCCCGTACTTTACGTTTTCTGTCATGTCCCCGCTATGAGACTGTTGCTGTTAGGCACAGTCAGTTGGAAGAGGGCATAGAATAAAGCTGAGTTCTTGCATTGACATTGAGCATTGAATGTTGCTGGATACCCGCTGGAGAGCTCACACGAAGTTTCAGTAAACCCAGGACTCCAGCTAATAGTCAGAGCACTTCTCCCTCCTGTACACGATAAAAGTACAAGTGGCAGTTCAGAAAATGTATAATTATGAAGAGCGAGAGGAGAGATCACTTCTGAAATCCTACTGCTTTTGGTCAGCAGTTGAAGAAATGAGTTAAACTGAACAGGCACTATAATTTAAATACCTATTTTGTCCACAACAATGAGGTGGCAGGAGGGTTAATGTGTTTTAACTTCCCAGTTCTCCTGTAAGAATACTGCCTAAGCTGTCAGTTTAATGCAGAAGTAACTAAGTGTTCAACATGGTGACAATTTCCCAGCTCCTGAATAACTATTGGATTTTTCCTTCCTTGGTTTCATAAAATAGTTTTAAAAGGAAACCTCTTAGTAACTGCCTGATTTCAAAACATAAAACTAATGTACTCTGGTTTTAATGATTAGGGATATAAAATATTTCATATTCTATCTACCATACAAAAATTAACACTGCCTTATACTACCTCTTGGCTTGATCTAAAAAGTTTTATTGCTGGCTGTTACGTAAAGTTGGATTTCTATTCTTCTATTCTATTGTTTCACGGACAACAACATGAACAAGCAAATGCTTCAAAAATCAATTAAGGCTGAAAGACAAAATGTTGCACCAGGGAATGTCTACTGCAAAATAGGGGGACATTTTCAGTGCAATAGTCATATAACTTCTTCAAAGAATACGGGAGTTGTCATCGCACTCATTAGATTGTGTTGAGAATGCAGCCTCCTGATTGTATGGAAGGATATTATTCTTTTGATTTAAAGGGGTGGGGAAAAGGATATGATTCATTATTTTTAGGGCGAAGAGCTATATAACAAGGTGTCTCAAGGGCATCATTACGCTCATAGAACTTTTTGCTTCTAGAGCTGGTATTTCAAGCTGGCTTGTGTGCGCATCAGTAGGAAATCCCTACCATCTGAGACCTGGTCCTACATTTCTTGGCACACAAAAAATCCTCTTAAGTCAGTGGTAGCTTTCTATGCTGAAGGAATTCATAATATACCTCTCTTAATTGCTATTCAGTAGCTTTTGTTAGGTGAGAGTTCTCAGTTCAGTTCCCAATGGATGCCTTTGGCAGGGAGAGTACCCAGCACCACCAGAACTAGTTTTGTCTGGTACCTTAGCTGAGACACAGTGAATGAACAGGTACCTACTCACTTGCTGCTTGCTGTGACCCTGAAATCACAGGGGTGATTTGCCTGTTGCAAAGGAAGCTGTACAGGTTTGCCTCTCCATTGTCCCAGCAGGTAAGAAGTGTGAAATAGGAAAAGTTAATTTGTTGAGAATCTTATCTTTCACAATCATTGTATAAGTTTTTGGTTTGTTTTTTTTTTTTTTTTTAAAAAAAAGAAGATTCAGTAGAATAATATCATGGACTATAATTAAAAAACTTTACAAAAACATGTTTCCCTTTGGTGTAGAGAAATTCTTTGCTAGCTTCAACCAATCCGTTTCAAAGGTAGGCAGATGTGTAAGTCTCCAAACGAACCGTAAAGCACTGGTCACCACTGGACTGCTTAGCAGTCAACACTTTGAAATGTCTTTCATAATGATTAATGCCAACACAGTACAATGCTAAGACAGTATCCATATGCTTTACTGCTTGGAGTTTTGCGGTGCACAGACAGCTGTTTTTTGAACGAAAATGCTGGGCAGGTAGCTGGTTCCGCCTGCCTTGCCACTGTGGCCTTTTATCCTTTCCTAATGCTGTTTGCAAATACAGCTTTGTGTCATACCGTTGATCCGCCGTCTGTCTGTGGCACTATTTACATCGTATACGTGGCTGCTGTGGGTGTAGGTGGGTTTGACTTCTTGGGCTTGAGCAAGGTGGTTCCTTGCCTTTGATCTGAGTAAGATGAGTCACTCCGTTTTGGGGAGTGCAATATGTGCAAAGGGCTGCAAGCCAGTGTACCTTTCCGTAACACAAGTACTGCTTCTAGCTGTTCCTCCTCTGGTTTTCCAATCTCTTTGCTTTATTCCTGGGCCATCACTGAATCTCTCATTTGGTTTTCTGCACAGTTTCTGACTCTTACATGTAAGTCTTGTGGGTAGATAGAGAATGCCTGGGTACGTGTTTCTCATGCAGATATGTATATTCACGCAATAATAACAGGACTACCCTAAATCTCATTAGAAAATATTCATGGTCATTTCAAAACTGTTGAAAAGTATTTAAATATGCTGGTGTGAGAACTAAGAGGTAGGGGACATTATTCATTACTCTGCCAGTTCCGGGAGAAGAGTTCTAGAAATGTGTATGTAAAGACTGATTTATTAAAAACTGCGGTGCAGCTTGTCTCACATGAATGCCGTCACTTTGTTACCTTTGGAAGAAGGAGCTTGAAAATCTGTTTTATTCAGTGTTTACATGGGCAGAGAGTAAGATACTGTGGGAGGAGACAAATTAAATTTGAGTTTGATCACTTCATATTGAAAGCTGAAGAAAATGAAAGGAGAAGGGGAAAAAATAGCTTGTCTGTTGTTAATTTACTGCTTTGTTGGTTTGAGCAATAGGTAATATACCTGTCCAGTGACTTACTTAAGTACAAACTGTACTGAGCCTTTTCTGATACACATATCAACAATTCATGCTTTTTCAAATACAGATCTTCTCGAGAAGAAAGCATCAATTATATACTACAGCTGTGCATCTGACTTCTCACAAGATGCAAACCCTAGGCTTTCTGTCAAGTGCCAGCAAAGTTAAATTCTTGCTTTGTGTATAAACTGATGGACGTGTCTCTCAGAAGTGACTATGAAGGCAGAGTATTCTGTATTCGATATGATGATGATGGAAGGAACGAGGGAGAGGATTAATTCTTTTGCTTAAATAACATCATCAACATCTGGCAGAAATTGGGAAATGACATCTGTCATAGAATACAAGAGCAGAATCATTTGTGAGTAAGTGATAGAACGGGAGTTGTACCTTGCAGCTATGGCAGTCTGCTAGCAAGGGAACCTGCTTCAGTACTCCTTCAGGGCCACGTGTACTCTGTGTGGTACAGCAGAGATCACCAAGTGGAAAATAGCCATAGCATGCTAAAATACATTTGCAGAAGATGTGATCTTGAGTGCCAGAAATGTACGAAGATGGATTTTTTCAGAAGAATGTGTCCCTTTCCAGCACACTAATTCATCTTCATCTAATAAGATATAGAGCACAGTCAAGTGTGCATAAATCATTCCTTGTTTGTTCTATTTGTACTGTACGTGGATGGGATTAGAGTACTTTGGACACTGTTTATGTCAAAGAGAAGAAATATTGCAGTGTTAAGATAAAGAAAGAAGCAGAATGCTCCTGTGCTACATGCAAAACATGCACCTCCACCGATCTGCAGTCAGAAACAAGCTTCAAATGGTGAATATTGTCTGGATTTTTAGCCAAATAGTTTAAAAACAATGCCCTGTACTAATTGAGAGGGCCTGGTAGGGAATAGTGCTCCTCAGCGAAAAATACCTGACACTAAAACCTACTGAGGTGGAAGCTCCTCAGTAGGAATCAGAGCTTTTTAGTTCTTCCACTGGCTCTGGTGCTTGCTCATTGTGAACTTGGGCCTTCTATTTAAACTCAGTATGCCTCAGCTTTCCCATATGCCTTATGGCATTTAATAGACAGGTCCGTCTTAAAACCAGTTAGGTATTTTGGCCCTGTAATCCGGTTGGGTACTAGGTCAGGGGAAAAAGTTTATAGGGTAAAGGATGTCATATTACTCATGAGGGAGACCAATAGACTGAATAGTTAGATTCAGGAAACCTTCAAGCTTTTTCAGCATCTCATTGACCACAGCGAACCACTGTGTTCCTAAGACTGGAGCTCATTTGACTGACTAGGGTGCGTTAGGCCCACCCACTGAACAGACTGATAAGTAGAGATGATCGGTAATCAGCCTCCAATATCACAGTGAACTCAGTTCCCTTAACTTCTGCCTAAATCATTGTATCACAACCCTAGAGATGCACAATTGCAAACAGTGGTTCCACTGTGGTTCCAGTGGTTCTACTGGATCTGTTTCTTACATTGTAAAATTACGCCTTAAATCCCGTAGCCTACAGATGTTTCAATTGGAGGATGTTATATTGATGCTATTAAGCTTGTAAAACTTCCGTATCTGATTTATATGGAGAGTAAATGAAAGGGAGGAGAGGGGGAGAGAAGGTCAGTCACCATGGTGAGATTTCTCTCAGTGCAGTATCACTGACAGCCTCTGAAGCCAAGGATTGCTAGTCAGATGGCTTAGGTATTTTAATAGGAACTAACATTCTAAATTTACTTTGGTGTATATTGGCTTATAAAAGCTGACAGTCCTCCTCGCTGTATTTTTAGAGCAATTCTGAGGTCAATATTATTGTAGTTCTGTATAATGTGTGTGGTTTTATTTTAAACGGGTACATCTTATTTATGTCTGGCTTCTCTGGGGAAGGAAAAAGAGAGAAAAGGGGAGAAGAAGGGAACAGAAGGGGAGGGGGAAAGAATGAGAAAAGCAAGAAGAAAGGCAGGAAAAGGAAGGAAAATTAAAGAAATGGGGGAAAAGGGAATTCTCCTCCTACTTTGTAAGATTGTTACCTATTTGCAGCCCCTTTGAACAGGAAGCTTTTAGCTTCAACCATGGGGCTGGTGGGCTGGTAGAAGAGGAGTAAAAGGGAGAAGGAACGATTCCTCAAAGAGGCAGAGACATTCTGAGAGACAAGGGTGTAGCTGCTTTGCTGCTGTCCCCTTCACTGGTAGGAGCGCATGGTGGCTGCCACCCATGCTGTCCATATCTGAGCTCGGCCCTACTCACGCCAGTAGTAAATGGCTCTGCCGAGCGCACGGAGAAATGACCGTGCTCCTTGTGATCACAGTGCAGCGGCGCAGGCCTGTCCCTGGCAGTCTAGCCCTCCTCAGCTGCCTCTTGAAGAGAAGGGGCTCGGAGAATTCATCAGAGCTTTCGCTGCGGTGGGAGAATAATACCTTAGGAAATAAAAGATTAGTAAGTAGCTTGCTATTTTTGTTTAGTTTTGTTCTTTATACAGTAGTGATTCATTTGTTTTCTGGAAGGGACAGACTATCTCCCATGTAGTCACAGTCCTTTCCACCACTCTGTGTTGATGGGTCACGCAGAGCCCCCCAGCAGCACAGCATCAAAGCCCAGCCGGCCCTCAAGCACTGAGGCAGGGGATGCAGAGTGCTTCGGCAGCTACAGCCATGGGACGAGACGTTCGCCCCCTGACTCAACCCATAATTAATTCCCTTGCTGCAGCACTAGAATTCTTTGTGTCCTCATTGCAGCATTGCAAATTGCATCGATTCCGGGCGCAGGAGCGTAAGACTGAGACAATGCAAGAGAGGAGGGAAGCAGGGGGACGCCGTAACTGGGCCCAGGCCTGTAAATCTGAAGTTACTAGGCCTCACTGCTACAGAGACTGCTTCTGTGTGTACAGTCATGTGTCTACTTGATTCGTTTGTAGGATCAAGACTTTAAATACAATCCAGATGATTACAAATCGTGTCGGAAGACACAACGTAGTATTGCAGAATCACAGTAGCGTTGTCACGCCTCAGAGATACCAGTTGTGCTCCCCCTGCTGAACTGAAGGATGATAGAAGCGTCACTTACTGTTTATATGTCTATATAATCGCAAATGCACATGACACAAATAATGGGCAGAGAGCCGCATCTGGATTTTGTGTAAGTCAGCTTAGTTCTCCAGCTCCTTCTGTGCCCTGTCCCGTGGAGTTCATGACCAAGGAGAAGGCACGATGTGCAAGGGCTGTAGCGCACAGTGGGTAAATAAAATGAAATGGTAAGTCTGACATTTGGGGCTATGCCGAAGCATTGGTTTTTAGGCACAGCCCCTAGTAAATTCACAGGAAATTACATACAAAATTCATGGTGTTATAAAGCATTATAATTCACTGCTATTATATGACCACCAGCTGCTAGCTTAAACCTCCTACAATTTCTTCTATAGAACAACACAAGCTGAAAGGTAGAATTAAACTCCTTGTGACGGGAGCTACCTTTTTCATATATTTGCACAATATCTAGTACAGTGGGGCGCTAATAACAATAGGAAATTTCAGCTTTTAATTTTAATCTGCAGTCTTCCTGGGTTACCATTTACCTTTAAGGTGACTTAACTTTTGCATGTAATTACAGTCTCTGGATCTTTGAAAAGAACTGTTTCTCTTGAGTTTTCTGAGTGGAATAAAATACTCTTATTAGCCTGTAATCTTTTGTAAATCCCTCTCCCATATGGTATTCGTGTGGCATCGCATATTACAATATAGGATAACACCCTGGATAATATGTGCTATCATGAATAGCCTTACTCGATGAACAGGGTAATTAAGATCTGTGCGCATGGTGTATGATTACATATGGGCAACCTATTGACATAATTTGTTATGATTAAATCAAAATAATATATGACAAAAAGAAGAGTCCTACCAGCTAATCTGGTATTTTAATCCATTTCATGTTTCGGGGGAACTGCAATATTAATAAGCAGAAAAATAGAGTATTCAAATGAATTCTAGCAGGAAAAAAAAAAAACGTTTTTTTCCTTTTCTTTCTTCACCTGTTGACTTCTGGGACAGATGACAACCTGATACATTTCCTTGGAGGCTAACATCTGGTGTTCCAGGATATGAGCTTTCATTAAAAAATTATGACTTGGAAGGTGATGTTCATATTCATGTGAACAGAATGCAGGTGCTCTTCTTTGCTAGAGCCTACAGAAAGCCCGAAACAATCAATGTGACAAACAAAATCCCGCAGCTGTATCAGCTGATAGCAACTTTAAGTGTCAACAATGAGGATTTATTGTCAGTGTTCTCGTTGCTGTTGATCCCAGCACAATAAAAAATATAGGGTCACTGATCGATAAGATCCTCTTAAGTCATCAAGTCCAATCTAGCACTCTGATGAATAACGTCCTGTAGTTGCCCAAGCTTCATCTTAGCTACGCCTTTTGCTCTCGCTGTTCACAGAATGAGTCTGCTTCACTCCAGTGATTTAAAAGCTTCTTCTAATTTCCAGCCTAAATATGTGCACAGTTTTTACCCAGTCATTTTTATGCCAAAAATCTCTTCCGTCTTAAATACTTATTAGCTACCATTGCGTATTTCTCTCTCCCCCTCAGGTGCAGCAGCTACATCACCTCTCAGCCTTCGCTTTGCCTATGGTACGACAGGCTGCATCTTCCCCTGATCACGGTACCAGCTCTTCTCTCCACCTCTTCCACTTTGAATCACTTTCTCTGAACTTTAAACAGCGTTCCAGGTGAGGACGCACCGCAGCTTTATGCGATAGCATCAACACTTTCAATATGTCCACCTCTTCTTTTCATCTGCCAGTGCTGCTTGTGGTATTTTCTAGACACATCACTTTGACAGCTGACAGACGTCCTCTGACTTTGACTAGTACCCACGTCCTTTCTCACCTCAGTGGTTTCCAGCTGATGAGCTCCCAGTTGATAGCAGACATTCATGTCATTGATCCGGCAGTGCGTTACCTTGCATTCTGAATAACTTCCCATCCCTCTGCAGACTCCTCTGTTTATTGCTCTTTGTCTGCTGCCTCCAAGGGCGCAGGGAAGCCAGGCTGTGCTTTAGGTGTTGTGTGTTCAAGGAGCAGAGAAGGCAGGAGGAATTTATTCGTATAGGAAAAATTGAAGGGCATGAGGAAGCTGAAGGCAGTGCTGAAGGATGCTTCTTTTCTTTAAAAAAATTTAGCTAAATTAGCCTTGTTCTCCAGAGTTACTTTTGCTGAGGGAAAGGAAGGATGAAATTATGATGATTTTTCCAGCTGACTGTAAATGACGTTCTGCTTTGGGAAGAGTTTGGATTATTGTTGGACTGAAAAGCTGGGTACAGCAATTTAATTTTTTCCCCTTTGCAAATTACAAGGTTTTTTAGAAGTTTTCCTTTGTTATCGATGGGAAAAAAATAGTTGGTTTTAGGCTAATAATGCAAGTTCTTCTTAGCCCAGAGTGTGCCGAATTTTTTTCCATATTCTAAAATAATTTTTTAACAGAAGTTTTAATTACATATTACTTTCTTTAAAAGGGGAAAGATGCTTTAGAGTGTTGATTGTGCTTATAGCAACTTGGTTTCTTTTTAATTCGCTTCCGTCCCCATTATCACTTTCCTGTAACCAATTTCAATATTACTAAGGAGCTTTCACTCAAATTGACATACATTCAAAACAGCTAACTAAAATTACATTCTGAATCTGTGCTGCTATTTTTTTTTAAATATTTATTAACTTGAAATCAATGAACCTGATATAATGGGAAGGAAGAGTCTTTCCTCTCTTTTCATAAGTAAATTTCCTGGAAAATTGTGACAGAAAATACTCGGTCCTCCTCATTAATGAATCTGTCTTACACTTCACGTGGCACGTGACTTGAGCAGTAAATGATGGGTTTGCAGCTTAGAGCAGAAATACCTAATGATTTTTTGAGCTTCTTGAATTCCAAAGCTGGCCGTTTGATCATTGTACAAAGATGACAATTGTCTCGATACCCTGATTAAAATGGAACAAAACATATTTATAACAATAGTTTACTCTAAGCCTAGAGATAAAAATGCCTTTCTGCTGCCAAGTAGTACATACCCACGGCATGTAATTAGCAACTTGCCTTCCACTGGTTTGAAAGATATTACTACAATGTATGCAGATAGTAGGATTTTTTAGGATAAGGTATTGAAAATGAAATAGAAACTACGGAAAAGAAACAAGACATGTATTTTCCACCTGAAAGCTTTATAGAGAACATGCATAAGTGTGGCTGGTTTCCCATATTGTTTGCTACAGAATAATCTTTAAACACTTCCAAACAAAGGGTATTGTAATAACATGGAAAAAATGTAGTACAATTACAAACTTCAACAGCACTGGGTTGTTTCTTTTTCTTCTCCGAGATAAGCTCTTAGTTGATTACTTTTTCGACCATGTGTGTTTCTTAAGTCTTAGGCCACATTTTTCTCTTCATTAGATAGATGAAGCTTGTGAAGGAAGCCTCTTCCAGCTTACCTAAGGGGAGAGGGAGAAATTAGGTCTTGCATTTTACCATGGAACAGGATTCACTGGTGTCTGACTGTGTCAGTTGTGGTACGGTACGATGGGGTTTCATAGTCGGAACTCAGCCCTGAGGCAAGAACCTCTGACCGCCAATCATAACCTTCACCGAGTCACTGCCCTGGTCTTTGGCAATTTCATGGAGTAATATTCTATGTCAAGTGTGTGGAGAGCAATGCTAATACCAAGACCCACGACAGAAATACGCGTTGAGGACTCATAATTAATATTTGCGTAGTATTTAAAAGATAAATATATAAAGCATTTTTAGTATTGTGTGTTTATTAGATTTATTTTAAAATCTAGTTTCTGATTAATCCAAAGAGCATAATGAGTCTAGAGTAACTTTGCCTTTTGGCTAGCAGTACTTGTAATAGCTTTAAAAAAGTAATAATGAAATGACTAAAAGCAAGCAATTGCCTAGATGCTCCTTGTTTTCAAACACCTAGGTCACTGTAATGGCTCCCTGCAAGAAAATGTCAACAAATATAATGCAAATAATAATTAGTGTTTGGTTAAAAGATGTTTTTAATCTCTGAAATGGCAGGACTAGATAAAGTATTTCTTTATTAATTGAAAACTGTTGTTATTACATGTAACTCTCCAACCAATAAGCTTTCCCTGGCTTGTGGAATGATGCCCAAGGTAATCAATCTGTCGATCTTATGCAAATTGTGGTGGGAGTTGTAGTAATAACCACCGTAGCAAAAATGCCTAAATTTTACACAGATTTCAGCAGGATTTGGAAGGACTAAGAGTTCATCTGCAGGCTTCGAACCATGCAATGGTTAGAACTATTTCTTGCAGTAATAGCCTCAAAAAGATAAGACCACAACACAGCATAGGATTCAGTTCACTTGAGAAAGATAGGAAGATTGTAATTCATGCAAAAGGATGAAAGACTGTGTGAATACTTGAATTTGAAGAAAAATGTGAATGAGAAAGAGACCGTTCATGTGTAGAGGCCAGCAGTAAGAAAGGCAAAAAGCTGAGGCTATCACCAGGGAAGGTAGGCGACCTCTTTTTTTAAGCCTATCTGTTGCAAGAAAACATGGTTAAACATGCTTCAGATAGGGAATGACTAAAAATCCAAGCTGAACTGAGATGGAACTGTTGCTGGAAGTTCTTAAACATATTTTTTTCATCTCTTTTCACTGTACTATTCCAAGAGAAAGAACGTAATTGGAATTACAGCTTGTGTGTAAGCGTGCACACATAGTTATGTGTGTGTATAAGGGCATAAGTCGTCAGCAGTGCTGTCAGATCACAGTGTAATTTATATAAATAGGAATTCATTAAGGTACAATTTTCAAAGTAATTAGCTTGAAAATAACCAATTTATCAGAAACAGGATGGATATTCAACGTAAGGATTCAACACCAGATACTGCGTGGCATTTCAGTGCCTAAGTTATATGTTTCAGTAGGAGAGTAAAGGCTTGTGTGTACAAAGCATTTTACTTTTCCCAAGTTTAGTTAATTCACACTGAAGTGACCTGTGTTCATAGAAACCAAAGGCACCCATTAACGGGAAATCAGGGAATTCAAATTCGAATGCATGTGGTATGTCTGTAGAGGCAACTTGACAGGCTGGAGAAATGGGCCAACAGGAACCTCATGGTGTTCAACAAGAGGAAACATGTAGTCCTGCACCGGGTGGGGATCAAGCCCAGGCACCAGGACGTGCTGGGGGCCAACTTGCTGGAAAGCAGCTTTGCAGAGAAGGACCTGTGGGTCCTGGTGGACACCAAGTTGAACACAAGTCAACAGTGTGCTCTTGCAGGGAGAGCTAACAGCATCTTGGGCTGCATTAGGAGGAGTGTTGCCAGCAGGTTGACAGAGGTGGTCCTTGCCCTCTACTCAGCACTGGTGAGGCCATACCTGGAGTGTGGGGTCCAGTTCTGGGTTCTGTAGTACAAGAGAGATGTGGAGCTGTGGGGGAAGAGTGAAGTGAAGGACCACTAAGATGATGAGGGGACTGGAGCATCTCCCTTATGAGAAAAGGCTGAGAGAGCTGAGACTGTTCAGCCCGGAGAAGGGAAGGCTCAGGGGACGTCTCATCAATGTATACAAATACCTGAAGGGAGGGCGCAAAGAGGATGGAGCCAGGCTCTTTTCAGTGGTGCTCAGTGCCAGGACCAGAGGCAAAAAACAGAACACATGAGATTCCCTCTGAACATCAGAAAACACTTCTTAACTGTGAGGGTGACCAAGCACAGGCAGAGGTTGCCCAGGGAGACAGTGGAGTCTCCATCCTTGGAGATGTTCAGAAGCCATCTGGACGTGGTCCTGGGCAGCCTGCTGTGGGTGACCCTGCTTGAGCAGGGAGCTGGACAAGATGACCTCCAGAGGTGTCTTCCAACCTCAGCCATTCTCTGATCTGTAGTGTTGGTCTACATCCTAGAGTCTTGAATCCTTCACCTGGAATATAGTTGGTTTGAGGAAAAAGTCTGAAATGAGAGAAGTTTCCTTGGCAAACATTCCCAGGCATGGAACAGAGGACAGTTTGCTTCAATGTCTGTTCTTTACTGAATGTATGGATGCAAGTCAGTACGTACGTCTGGGAGCTAGCGTTCAGTCCCTGCCTTGCCTAACAGCAGCAGCACCATAGGTGCTGCCTTAGTTCATGCATGGTACAGACCAGCAGTTGTCTGAATGTGCCTCTGTTTTGCATGCAGTTCAGTAGCCCACCGGTTTCCCTCCCACCTAATTTCTTGTCTGGATTAACTAACTATTCATTTACCTATGCATTTCTGGGGTGGTGCACATTAGATGTGACCTCAGATGTTGCAAACAGCCGCAATTATGCCATGTGTGGTAGCACTCTGTGATACTGCAACACCACATTGCTAAGGTTTGTTTTGTGAGCTGCTGGGGGCCAGGAAGAAACCTTGGCCGGAAGCACGCTCACCAGTGTCTTAAGATGTATTGCTAAAAGAATGGCTGAGACATCACACCCAGTTCACACTGCGATGACAGCTCAAGAGCAAAAACCTGAAAGGTAGCACCAAGAAAGATCCAAGCTGGTAATATTGCTACCAGAGCTGCTCAGTACCACAGCTGCTGACTGGCAGTGCTGAAGCCCTCAGCTGTGAGATGTCTAGCACATCTCTGTGAGCACCCGAGTGCTGCTGAGGACAAGCGCTTCTGCCCATGTTGGCCAGCGATAAGTTGAAAACGGTGCCCGCTACTCAGAAAGAATGGTAGGAGGGAAACCGTGCACATTTGTGAATTTGAACTCGCATCCAAGTATTTCAGTCACTTTTGGCTGGCTTCCATCCCATACCTCATAGCACGTTGCAGGAAAAATCCTTCATAATAGAGAGGTCTCAAAAAATAGACTGTATCTGGATATCCACGCAGTCGAGAAGCTTAATATGGGAGAAAATCCCTTTGTGTAGAATATTGAGAGGGCAACGGGATTTCAGATGGGCTCTCTGTTCTGTGGAGTAATAACCTCACGTGGAGTAAGCCCTCGTGTCAACAAGTCCTCTGTGCTACTGGAAGTCTAGTTCATGAGGCCTGGGACCTCACAGTGCTTTTCAGTTTACAAGACCTTAAAATTTGGGGTGTTCCTTCAGGGCGTGTCATAAGAATAAAAGGGAGAAAAAAGAGGAGAAAGCAGTAAATAGCCGTATTCCTGAATCAAGAGCCGTAAATTCTGTTGATGGTTGGAAAAGAAACATTCACATGACTTTAGTTTTTTTCCTTTAAGTTTCTGTCTTGAGTGAGTCATAGGAAGAAAGGTTTGGACAGACAACCTCCAGCGATGGAGTTGATCTGATGCATTGAATTGTCAGCCATTAGGTGAGCTAACAATCACCGAGCAATTGTGAAGTAAATTAGTTAGATCAAGAGGGCACTTGTAAAATTTATTAATTTTATTTCCCATTTGTGAAGGCTAGAAGTCTGCTAATGCGGTTGAGGCAGGAAATCGTAACTGCCTAACCCACGGTAATGGAATAGCCCCGTCTCCAGAGTGAAGGATGCCGAGTGTCAGTGAGAAATAGAGAGGGCGTTAGAAAATTCAATAAAGAAAAGCAGTGAAGCTGCAAACACGTTACTTGGCATTCTTTCAAGATTTTTAACCCCAAATTGTCTTAAGAAAATATAATTGACCTTATGGAATTTCCACCGTTGTGCGCCACATTTAAAACAATTCAGAAATCGGCCAGATCCGAAACCTGCAGGAGCAGCGCTGCGTCTGACGAGCGGGTTTGAGTAGCGCTTCCCCTCAGCGTTATTGTAGAAGGGGCTTGCAACGTTTTTTGTACTATTTTTAGAAGAAAAAAAAATGAAAATCATACTTTATTTAAAATAGGGGGTAAAAATGCGCACAGCAGAGGGAGTTTGCGATTTGCCGGCGGTCGCAGGAGTTGCCTTGGGCAGGAGCCCCGGCGCTCGGTGCCCCGGGTGCCCGCGGGCCCGGCCCCCGGCCCGGCCCGGCCCGGCCCGGCCCGAGCCTCCCGAGGAGGAGGAGGCGGAGGCGGCGAGCGGCAGCGCCGCCGGTGGCGGGGAGGCGGCTCGGCGGAGCCCCCGCCCGCCCCTCGCCGGTGAGTGCGGGAGCGGCGGCGCGGCGCCCCTCCTCCGGGAGGGCGAGGCGAGGGGAGGCGAGCGGCGCCGGCAGCCCCGGGCGGGCAGCCCCGCCGCACCTCCCCGCGGGCGGGCGGGCCGCGGCTGGGGCGGTGCCGCGCCGCGCCCGCCGGGTGCAGCCGCCTCTCCCTGGAGGAGCCTCGGCAGCCGGCGGAGGAGAGCGGGAGCTGCGGCGGGCGCTCGCCCTCAGGCGGGCCCGGGCTCCGGGGCGGCGGCATGTCGGCGGAGCGCGCCTGGAGGTAACGTTCGGGGCGGGCGGCTCCACCGCGCGGCGTCCCCGGGTCCGGCGGGGCGGTCTCCCAACTCGGCGGGCGGGCGGGCGGTGCGCGCTCGCCTCCCCCTCTCCGCCCCGCGCTGTCCCCCTCAAAGTTGTTGGCGCCGCCGGCAAAGGCGGCGTTCGACCGCTCCGGAGGCTCCTGCGCCGCCCGGGGCGGGTGCCCGGCGCTGGGGCGCGTGGTGGCGGCGCTGCCCGGGGCTCCGGCACACGGGAGCGTCCCGCCGCGCGGCGGAGCATTTTCGGGTTGGTTTGGGGGTGTTTCTTCGGGGTTTGTTAGGTTTTTCTTCTTTCCTCGCTCACTTAGCATCTGCCCGCCTGGTGTGGTACCCACACCGAGCCTTCAGCGGGTGGGGATTTTATCCCCTTTCTCCTCTCTTCCTGGCCTTTTTCCGTGCGACGCTGTTGCCCTCTAGTGTTCGCGGACGTCGGTCGATTGCTGGGTTGGGGAACAAAATAAGCGTAGTGCGGTAATTATTACTAACTTCAGGTGTTCACAGCTACTTGGATTCCCAAAATCCCGTGCAGAAATTGCTGTGTATTACTGCTTGTTTCTACTGCCACACGCAACCTTTGGGAAATGGCAGAAAACTTTTAAGTTATTTAATTCACTACTTGATGTGCTAGATAATCACTTCAGGTTTTGGGGTGGTGTTTTTTTTTTCCTTTTGAATAAAAGTGGAAGAAATGGGGTTTCCACTGTCAGCATCACCAGTCGGGTCTCAGAAGGAATGGTGACGAACTCTGCCTTACTAACTCTTTACATTTGGCTCGTGCTTGGCAGTTGTGGGAGAAAAGAGACGGAGAATTAATGGTATGGGCTTTGATGAGAGAGCATGCCTTACATTTATGTTAAAGACCTTGGGCAAATCATTCAGTCTTCAGATAATGATGTTTCTGCAAGTGTTGAAAAATAATAGGGTTTGTCTCAGAAAAATTGTATGACATGTAATGTGTTTTAAGATCTTTTGGTAGAAAGTATCGTATGAAGGTAAAGTGGTAATTTGAAGGCCAAACCCAACGTCTGTATCCTGTTAAAGTCTTCCAAGCCTTCTTTTAAAGTACTTTAAAATACCATATATTTAATCTTCATAAATATATTTCAATGACAAATTCTGAGGTATGAATTCCTGTCCTGTAAGGTTCTCTAGTAAAAGTAGTAATACAGCGTGGAGCTAAGGATACCATAGGCACAGTAGAAACTGTAAACTGCTCGCCCCAAGGACTTGAAAAAGCATATCTATCTACCAGAATTTTTGTTCTGCCTAAGCCATTCCCTTTTTTTAAAACATACGTGAGAGAACGCAGCCTTTCAATATTCACACATTAAGGGGTTTGTTATGCGATACTAAAGGGTCTGAATGACTTCCCTTGACAGTTCATGTCTCATATCACTATCTTTTCAAGTTGAAAATGTCGTCTTAATATGCAGTTGTAAGATCTCGTTCTCAGCCTGGATTTGCTTGTCTGAGTTATCGCTGCTGGACTACTTCAGCCAGGAGAATAATGTTGTAAGTGAGGGTACTCGGTATTTGGGGTTTCATATTTTCACAATGGATTTAAAAAGCTGAGCGCTACTATCCAGCCCAGGTTTGGTTGTTTTCAGATGCACTTTGCTGCTTCCTGCCACGTCATTCATATATCCAAACATTTTCATTTTAGTAACACTAATGTAGTGGGTTCAGAATACTTCCTTTAAGGTCATATTTCATAGTGGCTGGCCAAAGCGGGCTTTTATGTTCGAAGCAATTAAATAGCATTCTAATCAATAGATATTTAAATGCCCATATTAACATGCTGAACAATATGTCTCTTTCTTGTCCATTCTTTATTTAAAACTCCTCCTTCGTTTAATTTAAAACTCATCCTTCATTTAATATATCAGGAGTATGACGCTAGCGCTGTGGTAGCGGCCAGTTTGGTAAAGAACAGAACCAGAATAATATGATGGGGATTATTAGAGGAGGAGAAAGAGATTTAAAAATATATCCGGGTATATATAACCAGGCAAATGTGATATAGCTGAATAATATTGATGACTAATCAATCCTGAGCTAGCTTCGTTTTTTGGCAGTTCTTGATGAAAAGGGGTTTTGTTACCCTTTAACAATGTTTTTTTATGTCTGTAAGTAACTATTACACAACTTTATTGTTTCTAATCAAGGGCCACAGTAAACAGTTGCCCCTGCACAGGTCTGAGGTAACACTAAACCAAATTTTTTTTTACTCAGCTTTGAAAAATGTGATTTCAGAGCAATTTCTCATTTATTATATTTATATATATTTTAGCTCAGCCCATTGTTTTAAAATTGATAGTTTTTAACACGTATTCAATAAAAATGTTTCTTGTAGTTTTAAGAATCTTAGTTGACGTTCATGATACAACTTTAATAGTTTGGGGGTTTTTTTAATTGTATAATTGTATGCAGTTTTATGCGTCTATCTTTATGTGGGTACCCTGTTTCCTGTTTGAGCATGTGCTCATTACTGTATGATGATGTGAACCTGAAATTGATATCACTTGAGGGATTTTTTGTTTGTTTGTTTAGTTCCAGAAAATATAAATACTGATTATGAAATTGAATGGTCAAGGCCACATTTCTTTTCAACTGCTGAGTCCAGAAAATAGTATGTTTCTGCTGCGTGGAAAAGCCAGTCATACAAAGGCCATGGAAAAGAGCTGTGTGCACCATGAAAGTCTTAGAGCAAAAAAGATACCAAACTAGGGCACGATGTCTGTGGGGTTTCCATGACGCTCACAGAGCAGAGAATGCCAGCGGCTGCCCGTGAGCCTGAGCCCAGGGACTGCAGAGACTTCTGGGGAAGCTGCTTTGGTATTTATTATATGCATTTCACTGCCAGAAAACACTAAAATCAAAACTTAAGATTTCATGTTTTTCATGTTCACTTACTGCATCTGATTAGTAGGCTGAGTCCCCAGCCAGTGTTATCTCATGTAAGTACTGCCATTAGGGTTATTGTGCTGAAATGCTTTATAGAAGCCAAGGATTTGGTCATTTATGCTTAGCAATGAAACAACAAATGAAAGAAAACTCCAAATGGTAGGAACTCACCACACTCTTATGGTGCAATTCAGCTCTTTTGAGTTCATCATGGTATTTGTTCTCTCCTCAGTACTACCTCATTAGTGAATTTAAAAAAAAAAAAAAAAAGCCAAACAAATCTACAGTTGAAGTCTCTCTTCTAATGCATCTATTTCATGCTGGCTGTCTGAAGATACCTGTAATTGTGACTACCCAGCAGCATTGCTTAGAATTGTAAATCTTCTGATTAATAAGGTGATACTGATTTCCTGTACCCATGAGTTTCATGTGAACTAGTCCTGGGCTGCAGAAATCACTTCTATGGTAGATGAGAATGATATGGAGCCTTGCTGTATTCAGAAGAAAAGGCACAACTTATTTCCATGACTCAGCTTTCTCTTAGTAAGATATTCTCCTCCATAGTAAGTCCACAAGTTAAAAACAAAATTCTAAGTATTCAAATATGCAAATTTTCACATTAAGGAGGTGTTTTGGTGCCTCTTACTTGGAACAACACAGGTAAAAGGTTCTGGTTTGAATTTTCAGATGGTGCCATGAAAGTGCAAATTCCGTAGGAGGTCAGATGCAGATTGTTCTAAAATAATAAGGTTCTAAGTAAAGGACAATGAGGCAGGTTTTATTACTGCAGACAGTGGAAAATACCATACAAATTATTTTATAAGTTGCTCAGAGTAAAATAGTGGTGTTGCTCTAGGAAAGCAACTGTACCTCATCAAGGCTTTGAGACAATTTTGATGTTATTAATTGTGTGTTCTCTTTGTTGTTTTTTTTTTTTTCTTTCTATGGTCTTTTGAACTCTTGCCATGCAAAACAGTCCTTAAGTAAGTGAAAATTATGTAAGCATCAAGCTGATTCAAGACAGCATGCATTTAAAACTTCCGCCTTACTCTGTTCCGTTCCCCTTCCTTCCTGTCTTCAGCGGTGAGGATACCAAGTCTGGCTGTGTCCTGCAGGGTCTCGGAGGATTCCTCATTCCTCAGAGTCAAATCTTGCATCTGTCTTGGTGTTTCCATCCACTCCTCCTTACAGCTGTGCTCTGTAGCCCCGGGAGGCACCTGCAATTAGCAGCTAAGGATCAAATGACAGAGATCTTGTTAAAGAAAATACTGGTTTCTGAGCTGGCTCCAGATTTTCTGCTCTATGGAATGGCATTAGGAACTGCGTCCTTGCTGCAAATGTTTCAAGCGCTCCTGCTGCTTCCTTTAGCAGCCCTTGGGTTGCAACCCTTCTGTAACACCTCAGTCAAACAATTCTGTCTATTCAGCCCTTTCTTGCCATGAGCTTAGATCACTAAATTTTTCCTGCTCCAGGCATGATTCTCAGGTTCAGGTGACTGGTCAGGAGCAGAGGCTGGTAAAGAAAGAAACTTCTAAATCACGCTGCTGGGAACTACCTCCCAATAGGACTTTGGTGGTTTCTGTCAGAAGAATAGAGGTATTTTAAGGCGTAGTGCTAAAAGGAGCAAAGAAACATTGTGCTTGTCGGTTGTGTGGTGCTTGACTTTGTGTCATTCAAAGAAGTGATTCCTTGTACTTTTGTCAGCAAGAGCTCTGCTTTGCAGGCTCACGTCTCTTTTCTGTGTAAACCAGGTCTGAGCTCTGTGTGAGGTACGCCAGCCAGGTCTGTGGTTATTGAAGATAAATAGGCGTATGTACGGCTTTTCTACAGAATGCAGTAAACATTAATTGTAGCCACTAAAATTACGAGTTTCTTGGCATTCAGGCAGCTGAATTGGAAATGCAAAATCCTTTGTGTGCGTAATGAAAAATCATTTGTCTGGAAACTTCTCTCTGGTTTTACTCAGGATGGAGCTCCTTCTTTGTCACCTGACTTCTTACCATATTAAATATCTCTTTTCTGCTGTCTAAACTGATATTTTTGAAGCTAATGTGGCAAGGCTCGGACATCTCTACTTAAAAATGTTCTTGGAGTTCTTCTAAAGGTACTTTCAGATTGTCATTCGGTCGTTATGCGTTCTTTAACTTTTCAGATACATGCCCCTAGAAACTGAGAAGCTGAGATTGTGCTGCTTTTGTCTAACACTGATTAATGAGTTTATATGCCTGGGTGAAAGGCAAGTCTCCTGTCTAAAAGCTATGTACAAGTCTTTGTGCAGCAGCAGGTAAGGTTCAAGGCTGCGTGGAATGCCACCCAGAACAGAAAGAGTTAACACACTAGTATTTGTGAGTCAGGGTGAAAGGAGTAGAACATATTCAGAAAGCAGGCTTATCTGGTGAGATGCAGGTTTAAAGGGAATCTTATTTATGAATGAGACAGCTTACGTACGCTTATTCTTGGTGCTTAATTTTGCTGTTTTGATAAACGGGATGCCATGTAGTTTCTCTCTTTCCCCTTATCTCATTTTCCTACTCATTTAGTTTTACTTTCTGCTCATCATGGTACTGGGAGGATCAATCTTTGGGATTTTATTAAAGTTGTAGAAGTCACACGGGTGCTGTTAAGTACATCATATTTTTAACTTTTTTTGAAAACCGGGAGTGAAAGGCCGCCTTATTTACAATGTAGGATGTCTTGTCAAGTGGTTAAGTGGCCCGAGTACATGACATGTTGTTTGGTTTTCGCTGTTGTTTGGTTTGTCATTGCTGGGTTTTTTTACAACTCATTTTTTTTTCCCCTTTATTAATGTGTACTTAATCTTTTCTGTACTTCAATGTCATTTGGCTCAGAAGCTGACCATATTTCTTCTATTATCTGCTCCCTGAAGGTTGTCAGCCATTCTAGGACATTTCTAACAAAAACCCAGTAAACCTCATCAAGTACATAACCTGGAATAGAGCTTGAGATGATGTCATTTGTAGAACCACTGAATGGTGAGAGTTGGAAGGGACCTTGAAGCCCAACCCCCCTGCCACGAGCAGGGACACCTTCCACTAGACCAGGTTGCTCAAAGCCCCATCCAGCCTGGCCTTGAACACCTCCAGGGGTGGGGCATCCACAGCTTCTCTGGACAACCTGTTCCAGTGTCTCACCACCCTCAGAGTGAAAAATGTATTCCTAATACCTAACCTAAATCTCCCCTCTTTCAGTTTGAACCCATTACCGTCTGTCCTATCGCTACACTCCCTGATCAAGGGTCCCTCTCCAGCTCTCCTGTAGGCCCCCTTTAGGTACTAGAAGGGGCTGTAAGGTCTCCCTGGAGCCGTCTCTTCTCCAGGCTGAACAACTCTGAGTCTCTCAGCTTGTCCTCATAGCAGAGGTGTTCCAGCCCTCTGATCATTTTCCTGGCCCTCATCTGGACTCACTACAGCAGGTCTGTCCTTATGCTGGGGGCCCCAGAGCTGGACACAGTACTGCAGGTGGGGTCTCACAAGAGCGGAGCGGAGGGGCAGAATCACCTCCCTCGATCTGGTGGCCATGCTGCTGGTGATGCAGCCCAGGATGCGATTGGCTTTCTGGGCTGTGAGCGCAGATTGTCAGCTCATGTTGAGCTTTTCATCCACTAACACCCCCAAGTCCTCCTCTGAGCTGCTCTCAATCCATTCTCCACCCAGCCTTGTTATCATGATCTTTCAAGAAAAAAATTTATTCTCTCTGCCATTCTGTACAGAAAAGTTCATATTTGAGATTGGTTATACTTCCAGACTTTCTTGGTATTTGCTTTTTAAGACCTACTTTATTTTTTTAAAAAATGAGGATGGAAGGATTAAGCACTTAGTTGGGAAATGACCATGTTAACAGCAAACACATAGCTTATCCTAGTCCCATTTACAAATGGGAATGGATGTGTACTACATCGTGAAGTTACAAGAGCCTGTTCTACATCTTCATACCCTTAATAATTTCCAAAATCTGCTGTCAAGCTTCCTTTATAACTTATGTTACTTAATTATTTTATGCTTGTCACATTGTTCAGTTGTTTTCCTAGAAACTTTTGACAGCAAATGTACTGTTGGCTTGAAAAATTACTGCTTTCCATAGGTACAAGTTAAAGCATAAGTATATCCTTAGGTGATCTGCTTCTTAAGTTAGCTTTTGATTTATTGTTCTCTTTTCTCAAATTTAAGAGCTGGAATATTTTATGCTCTTTTTAATACAAAGAAATACAAAGTGCTTCCAACAATTTGCAAAACAGTACACAGTCCAGTAAAATGCTATTTGTTTACTTCTAATGTTGCAGGAAAAAGTGTAGTTTTGTTTTAAAAATACTCATTTAATACATGTATTATAGAGTATGTCAGTATGTATGTATACAACAGTTAAAATGTGCATGTTTTGTTAAGAACTTCTTGGTTCTTCAAAAATTAATATAAGGCACAATTAATTTAATCATGTAGACTGATGTTCCCCTAGCTTCTTGGGGGTGGAAGGAGGAAGGTTATAAGTTTTCTTCAACGTTTAGGTTGTCAGCAATTGTCTATTTGGAGTTAACTTTTATCTTTGGGTCAAACATTTTCGCATTTTCGGAAAAACGGTAAGTTCTTTGGCACCGTATTTTGTTTGTCAGTGCCTCCTGTATGTACCATCTTTTCCTTGATCCTCTGGGGTAAGGAGCCTGTGAGATGTAGAGACATTCAAATGCACGTGGCAACTAGTGGGAGCAGGAAGAAATAATGCTACAAATGCAAAATCTTAAAAAGAAACTATCAAAGTTTTCAGCGGTTTGTTTCCAAACCTCTGTTTGGCTGTGATTTCTTTGCTTGTTAAAGTGTGATTAAACTTCACAATTGCCTCAATTAAATCTCTGATTTTCTTTTCTTCTAGAGTATACCTTCTGTAAAGCTCTGTGGAAGATAGATGTGTGTGCTGCAATGGTGACATAAATATTTCAGAGGACTGGAACAAGTTGTTGAGAATCTGTGTTTGTTTTTAATGCTGCTGTCGAGAACAATCTAAGGCAAGTAAACAACATGAGTTTTATCATGAAACTTCACAGACATTTTCAAAGAACAGTTATTTTGCTGGCCACTTTTTGTATGGTGAGCATAGTTATTTCTGCGTACTACTTGTATAATGGCTACAAACAGGAAAATGAACTTTCTGAAATCTCTTCGGAAGTGGAATGTGGTGATCTTCAACTGTTGCCATACAAGCTGATGGAGATGAAGACCATGAAGCCTATTGATCCCCTGAGGACAGATCTTGTAGTGCTGGTGTTTGTGGAAAGTCAGTACTCAACATTAGGCCAAGATATAATAACCATTTTAGAATCTAGCAGATTTCAGTTTCACATTGAGATTGCACCTGGGAAAGGTGACCTCCCAGTGCTTATAGACAAAAATAAAGGCAAATATGCTCTCATAGTGTATGAAAATATTCTGAAGTATGTGAATATGGACTCTTGGAACAGAGGCCTTCTAGATAAGTACTGTATAGAATATGGTGTAGGTGTTATTGGATTCCACAAAGGCAATGAGAACAGCTTGCAGAGCTTTCAGTTGAAGGGCTTTCCTTTCCATGTCCACAGCAATCTGGGTGTTAAGGACTGTTGCATTAACCCTCATTCCCCACTGCTCCATGTGACTAAATCTTCTAAGCTTGAGAAAGGTCCCTTGCTTGGAAATGACTGGGCGGTTTTCCAGATTAATCATACAGCTTATCAACCAGTGATATTTGCAAAAGTAAAGACACCAGAAAACCTTTCACCACCTGCTGCTAAAAGTGCTCTCCATGCCACAGTAATTCATGACCTGGGGCTCCACGATGGGATTCAACGAGTCCTTTTCGGCAATAACTTGAATTTTTGGCTGCACAAGCTGATTTTCATAGATGCCATCTCTTTCCTGTCTGGAAAGAAGCTCAGACTGTCCTTGGATAGGTACATTCTGGTTGACATAGACGACATCTTCGTTGGGAAGGAGGGAACAAGAATGAACACCAACGATGTACAGGTAAAGTATGTGCACAAACTAATGGTCGTTACAGCAAAGTGCCATTTTTTTGATCTTAAAGTGAACAGTTATTAATAATAGTTGGAACTCTCGGAGGATGCGGATCAGTAAGGAGCAACGCAGACTGTTTGGGTCTTGAGAGAGAAGCCAAACTGTCTGGCTTTGAGTAGTCACTGGTTCCAGCTGTAGCAGTTCCTTCAGCCTCCAGGCTGGCGGAGAGACTGTGCAATGTCACTTGTACCTGTACTAGAAAACAATGTAAGATAAGAGGACTCACCGGTTACTATCACTTGTTTTCTCTCAAGTGACGCGCAAGTCCCTACTGAGCTGAGTTCTATGAATGGGTTTGTGGACACCTCTGAATTCCGTTCCCCTTACTATATGTGGAAGATAGTCTCCCAAAAGGAAATTAAAGACAACTAGTTCCTAAATAACTGATAAAGAAAAGGTAGTGTTTCCACACACACCGCACCCCACCCAACACGCACAATTCTAAGCGTAATTGCAGTGTTTGACTCTCTGGTCTGATGATAGCTTCTATCTAAGCACATGCTTCCGTGGCATTTGAGAACAGCACAGGATTTCAGGGCTGGACCCAAGAGCTATTCACATGTAATGTGCATGTTGCTCGGCTTACAAGCAGGAGGTAAATGTGGTGAGCAAAAGTAAATGTCAACATAAATGTTGAAGAATAGACTGGATTATTAGTTGTTTGAAATAGGTGTCCGATGTCAGGAGTTGATTGCAACACTTCACCTTTCTTACCTCGGTTTTATGGCTCTTGCTTGCAAGCAAGGTTTGTGTTAATACTGGTCTTCAAGGCTTGTTCTGTCACTAAATAACTTGGCAATTTCCATTTTAACATTTTAAGTTGTACGTTGCCGAAGGTCATTTTTAACTTTCTCTTGTGCTGTTCAAGTGAGGTGATAGTTACGGGTCAGTAGGAGTAGCATCTTAACATTATTTCTTGCTGTATACCTCGCTTGCTTTTTGTGAAGAGTCATTACAAAGTGGGTAGCCAGAGATCATCTTGCAAAACTGCTGCTTGATCTAGATGCTAAAAATCTGTAAGATGCTGATTGTTGCCCTGTTTGTGCTAAAAATAAGCGAATGTTTTGTCAGAACTTTCATAATGGAAAGAGGAACTGGGAAAAGGAAAGGCAACGACTGCACTGCGTGCAATTGATGGTTGTTTTTGTTCCATTTTTCACTAGGTTTTGGGGTTTTTTTCAGTGTTAATGTATTTGTCAAGCTGCAGTAACCCTGCATATATTGCATCCTTAAACAAAAGGTTTGAACTTGTAGTTCACTTCAATTTGCTTTAAAATTGTAACATACACTCTTTTCCAAAACTTTCTCTGCACGTGCAATTATAAACAAGTTATACCTCCTAGATAACTAGATGTTTTCCTTATGCAAACAAATTGCGTGGGAGAGAGCTGGAATATAGGTGAAACTCAATAAATGGAGTTTCTGTGTAGAACATGATGGCAGCATTTGAGTTAGGTGGGTGAGCATGCTTTGAGAATCTCCTAAGTGCAAACTCAAATTGCGGGAAAGAAATAAGGTCTGACCCACATCACTGGTGAAGCTCCTGTTGTTGTGCAAAAGCAGCACTTTCTGGTAACAAAATGTCTAAAATAAAGCCTGAATAAATCTCGCTGTATTTTGCAGTAGCAGTTGGAAACAGTATGTTTTATGTTCTTTCTCTTTCTGAGTGGCACCTCAGGATTGTCATTTTAGGATAAGTTAGGATGATTAATTGCCAGAATCACTTACCAGAAACAGGAGGCTATTGAGACAAATTTGATTAAAGCAGATACAGAAGGATAAGCTGTATTGTTTTGGGAGAATAGTTTGCAATATGTCAGAATGTAATCTTCCCAAAATAAAACTGTCAAATTAAATAGAAATAATATCAAAGTGGAAATAACTTTTAAGTAGGATAATTTCATTTATACGGAACTGTGTTCTGAAACACTGAAATCTGAAGAAGTGTTCCCTTCTGGTTCTTCATCTACTTAAAGTTAAAATGTTCTATTAAACGTGTTGTTAGTGCTGTCAGATGCAATGCATCTTCATTACTATTAATATAAAAGGAGTTATCCTCTGTGGCACAATGACATGGGGAAGGAATGAAGTGAAATCAATTTGTGGCCGGTTGAAAATCTGTTATTGTTAAGTATATTCGTGGATAAATGACATCCTATTAAACAGGAGTGTTTTACTGAGTTCTGCTGCATTGACTGTGACAGAGAATGCACAACTGCAAGTGTGAAAATAGGCTGCTAAATGTAGACTTTGTATCATTTCAGTACTCAAGATTAACTCACTTCTACTAAGCTTATGTTTTAAATACTAGCAATATAGAATTGGTTATAAGGCTTTTTTGTGTTTTAATTTTGTTTGACATGTCTCCTGTTTAATATTTTCTGGATATACTCACGTCTGATAGGACTGTGAGCTTGCTGAGAGTAAGGGGAATGTTTCTACGTGTGCTCTGTTAATGCAAAGTAATCTAAAACACTTCAGAAAGCTCCCAACATCCAGAGAACCTCTAGGGTCGGCTCTGCCCATTCCTCTGGATAGGACAGAGTTCAGAAACTGGAGGGTTAATGCAGAACTGATAGCAAAAATAATCTCATTAAGGATTCATTGTCTAGGGTCTTCTGAGAAAAAGGCTTCTCTCTGCTGAGTGTATGGAGAACCTAGATTTGCTTTAGAAGGACAGATTCTGAGTCCTCGCTCAGTTAGCTGAGCAAGTTGAAAGCTATGTCTGTACTGTTCTTTCTTTGTAAGGCTTAAAATAGAGGGCTGTTGTAGCAAAAGATATCCTATAGGATTGCAGAAGTACAGAGTAGTCGTTACATTGCAATTCATAGAATTGCAGAGTGGCTGAGGCTGGAAGGCACCTCTGGAGGTCATCTGATCCAGCCTCCTGTGTCCAGACGCCTTTTGACTATCTCCAAGATCCTGATTGCATGCAAGATCAGGGATTCAAGGGAGTTTCTTCTTGAGATACATAAAGAGGACTTCAAAGTGGCCAGAATAGTTAATACTTAGACATTAGGCTAAACTGCCCTCTACTTTAAAGTTTGTGAATTGGAGTTGAGTGCTTAGGACAATTGCTCTCATAAGGTTAAGTGGTAATTTTTTATCAGTGTTATTGATTGATCTCGGAAGAGGTCACATCAAAAGCAAACCCTCTAAATGAGTGTCATCTGTACCTCTAAAGAAGAGGCGAAGTGGCGGTACTTGAGCTTGAGTATCTATAGTGTCAGGGACACAAGTGTGAAGAGCCCTTCTGAAAATCTTTTGACATAGTTTATCAACCTAAATCCTGTAAACCTAATACATGGTTTGTTTTATTAAGCAACAGATAAACTTCATCTAGTTTCACCACAACTTCTTCAATTACAGAAAAAAAGATGCGAACAACTCGAAACTGTACTTAAGATTTTCAGGCTACCCGATTGTTACAGATTTGCCTGTCACTGTATAAAATCTGGACTGATAGAACATAGTTCTTCAACATAACATACTGAGTAGCTGTCACTGTGCATCAACAATGACCATCCGTCTTCATGTTTATTTACTTTATTTTCCTCTGGAATAATAGAAATAATGGAAGAGAAAATTTTGATAGTCTAATTGCTTCCCACTTTGAAAATAAGCTTGGTAATGTCATCTCAACGTTCATTTTACAGTAACTTTTTTTCTCTCCTAATGTCTGTCAGGCAGGAGAGACCATTATGCTGTGACAATGTTAGATTTTATTTTCCTTCTGTCTTTTAGAAGACTAAGAGCCTGCACAGTGCAAATAATTCATTTAAATGGACATACAGAGAAAATCTATCTCGATATCCATAGAGTAAGTTTATCTTAATAGACCATGATTGTCCTGGCTGACAGTCTCCTAATTTAATATCTTTTTTTTTTGTTACTGTTACACTTTGTGAAATTTTTATGACTATAAAGCATTGAGATGTCTCCAAGGGAAAAGCAGCTGATAATAGGGGGAAAACGAAAAGTGATTTTTTTTTTTTTTTTTTCCTATTGACAGTTTGTGCAGTGCTGATGGTCTAAGCAGTAAGTTGGTCTACCTTTTCCTTCATTTCCCCAATACACGCACTTTCTGTATTACCTTGAGAGTTGATCACATTTTCAAAATGCAAAATTAGAACACCGTGAAATTATTTTTTTCCAAATAATTAGCTGTGTGATCTCCACTTGACTGTCTTGTCCTTCGTGTGCTTTTCAAGAGACATTTTGAATTGAAGGCGGGATGGGGATCTCTTAGCTTTCTTCATGTAAGCCTAATCTTTTTCTACACTTGTAATTATTATTTTATAGTTGCCAAGGAAAAAGCTTCATATTAACCATATCCATTATTGGGAGGGGGATGAGATGTCTTTTCTTTCTTGTTCTATTTTGTGAGCCATTAGACAACGGGTCTGTTAGTATATGTGCATTGAAACGGGCAGTACAAGCTTGCGTCTGCAATCTTTTGGCATTAGAGTCATTGAAGAATTGGAAAACAAGAGTTGTCCTCTTTGTGTATCATCTGTGCCAAACAGCATTCTGATAACGGAGAGGGTTTAGCCAGAAAGAATAAATTTGTAGCATTTTAGTCTCCATCACTTGCACAGTGTGTCATCTGGCCCAGATTTTGAGATTTATAATGTAGACATCTGTATTGGAGGTAGTCCTCTGACTTTCCATAGTACACAACAGAAAAATAGCTAATCTTTAGGTAGGCACTGGTTAAGTGAATTGCACCTTAAAAGTCTGGATTTGTTTCTGTTGTTCATAAAATGATCCTGGACTGACTGAGATCAAATATAAACATTTGCATTTGGTCAGATCAGTCTTCTTCTGTGTTCCAAAGCCAGTGCTGTCACTTTTTTGTTGTTTCGTTAGTGCATCGGTGGCCTAATCTTTTGTTTAATAGTTTAATATAACATAATTTTGTCTAATAACAGATTTCTCCCCTAACAGCTAATTGTTTATTCACTATTACAAATTCATCCACATTCATCAGCATAGCTTACATTACTACAGTTGTTTAAAACCCATTAAGTTTCTTTTCACCCTGTGTAGATTATGTGGAAAGAAATAAGAACTTCCAGTGGTAAAGCAAACCACTTGGGTATAAATTTAAAAAATACAGTGATACATCTTTTCATTTACTCTTGCATAAGAATGGTCTAAATGTTTGCCTTAGAAGAAAGGCTTAGATATATTTGGTGTTAAGGCAGAATGGCTAAAAGATGCAGAAAGCTTGAACTGTCAAGACACAGGATGGTTCCTGTTACAGGAGGAAGTCTAATTCTGTAAGTTAATTGCTGCTTTATCTATAGGTTCATGTAGAAGGTTATCAGTAAAGAAACGATAGATGTGTCATCAAATGTTTCAGTTGCAGAACCGCTAGAGATACTCGCGTCTCTTTGGTTGCACTGAACTGTAAATCTTTCCTTTGGGGAGATTGAAAAAAATCTTGTTAATCACCTTTTTAAATGACATAAGGAATTAAGTATTAAGAACTTTTCTTCTGCTAAATCATTTTACATTCCCAATCCATTAGCCATAGTGCCTTTATGCTGTTGTTCAATGTGCTTACTGTGTGCGTACATATATTCTTTCTTAATTTGACCTGAAGCTCCTACGGTATTTTATATTGACTTGGCTGAAATAATAAGTAAAAGGTCATTCTGTCCTTAAAAAGAGTCAAAGAAAGGGAATATTATCAACTGTGGTGTGTCTGTAGCTGTCTGATGCCCTTCGAAGACTGATATAACTTCTTGAGTGTGTTGTTTCAGGTGCAGTAGTGTGGAATATTATGTACTGTGAGGCACTAGAGAATTAGAATTAGATCTTAGAACTAAAATATACCTTTAAAACAAGTTACAAACATTGTTTTATATATTTCACGGGCTGCTACCAGCATATAGAATGCTTTAGCAGTCTGTCATCCTAATATTTAACTTCCCAAAGCAATTTGGTTTATGTACCAACTTCTGTGAATTTTAATCTAGTAAGATTGGCATAACTGCTGCTCAGTAGAGCCCAGCTTTTGTTTTTAAAAGAAGCTGGATAAAACTCCTTGGCCAGAGAAGGGTGGCCGCAGAGGGGTGATGGGGACACAGCAGAGTTGGCTCTGTCTCGGCTATGACACTTCTGGGACTGCCAAGGCAACACTGGGAATTCCGCCCATGCTTCCTCCTCCTGTTCTGCACCTACCTAGAGCTAGATACAACCAAAGCCCATGGAATAAGCTTGGCGCCAAGATTAGTTTCACAGCTTATCCAGGAAGACAAAAACCTTGAGGGGTAACTCGCTGTCTAATAATAGCCAAGTTCCTCGTCGTATCTCAGTGGACTGCCAGGCAAACGGAGAGGAGGCTGCCTTTTTTGTGTGTTCAAATGCCCTGGTCTGTGCTTCATACCCGCATACAGTACCTATATGTGTAAAAAAACATGTAGGTATTATACGTGGGAAGGACCAAGGTTCAGACATGTTTGCCCAAACGCTGCCTGCCTCGCTGGAGCTGTGGGGTGAGCATGGCCTTCCGGAGGAAATCTGTAAAGAGAGCATATATGTCAAATAGCAGCGCTGGTGTACTCCTCTGCAACTACACAAGAAGCCATACTTGTGCCAAAATGGTAACTACATTTACCGTTCTTACTAGTTGGCTCAACTATCCACATCGTTCATCTATACAATATTTCTTGGGCACAGCAGCTGTAAAAAGATGCTGTGTATCTAAGCCATCTTGTTCTACATTGAAAACGTGAAAGAAAGTGACACTGATTGACCAGTGGATGTTCTTTCTAGCATAGAGTCGATTCCTGTGAACAGTTTTAAGTGTGAGGATGCGTATCGTGCCAGTGCTGTGTCTGTTATGAGGAAACCAGATTTCACTCTTTGTTCCTGTTAGTTCAGTGTTTTTCTGCATTTGCTGGAATTCATGGCTTGTCTTGTTTGGTTTGTCAAACAAACTGTTTGGTTTGTCAAACAAACTTCTGGCTGACACGCCAGAAGGCTGTGCCGCCATACAGAGAGACCTGGGCAGGCTGGAGAGTTGGGCAGAGAGAAACCTTATGAAATTCAACAAGGGCAAGTGTAGGGTACTGCATCTGGGGAGGAAGAACCCCATACATCAGTACAGGTTGGGGGCTGACCTCCTGGAGGGCAGCTCTGTGGAAAGGGACCTGGGAGTCCTGGTGGACGACAGGATGATGGTGAGCCAGCAATGTGCCCTGGTGGCCAAGAAGGCAAATGGCATCCTGGGGTGCATCAAGAAGAGTGTGGCCAGCAGGTCGAGGGAGGTTATCCTTCCCCTCTGCTCTGCCCTGGTGAGGCCACATCTGGAGTATTGTGTCCAGTTCTGGGCTCCCTGGTTCAAGAAAGACAGGGATCTGCTGGAGAGGGTCCAGCAAAGGGCTACAAAGATGATTAGAGGATTAGAACATCTCTCTTATGAGGAAAGGCTGAGGGACTTGGGTCTTTTTAGTCTAGAGAAAAGAAGACTGAGGAGGGATCTTATTGATGCTTATAAATGCTTAAAGGGAGGGTGCCGGGGGATGGGAACAGTCTTTTTTCAATGGTGCCCGGTGATAGGACAAGAGGTAACGGGCACAAACTTGAACATAGGAAGTTCCATCTTAACATGAGGAGGATCTTCTTTCCTTTGAGGGTGGCAGAGCAGTGGCACAGGCTGCCCCGAGAGGTTGTGGAATCTCCCACTCCGGAGACATTCCAAACCCGCCTGGACGCCATCCTGTGCAACTGCTGTAGGTGCCCCTGCTCAGGCAGGGGGGTTGGACTAGATGATCTCCAGAAGTCCCTTCCAACTCTGACCATTCTGTGATTTTCATGGATGAGATGGAAATGCATGTGATTCTGTAGACTTTGAGTACTGTCAACATAACCTAAGCTCAGCTCTGTTTGGGTTAATCCATCTGGCCGTGAAAGCAAAATCTGCCATTCCAAAATTTATGAAGTAAGTGAAATGTGTGTCAAGACCTACTGAAACTTTAGTGCGCACTGTAAGATGTTCAAATCTACTGGATAATTTGTCTCCACTGAAGAAGTTTTTTCAAAGTTTCAAGATCAGTATTTTAAAAGCCGCCTGTTGTTGTTCAGAGCAAAAGCAAGAAGGAAGTTGACAGAAGGCGCTTGCTGGGCGGAGGTGTTGCAGAGTTAATGCACCCGACCTGGTAATTATGCTTACAAAACACAGTAAAAGAAAAGCAGTCGCTTGCCAATGTGTATCTAATCCCACATCGCATAAAAATGCCCTGTATGTTTCCAGTTCTAGTTCCTTTTTCTGTGTAAACTTCAACACTTGTACAAGGTAGAAGCGTTACTTTCTATCTAAAAATTATGTTTGACAGACCATAAAAAAATTATGACCAATTTAAAAAAATATTTACTGTTTAGGAGATTCCTTCTAATACTTTACAGCCCTGGAGATGGGTTAGTATTGCTCCATAAAATGTAGTTTCATATCTGGAATAAATCATAAATGAAATACCATTTTATATTGCAAAAATTATACTGCAGTACATTTGAAAATACAAATAGTGGAGAGGACAAATAAAAAGCTGGTGACTGCGCAGTAGGGCTCCACAGAATTGTTCAACCCAAGTCAGTAAATTCATGTGACAGAGGCTGTGCCCTGCAGTACAGAGGTAAAGGGTTAGGGCTGGGAACACCAGTTGCATTTTTGTGGAGCTAATAAAGCCACGCAGCTCTACATCAAGCTCCCATTCACTTGCCCTTTCAGTGTTAGCACTCCTGGGAATAACCCAAGTGTCTCTGCTCCCATTCTAAAGTGAACTTGGACTGAAGATAACTCAGAGTTGCCTTTGATAGAACTCTAATGGAACTGGAAAAGAGGCTGAAAAATAATTTTGCATTTATATAAAAGGTGGGGCTTTTTATGGTGCAAAACGTTTCTCTTATCCCTTGTCCTTTCTCACTGCCTTCGTTAAAGGTAATAGAAACGTTGAAAATTATAATCCTGAAAATACCCTAAACCCAAGATGAATACTAAAATACATCTGAGTTTGTAAAGTAAGTTGGTTTGAAATTTAAGCTGACTGTAAGAAGTATCATTTTACATCAGGAAAGTACTTCATCTTACTGAGTGAGGAGGCTTCTAGAATATTGTGCTCAGTTCTGCACCACTTAATCAGAAATATGTAGAGTGCTTAGAGACACCCGAATAACCAGGAAATGTCTGAGTAAAAAATGAAAAAATAAAGGCTTAAGAATTCTGTAAGTAATGATGACCAAAGCAGAAAGCAATAGGCTGCAGATGTCTGCAGGGTATAAGCAGTGAGGATGGATAAAAATATTTAATGTAAGGTTATTTTAATGTAAATTATTAATGTAAGGTTATTAAAGAGGTATTTAAGTGTAGGCTGAATAGCCAATAAAAGTGGCAGAACAGAGGCTAATATCTAAAAGGAAGTAAAAGGATTATGCAAGTCTTTAAAAATTAGATTTGGCAAAAGGGTATGAAATATGCTATTGGAAGGAATTTAATATTGGCAGGGAATTTGTACTAAGATGTATTCTCAATCTCTTACAGTATAATCAAATGCAGAGCTCAGTTTGGATTCCTGTGTGTCGGTCTGAGTCTGCGAGTGTAGGATTTGGCCAGCTGGGATATTTATCTATGTAGATGTAGTTTCTGTAATCTTGTTTTTAGAAAAGCAAACACTCATGCAAAAACGGGAAAGGTGTGTTTTAACACTTCTAACAAATCATCCCCCCCGTGTTTGTCTTACTAATGTCCCGTATTTCACTAAAGTCTTGGGGTTTTCTCTCCTGAATTATATATATCCCTTAGACAGGTGCTATGTAGGAGTCGATGAAACTGTCCGAATTTTTATTAACCTGAAGTTCTTGTCATATCTTTTCTGTGTTGACTACATACAATCATAAGAAATACAGCTTAAGAAAAAAATCGTATCTGTTACTTTATGGAAGCTTGTCTTGCTTGCTTGTTCTTTTTCTCTCATGTCTTTGATACTGGTGCTGATGTAGCAAGGGAATTGCATTCAGCAACTTTAGAACTACTCATAAAGAGAAGAAGAGAAAAAAAATAAATTGTGACCCTGAGCTGGTGAGCAAGCTGAAGGCTGAATTCCCAACTGTTTCTGACATGGACCTTGCAGGCAGAAAGTGAAAATGAAAATCTTTTTGGTCAAAGATTATTTTTTTCTGTCAATAAAGGTGGAGCATAGAGAAAAAAAGCTTTTGGTATGCCTCAGCTCACCCCAAACATAGGGACAAAAGCAATCAGATACGTATTAAGAGAAGCACAGGAATCTTTTGGCATCTATTGGGAAAAAGAACCACAACCAACTAAGAAACATTTGTGAATGGATTGTGTCACTGGTGTGTTGCCCAGCCCGTGGAGCAGTCAGTCAGTCGGTTTATTTAACGGGCCAGTGATGTGGTAACTCTGCTGTGCTTTACTAAACAGGGAGAGCGACCAGCTCTATTGTGGTTTTAACATAAATTAGAGGGTTTGAGTCTTCATTTATTTGCACCTTATTTGTTCTCTAAGTATGTAAAACTAAGCCTTAACACAAATATTGTGCTTGTCTAGAAGCTTTAGTCTTACTAGGGGAGAAAAAAAGTATAAACAAAGTGAACAAACCCCAAAGTGTTTCTCTTTGATTGGTAGCAACATTTTAGACGTAGCTTGTAGTGTCCAGTATTTCTGTCAAGCTACCTAAATAGCAGTTTGTTATACCTTGGTCTGTGGGCGTGAGTTTTCCTGTGATCACATAACAGATATTTATTGTAATTGTAGCCACTGTTACTCAGTGATCTCTTTCTAAATACTGGAAAAAATATTGTAAAAATTTAAATGCTTTGAATTTTGTGTGCCCTGGAAAAACAGATAAATGCCACCCACTATTGAGCTGTGGTCATCTACATAGATGTAGACATAACTCGGAAATCTTGTTTATTTAAAATTCTGCTGAGCAGGAAGCACGGGCTTAGAGGGACGGTGAGTCTAGTTTATCCAGGCTTGGGCATTGAGGTCCAGAGAATACTGGCATCGAAGAAAAAAGAAAGACTGAAGGTTTTTTCGGAAGGCCATATTCACAGACTGTTGCAGTTTGAAGTATACAACAGTGACACTGCATTTTTACTTTCTTTTCCGAAAGAAATCAGGTATTTTTAATGTCCCCATTTGCCTCTGTCAGTCCAGCAGTCATACTGAAAGAGGGTAGATTTAGATTGGACATAAGGAAGGGATTTTTTTATGATGGGGGTGGTGAGACACTGGAACAGGTTGCCGGAGAAGCTGTGGATTCCCCATCATTGGAAGTGTCAAAGCCAGGTTGGACGAGGCTTTGAGCAACCTATCTCGTGAAAGGTGTTCCTGCTTGTGACAGGGGGTTGGACTAGATGATCTTGAAGATCTCTTCCAACCCCAACCGTTCTGTGATTCTATGATCAATCTAATGACGTTTGAACCTACTGGCCAGTTTCAGTCCAATGAGACAGATATGGGCAGTTCTCAAAGTTAAATTCCTGCTGGCGTCCTGGAGTTCAGCGTGGGGTAAGACGTACACAAAGCAGAGGTTTCAGAGTGAGCTCTGCATTTATCCATCGCTTTGACCTGCCCCCACATGCTCTTTCTTAGAGCTAGCGATAGCATGTACTGTCCCTTCTTCGTCTAGACAGGGGGTGTGGGGCAGAGTGGCAATGGAGGGAGGGGAGGTGCTTCGGAGACCTGATGGGGAGGGTAGGTCCCAGGCAGCAGTGTGAAAGGGAGAGCAGGCACTGTTTGCTCCCACAATTTGGGAAACATCTATAGGAAACTAGGTTCCTATTCGATTTCTTGGTATGTATGCAGGCCGTGGGTGTAAAATTAAACCTGAAATCTAAACTGCATCTCTGAAAGCCTTGGCATTTTGGATAGAGTAATGTAGCCACTGAAAAACTGCTCAGAGTGGAGCAGATGTAGTGACCCTGCTGCAGCTTCCTGTGCGTTCAGGTAAGGCCACTGTCGCCTCTGTGGCTGAGAGATTAGGCCTAGAAATTCCTACAGTGTTGAACCTTCTAGATATCTTCAGCATTTGATGGCTGTGGAGAGCCACATGTTGCCAACAGCAGAGTAAATGGGCCCTAAGAGGTGTGTGGTGGGTAAGGGAGCACAGGCTTTGCCGCAGGAGAAGCTCGTGACCAGCCCGTGCAGCGGAGGTCTGCCTTGCTTGGAGCGTAGCCCTTGTCCTCCAGCCAAACTCTGCCTGCTGTGCCTGTTGGCTGTAGTGAAAGCTAAAGCTGGAGCTGGCCTCTGAGGAAGCATTAAATAAGAAGCAAACGTGCTGTTGATGATGAATGTTGGCCTAGGAGCTTGGATAATAATCTCTGTTCTCTCTGAGCTGGATGACTCTAAAATAGATGCACCATTAGACTGAATAGCCATGCCATTTTTTTAACTTCTGTGACAAAATATTCTGCATCCTACCAAACAAGATCTGAGTTTGTGAGGCCTAATGTTTACTGGTAGCTAGGCAAGTGTCTACGTGCATCAGTGAACAACTCCCACAATTTACCCGCTGCCGATGGGATGCAGTGGAGACAAGCCAGACTAAGCGGGCACAGCACTGTGGCCCAAAAGTGAACTGGAACAGGATCTGAACTACTCTGTCACCCTGAGAGGTGGCCTGTCAGGCTCGGAGCTGAGGCAGCCGGTGCGTGACTTTGCAGTACAGCTACCCGAGCGCGTGCCGTGTGGCTAACAAATCTCAGTTTCCCACTGTACTGGCTCATCAACAATCACCAGATCGCATGAACTTAACTGAATAAATATGAAGAGATTTTTAAATGCATTTTAGAGTCCCTTTGGTTTCACGTTGAGTTCTGTTATACTCTGAGAACTTACCTCTTCATACCTGGAGTTTCATAAGCAGATAAAGTGTTCGGCAAAAATGCAAAAACCAACAAGTTTTCTATTGTATCCTGTGTGACCAAAATCCAGGGAAAAATATCATCTGCATCAGTAGGGTGATTATTAGTTCTTTTTCAATTGGCCTGGGGTGGTTTTGACCTTTAATTAAAAGAAATGCAGAATTTTATTTCTGTTAACCGCAGAATAATGAGATCATTTAGCTGCTTAGTAATAGTAACCTCTTTCACCAAAGTACAGTTTAATTAAGAGCTAATAATACAGAATTTCATATAGAATCCTGAAAACAGCATGCTAATTACTTTACTTTATTAAATAGTATGGGCATCAAGTATTTAAAACCTTCAACTTATCTTGCCATAATTAGCTTATTCTCATTAGCTGCTATCTCAGCCTCCAAAAAGAGGGAAGCTGGTGAAGGAAGTTAGAAGTATTTCTTATATCGCTTGATTGTACAAATTATTTACCTAGATGAAAGAGCCTAATTACTTGAAAATAAATTGGACCGTCATCAAGATCATTATTGTACATGATGTAAAAAAACCTCCAAAGGAAGACACAGGAACATTAAAAGTGTGTTGTGATGAAAAAACTTTTGATTGAAATCATTTGAGACATTTTTCAAAGTGGCTACCTATATTTTTAGTATCTTTCAGTGGACCTCAAACTCAGATACCTAGTGACAGCATGTGTGCACATAAAACAAAGTTGTGGCACCTGGATTTTTTGAAAATCAGGTCCAGTGTGTCTTATACACTACAAAACCAAGATGCACATAGCTGGACTTTAGCCTAGTATCTCTTATTGACACTTTGAAGATAAGCCGGGTTACCCAATTAATGGTGGTTATTGAATTTATTGGGAAGACTCACACTGACTTCTTCAACTGCCCAATATGGGCCTTTATATTACAGGAAGTCAGGTAAGATACTCAGGCGAATGGATCTGGCAAACAGTCCAAATTAACGCGAGCAGTCAATGGGAGCTTTGCCAGTCCTGCACATTAAAGAGTCGGGCTCCAAGGCATCCCTGTTTAAAAATTTAAAACCATGATTGCTGCAGGTAGAATCTAGCTGTCAGTAAACTACAATATTTTTTAAGTAACTGAAACCAGGTGCTTTGTTTTGTCTCCAAGGAATTTTTGCACGCATTTTCTGTTTTAAATTCTACCATGTTACATGGCCCTTTGTAAATAGGCATCCCACTGGCACGTGGTACTTTTGAACTGTTACATCTTTTGAAGGACTTAGTAGACTTATCAAAATCCATGTTTTTAATTGAAAGAATAATTTGTTTATTGAAGCTACTGTATCTTATAAACAGGCGTCGTCCCTGTCTCCCCCCCCCCCCCCCCCCTTTTTCATTTTGTTGTACAAAGTAGCAGGAATGGTTGTCTTCAGCTCACATGGAATCTGATGTTATATAAACTTGAACATAGGTATTGTCAGCAGTTTGGCTTTTCCATCCCTGTTTCATCAGTCTTTCTGGTTTTGCTGGATCGTGTCCTCTTGGACTCCTTGCTTCCACCAAGCTGTAAAGCAGTGTCCTTTCCCCATTTGCAGAGTTTAGGGTCTATTTATAATTTATGGTCTTTGCCAGCCTAATACTTTGCTGAAAAAGCTGAATATCTTCTTCATTTTCTTCTCTTGCCCTCTCTGTAGTGTCAGCTCTGTTAAGAGTGTGCACAAAGAAAATTTAAGCATTCTTCTCCTTTTGTCTGAAGGATATTCAAAATATTTTTTCAGATACACACCGTATACCCAAATCAATTATTCTTTCTCCTGCAGAGATTAAATGTTTATGGTAATGGGTGTCAAAATGCTAATCTTGGAAATCCAGAAAGAATAGACATTGAATTTTAATGATGTTCCAAAATACATAATTTATCATGAGGGAAATATTCTTCCTCAGAAGCAAAATAGTCTGTCTAATAAAATAATGATTCCCAGCCATTTGGGATGGACCTTCTGATTGAGGCTGTCTTCTGTTTCTTCTTGTCATGCTGCCTCTCGCTCCCTCCAAACACCCCAAATTCTTGCCCGCTGCCTTCCCATCCCCGATTGCTGCCACAGTTTCGTGAACACCTGCCATCACGATCTCGGCGCCTCTTGCGTTCGGGCCCCTACCACGCTGCGCTGCTGCTGCTGCAGCATTTCTTGTGGCTCCCTGCTGCTCCCTGTCCCTCATCTCTCCCTTCCCTGGGCAGTGGGTCCCCTCTCCTCCCTTTTCTGCCATCAACCTCAGCAGTGCCAGGACAAAGCTGGGACAGATAATGGGGCACAGGTGGTTCGCCTGGCCTCTCTTCTGTGCCACGTATTACCTCGAATGGTGGGCGCTTTGCCAGTGCCTCTTAAGTTTAGGGACTGGTATATAAAACATGATAAAGCAAATCTCAAAATATATCTGGGAAATTTCGAATACTGATTGTTGAACTCTGAAGAGAACCATGGTGCTCTAAAAATCATTCTTGTATGCATCGTAAATGCAAACTCCAGTCATGTATATGTTACGCTCCTCAATTCTCTCTTCCATTTCCTCCCCAAACCCTTTTCTTTTGCTTTCCATTTTTCCCCCCCTTATAAGCAAGTGAATTTGCAGTGTGGATAGAAACTTTAGAAAAGGTCAGGTTCTGCAGAAAGGAAAGTTTGAGGGCGGCAGGTGGTGCACGTATACCTGCGCAGGCAGCTTCAGTTGCAGGACTTTTCTCAGAGCACGGATGTGCTCAGGAAAGGCAAAATGATGTCACAAAAAAGTGCAAAGTAAAAAGGACATCACATCAGTTACAGCTCATTAAACCCCTATATTAAGAACTCCGCTCAGAAGTTAAAATGGCTTTAGTTCTGCTTCTTCCCTCTCTTGCAGGGATTAAACTAAAGAAGAAATATGGTACAGAAAATTAAAGCTACTTCTGCATAAGAGCAGAATAAAGGCCCCGTAAAGGGGCTTCGTGTGCTTAACTCGTGTGCTTTCACATTACACTATTAATTTTTTCTAACTTTTCAGAAGGTCCTTGCCTTTATTAAAGAGCCAGCATGGCATTACAAGTTTTCCTCAAAAGCAAAGTAATTCCTAATTTAACGGCTCCTTTGATAGTATTGTTAGACGGAAAAGTAAAGCAAGCGTTGAGAGATGAGATCTGCTTCCCAAAAAAAGGGGGAGGAGATAGGCTTTTTGGAAAATTATGAAGCTGACCTTTGTTGCTTTTGTTACTGACATGAAAGTGTGCACTGATTTGCAGTTTAAGATATTAATGCTGCAGCATTGTGAGGCTATGTCTGTCTGCTTGCCAAGTTAGTTAAAATCCATGTGATTACAAGTAAAAATAACAGCTTTTTGAACTGTTTTGCTTTTCAAGTGGCTAACTTCTTTAGCAGCTTTTGAGTAGGAAAATAGTCAAATATGTTGGTACAACTACAGAAAGAAGTCATAGTTCCTCTTGGTGAAGCAGAGTTCAGCAAAGCATTCTTGATGTATTTGTTTGATCAGCCAAGATGTTTGGGTCTGAATATTTTTGTTGATGCTGAAGAAATTACTACTGTCTGTTTACCAAAAACAAGTTGACACTTGTGACTTCTCCGTGACAGACTATAAAGTGAAATCATGTAAAGAGGTATTTGAGGACAGGAAGCAGGATGCTTTCCTGCCTAGGGTTATGGAAGCAAGTTTGGCGATAGAGTTTGGCTTTACTGCTGATTTACATGAGCAAGAGCTTTGACAGCCCACGTCATCTGTCTGTGCCTCTGTTTGTCCTGTCTGTAAGATGAGAAAAATAAAACTGTTTCCTTTGTAAACAAAGTTGATATTTCTGAATGAAAAGTGATAAGAAGAGCTAAACATTATGGTTGTCAAGAAAGAAAAAGGTTATCTATACAAAGCCATGAATTTTCATACATTTCCATTGCATGAATATTTCAAGTAAAGAGTAATTCTTGTGGTTCCCTCTGTTCCGTTTGGGATCATAGAGTCCATTTTCTCCTAAATTGTCAGTCAGCTGAGATCCCATTGGCAATTACAGCAGCCTACATCTGCTGATATGTTTTATCATAAATGAAGTAGAAATAAATGGGATGATGATGATTAATCATCTGAGAATCTGGCTTTATTTACAACATACATGATTTCTTATATTCCTTTTATTGTACTGTAATCTTCTCAGATGCGAGGATTGAAAGAACTCTGTTGTTTTGCTGGTGGGATAACTTCTTTCTTCTATTCCTCGGATTGTAATAGGGCCTTTTTCTGAGATTATTTTGGACCGTTGGTTAAGAAGGGGGTCTTTCATCATATATTGAATTCTCACATTTGGTTTCTGGCACGAGGAATTTCCTCAACCTAGCGTATAAGCTTAGGAAAACTTGAAAAGAAAGTACTCCATTGTAGCTATGTACATGAAAGGGATTATGCAGCTAGCAATTTATTTCTTACAGTACCAGTGGAAGTATAACATACGCGCTAAATAATTATTTATAAACATGTGAGGCTTTACTAAACAGTTTTTCAAATATAATCTTTAGTACTACTGTATTTATATAACATCTCATACAGATACTCAGAGGGACTGTTCATAAAGCAATCATAAAATGTACAGAAAATATCACCGGCTTACCTTCAGCATATAAAACAGCACTTAGAAATGAAATTTCAGGCTTTTCCTCCCCCTTCTTTTCTCTTTTTCTGTCTTTCTGATAGAAACTCACAGTAATAGGCCCTGCCATCTGCTGCTATATATTTTTCATGAGTTTTAACATTTTGTTTTTAGAACCTGAAAGATGAGTAAAATGTCAAGTCACCCAGAAAATAATCATAGGCACGACAGCTCAAATGTTATCTCAGCTTGTCTGTACAAGCAGTGGTTCACAGCAGGTCTGTGCCCTCCCTCTGCAGACGGAGCAGGTACACCGTTGGCGTTAGCCGATACCTTTTCAAACACCACCGCAAGGCTTTAGGAGATCTCCTCTTGATTTTAATGAGAGTAATGTGGACCAAAAAACCAACGGCATCCCTTTCCAAATTTGTTCTATGGAAGGTGAACTTCAGATTTCCTTTAGAGTTTCGTGTTATTTATTTGAAGTGTCTTACCGTGACTGCTGGCCTAAATAAAATGGAGCCACCAGGCAGTCATTGAGGTGAGAAGGTGGTAACTACACTAGCAAAATTAATTCCCAGCGAAGAAGTAAACTCTATGTTGCTTTCATAGAAATGTCACAGGCTTTTTGGTACCCTTTTCCCTCCTCCCCTTTGAAAGCCTGGGTTTGCCACTCTCCTGCCAGCCCTGTAGCTGCGGTGTACCGGGGAGGTGCGGCAAAGATCTTCTTCCAGGTCGTGTTCCTCTGGTGTTTCCAGACGCTCTTTGTTTTTCCCATTCTGTTTTCCATCATGCTGGGACTAGACTGGAGCTGCCAAGCTGAGAAGGTGTTGGAAAGGTACCGGATAAGACCTTTAACTCAAAAAATGCTCAGAGTTGTTAACTTAATTTGGAGGGAAAGAACTGTGCAGCGCATTCGTGCCACCTTGCTGTCAAGCTGCACTCAGGATCTCTTTCATTCGACAATGCGTACTGTTAATGTAAGAAGTGCGTAGCCATATCATTTGCCTCCTACATTTTTAACAGTGCAAAGATAAAATTATTTTATTGAATAGGTTCCCAGCAGCTTAAGGATGGTTTTCATAATAAACCCTCTGCAGATTTGCTACCTTTCATTAGAATAAGAAGTCTCCTCGGTGATCTTTACACTCTCAGACTGTGCAAAAGCCCTCGTTACAGTGTTGCAAGATTTTTCTCTTAATATTCCACTTCAGAAGTCTCGAGCTTGTTTTCAATTATATCTATTCTGTGCTTCATTTTACTCGTTCCTTTAGAAAGTCCCTTGTTCGCAAGACATTTTTCAGGCTTACCAGTGAAAGATGATGATCTTTACCTTACTAGTATTCTTCTTTGAAACTGCCTGTGCTGTTGTTGCTGGAGCTACACTGCTGAAGAAGACGGCGGGAGAGGCAAGTTAATTCCACATCTGAGAGGACCTTATGAAATAGGAGGCAGAAAAGTGATGGTTCTTTCACAGATGTAGTTTTGTGGTTAATATATATTTAATAAATATACCTAGGCATAATATTCTGGTACAATGAAATGGTGAACAAGGCAAGTGCTGCGGATGGCTCAGAATTAAAACCACTCATGTTTTGTCAGCCACGTGAGCAAAACTCAAATTTGTAACCCCCAGGAGAGGGACGAGTGACTCTGTGTCCTACTGCTGCAGATCAGCTCCCTTGAGCACCAGCTTTCCTGAGCCAGCTGGAGCTACAAGCTTCGTGAGCTCCCTGAGGCCTGGATGCAGGATAGCAGAGGGCTGGAGAGCGGCTGTGTCGTGGTTCGGGCTAGGCTGGCCACTAAAACCAGGTCGAGACGCACGTTGGGCTAGTAAAATTGCTGAAAAGAACGTTGGTTCTGTTTTACCTCAAACCAGGACAGGCTGTGTTCCCACTTTGCGCGGTGCTGCCATCTCCCAATGGGGCCAGGTGAAAATGCTCAGCTCTGGAAAGGAAGCGTTGGGAAGGGCGAGCACAGATCAGGGACAGATGCACCAGCTGTGGCGTGTGGCCACCTCTTACTGGGAACGGGAGCTCTGCTGGGCCTGCTGCCTTGGGCCTCTCATGAGGTTGGTGCACAGGGGAGCCCCCGCTATTGTTAACCTTTGCCTGATTTTGTCACGGTGATGTTGTAGGTATGACAGTGTAAGGAAACAGGCTTTGACAGAGTTTGCGGATGGAGATTGTACTTTTATTGGAACCGATATAGATGAGCCCTAGAAAAGACCCAAAGAAGAGCTCGTATGCCCACAAGATTCTCTGATAAGGTGGATATCGCCTCCATTTGTAAAATGGGTCATCTTTTAAGGAACTGTAACTTGATTATGCTATGCCTATGTCTGAAGCTGGACTTAACTTTCCTGCTAACATTTTGTTGTCGATGGCATTCTGGTTAAAAAAAATATTTGTAGATGAATTACTCATATAATGAAAACATCCAAAGAAACTGTAATTAAAATTACTGGCTCATATTTTTCAGGGCACCAAATTGTCACTGAATTTCAAGAGTGGGAACCTTTACTACACCTTTAAAACTTTTTAAATCTCCAGTGATTTTAATATTTTTATGCTTTTAAATACATTCTTCTTTCATAACATGCTTAGAGTTACTTTATTAAAATCATTGTGCTGTAATTATATTTACTTGGAAAACTCTTTGATGACCTTTGGCGTATAAATATTTTTCTTTCCTTCAAAGGTAGTGCATGAGCGCTTGTTTCCAAGTGTGTGTGTGCACTGTAGCTGGCTGTACACCTCTGATACGCTGTCTACAGTGTCATAAATCTCTGAATCAGAGTCCAATGTGTTCCTAAGTTACCAAATATCAAGTGCTCAGTTGAAGGCGGGCTGATTGGGGGAATGTGCACTCCAAGTCTCGTTTTGGAGGAGGCTTTTTGCTCTTTGGTTTCTTTCTTAATTTGCAAAGTTTTATTTTGCATTGGAGAGCTAGGTGTCTTTGTTATGCCTGGAACGCTGAAAGAGTGAACAGCAGCAGTGTTAACAGTTTGGGAGATAACTCCTGAAAGTACTATCTTGGAAGTGACAAATCAGGAAGAGCATATTGAAATCAAAGAGTGATGAATAATAGCTTTCCCCTTTCTTCCTGCATGCTGTTTTTTTGTTTGTACTAATTTAGTGGAAGTACATGTATGCTGACAGCTGGTGTGCTAACTGTCTGAGAAATGCTTCAGAATTTGGGGGAATTTAGGATTAAGGTCTTTGGTGTGGAATAGGCTTCATTTAGCTTCTTTGTCTTTCTGGATTTTTTTTTCATTGCCAGTGGTTTTGAAACCTGACTAAAACGCTGTTTATGTATTTGACTTCATCTAGAGAAACATTATTCTAATAGGCACTGTTCACCTCAGTGAATGGAGCAGTGGTCGGGGGACGAGAGATCTGAATGTCATTCCTGGCTGTGTCCCAGGCTTACCAAGTACTAAGCGGAAGGTCTTTTCCCTGGCATGCGCCTTTGTTTTCCTGTGTCATTATCCAGGGAGTAAAATGATATTTAATAGCTGGTCACCTTTAGGAGGAAAACGATGGAGTTTGCATGCTGTCCTTAAATAGTAATAAAAATATCTATGACTTCTTTTTCATATATAAAGAGCTGTTTTTAAATAACAAACCCCCTTGAAAATACATATGCCTGTAGAATATTTATATTGTTATATTAAATTTCTTTGCCGGGTGTCATTTTCTACCAATGTGTTTATATGGTGGGGTGTTCTTTTTATTTCAGGCCCTGCTTGACACTCAGAATCTTTTGAGAGCTCAGATTACAAATTTTACTTTCAACCTGGGATTTTCAGGGAAATTTTATCACACAGGTAAGAATGAAATACTAAAATCACTTTCATTTGATGGTGTTGTTTGTGGTATGAGGAAAATAGGAATGATAGAGACTAAAGGTCTGAGTAGAGAGAAGAGTTTCCTTCATAATAGGATAACTAAAAAATCAAATTGTTCTTTCTTCCAGGTTGCTCTGGGACATATATTTGTGTGATTTGCTGAATCAAATTTTTCTCCTAAAGTTATTATATCAGATTAAGCTTTTGTTTGAGCTGTAAATAACCATGTAGGTAGAGTCTGTAAACACCTCTGCAGCAACATTTCTCTTTTTAAAAAAAAAGCGGGGGGGGGGGGGGGGGAGAACATCTCAGGATGAGGCACCTGTAATTCTAAGCTGCAGTGCCTGCATTAGGTGGTGGTGTGGAACAGATTGAATTCATCCTCCCCTTTTATTAGAATTCAGTTCCTTTCAACCTGTTGTTGATTGGTAAATTCCACCAATGAAATGAAATTTTCTGTTGACTTCATTGAGACATCTGTTGAGCTACCACAGTTTATCCTTTTGGATAGTTTAATTTCTACAGTAGAGATATAGCAATATATATTACCCATAAAAATAATTTTATACTTAAACCACTGTAGAAATAGGGAGAAATAGAAGATAAAGTATTAAATAGGATGGGATATAGAAGAAAGAAGGTGTTCTCTACTGAAAAACAGAAAGAAAAAGACACGCATGTGAAATAGGACTGCCTCAGAGCCTGGAAGAGAGAGGCAAAAGACAACACAAGGTAATGTCATAGTTGAGGGATATTAATATGTAAAGAGGGAAGTGAAGTGACATGTTAGCTGAGACTAGGAACCAAAACCAGATTTGTTCAAAACTAAGGAAAGATATACAGAACTTGAATATGCTCGACTGCCGTGCATGTTACATAGCAGAGGCATGAGCATTCCTCTTCTTACGCTCAGCTGCGCACCTCGGTCAGTATTAGTTGACATATTAAGCAGAGAAGAGGCAGGGAAAGAAGTCCGTTATTTTAAAGCTGAAGAGCTGGAGAGGAAAGCAGCTGGGGCTGCACCGTTCCCCCACAGGTCTCTCTTGGGCTCAGCAGATTTCAGCTACACTTGGAAAAGGTCCTCTGCAATCCAGGTGTCACCTGCACAGTTCAGAGAGACTAGAGATGCCTTAACTTTTTCACATTCGGGACATCACTTGCTCCGTCCATTCCCATCCCATCCTCCCCTTTCTTTTGCCTAGAATAGCCCAGCAAAATGGTCCTGACTGCCAAGTTTGTCACCTGCCAGTGTCTCAGCAGGCAGAGGTACTTTCCAGACCATTTCTTTTGCCTCGGTTGACAGTTCAGATGCTCTGGAGGGAAAATGAGTGTGGGTTTCCTGGGTTTGGCTGAGTAGGATTAGGCAAAGGTATTGCGTGGTTTGTAGTACAAACCAATCCCATTACTAGCTGTAAGCGGCATGAGTTGAGCCTGTCTCTGTTACAGCCCATCCCTTGCTGTGGCTTTCTGCCTTGCTTGATATGGCTTCCCCTCCCCAATCTGGCTGTCTATCGTATGACCTTCAGGCACTCCTGCCAGTTTTTTAGCATGTGAACATCACACAGGGCCCCATGGACTCACATGGAGTCCTAAAATCTAATGATCCTACAAATATTGACACATCATTAGATATGTCTGCTGGTATTTTTCATTCGCTGCTGTAGTTCCCTCAGAGGTAATGAGGAATAAAATCACCACAGTGAAGGTATGTCAGACGAGGTTTGCGGAAGGAGAGAGGAAAAAGTAAAAGGCATATAGGGTTAGTGAGAGTGTGGCCATATTGATGCAGAAAGCATTGGAGCTGAATGTTTGGCTAAAAGACTGGAAAAGGAGAATAGATGTTGCAAAATGTTGAGAGAGAGAAAGGATTCGTCAAGTTGTGTTGGTTGTTGGGAATAGGAACAGCCAGGAAAGCAGGAAGCAGGCACAGCATGAAGACGTGTTAAGCTATAGGATGTCAAAGTTCAGCTCGTACAGTCTTTGTATGGTAGCTTATTAATGGGTTATTTAAATTTGGCTGCCTTTGACAGGACTTTGTCATTAAAAGTGCACTGGGACTAGGATCAATGTGTCTGGGCCTGGGGGGTGGAAGGGGTGTCCCGATTAGACCCTGACACTTGCCGTCCCAGAGGTGCGGTCAGATACCCGGGCTGAATCTCTGCGAGTAGGTTAGCGAGAGCCGAGGCACAGGCCCGAGCACCGAGAGCGGGCCGTCATTGCCCTCGCATTAAGGCAAACGGCCTCAGGAGTGCTGGGGGTCCCAGCCAGCCCCCACTGCTGGCACCCTGGGGAGCAGGGGCCCGGCCCAGGGGGTAGCTGCGGTGCGGCTGCTTCTCTTGCAGGCTGGAGGATTTAGGAGCGTCAAAGTGGCCAGGCGGCTCAGGGTCTGAGGATAGGCCCCGCCACTGGCTTCGTTACCGCTCTGGCTGCAGCTTGAGAGGTGGGGGAGAACAGCAGGGCCGTAGGCTGCTGCCCAAGCGATTCCTCTTCATCAGCGCCGCAGTTAGAATGACTGCGGGGCCTGTTCCCCACACCGCATCCTCAGGAACAGGCAGAAGAGTGTCTGAAGAAACAGGCCTGGGGTCTGAGAAATGTCTTGGTGAGCTCCAGCCACCCTTAAAGTCTCCTCAAAGATTCACATTTCTGGGAACTCCTGAATAGATCATGATCAGAAAGGTAGGAATTAGCAGGGAAGAGAAAATAATTGTATTATGCATAATATCCTGAAACGGCTGCTGGAAAAAATACTTCCACATATCATAGGTAATGAAAGGAAAAGAAGTCAGATTGGGGAGTGAATTTACTTTGGATAAGGAATACCAGAAGAGAGTTGACAACATTTTCATTAATAGTCTGTATTAAACTGTCTTGTATACAATTTCTCTGATTCCATCCCTTAGCTACTGATGTTACTAATATAGCACATGCATGTGCTATGACAGTGTTGCACCATGCTTTCAAAATGCTGTGAAAACAGGGCCCTCAGTCTTTTACTTGGCTATAATTACTTCAGGAAAAGGAATAGGTACTTGGAAACATTTAAAATCCTCAGTACTTTAAATGGTCGCATTTCATTGTGCTTATTTCTTTCTTCTATTTTCAAACATTTGTAAAAAATATAATGAAAGTAGAGGCTTTAATTCAGAGATTTTTTTATTTTTTTTTTCCAGGCACTGAAGAGGAAGATGAAGGCGATGACCTGTTGTTGAGGTCTGTAGATGAGTTTTGGTGGTTTCCCCATATGTGGAGTCACATGCAGCCTCACCTCTTCCACAATGAGTCGTCGCTGGTGGAGCAGATGATCCTCAACAAAAAATTTGCCTTAGTGAGTTATATTTTTGCATTTTATATTGAATTTAGGCCAATTTTCTTGCAAAATCAATCCTTTTAGAATTTATTTTAATCTCAACAAATTGAAAAAAAAAAAAGTTTTGATTAAAAAAAGTGCTTTTTGCAATCACTCTGTTTTGTGCTAGGAAAATCCTGTTTCTCTACAGTTTGGATTTCCTTCTCAATTGAAGTTTGATTTTTTTTGTATTACTTCATGAAAAATTTTGAATGGAAAGTTTCTTTCAGAATGAAGAGTTAATATATTCCCATCTTGGAAAGTCAATATAGATGAAAATTCATCTATTTCAATATTTTCCTAAATAAAATGTTGTCCAAATAGCCCATTGTTAAAATTAGGCAAAAAAAGACAGTTTTCTGAAAGAATAAATACTCCATCAGAACGCGTTAAGTGACTTCATTAATCCTAACATGCAGTGTTTTCATAAAGCATGCCACATTTTCAAAGATGCTTTTCTGCGGTGATACCTAATAACATCTTGTATGTTTCCTTTGGATCAGCTTTGTAAAACCTTGTTTTGAAAAGCATTGCCTTTCCTAATTATTTATTCACAGCAAAGCTCTGAAAAAAAATGTTTCGGTGAGAATATAAGAAAAAACAAAGCCAGATCTTTAGGTCTGAGGATACTAGAGAAACAGACATACCCTTTTCTCTACAGTTACTTTCCTACAATAAAACCCAACCAAACTGCCATACATAGTACATATTTGTCTGAAGAAATGTTCCAAGCAAACCTAACTTGTTTGCTGAAATATATCTACTCTTCCAACAGCCTAATTTTCATTCTCCCTTTTCAAAACACACTGGTGGCTCTTTGGCTAGCAGGTACTGGCTTTGTTCCTTGAAATACCAGTGCAAAAAAGAGTGCGCTGATGGTCATGTGTCAATGAGTGTAGGAGGAAGGTAGAGACCTCGTATATCAAGGAATTAAAAATTGTATTTGAAAACTTTGCTTTTAAGGAAGGTACGTGCTTTCTTTTAAGCAAAGATTTGACCAAGTTTATAGTAAAGTGTAGTAGTACAGAGTACAGGCCAGCTCAGTTCTACTGCTTCCTTTTAAGAAAGCATTTCAGTAGAAGTGAGAACCATGAAAATTTAAAAATTGTGTGTCCAAAATTCCCTTTTTTCTGTGATCCTGTGTACTGTTGCAAGCTCCACTGGAAATTAAATTAGTTCTTGTAGTTCTGGTGTGACCTAAGACATCTGGGATTGGTCTACAGTATGTAATCATTAAAGTACGTTATTAGAATAATTCATATTCAACCCTGTTTTAGGTAAGTTACAACATTTAAATTAATAACAAAGATAAGTATCCTGCTTTTTTGAAAGAGGCTGAACTTGGTGATGCCTCATGCATTATCAAACTGAATGTGTATATTGTGTGTGAAATGCTCAACTTGGGAATTACAGTCACTAAGAAATAATGGAGACACTGATACATTGAAGATGATAGGCTCATAATTAGAATGAAAGATTTTAATTACGTATTTATTACTGCATATTATAAAACTTGAGGAAAAACACTTAAAAGTCAGACGTTTGTTTATAGCTGAATGGAGATTAAATGGGACATTAGAGAATGCAATTTCTTCATGTTCTGTAAAGATTTTTCTTTCTGATGTTTGTGCATGCTTAAGGGAAGTAGAAAAGATAAAATGAAGAGGAATTGAAATATCTGCAATGGTATTAAATAGTGTAAAGCTGTGTCACTGATGGCGTATCCGTTCTTTATCCCCCCATGCAGTCAAACCAACAGGCCAGATCTTACTCATTACTACTTTGGCAGATTACACATGGTGCACCCCAGCTGTAAAGCAGTAGCTGACGCGCTGCCTGGGTGCAGCGGGGTCGCTGATGGGGGGTTTGGATCTTACCCAGGAGCGGTACGGCCTTACAAGAATTCCAAAAGCTGCATCAGGGTGGTAAAATCTTATGCCCCGTTATGTGTGCCATAGGTTGCTAAAGGGAAATAAGAATTTCACCAGTTTTTTAACTATAGATAGTAGGGTTCTCAACTGTGATTAAACCATACCTGTCTGTTACACATGCTATTGCACTAGGTTCAAAGTAGCTCTTTAACGAGGGAAAAAAAAAAAGCTTTTCTCCCTTGCAGGCTTCACACCTTTAATGTCTTATTTCTCGTGTTCTTTCAGAGCAGAAGCAAATGATGCTTTTTGGGAGTTTGCTTTGTTTTGAGCTGTTAGTAAAGTTGTCATATTTAAATTATAACAGATACATCTAATATTGATTCCTGACTATTTAAGCTTTTTAATTCCAGTACGTTAGCTTTCCTGCAGTAGTCCAGTCCTGCTCCAGAAAAGATGAAGAAATATGATTTTGCTAAGGCCACGCACCCATTTTTCTTTAAGATAAGACTTAGAGTTTCTCATATTCCTTAGTAACTAGTTTATTCAAAGGAAGAGACCCAGGTATCAACCAGCTCTTACCTTTGCATGCAAGTATGATTCGAAAATATGGTGAAGATGACCAGACACCATAAAAATGCAAACCATATAAAAAACTCAAACAGAATTCAAAGGTTGTGCAAAGGCAGTTTTCCTAGAGCGTTGCAACACAACAACATCTTACGGACCGTGTATGCTGCTAATCAGTCTACCAAAGAAATACCTGCTATAAACTGTTCTTTGAAAAGTAACCTGAAAGAAAGTAGAAAAGTTGTCAAAATTCATTGGAGTATGTTGGAAACCAGAAACTGGAGAGAAAATATATCGGAAGTCAAGGGAAGTTAATACCAGCAAGGTCGGTGTGTAAGCAAGATAAATGACAGGAGTCTGCAAAAATAGAAGATGTGTTACAAAAGGGGTTAGTCTACAACATCTGCCTATTATCCTTGGAATTTTACATGTCATTATCATTTCTCATTTTTTAAAATGGCGCCACAATGGTTAAGCTGTTTTTTAATATGGTTTTATGTTTCAGCTGGACTAGAGGGGAAATGCAGTGTCTCTGTGAAATTCCACTAACAATCCCGAGTAATTGTGTAGGGACATGTAGTGGAAATCACACTTTTGTTATTTTAACTGCCAAATGCTACCTGTTGTGTTGAATACGTGCCAGTAATTTTCTCTCTGAATTCTTAGTCTGTGAGCAGATTCCTTGCAAGAACTTGAAAGAGTGCAGCTTTCTGTTTAGTGTTGATTGAAGAAATCAACATAAAATACATCTATATCACTCTTCCCTACATACTCATAAAAATATTTATTAAAAAGGCTTTTGTATTAAAATCCTGCGTTTCATCTTCACCATGCTGCCTTCCACCTCCTTTACATATCAGCATATTTTGATATCGCCATTATTTGCATTTCAGACCTGTTCTTGATCTCTCACAAACAAAGGATTTGAAAAACGCCAAAACATCAAGTTTCTTAAATTTTTGAAAGCAGTCATTGTTTTATGTTTTAGGAACATGGTATTCCAACTGATTTGGGCTACGCAGTGGCTCCACACCATTCTGGAGTCTATCCAGTACATGTTCAACTTTATGACGCCTGGAAAAAGGTCTGGAATATCAGAGTTACCAGCACAGAGGAATACCCGCATCTGAAGCCAGCAAGGTATAGACGAGGCTTCATCCACAAAAATATCATGGTGAGTTGTATTTGTGATGTTCATATTGCAACCACTCTACCGTTTTATCAACAGTTTATTTTTAAGCAGAAAAGCACAGTATCCTGAAAGTTCACATTGTGAGAAGCACATATTGCTATGCATAAGTGGCAAGATATATTTGACAGTGTCTTGTTAATTAAAATCAGTCTGCTGCTGGTGATGTTACTGCTGATGAAGGTGGCCTCCAGGCAGCCCGCTGGTAACTGTTCTAGTCCTACTGATGATACTGGTTCAGAGAGCTCAAGGAAGAAGTCAACTTTGCAGCTTTTAACAGGATATTATGGGCTAGATTTCTAGCAGGTTTTTAATTTGCATAGGACCATTAACTGCAAAAGAGTTTTGCCAGTTTATGCCAGCTGAGAATCTGGATCTTGGTGCATAAATACTTTTTTCTTCCATTTGAATGGTGCAGAGTTGCCCTCGTTTTGCTTCCTGCCATACAGGAATGTGAACTGTGCTTTGCGCTGTGGCTTCACCCCACAGCTAGCCTCTGGGCCCAGGCCATCCATCTGGATGCGGGGCAAACACTCGGAAGGTTGGAGGCAAGGCAGACACACACACACCACTTCCCCCGCCAGGCTATGCAACTGCACTGTTGAGGCAGCCACAAGTCAAATCACCCCGTTTTGCTGTATTCCACAATTCACAGCGTTGTTCGCTGACAGCAGTGTTTGCCAAAAGGGGTTATACACAACTGACAGGGAAGGCGTTATGCTAATACCATCTGGTCACTGGGGCGTAGGCTATTTCTGATTCACATATTGTCATTATAATCTGAGAAGTGTTTCAAAACAACTTTCCAAAATACTTGATTTTGGAGCGTGTAGGAGAGCGGTGAATGGGAGAGATCCTAGTGTGTTTACTGTGTTATCCCTCTGGCTACAACAAGCAGTTTTGGAGAGTCAAGTTCCTTAGCATGACTGCCACTTGGCTTAAACAGAATTCTGGTATTGTCCTCGAGTTGCCATGGATACCACTTTTCCAAGCAAAATAATAATATTTAAAAGTTTTGATCTATTTTTGGATGAAGCAAACTAAAATGATCTCCAGACATCCAGGAAAAAAATTGACACCATACAGATTTGAGCTACAGTTTGTTCTCCTCGAAGCGATAGCTGCCTGTAAAATAATGGGGTTGTGCGTATGCTCAGGGGGCGCGAAGCATTTGAGGAAGACTGATTGACGCTCCGAATCTCCAAAAATCTCTTTCATAAATTTTTGTAAAAACATGTCAGTGGCAGACACGTAATGAGATTTAACACAAGGACACTGGGGCCAAAATTCTATTTCCAAGAACAGTTGTATAAAACCACCTGTTTTGGGAGTCTGAAGCTTTCAGTTCTCCAGGGCAAAATGTATTAATATTTTACATCTGCAGGCTTATAGTGATGAATACATTTGGTAATAAAATCGTTGTGTAAGACGTGCCAGAGCATTTCCCATCCAGTACGGCTTCATTCCCTGCCTCTGTGAAGAATTGTTCTCATATTTCATCAGTGAAATCCAAAGGTTTTTAAAAGGCATATGCAAGTTTATAGCAAACGTACAAATTCCATCCATTTTCTGACAACACAGAATTTATGATCTGTGGTCACAGGATTCTCTACATTACAAAAAAGATGTTGAGAAATGAAACTACAAGAAATAAAGAGTATCTATGAAACCACAGTCTGTGTCAAGTAAGGGATTTGTATGCTTTAAAAGTTTAAGCTATCATATAATAAATGCTCTAAATTGGTTTAAAATGTTTGAAAACAATCCCAGTTCAAGAATTATACATGAACATCAATACTCAGCTGTTGATTTTTCATAAAAAAATAGACATAATTGAAATACTCTCCGGCAAATTATTTTCTGAAATTGAACATATTTTGAAGTTCTGCTGGAAAACCTAACTGCGTTTGTTAGTTCTTCCTATTCAAAAGACTTGTTCTTTGCATGTTTTTAAAAATAGTTTCTTTATCCTACTTTTTATTGCAACTGGTCTCACAAAACTAGCATGGTCGAATGAGAAGCAGATCTTTCTTACAGTGTGAGCATTATCAGCAAAATTCATCATGTGACAGTGTAGAATTATTATTGGTGGTCAATATATTGAATATATTGACTTTCAAATTCCAGTTTAAATTTGCAACAAAGACATAGTTCAAATAAAAAGCGGAACTGACTAATACAATATCGACTGATAATATTTCAGATTGTGTTTCAAATTCTTTTAAAATCTTAGAAATCTTTGACCGGACTTCAAATACCTGGTTTTAGGATCAGGTGGTACGGGTAAAATTAGTTTGAGGAGGTTGCTGAGTTGTAACTCAGACTGAGATCAATCTCCAGTTTCAAACAAAATGTGATTAATTTTTGAACACTATGATTTCACTGATAATAAAAATGTTGCTTTCAGTAAGCACTGTTTATTGGTGCGTCAGTGTATTAATTCAACTAGATTATTATTGACTTCTGGCAAAGTTGTGATGCCAAATCTACCCAGCAGATATCACAAAGGAACTTTATCAGTTATGTGTGTGTTACTTGTCAGGCATTTATTATCTCATTAAAAGTATAAACGTTTTTGTTTTGTGAACTTCTCTTAAATTTTTTTTTTTAAAATCTATTTTTTTAAAATAAATTCAGGTGCTTCCTAGGCAAACTTGTGGCTTATTCACCCACACAATTTTCTACAAAGAGTATCCTGGAGGGCCAAAGGAACTAGACAAAAGTATTCAAGGAGGAGAGTTGTTCTTCACAGTGGTTCTCAATCCAGTAAGTACAGTGTAATTTCGAAATGTTTTTTAAAAACTAGCTAAAGGAGAAGTTACTGAATGCTTCTAGGCTACTCAGCTGGGTCTCCCAAAGAGTAGTGATTAGTCACAGTGAGCTCTTCTGCTTTTTCAGTTAATTAATTTAAGAACTAATATTATGTATGTTCTGTTTGTTCTACAAAGATAACGTCTACTTTTTTTTTGACAAGTGTTTTGTTAGTAATGAAGTTAGCATGAAGTAAGATTTTAAGAAAGAATTCAAACACTAAGAACTGATATCACTATGAGACGTGTGCCTCAGGTGAAGTCCATTTTCCTGCTCTGCCAAATTAATAATCAGAAATTAGAGAACACTCATTGGTTTGAGAAAGTTGGAATCAAGGAGTGCTTGCGCTTAGATCTGTTTTGAGAATTTTCAGTTGCTGATTGATAATAGCTTCATTGAAAAGATCCAAGTAAACAAACCACGCAGTTAATACATCTGCTTAACCTTATCTTTAATGGAAGAATTAACGACAAACAAGGCTATGAAACTACAGAATACTGACAGAAGAGAGCAGCATGGCATGGGATTAGGTCATTTGCATCAAACCTGACCTTTTAGACAACCTTTTAGGTGAGTTCTTGATCTGAAGTCCATATGAATTATATGAAGAAAATTCACTTGTTTTATACTAATGTAATCACTAGGACTCATTTTTTTCAGAACACCAAAGGGAATAAAACATTTCCAGTCAAAGCTTTTGGAATAATACCCTGAATATGTTTGTGCCCTTTTAAAATCTTCCACAATTTAGTGGAAGTCCAAAGGAAAAAAGCTTCTGTCAGCTACTTCACCAATTTATATGCAGGTCTGTTTTTTGAGCCTCAAATTCTTTCAGACTATAGTTTTGGTTCTTTGAGAGCCCTTACTGTGTTTTGTTCTCCCTTTTCATGTTCATATAACAGAATTGGGAAATAAAAACTTCACTTCCTCAGCACACATGTGGTCTCCCTTCTAGAGGATGGCAGTAGTCCCAGTCCTGACTTTGATGATATATATCATTTCAGGCACAACACGTTAACAGAGGTGAAAATTCCTTGGATGGGGAGGGTATTGGTACTTAAGGGTATTGGTACTCTGATTTTAACTAAGAGCTACTAGCTTAACAAGTGAGACTTAGAGGAAGACATATAGTAACAACATTTTGAATCAGGACAAACTATAGTCCATATTGAAACGCTGCCACAACTTAGCAAAAAAATATTTTACTGTCTTACAACAGTAGGGAAACAGCAAAATTTATTATGGCTGCTCGAGGCATAAGCCTGTCAAATTAAGAGAATGAAGAGAATGGAGGGGAAGACAAGACAAGCAATGAAACAATCGGGATTATTGGTATTAATCATAGAAGTTTGATCATGCCTGCATTAGAGCCTTGAATGTGAGTACAGTAATGGCTTTTTATATCTTACCAATAGGTCTTTGATCTATGCATCGCAATGTAAACGGTGTGATCACCTAGTTCTGAGAAATAGGATATCCCCAATACAATACATACTAAAAGAACAGAAGTTAAATGCACTGTTTTCTAAATCCAACTGTAAATGAACATTAGGCCAAAATTTGCCCAAGACAAATTCTTGCAATCCTTTTAAGGATTTTCCTTTGAAAAGATGATGTGTCTGGTTTTAAACATCTGTTTATAAATGGTTTCTAAAGTTCTGAGCGTTAGCCTGGCATGTAATCAATTTAAAGATTAGGGTTTGCATCTTTGTGGTTTTTTGAGTATTACATGTGTTTATACCATAATTTGCAAGTCAGAGTTGGGCAAAGATTAGGCATTCCAATGAAAACTAAGTAGCTTTAGGAATTTGTCTAATTATGAAGTGGCATTTCGGACTTCTTAAGCTTTTCTCTGTTTTCATCAAAATTGTTGGGATTTCTTAATGTGAAACACCCAGCTTTTCACAGGATGCAAAATTCCATTATGAGGCATTTTCTCTACATTGTTTTTCACTGATGCAAAACTAAGAAGAAGAAACATTACCTAGGAGTCTTTACAATGGCAGCTAAATAATATTCTCAGTAATGAGTACATAAATATTTAGTTTCCAAGAATGGAAAATGTGCATGTAAATTAAATGTAAATCTTAACAAAGTCCTTCATTCCATTTCCTGGTTTAATTTGGATAATTGATCTTAAGTGAATATAGTTTCTGAGGTGTAAGTTACTAGGCTGAGGCTTTAGAAACTGAGTACCCGAGACTGAAATAAATGCCTCTAAGAATAAAGCCCAAAATTTCTTTGTGGTTTGGCTGTGTAATGGTAGCTATTCACAAGAGAGGCTCTGCTTCCTTATAGTATGCCAGATCAACCACAATCTGTAGAATAAACCACAAAAGAAACCACAGGACCGTATGTGCATCTGTAAGCTTTTGACATGAGAACCAGCATTATTGCCCTGTTCCCAGGGCATTGTGCAGGCAGAAGTCCTGCAGGTAAGAAAAACATCGGGAAATTCTGCTCTGCAAATGATCTCTGCTAGTTATATTTTATATGGGAACTAAGAGTTGGTTTGTTGGAGCAGCTAATCTTGTGGTTGGCAAGCTGTATTTATTGCGTATTCATTTATGCCCCCACACTGCTGGTTTGATTGCGATCTGATGGTGGCTGTAAAGTGATCTTGACAGCTATGCCTGTTGTGTTCATAAGGCATCTAGAATGCTGAAGTGCCACCAAGCCGAAAAAGAGCCTTAGTAGTAATATAACACACTATCTGCTTTTCCAGTAGTATTTTCTATGTCTGTCCTCTGTTAAAGATCTTGCTGGCTTCAGCAGCCCTTAGGCAAGATCATACTGTATGTATCAGGATCTTGCACAAAATGTTTTACAGGGAAAAAGAAAAAAAAAAAAAAAAAAAGCCTTCAGCACCCCTGTAGTATTAGTACACCAGCATTATTTTCCCCACATTACCCGTTGGATAATGAATGGACTTAGAGGGAGGTTGTGTGACTTGGAGTAGTTCAGCCAGGGAATTTTGTAGCAAAGCCACAAGGAACATCTGGATTGTAGAAGTCCTTGGTGATAAGTATCCAATCAGACAGCTCGCTGTTTTATTATTTCGCACTGTTACTTTTTTCCTAGCACAGTACTTTTTAGCAAGTATTTTTCCTGATAAACTTGTTAGACTCTTCAGTTACTGCAGATTTGTCTTCCTCTGTCTGCAATATTCGGTGAGGTTCTTGGATTAATAGAACAAATTTCTCTGAAATGTCTTAGAATGAAATTGTACCGTTCTCCTAAATACGTCCTGTCAATGATGAAGGCAGTGAACAATCAGACCTTGCGTTATACATAATGATGAGGCAGGTATACACGCTGCCATCAATTGTATCATTTCTTGTCAGGTTTGCTAATAAATCTCCATCAATACTGACAGGACTCTCAATACTTCTGAGCCACTCTGGAAATAATTAGACCTAAGAACCAAGCCAAACTAAACATAGCTGAACCGAACATGCTTTTATAAAAACTATTTGAGTGTTTCTTTGTGTGCCACTGTATATTTTCCTCGTCTGCAACTAGGGACGTACATACATATTGCTTCTTTATGGAAATATGTCTGTACTAGTTACCTGTCTGTGCCATAGCCATTGTTTCTGTAGGTAGTCAGTGTGGAACGTGTACAACAAAATATGCTAGGTAAGAACTGAGACCAGAACAGTTCAAAAAGCACTGATAGAATAAAGTCTTCAGAGACTTAAGTTACAAATAAGCTTCTTTTAGCTTGTGCATGTGCTGCAGCGGATTTAAGTACCAAAATTTGATTAACTGAGTAACTAAGGCTGTCTGTTGCAAAATTACTTGATTTATAACAGAACTGTTCAGTCCTTGACAGGAACTTAACAAATCTGACTGTCTTGGTGAATAAGCTATACGTGTTACGATAATACATAAATATAAAGGCTATGCACCCTTCATCTTTCCAGGAACAGTAAAAATTGTGACTGGAGCAGGATTCTGCTAAGGACAGCACGACATATTGCATGCAGCATTTTCTTTAATGATGTGCAGGTTCTCTCATGAGAGTAGCTATTAGAGATGAGCTATTAGAGCAGCTCTTGTCAGATGAACACTTGAAATCCACTCACCTGTCCCACCGGGCTGGTGGAGGCTACAGAGTAAGAGGCAAACATGTTGAGCAGCTCTTGTTCTCATTGAGGCTGCATGGCCAGCAACCTAAGTTGATGCAAATGGTGTGTTAGCTTACTCTGTGCTACAGACAATAGGTAAATGAGTTAACTCTTCTACGAAATAACTTGCTTATAGTTAAGGCAATTTAAAAAGGCATTGTTGTGAACAGCGTGTTATATCCCAGTAACAGAAGAGAAAGGTTCCTGTCTGTGAGTTTGTACATTCGGATTCCGTGGAATGTACATGAATTGATAAGCTTAACATGTGGATCTGCACATTTTGCACAGCTCAGTCAGTGGGATTTTTCCCATTTCCCTTCCCATTGTTGTTCCTCTTAGTGGTATAATATTTAAGTATATCCACGTTCCCTATTTGTTAAGGCATTGATGCACTGTGGAAGGAATAGAGTTAGAAAAAACCGCAGAGAGTTGTATAATGAAGTTGTGGAAATCCATGGTACACGTTCATCCAGAACACTCTGGAGACTCAATCTTATGTGCAAAACCGGAAGCAGTTTACTGAAGAGGACTATGAAGGACTGAGAAAGACTCCAGTTTGAAGAGAAATCAAAATGATCAAGATTGATTATATTTGAAAAGAGATGGAAACAGAAGCAAGTTGGAAATTGCATGAATTACCTAGGCAATGAACACCTGTTACTTGTCTTGAAACAGAAAACCAGAGGATAGCCAATTAAATGAGAATTTAAATGAGAATTGTATCCGGATCTTCCTCCAAGGTAGTGTTTTTGACATCAAGAACTTACCAAGATTTGAAATACAGAATTAAATTTGATTGGATATTCATGCCTGTAGTCATTGTTAAGACATGGATTCCATATAGACTTCCACGCTTTATGTAACCCTTGAAAGCAGGGAAGGCTTTCATAGGGGATTGTTTTTCACACATCTCCCAGCTGTAGAGTGTCCTGTACTTCCCTCATACGTATCTCTGGTGCCATCTGCCTCTGTAGACGGCATGCTGGACAAGATAAACAGGTCAAACGCAGGACAGACCTACTAGTTCTATTTTTTTTTTTTATATATGGAAAAGCTTACTGTTTTTCGAAGTGCAGAGTTTCAATAATAAAAATAAAATTGATGAAGCAGATAAACAATACAAAAAGGAGTATATCTCATCTGCTTTCTACCACTTCTTTAGATTTTCTTCCGAAAGTTTATTTCAATTTGTTTCTGTTCAGTTTAGTTTTCAAATGATGACGTGGAAGGTATATTTTGATTCTAAAATCCAAGTAATCTAGTAAACTCAGTTTTTCTTAATATAAGACTGCAACTTTGATGAGAAACGTGGTCTAATATTGTATGCTTCTCCTTTTCCAGTAGCATAAGTAAAAATTAAGGTGTTTCAGTTTAACTTTGTAGAAGGCACACGTTACCCAGTCCTAAAATATCCTTTGAATGATGGATGATGAAGACTGGGAGCTTTGCTATCCTACAAGATGAATATTTAAGGAAAAACAACAGTTCATTAAAATATTCTATACCTTTTCTGCCCTCAAGAAAAACAAACGGAACAGAATACAGTATTTGCATTACATGCACTTACATGCACTTCCTTCCAAAGTACTATGTGTCTGCAGATCTAAAGAAAAAGGAAAATGCCCTGTGGAGAGGAATTTGGTGAAAGCCTTCAAGTGGTTGACAGCCCAACAATGAAACTAATGTGTAGCCAGCTGTGTGTTCTCCGTATGGTTACAGCAGTGCTGATCGAGAGGGACAACGGTTAATGGTGTAGGCCCTGTGTCTGATTGATCTTAAAATAATTGTAATCTTTGTATGCATTCAGTTGTAAGTATTATTTTCCTCTAATTTTTACCTCTCCCAAGTTACAGTGAGGAGAACTGTTATTAAGCTAATTGACTTGCAGCAAGGGAGAAATTATCTCCTTTAGGACTGAAAATGAGAGGATTTATATGAGCATCAGCAGAACCTACTGTATCTTAATGTGACCCTGAAAAAGATGAATAGTCAGGCTTTGGGACTACAGAGGAAAATACAAAACCAAAGGCATTCAGGCTCAAATCTTTCTGTGTGTCCCACTTTGCACAACCTCATATTTAATTGTATGGAGTGTGAGAGGCAGGAAAGATGACAAATGTGTTGAGAAGCACGCTGATGTGCAGGTACCTCCCTGAGCTCTGATGGGTGGGCTTTATTCTCGGCATCCCATGGTATTGCCACTGGGAGCATAGCCTGGCTTCTCTGGTGGACTGGTTCACTTCGGCAGGCTTGGCCCACTTCGTGGGAGAGTGAGAAAGGCAACAGTTGCATCTCTTCCCTGTCCTCTGATTCCCGTTTTAGGAACTCTTGGGAACTCCAACGATAATTTGGGGAGTTGCCATGAATTGGGGCAGGGGGGAAGTCAGTTTTGCCTAGCATTTTGGGCGACTGCAAAATGCAAGTATTCCTTGCCTTCCTCTCTCTTCTTCACAACCCACCCATAAAAGCCAGAGTCTGGTATTTTGTGGATGGAATAGACAAAATATAAAACCCCTTAAATGAACAGGCAGCATGGAAAGCCTGTGGAACAGACGGGATCAGCTATCTAATTAGAGGTGATTCCTTGTAACGGTGTACAATAAATGCATTGAAATTGTGGGCAATAGGAAAACTTTGCCGTTCTTCAAAATTCTCAAATGGAAAGCCCTGTCCAAGTGGTTTACAGCTATTAGTGAAGCAAGTTGCTTGGACAGTCCTGCCAGTTGGGAAACTGAGTCACAAGGGTAATGAGCAATTTACAGAGAAAGGCAAAAAAAGTTTGTGCAATAGCTGAAAATAAACTCAGGTTTCCTGACTGTCAGATGGCCAATTCAGAACTACACCAAATGCATAATTTTGTTTGATCTTACGATTCTTCCCTGGCTCAGTCGTATTTGTAGTGGAGACACTACAATCAAATTCAGCGAGTTGGCTTGCCGTCTCTGCAAGTGGACAGATCCGTGGCAGCTGTGAAACCAGTGGGACAGCCTCAGAACAAAAAAGGGAGTTGCAAACTGGAATCTCTCCGAGGTGGAATTGAGCACAGCTTTTCTGGTAGCATACAGGTCTAAAAGGAATATCTTTCAACTCTTAAAAATATATATTCAAGCATGAACTGCAATCTAATTCATTATTCTATCGCTTTGTTTGCCTAATGGATAAAAACCAGCTGTTACTGAGTCTCTGAATATGTGAAACAAAACTCTTCTGAGTAACGTGGAGACAATATCAGAACTGCAAACACAGTGTGCGCAATGCCAAATTAATTGGAATATAGGCGTTCTGAGAGTTACACATACTCTTGTGGCCTGTAAACGTTTGTTCAGTAGCTAAAATATCAGCAATATACTAAATTGGCAATGCATCTGCTTCTAGTGCCTAGCAGCGATCACCTAATTAATTGTCAGTCATAATTTAACTTCATTTTAAAGTGTCGTGCTTAACTTCATTGAGTTGGGAGGCTTCAATGCTGCCTTCTAATGTTGTTGCGCAGACTGGAGGGTGACACAGTGCCCATGACAAAAGTACCGTGATGATCGGTTTAATAGCATGAATTTATTCAAGTTGGATTGCCTGCAATAGATTTATATATGGTAACAAAAAGAAAGATATGCCCAGTCCATAAGAAATGGTTATTACCAATTTTTTCTTATAAAAAAATATTGAGTGAGTTGTAAGTGCAACTTATTCATTTGCAAAAGGTTTGTGTAAAATGGAGTTTGAATGTGAAGCAAGGTGCTTTTTGCTTATCAGGATATATGGAAAGGAGTGAGAATATTTGCAGGTTGCCCAACACAAAGATAACCACTCTGCAGTTTTCCATCAGAGCAGCTAGTGTTGCTCACCATACAGCACTTCTGTCCCAATGTAGAGAATACCAGGGAGCTTGGTAAGGAAGGAAAAAAAAAAAAAAGTCTTTCCAGCTATCTTTGAATGGTTCTTCTCATCCCTGTCTTTCCAAAAATAGAGACCCCTTGACTCCAGGGGGAGGAAGCCAGGAACGCAAACATGGCACCAGCCAGCAGCTCGAAGAGGGGCTTCTCAGCGCTTGGGAATGAAAGGCTATTGTCATTCCTTTGGGAGGCAGGCACCTCTGGTTTTGTCAGGAAAACAACAACTGTTATCAAGACTGTAGAAGCTTAGTTAGTAGTATCCTTTTTGTATAATTTTAATAGGTGCAGCATCCTAATACTGTTGATTTTGTAGTGATCATTTTTAAAAAATACCCAGCCTGCTAAAATAACATTCATCACTAGAAGCTGGGTAACTTGTGTTTTTTTCATTTTGTGTAAATTGTTTGTCAAGCATCTATTGTTCTCTCTGTTCGTGATACATAAATTAGGTCATGCTGGTTCATCTTTTCCTGATACATGTGATTTAATAGCAGCAACTCAATCTCGGCCTCAACTCTAATTTGTTGACCTAGAAGCTATTGCCTCTAATTGGGAAATGTTGTAGTAAGGAAATATGCGGCACAGAATGAGCATTCAAAAGATAAAAGCTGTTTCTCCTGAGCGCTTGTCCTCGTTTTCCTACATCTCTGCAGTAGTAGTCAGAATTCCAAATAAAATCGGGTATTGAGAAGGAGAGCAAAACAGAAATAGCCCTTCCATGCTGGGGAAGGAGGAGTGCAGAAATGCAGAGGAGAAGCTGAAAGGAGCGGGTCATACAGCTGCCTATAAGGCTCTGTGAGAAGGCAGAGTAAAGCACCTTTGCTACTCTGATCCAAAGATGGGTGGGAGCAAGAAGGGAGCTGCTGCCCGGAGGCCAGATTTAGTCCCAAACCATCATTTTAAAAATGGTCTGCCTTCCATTTCAGTCCCCTCGTGAAAGATATTAAATCCTGTGGAGAGTGTGCATTGAAGTGCAACCAAGATGATAGTTTGTTTATGAGGAGCAGCTAAAAAGGGTGATCCTTCTTGCGCTGAGATAAAGAAAATGCTTAGATGCCCTGAAAGAAATTATTTTCGAAGAGGGCTGGGAATAATAAAATCAAGTAAGCTCTTTGTAACTGAAAGGGAGGCTAAAATGCTTGTTAGAGTAAATATAAATCCATTCACAGCTGCTTCCCTTTTGAAGAAGGAATAAAGAAATATATGCTCTACTTACGTTTTACAGCATTTCCCAAAGGTGCAAAATTATTGAATAAATAGTGCTATTTACTAGATCTAGTCTTCTGAGATGCCCACAAAGGATTCCTTTCATATCTCCTCATCTGTGGTTTTAAGAGAATAAATCTTTAATAACATGGTATGCTAACTATTAGCGGGCACAGAAAGAGTAATCATTCTCATTAGTTAGAACTTGTTGGAATGAAACAGAATGTGGTATGATACAACAAAGCCAGGAATCATAATGCAATGTGGAAGGCAGAAAGTAATAATTATGTTGTGTCTTGGTATGAGACCGCACACCTGCAAATGGAAGGGTAATGACAGCAGTGTCCGTCCTTCTGCGCAGCTTGGTGGGAAAGCAGGCAAGTGGGTAGCAACACACCACCCCCTGCAGCGGGGCCTGCTCCAAGGTGAAATCCCTCAAAAGGGCACTTGGGTATCATTTGCTCCTTGTAGCCAGGGAGACCGGAGGATGAGCGTCTACATCTCTCCCAGTGCTGTGGCTGCGTAGCTGTTGTTGACAAACTCGCAGGAACGCCCCCAGAGTAGAAGAGCGCGGCTGGTGGGTTGCCGTCACGTACTGTAAGGCGCCTCTCCTAGGGATCCCAGGGGTGCAGAGTGGTCCAAGATCCTTCTCGGAGAAATGGGAATGTGGCCGTTGCGGCATCGTGCTGCTGTTAGTTACACAGGCTGCTAGCTTAGCCTGTGAAGATGTTTGCAGCCGAAAGGAAGAGTAAGTGGTTCTCAGGTCAGATGAGGTGGGTTAGGCCCTGGATCGGCGTATTTCATTATGCTATGAAGCAGAGGACTATAGTTTGCTAATTTTACAAGTAGTGGTAGTGATTTTACTAGGAATTTGTGCAGTATCGACAGGAGGGGAAAAACCTTTGTTCTGATTTTCATGGGAGATCGTCTCAGCTGCTCTGTAATATTTTTGATGCCGTATAAAAGTAAAGGAGACCTTTTCTATAATGTAAGGTTGTATATCAGAGCATGTATTTGGTTACACTAAGCATGGACTTCTTTAGAAGATTTAGTCCTTTATGTTTTAAACCAGCATTTGATCATCTTTCTTTTTGTTGGAAATAATTAACCATAAAGTATTTGACATTAAAAAAGAACTGTAAAATAGGAACTAAGGTCTCTGATATATTTTCCCCCTTCGTTGACACAGTTTCATATGCTGGAAATTATTTATGATTATATGTCCGATCGATTTTTCAGCCTCCACTCTGACATTATTAAAATTACAGTGATATTCCCTTCAGGGAAAGAATAATACATATTTTCCCCAGACTAGCAATCTTTTCAAGTTCTCTTGCTTTTTCTTCCAGTTGCTGGCAGGTGAGGAGTTGCCAGGGGGTGAACTGACATTATAAATGTCAGAGGTCAGCCCACGTGTAGGAAAGAAAGAGGCTGTCAAGAAAACAAGTTAACCTTTTTTATGGAAACCCTCTGATTGTATCTTTGTTGAGAACAACATAGTCCCATGTCTGGTCTATTCCTGCTCTGAGAACGGAAATAAAAGAGGAAACTCGAAAAGGTTATATACATTTGGCAAAATGCTTATTATTTGTTGCGTAAAGGGGGAGGGTGGGTTGGTTGGTTTTTTTTCAATCTCAGTCCTATCTGAAAAGAAAGATTGTATCCTTATGATTTAGCAGTGTATCTTCTGATTTTTCTTGAGTCAGACAAACTGAAGCCCTCGGCTTACTTTATAAGGCAAGAGGTGTCACCAAATGACACTATTGATAAAACACATTTTCTTTGTACTGCAAGTACTCCGTAGTATTACAGTTAGGTGTTCAAAAATAGCAATTCAGTAGCCTTGAAAGTTTTATATCAAAGGAAGGCAGTGTTTTAAATACTCTGAAACAGAAGAACAAAGCTGCAGGTTCAAATTTTTCATTCTTTTCTTCTTCCTTTTTTAAATTGAAGCATTCATTTGCAAAAGATTAATTTCAGTTCCTAACTAGCTTCAGAATTATGGTCATGATAAGCCTTTCTCTTTTTAAAGTGGCTTACATCAAGTTTTACTTTAAATAGAAACTGCCCATTCGTGGCATAAGCAGATTTATTTATAAAAAGTCACGTTTCTAATTTTTTTAATGGAAATTAATCTGGAGAGTTTATCTTGGGAGAGTTCTCCTATTTTAAAAAACACTTCAAAAAAACCCCCACTGCTTAGAGGCAAGGGTTTGCAGATTTTAGCGTAAGAACAGACTGTTTCATCGGTGACAAATTACTTCAAAAATGGATCATTTTGCAAAAAGGGGATTTCGGTCCTCAGCCCGTCCTCAGTCCCTGAGAGACGATCCTTGCTGTCTGTGTATTCCCGCTCCGCTCCTCAGCAGGGTTTATGTGCATCCAAACGTGCCCTTTCCTGTGAGAAACCTTCACGGCAAGCATTGCTTCCATTGGGAGGGTGACAGTGCAGTTGGACCGAGGGATGCAGTGGGGAGGATTTCTCTGAGTAGCAATTCCACAGTAATGGTGTTGGAAGAGCGATATAAAAGCAGCCTTACAACTGATGGCATATTGAGCTTTTCTTATTATTCTTATTGGAGAGCATTTTGTGCACAATTATTTGAAAGTACTCAGTCAGGTTTCAGATTTTTTGTTGTTTGTTTCTGCGTGTGATTTGACTATCTGCCCAGTGCTTGCAGAATAGCTTTGTAGAAGAGATGAGCTACTTATGCTTTAAAACTTACAGGTGGAGCAATGGCATTTAAATCGAAGGACTATAGAGGTCAGCTGTCCTCTTGGTCTTTGACTTCTTTACTCTTCCACAAAATCAGAGTTTATGTTTTTAATGTTGCATTTGTGGTCCACTTGAAGTAAAACTGTGGGTGTTGTTTTTATTGTATTCTTCATTAAGTAAATTTACATAAAGATTATGTAAATATTGTACAAGCCCAGGGTAGGATTGCATATCCTAGTTCACACAGAGCTCATAGTACCTATTCAACGATTATCTTCATTGACTGCGTTGAGTTGACTTGGGAAGGATATAATTGAATGAAGAGCGAGGATAGTAAGATCTACGTGAATGTGATCAAAGTCTTGCAGCGCTAAATAAGAACAAAATGCAAATCAAATTTGTATTATCTGTGGTTACACTGCCATCTAGTGATACAAAGAGTCAATGTCTGCTTTATTTTGTTTTCTGAAGATTAGCATCTTCATGACACATTTGTCTAATTATGGAAACGACCGCCTGGGGTTATACACCTTTGTGAATCTGGCCAACTTTGTTCATACCTGGACAAACCTGAAACTGCAGACTCTTCCTCCGGTTCAGCTGGCTCACAAGTATTTTGAACTATTCCCTGAGCAGAAGGACCCTCTCTGGCAGGTAGGCAGGCTTGATGATGAAGAGATCAGAAAAAAATCGTCTTGGTGTACTTTGTGAAGGTCTTTGTTTCAGTTTCCTGTAGAGAAAAGCAGTAATATTTCTAGATTGACCAGCTGGTTCCATAAAACAGCTTACGGAAGCTTCAGCGTATGGGATTGTTTTCCCCGTTGCTTAAGTCTCCATAGAAAGGTTGTGAAATTAATATGTATTAAGTTGTGTAATTAACATCATCTTTAATTAATTTTATTTGTGACTTTACTTACTTTTAGAAATGTGGGAAGTCCAGGAAAGGCATGCTGCGTTACTTCTTTTTTCCTTTGGAACTAAAAGGAATGAAGTGTTTGACAGATGTATATGCATGTTTTGGCAATTGGCCATTCAACAAATGAACTTTTCTCCAAGTGTGTGAGGAGAAGAGAGCGTCCAAAAAGAGAAAAGAACATTAAGACCATGGCTACCTTAATGCTAAAACTGACTAGCCAAGTAGAAATAGATTAGATAGATTGGAAAGTTATTTACAAACGGCTGAGAACTGCCCAAGCAAGGAGTTCACCAGCACCTAATACGTTGATGTTATCAACTCTGCTGCTTGATTTTCCAACTCTCATAAGCGAGCAAATAGAAACTGTCAGGAATGCGAAGACCTGCCAAGGCTGAAGCCTGCACTGACCTTGAAGTCATTGACAAGTCTTCAGCCCATCACCCAGCGCTAAGAGCACAGTCCCTAAAGACAAACTACCACACCAAGTGGTGAACGCTGCTGTGCGCACACGCTGGTGACGTTCAGCCAATTCAGTGGAATGTCTGAGGGCTGTAGGTGTCCCTACAGTGACAGTATATATCCCAAATATCATCCTTTTGAGGTGACTTGGTAGAAATATTCTAAGGAGCAAGCTTTACTAAATGAACCAAAACTCTATTTAAGCTTGCTTACTCCAGTGTTCTCTAGCACTGGATATTGAATTGCCAACTTAGAATCTGAGTATGAGATTGCGAATTTGGACTTAAATATACGTCTTGAAATTCATGCTGTTATTGAATAAAACATTGAACTAGGGGGGAAAATGTCAAGAATTTTGCATAATGTTAAGAGAGAATGAATTTAAAAAATGGAAAATAGCCTGTAGCCGAATGACTTGAAAAGTTAGAATTACTTAGAAAAGAAATTTGTAAGTAACAGTGATTAACATATACTGAATGTGGTGTCTCTTGTCTATAATGCACGTGAATCCAAATACAGTTACATTTTTTTAAGCCTAGAAGAGTGATAATGCCCGTCATCTCAGTGCAGTACTGACAAACAACGGTCTCAAAAACTGTGTGCAAGTAACGTTTCTGAAACAAATTTAAACTTCTTCAGTTTTAAAGCAGCACATGAATAAACAGGATTCAGTATTATGTACTGATTTGAACTGGAGGATCAGAATATGTATTTCTGAATGGAAATCCTTAAATTATAATTAATTTACTACAGCGTGTATAGGGTGGTAGCTGTTACAGTAATGTAAAAGAAAAACTCAGTAATTAGATAACTCATTAGCAATTTCAAGTCTTCCTAACTTTGGTGTAATTCATCAATTGATTTTGAATTATTTCCACATCTCAAGTATGTGGGATCAGATTTGCCTTTGGTGTAATTCTGCTGAACATACATTTCTTAGGAGAAAAAATCTTGTCCCAAGGTCTGTTGGATAGCTGGGGCAACTATATATATATATATATATATATATATGTAGAATGGAAACCACATTTCGTCAACGTAGTTGTCTCATAAAAAAAAAAAAAAAAAAAAACAAAAAAAAAACAAAAACAAACCAGCAACACTTGAGATACAGTTTCTGGCCTGGTTACGTTGCAGATACCTTTCTGAATCAGTGAAATAGTTCCTTAATTCATAACATGGTTTTCTGTCATAGGGGAAAATAACATTTTCTGGTAGGATTATTTGTACATTGGTGAAAAATTGGTAATTTATATAAAGATAATTTGAGAACCTTATCAGGTGTGATTACCAATGAAATTCTTAGTTGTTGTTCTCCATTTTAGAATCCCTGTGATGACAAACGGCACAGAGATATCTGGTCTAAAGAAAAAACCTGTGATCGATTACCAAAATTCTTGGTTGTAGGACCCCAGAAAACTGGTGAGATATTATTGTATTTCAACAAGATAGGCTATGTGTAAGTTCAAGTAATTATATTGATTAGTCACCTTTTACTCAGACTGCTGTGTAGAGGTCTTGATCATCTAATAGCATTTTTTATTTTCAGATCTCATCCAACTATAGTTTAATAACGTAAGTTAGAAGAATGGGCAGTACACATATTGAAAATGCAGGGTTTGGGAGTGTGTCAGATTTTTTTGGCTTTATTTCAAAATGAATAACGCTTTGATAAAGAGATCAACAAGATAGACAAGATCTTGTCAAAGCGGAAGGAGGAACGCACAGCCGTTTTTCAAATGGTGTAGATTCTTAACTGCAAGTTTTTGTCTGTCCTGCAAGTGTCTGGTTTATAGAAACTTGTTATTTCATGGCATTTCTTTCAAGTCAAGAAGTTCCTAATGGACAGTTTGAATTCCAAGGTTGCAGCAGATTATAAATTAACTTTATGGTTGTGGTGGTTTTTTTTTCTGTAATCAGAAAATTGCATATGTGCTTTCTTGTCATCTTCACCAATCCCCAGTAGTTACTGAGTGCAAGATTTTTAAATTATTTTTGTGACAGTCTTATAAAAACCTATAATTGCTTTTAAAACACAGTTATTAAAAGTGTGTAAACCAGATGGCGTTCCAGTTTCTGTGTTAACTATTTACAATTCTTTAAATGTCTTCAATTTGAAAGCATAGATTCTTAGGTGACGTAAATCAGCATCCCTTCATGAAATGAAGTGAAATGAAATGAAATAAAGCTGGTTTAGTCCATCTGTGGGTATGACCCCCCCCCCCAAATGTGTGTGTGTGTATTTTTTTTTTAATCTTGGACTTTTATCCTATTTGCAGGTACCACAGCCTTGTATTTGTTCCTGATCATGCATCCTTCCATCATTAGTAACTCCCCCAGCCCAAAAACCTTTGAGGAGGTACAGTTCTTTAATAGAAATAACTACCACAGGGGGATTGATTGGTAAGATGGGTTATTAGTATAAATATGAAAGTTTCTATATTGTGAACAATACAAAAATGACATTACTGTTGGTGATGGTAACTGCTTATATATAGAGTGAGATAAAAAATAACCTTCAGCGTCCTTTCGAAATGATAAATAAATGCAAGTGAACAACAATATTACTGCAGAATATCATAAATGCACTAACTTTTGTGAGGATTTCTTGTACATAGCCATATATTAATGTATGCAAAACAGTAACAAAATATGTCTTTCTCGTTACACATGCCTTTGAAGTTGGGACAGTAGTGGTTGTTAGTTGAATATGTGGAGGCAAAAATTATGTTCCTGTCGGAAATCTTATTTCTTAAGAGAAAAAAAGGTAATATCAGGGAGAGGCATTTTTTCCTTTAAATAGGATGTAGACAGAGCAATCAGGTGAAAGAGGGACAAGGAAAGCCTCTGAAAATGTTTTTCAAAGATCAGGTAATTAGGAGAACATGAGTGTCTCTAGTGTTAGTCAGTGTTGCTAAAATGTGTCACTGCTGCCGTGTTCACTATGGCTACCGGGGAATTGCCGGGCATAGCTACACCCAGATTCCTGATTTCTCTTACTTTCAGAAAGTGCTGCAGTATAAGGAACTACAAGATGAAAAGCGGTAACATGCTGTAGTGGCGTGGGAGAACCAGTAAAAGATTATTGATATTTTGTCTTTTTCCTTTTTTCCCCCCAGTTTAAGGGAAAATCGTTTTCTTGCCTTTGACTTTGTGTTCATCCATAAAGTTAACAGGGTGAGCACTGTTACATGGTCTTAGTGCAGACACACCAGATCCAATTTCTTTTTAAGTCACTTAGTTTTTACAGAGTTATAATTGTTGCAGCAGATTCTTCCTACAAAGTGTGGTGAGTCGGCCAGTTATTACCAATACAGAGATGCCAGCTGAATGACTGGAAATTAGAAAGCTGACTCCTTGCTGTGGAGACTTGAAGTCAGAGAAGATGACATGCAAGCAAGATATAGTGGGTCCACGCTGATGGAGACAGCCCAAGTACAGTGAGCCAGATCTTCCAGAAAATCAATATTTTCTTGTTGCTAGAAGACCACTGTGCTGTTTCTGTTATTCTTCTTACCATATCCGCTTCCCTACCATGCAGATACAATTTGTCTGCTAGACCTGTACCAAATTACCTTCAACTTAACACAGCACTGGTGCATAAAGCTCCCAGTGGTCAACCTGTATACAGGTGCATCCTTTTGACAGGTTCTCCCGGTTTTGTACCTCTGCGCTATGTGCCCCGCACAGCCCTGCCAGGTTCTTGCAGTTAAGTCTTGGATACTCAGAACTACCTGTCGATGTAGTTGCTTAACTCTTAGATTTGCATTCTGTCTGCCAAACAAATCTCAGTCTCATAGTGTATTTTAATGCTGGCATGTAATGGGCTTACCAAATGGTAATTAGATACAAGGTCTCTCCTCTTTAGTCTCTTAATTGGCTAGGATTCCTTCAAGGCAAGAGTATTCACAAATAACAATCAGTTCGATTTCTTTTACGGTTGTGGAGGTACAGATTTCTCCCAGAGCTGACTCTGACATAATTTTTGTCCCAGATTACGTTTAGACCAGGGCTAACTACAGAAGCAGGAAAGGGTTCTTTCAGCCCTCAGCAACCTCAATACTGCTGTCTTGGGAGACGTATAGATGTATATTGTAGTCTCCCAGTAAAGATGACAGAACAGTAAGATAAGAACTGATCTTTCTGTTCTTGAAATGGAGAAGTCTAAATAAACCAGTCATGCATTTCTTTACGTGAGCACTGTTACAGATTTCTTAGACAAGTTTCCCTAAAGCCTTCTCAGCTTTGCCTTTGTCGTGTTTAAAAATTGTCTCACAAATGAGGTACTGAGCAAGAGTTCTGCAGTCTGTCTTCAGCAGAAATGCTGAGCCTAAACTTTGTAACTTCTTGATACCCCCCCGGTCTTTACCATTTTTCACCGATTCCATATCAGCTTCTACTTTTTCCAGATTTGCCATGTTATCTAAAGAATCAATTACCTTTTTTTTTTTCCAAAATTCAGTGTAGTGCCATATTTAATGTTAAGTAAACAACTTGTAAAGTTGTAGTCCTCATTGTCTTGTATTTACTCAGTCTACTACCAGGACTTCAGTACAACAGCATAATGATGCCATCCGTGATCTAGAGCAGATGTGCCTGTAGTGCTATTGCCTCTTTCAAAGCTGGCCCTTGTCTTTGCTGTTGATGTTCTGGTAAAACATTCTGAGGTCCCGCAGTCAGGTCGAGTCATTAGTTTCTAATAATTTTATTTGTGAGCAGAAACTAGGATACCCTCATCATTTTTGTCAAATTAGCCCTAATGTTTTGGGGAAGTAGAGTCCGTTGTTCAGTGGAACGGTATCATTCTGAGATATTTGCAGTAGCACTAGGCAGCTGTAAACACTTAATAGACTAGCAGGGCAGTGACAGCTTTTCATTCGGTTCTGTTTGGTTGTCCTCTTATTTCAGCTTTTTTTACATACAGTCCGCACGTGAGACTAGCAATAGCTATGCAGCTTTGTAGCAGAATTTTTGAATGCAGCTTTGAGCATATTATGCAGGGGCCTGCCCATTCATCAGCCCTTTACGTGACATCATGTAGGTCTCTGACACAAGGTAATCTACCGGCTGCTACTCTTTAAGACCTTGGATGAATCCACATGTATTATTCCTCATCTAATACATAGAAAATTGTCATCTGAAGGCCAGCCCACTTCTCCTGCAAGTATCCATTTATGCACCAAAGAAGCACAAAACAATAGCTTGAGAATGTTTGCTTACGTATACATGAAAGTCACTCATGAGAATTAACTTCTCAGAATCGGGTGTCACAGAGTTCAGTTTCTTTAAACCGCTGTAGATTCCTTCCTTTTCTCTAAGTACCTTGTAATCAGTGCTGTGTGCTAATCATCATCTTGTGAGATCCGTGTCCTAAAGAAAACTGCATGTGCACCAGACAGTTCCATCCTACCAAGTCTTCTGGCCTTGACTGCAATGGCCACGTTTTCAAAGCCAACAAGAGCACGTCATTTGTATTAGAAGTAGCTCACTTCTATGAATAGAACAAAGTCTAAGCACTGGAAGAAGTGTTAGTCCTTAAGCATGATCTTCAGAAGAGGTTGTTTTAAATGGCATTTATTTTATGAATACAGAGTTTTACTGAAAAATCAAGATGACCAACATTCCCCATCTATTCTTTTCCCCAACAATAATGAAAAGTGGTGTGAGGGCCATGGACAAAGAAGTCTGAATGTGACATAGGAGGTTGCTGGAAATTAAATGCAACTTCATAATAGATGAGGGAAGTTCACAAAGAAAACTAGAAGGAAAACAACATAGGTTTCCACAAAAATGTGACTCGTAGAACAATAAGTGAAAGATGCTGTCACTGCTTAAAAACCTTTTACTCGATGAAGCTGTGAGGGATTTTTTTCAGTGCATCTTCCGCACATAAACGAGCTCTTTTGCCTTTTGAGTAAAAGCAATTCTGATACTGAACATCCTTTTCTTACAGTATTGCACTGTAATTGATATCAGCAAAAGGCCAAATTTGGAAAACTCATTTTCTGCTTTTGACTTTGGTATGAGTTTGATTTGACTGAAAAGTGAGAATTCACTAATTTTAAGAAGCTACATGAATATTGTAACATTTTCATCCAGTTACCAAAAAAAAGCTGCAATGTCTAGTTACATGTACTGAGAAGAAGAAAGCTAGTACCAAGTAAAATATGATCAGACTATAATGTAAACTTCTGCTTGCTTTTATTTGGCCATTAGGCTATTATTTTAATAGATTATTCTAGAATAAAATACACTTAACAGATTTGTCAACCTTTGTGTGACTTTTAAGTAATTCGGAGAATGATGTTGCTTTCCTAGGTATATGGATTTTTTCCCCACTCCTTCTAATGTCACAACTGACTTCCTCTTTGAGAAAAGTGCCAACTATTTCCATTCTGAGGAAGCTCCTAAGCGAGCTGCTTCCCTCATCCCCAAGGCCAAGATCATCACTATCCTCATTGACCCATCTGATCGGGCGTATTCCTGGTATCAGGTATGCACTTTGAAGAACGCGGGCAGGCACAAATCAAGGTTTCCACCTTGAATTCTCTCTGTATGTCCTTTCAGTATCTATGTATATAAAGGATTTGGATATTACAAGCCTTTGTTCGTCAGCCATGTGTGATCACCCGTGGGCCTGAGGTATCTGTCAGTGTAAACCTGAAAATTTTTCAAGGGTTTAAATACCAGAAACCACCTTTTCAAAAGTCTGCCTGTAATATAAGCATGTAAAATGCTTACTTACTCGATTAATTTATGTAATCAGCACATACAAAAATTAGTTTATAGACACAGTTATCTGTTCATGCTCAAAATACAAGATAGATAACGAATTTTTTGTTTTTCTGGTCTGCAGATTTGAAGAGGAATTTGACAAAATAAAGATATTAAAAAAAAAAAAAGTGTAAAATTCCAAAGATAAAAAAGTTCTTAGAACTTCTGTGACATATTTTATGTTATTTTTTGGTGAGAAGTAATCACAGCCCTTATTCTGATCCCATAGTTTACCCTGCTTTGGACAGGAGGCTTGATTAGAAACCTACTGAGATCCCTTTTGACCTGAATTATCCAATGATCCTTATAAATACTCATGTTCAAATTTGCTTTTCTGAGTATTTACCTTGTGTAAGCTAGAAAAAGAAAATATGAAACTACTAGAAGCAGACCTCCTTAGTATTTGTGTTTATTGTCCCCGATTCATTTGTACAAAACCTGCCATTCGGTTTATTGAAAATAAGCATTTATACCTCCTGGTCTGTTACTGCTATTATCAGTCTAGTTTCTGATTTCTTTTGATACAAACAATATTTATTGATACAAACAATGTTTATCCCAACATTTTCAATTAATTAATACAGGTGAGGACTTCTTAACTTTAAGTAACTTTTAATGTAAATAATCACTCATGGCCAGGTCAGTAAGACCAACCAGTTTTGTCTGATTTTCTCAATTTTGTGGTCCGTAAAGTTCCAGCAATGTAACTTCTTTTGCAGCATCAGCGATCACATGAAGATCCTGCAGCTCTAAAATTCAGCTTCTATCAGGTGATCACAGCTGGACCTCGAGCCCCGTCTGAGCTTAGAGCTCTCCAAAAGAGATGCCTGGCACCTGGATGGTATGCTACCCATATTGAAAGATGGCTAACTTACTTCCCACCTTATCAGGTGAATAAGACTGTAACTTGACATCCTAATCTTATATATATAATATCCTAAAAGATGACCTTTGTAAAAGTTTTGCCTACTGAATACCGATCTGCAAGTATATCGTTGATATACTAGAGCATGTTTTAAAACATTGATTGTGATTCTTCATAGCCATGTTCTAAGTAGTTGGGTGACATTGCTAGGGATGTCATGTCTTAGCACCTTACAGCTGGGAGCTGTTTCTGCAAAACAAATCAGAACAATAATCTGGAAGCTCAAGAAACATCACTGCTGCTCCTTGAACTCTCATGCGCCCTGAACTGCCTTTACCTTACAACTGGTTTTCATTCGCTCATTATTTCATCACTCTGCGTCTGGCTCTTTGTCAGTAATGTTGAGGAAAAGAGAACCAGGCAGGTAGTGCTTTGTGGTCTCTTTAATAATGGATGGTCCATCAGGGTTCCCAAAAGAAAAATTGAAGGAAAATAAAGGGAATCTGCTCGGTAGTGTTTCTGTCTACTCTCAGTGGTAGCAGGTATCAACAAGCATCGAGGGATGTCAGCTGGGGTATAGACCTCCCTACATGGGTTTAGAAGAGTTTTGGTGTCTGAACACTTGGAGGTGTAAAAAGTATCTTTTCCATCTGAAATGGGGATTACCACGTGGAAATGGATGTGATGTAGTGGTTTTGTAACACCTTAATATTTAAATGCATCAGTGTCTTCACCCACTTCTTGGTCCTTTCATGCAGTAGCTTCCCACTGTGTCAACCTCCTTAGGCTGAGATTGTAGTAGTAAATAAACCTGTACTTGTGCAAGAGTTCACACACTGGGCCACTGCTGTCTGTACTGCTTGATTTTTAACACACTTCTGGCACAGTTTGGACCCACAGCAAAAAGCATCTTGCCGAGCAGTTCCAGAGCACAGTTAGGAAGATAACAAGAACCATTACCATTGCGGAGTGTGGACACAACCAATTTGGTTTTGCAGGTGAGAGAGTTTAGCAACATGGATCCAGGTCATGCTGTGTCATTTGACCTCCAGACAAGAAAGCTGTCTCTGATTTGTTTTAGTTAGCAATATAGATAAAAGCCTTTGTGTACAGGAGCATTTGCCATCGCAGGCATCACCGTTTTTTTAGGTGAATTCGTGTTTTGCCTGACATGACTTTTCTGTAACTGTTAAAGCACTGGGTCTCTTTTGCACACTTTGTTTTTGGAAATTCCTCACATGTTACTGCCCGTAACAGCGAATCCACATATCGGAGCCTCTACTGGGACTCATTCATGCACTGAAACAGTTTGGCGTGTTGGTGTTCCTAATCGTCTACATTTGGTATCTGTCACTGACCCTGAATCCTCAATGCATTCGTTGTGTTAAGACCGGTTTCTTTGTGTGTCTTTGAGCCTCAAAGGGTGTGTGTTTATGGACCCACAGGTTTCAGCACAGGTGGCACATCAGCAACCTGAAAACTGGATTTCCCTGCAAGCTTCTGTTGGCTTAGAACATAGAAATCATTAGCCGCCTTTTGGCCCTGTGTAAGATCAAGCCTCAGAGGACACACATCCTAAGCCCTGAACATCATGTGATACACAAAACCAGGCAGACATTATCACATGATCAGTGTCTTCTTGGTAGATTTATTTCTGGAATGGATTTTTCTGACAGTAGCAGTGTGTCTGGCAGTGCTCCCCACCCAGCATTTAAAGATTACTTTAGCTGAGGGAGGTTGGCTGCAATCTGAACCTTCTGTTTATCCAGGACTCGCTTAGCTGAGACAGGTTGGCTGGAGTCTGCACCTTCTGTTTTCCCAGAGTGTGCCAAGGAAGCTCTGATGCATCTAGTCGGTGTTATTCTCCACATATTCTCTTTTTGGCCAACCTTGCAGACTTTGTGAGATACACAATACTGTAATACCATGATACTCGTATGAAATCCGCTTCATTATGTTTTCATTAGCTTTTCTCCAAAAGTAACCCATGAATATTGAACAATATGCATTGCTGTACAGATTTTTGCCAGGTTTCACATCCCACAGCGACAGCGAAGAACCAGCCCTGGTAGCCTTATGTTTTATCTGTAAAAAGCACTAGGGATTAACTTGCATTGCGAAGGCAAGGATACACAGTAGGCCATATCCAAGCTAGTTAGCAAGTTCAAAGAACTGCTGAAGCATAACACAGTCACATAAGGCAGACCTAAAATCAGCTCAGCTTAAAAGTACAGCCTGATGTAAAAAAAGAAGAGCGCCTTCCTTCACCAAAAGAGCTCTCACCCAAATTAGCTAAGGCTAGCTATAATTTTTAAAGCTGTATAAATTTGTGAGTCTCTACGTGTGTGACTGAATTTAAATCTTAATATCCATTATGAAGTCAGTGGTAGAAGTAGCAACAGGAATAGGTAAGGTTCCCCTTTACATTAGAGAAGTGGTAACAGCACGCTTGTCTTACATGGAAAGAATTTGCAAATCTCAGAGTGCTTTTCAAATTTGGGGTACAGACGTTTAGAATTTTGATTTATTTAATTTATTATCTTTTAAGTCATAGAAAAAGTCCTCTTTTGTCTGTCCAGCAAGACAGATCTCTAGAAGTTCAGGCAGCTCATGTCGTTAAGTTAATTTCCTGCCTACAACTCATTGCTTCAATGCAGTCAGAGAGAGGAAAAGAGAACCTAGCATGATGGACTTCCTCGTGAGCCAAAATACATGAAATGCCTTAGATTTTGAGGAATTTCATGAAATGACATCTTCCTGAGATCAGATGTGAATCAATCAATACAAGTAAGGAAAAAGTTTGCCTCAGTTCCTTACAACCTTGTTGAAGGTTGAGAGGGAGCGTTTTTTGTTACCTGCTCCCTGGGAATGTCAGGAATTGGAATGAATTACCACTGGTAAAACTTTTTCTTACAGGTCTTTTTTGGGGTGGCAGAAGTGGGAATGGCACAGATATTTTGCTGTACATGTGTTTTAAATAGTGAAGGAAAAAAGCCTCACTCCTTTTCTTCCAGGTGGAATTATCCCTCATTTGGGATGTTTTTTGACCTCAGTGCTATGAAGCACTTAAGGCCTATTTTCAAAGCTTACGTTTTAGGAAAACAGTGAGTTTATTTTTGGACTCAGGCAGTCATCGTGCATCTGATTGCAAAGACTTCTGGAATGAGCTACTGCTTTCCGAACAGCCTGATACTTCCACTAATCCACATCTCTAAACCTACATGCTACATATGGGTAATTCCAAAGACCGATCTTTCAAAAGAAAAGACATTTTCTCCCATTTGATTATGCTCTGAAACCTCATGGTCTGGCAAACCTTAAGTTTTGTCCAATCCTGGAAGCAATTCATAGATTTTAGCCTCTTTGCTTGCATGGACATGTAAAACCAAGCTTCAGCACAGCTTGCAGAATTATATTGTTGAACCATCTGCAAATCTATTTCCCCTCTCCTTTTCATCCCTAAGCTTGATGGAAAAAGCAGAGGTGTTTCCATGACAGGAAATGAATGCTTGACTAATCTGTTTGGGACCTTGCTTCTCTTCCAGCAGTCACAAAGACCCAAACTTGCTGCACCATCAGTGGGTCATTTGGGCCTGATACCACATTTGATAAAATTCTCAGGTAGGGTCTGTTTCCCTGGAGATTCACCTCCAGGTAGAAGGGTGGCCCTGTCTGAATGACGTAGCCCACAGTGTGCGCGTATATGGTCAAGCGCTTGAAAAGAAGAAAAAGAAATTACCTACCAGTACCTGGCTTTCTTAGAGATGTGTTGCACATTCTGTATCTATCTGCATCCCTGCCTTAAGGTCCTCATAACATCTGCCTTTATTTGTATTCTCAAAGAAGGTTTTTTCCATACAATTATGTATTGTTGTATGGGTTTAGAAGTAATGCATTTCACCTAACATCTACCTACTGGTTTCTGTCTTTCTGGTCTTTTCCAGTGACAAGCTTTTCAACATTATTGTAACGTGTATATGTTTGTGTCTATGAGAATTATAGGTTATTTCTCTAGACATGAATAACTTTTTTTCTTTGCTGGACAGCTCTCACTCAATTTCCTGCCAGTATTTCTTACCTTTCTATATACTTCACTGCTATTTCTCTGTTGTCACAACAGCTTCCAATTTAATATCATTTCAGATTTAACTAGCATGCCATTTACCCTGCTCCTAGGTCATTAATGATGATGACAATTGAAACTGGACCAATTATCATTCTCTGGGGCAGTACTCTCCTTATAATGAATGAGTTTGACAGAGGTGGAATTTTCAGTTTGAAGCTTGAAATAATGAATTTTGAATTAAACTTCCATTTATTTTATTGGTTGTAGTTGCTAATTATTGATGGACAGCAGCTGAGAACTGACCCCTCTACAGTAATGGATGAAGTACAGAAATTTCTGGGAGTCTCTCCTCATTATAATTACTCTGAAGCCCTGACGTGAGTTAATTTAATCATCATTTTCACATGTTCCTGCATTCCTAAAATACCAGTTAGTCTGTAAGGTCACTGCAAAATACAGCCTTTCATACTTCTCCTTCGAGCTGTCAGTAGGATGTATTCTTCAATGTCTGCAAAGAACACAATTCAGGGTTAGATTTTCTGTGAATCATCCACTGAGCCACTCAATGTGGAGCTTGACTGTTACAGAAGTAGGCTTCTGACAAACAGACAAAGTAAATATTGCTTTGTGAGAAATGCATATGAATTTTAGATGAATTGAAATGAATTTTGTTTCCATAAGTGGAATGTGGAATGCTGACGTGCATAAACAGAAAGGAAAAAGAATTAGTTTCTCTTCATTTTTGACATTAGCTGCAAGACAGATTCCATGGTATCAGTCAGGAATGTAACATCCACTCTCTACATCATAAATACATATATACACAAGTCCAAATTCTGATTTGGTTGCCCTTAAGACTGATAACGTTAGGTGTACTCTTTTGAGTCTTCAGTCTAAACTTGGGAGATGCATCCTCCTTGTAGTATCTCACAGCTTTTACACTGCAAATTATTTGTTTCAGGTTCGATTCACATAAAGGATTCTGGTGTCAGCTCCTGGAAGAAGGAAAAACAAAGTGTCTTGGAAAGAGCAAAGGTAGAAAATACCCTCCTATGGATTCCGAGGTAAACCATTATGTTCATTGGCATTATACAGGGATTCAGTTGCCTACCAAGTTATTTGAGTACCTTTCCCTACAAATGAAACATTTAAGATAGATGTGGAGCACATAGACTTTTTCAGTTCTTTATTTCAAATGTGAAAAATTCAAATCGTTAAAAAAAAAACCAATTTTTAAAACTTTGCACCCCTGAAACTCTCTGAAATTCACTTGGAAACCTGTCCCCTTTACCTAAGTGACATAACACCAGAGGCTCCACAGTGCATGTTTTTTTTCTCAGTCATGATCAGACACGTGTATTTGTGTCCAGTCCCTTGTCTTTGAGAGTATGACAGGTAATGCAGACTCTCATGTAATCCAGTTTTAAGAGAGGTTAGGTGCGGATTCTATGAATTTTATAAATACTTTCCCCAGACAAATGTTCAAATGAAGAAATTTCCTTCAGATCAAATGCTGCAGACTGTACCCAAGGGCAGTTTTGTCTCCTATTCTAACTGCAACTTTGATGTTTATTCTGTCCTGCGTTCCCATCTCATTTAGCCTGACTAAGACGCAAATAAAAACTGAACAGCATTAAGTACTAATGTGTCAAGTAAGCCAGGATTTTTTTCTCGTAGTACTTAAATTATAAGTAACTTTACGTCAGTAGAATCATACTGATATAAAATCATTGAGTGAGAAGGCTTTTGGCTAGAGATAAGACAGGACCGTGTTTGTTTATTGTTGTATTTTTCAACCATAAATACTTCTGGAAATTGGGTTACTAATTGATACATGCCTATTTACGAAGATTTTTTAGAAGCTTTGGTTTCAATCTCACTTCAGTAAATTCAAAGTAACCACATCCGCTTCAGTGCAATTCATAATTTACATGACTACCTGAGAGTAGAATCAGATCCTTTGCTTTGAGTTTGGTGTTCATTTTGGACAACCTTTGTTTCTCTTGAAATTACCTTTTACAGTTCAGGTCCTAACTGACGAGCTTAAACTTGCATGCAGTAGATAGCATAAAACAATACAAATTGCATAAGAGAAAGTAAAGTTTTGACATAGGTAAAACAAACTTTGAAATGTAGAATTCATAGCAACTGCAGTACAGCATTTTATTAAATAAAAATATCTCCCTTTGTATCCATCAGTGCAGGGCTTTTCTGTCAAGCTACTACAGAGATCACAATGTGGAACTGTCAAAACTCCTACACAAATTGGGACAACCCCTGCCATCGTGGCTGAGACAGGAGCTACAGAAAGTAAGATAGCATTGAAAAAAGGCTTTTTGAAATCTCTCTTCCACACTTCAGTCATCATACCTAAAGTCTCCAGTATCTCCCAGAAGGTCTTGTAAGATATACCTCTTCAAAAAAGAGTAAAAGATAGAAATGATTTCCATATGCTGGCATGTGGATTGTGAAAATACATGTGTTTCTTAGAGCTCTGGTGGGCCAAATCTTTCTCACAAACATTTCTGGGCCTGTGGACTTGTGGACTACTGTGCACATAATGTGGAAATTATTTGCAGCTGGTTTAAGCTTCAGAGATACATGACCTGTCCAATTTCACGGTAAATATTTACATTTTTATATATCAGTTTAAAACTATTGTGTCTCATGTCGGTTTTGTAGCCCACTGGTAGACCACTGACTGTTTTTCTTACTATTTGATTATTGTCTCGCATAAAATAAGAAAACTTAATGTAGCACAAAATGCTAAGTGTACTTCTGCCTTTGGAATCAGCTTGCTAATACCCAAACTATGTACTAACAAGGGTGAGAAGTACAGTTATCATACATGGTTTAGCTGTGCACGGCAACAAAATACACGGAGCAAACCTGGAATCCACAAGCAAAAATAATGTAGAAAAAAACACACACACAAAAACCCCCACATTACCGGTGATTATAGCTTGTAACAACAAACTCAATGTGGTAAGGGGCCTTTGTCCATAATTACTATGTCTGATTTTGTACTGACTGAAATAGCAAAATACAGAATATAGCCGTTATCTGAACAGAAACTTAATTGGACACGTGAAGCACAAAAGCTGCAGTATAATCCTTATGAGCAGTGTTATACTTCAACAATTGTGAACCAAACCGAAGCAGTGCAATGAACAGGCTTTCACTCCTGGCTTCTATGAGCAGCCAGATGTGGATACTGCACTCTGGGCTTACATTGCTGTGAATCAGGAGTGACTCCACTGAAATGAACGAAAAACTCATAAAGAGCAAAAACAGATTGCCTTCATGTGCACCACTATTTTTTCCTTAATTTATCTGCCTTCAGTCTATGCTTTGTGTATTCCAAGATCCCTCAACCTGATTGAAATAGCAGCATCTTTCAGTAACCTTCAGTTTACATCGGGTACAAAACTCTGTCAGATTTCAAGATTAAAACACTGCTTTTGGTTCCAGCCATTTTAAACATGTTTGGTATTAAATATTAGGAAAAAGCTTTAGGGGGGAAAAAATAAACACAGTGTGTTAACATGGTAAAAAATTACTCTCTAATCATGGAAATCACAAATACCCAGCCTTACATTTCTGTGATACATTTCAATGATTCATCTCACAATGCATCGGTTTAGATGTGAGATAAAGTCTAATTAATAGTACTTGAAAGTTGAGAAAGAAGATCAATGAAAATGTCAGCTGAGTATGGCCTTAATGCTTCTCCACCGAACTTTGGCTCTGAGTGTTTCTAAAGGCATGAAGAGGTAGTGAAAACAAGAGAACTACAGTACTAAATGCAATGCTTTTTACAGTAGCTCTATAATGTTATCATAATTTGTTTTAGAGTGAATAGTTAAAAACATGCATCAAAAGGCAAAAAAACTTTATATGTCTCAGTGTTGGTTTACAACATTTATGTAATCATATAATTTAACTTTCAAGGTAATGGAACGGAAACCAGTCTGTTATTCCCTAAATAGAAAACAGATGTTGAGATCCTTACTGTACCTCTAACTGGTAATCTTTATTATTTATTGATTTTGTCTATGTGGTTTCGATAGGCCTGTAAAGAAAAAAATCTAGACAAATTTGCTGTATATAACAATATTCTTTACGCAGCACATTTTTGCTAAGGGAATATGCATGATTAATGATGAGGACCTACTAGAGTAGACATATTTTAAGATGAACATCTTTATTATTTATTAGACAGAATGAGAATTTTCATTTCACTTTAAATATTCACCGTTTTATAGATTCGTCCCAGAGGCTGACTGGTCTTATAATACTTCTTATTTGCTAAAAGAAACACTCTGGATTCTGAACATCCCTAAAAGCAAATACTGTGCATGCTATGGACAGCTCATGCATCCTGCAAGCATCTATATGGATTTCTTACAGCTCAGTTGAATAACTGGAGAAAATACCTGGGGTTTTCATCCTGGTGTGATTGATTTTACCCTTGATATAACCTGATGTAACATCACTCAAACATTTTAAAAAAATCTGCAGGGATTTCACGAAGCTCCTGTTCGGTGCACTGCTGCCTCAGTTACTCCATGTTCTTCAGTGCAGCAGTTACAAAATAGAAGAAAACAGGAAAAACCTTGGGCACTATCAAGTGCCTGAAGTTTTTGTGGTGAGAGGACCCTCTGTAGACAAATTGAGTGCCTCCTACGTGCAGGAGGAATGGGCTTCAGCCACATTTATAGCTCGTTCTTTTCAAGAACTCCCTTTCTGTCTTCTTTCTCTGGGAAAATCAAGGCCCAACAGAATGAGAATGAGTGGGAAGTCAGGGAGAGAGTAGCGGTGGGGACATGCACGTCAGTCACATTGTCCCTCCAGAAATTTTACAACAGTCAAGGTGACTTGTCTCAGCTCTGTGGACTACTACTGTGAAGTCCTCTCTGAGGTACAGCAAGGAGCCCCCTCCAATTGTTGGTGATCTGGTAAAGCAGCCCAACTGCAGTCACCGTGTAGCACTGGGAGGATAAGCTCCCCACACGTACGGCCTTGGCCTTGGGTGGACTAGGCTTGGGTTGGCAGCTAAACACAAAGCTCGTCCTCCAGGAGGGGCATGGTGACTCTCAAGTCCTGATGAGGAACAGCAGGGTGGAGCTCTTGTATCGTCCCAGTGCCCTTCCTAAGGGAGGGAACTAGGAACAAAATGAATGAGTTCCTAGGGAAACCTTCAGTGGATTCCTGTGGTAACTACCTGAGTCGATACTGCGAACAAAGTAGCTTGACCTGGAACTGTGCATCTGAAAGGGCGTGATCTTGAGTCTGCCTAAGTCCAAGCTCCCATTGAGGTGCAGCTGTTATGCAGTAGCATCTTTAGAAAAGGTGCTGCGGGATTAGCTGCTTGCACACTGGGCAGGCTGGTGTCAGACACCAAAGCGATAGAGAAGTAAAGGCAAACTGCTGGTGCTCTCCGCAGGTCTGGATTTCTGATGTTCACTTATTGCTTGTTTATACAAAGGTGGTATAAAGCCAATTTTTTTTTCTCAAGAACTGTTCTATTTAAATATGTTCTTACGTTTAACAGGAGACTTTAAAAAACAGGGTGGCTTTTAATGTGCAGTCAGCTTGGTGAAGAATGAAGAGCCTGAGCAAAGCAGATGTGTTATTCCCCAAATCACAGGATGCACATGAGTACAGCTGAGTAAGCAAGTCAACAACATGAATTATCTGATAAAGTTTAACCTCTTCTATTCACAGCTTATCTACAATCAGTGTTTGATTTCCAGAAATAGACTGTCAGTGTTAACACTCTTAAAACATACTGATTCATTGCAATGCCTTTATATTTGCTAGTCAAAGTCAGATGTTCTGTTGTGGTTGGTAACACAGCCATGGTTTCTATTCACCTGGTAGATAACTGCACAAGCAATTTCCTTAACAAATGCTTGATTGTGTGGGCTTCACCTTTATTTTCATAAATATGATTCTGAAATTTGCTTTCTGCAGACATCCGTGCCGTTAAAAATCAGTAGGTGATTATGAGCAGAAAGTGACCGTTAGCGGGGGTGTAAACACAGAGCCTGATATGAAATCACTTGTTTGAGCAAACATTCCTGAAAATACTGTGATATTTTCCCAGTTCTACTTGTGCAGAAAAAATTAGTTTCAATGATTTACAGACTATCTTGTACAGAATATCCTTTTTCATTGCTTAAAAATGTGAAACTTCCTCAGGAAGAAATTAAATAGATATTTCAATGTTTATAGATGTAATACTCTTGTCATTCACATTGAATGAAAATTGCTGGAAACATTTTTCTCAAAGTTTTTTAAAATAAAAAATAGATATTATTCTGATAGTGGCATGGTATCTGAAGTGCAACAATAAACTCTGGTAAGAAAATGTAGTGCTGTGTGGAAGTGATTTTTATGTTCACAAAAGTTGTCCTTTTCCAGGTTTGTTAGCAGCTATTGCAGCTTGACGTTGAGCTACAACACAATCCAGGAGCACGGGAGCAGCATGAAATGTTTTCAGAAATGAAAAATATTGCTTATTCTCTCTGTGAGTGAATATTACCGCTTTATGCAGCTGCTCGTTTTACTGCTTTTGCTTCCTGCTTACTTTTTTATTTCTTGTGCCAGAAAATGCTAATGGGCTATAGAAACACTTCCAGAGCTTGCTATTTTTAAGATAACAAGCAGACTTTATTCAAATTATTTGCCTTGGGGATTCAGTAGTTGTGCCAATGCATCAGCCCACACAGACACAAGAAAACCTTTCTTAGGAGAAACCTCTAAAGCTGATATCGATGCCCAAAGAAAAAAATCACCAATTCAGAACAGAATAGAAAAGTGTACTATCTAGCTGGGCAAAAGTTGCTTCATACCTTCGTAAAGCTGTAGAAAACAGGAAACATGTTAACAAATATTCTGTTCATTACGGAGAAATGATGCAGCCTATATTTAGAAGTCTAAGCTTCTTTTATAATAGTCATCTCTATAACCTCTAAGAATAACAAAAGCGGAACAGTGAAGTAATAACAGAAAGGCATTAAGCAAAGGGAAAAGATCCTTGCTACAAATAACACCTGCCTGACCTCTATCTCCAATTTACCTGCTTTCATTTAATGTTTCTTTTCAGTTCTTCCGATCCCAAAATTAATAGAGCTCAAAGGCAAAAGACACTTTTTTGTCTCTCTGGACTACATGGATGAAGCAAGCACAACAGTCAGCATCAAAGGACAAATCACAGGAACAGGAAAGTAATTAATAGCTGAAACCAAGGGCTAGGGAAATCTGAATGGAGGAGGAATTTAGATAAATTAAGGGCGATAGATTTGAAAAGCATATAGTGAGCTTGACTCTCACCAGTCTGTTTTCTGTCAGGTTACTTCTTTCTTTTTTAATACAGAATTTTCTTTCTTCACTTCCCTTTTTCTGTTCTGATCCTTTCTTGAGAAATTCAGATAGGAAATAAGGCTCATGTACTTTTAATTGCTCAGATGTCTATCTGCCTAGGAGAGCCGTCAATCTGATAGTGCGAGGTCACTATCTGATCTTGTCCAAAAGGTATGACATGGAAATGGCCTAGTTCAGCCATGATATGGGGGTTTGGTTCAGGATTACTACTTCAAATCCTATAACCTGTGTTATTCAGGAGATCAGAGAAATGGGCTCTTGTCCAAAAAGTAATACCACTATTGTCTCATTATCTCATCGAGACTCTGTGTCCTATTATGTCTCCCCGTAAAGCTCCTTTCTTTGGTTAAATTCTGAACAGAGGTATTCCTGTAGAAAAAAAAAAAAAAAAAAAAAAAAAAAAAACAGAAAATATTTTTTTGCATAACTTTGTATACAAACACAGTACATACATTTTAGTTATAGAACTTGGTCTGGAAGGACATTATGAGCTAGGGGCAGCATCCAGTTCTTTTATGCACGTGATGGAGTGGAAATAAAATTCCTGAACAGAAATGGTGCAAGGTCAGAACTGCTGAGGCTTATCTTATGGCACAGGTAGGAGTGTAGGGCATGGCAGGGCATTGCCTCTGCACTTTTGTACAATCCTTGCAGCAGTTTCATTATTCTACAACACTGCCCGATAGTCATATATTTGAAGCAGCAGCATCGTTGTCTGAAAATTATGAAAACCACCTAATGTGACAGAAATGCCTTAAGTAATCTCCTCTCTCTTCCATGGAAAATAAAGGTAAGAAATGTGGATACTAAAATAGGAGGCAGAAGGCAGCTTCCTGCACTGCACCAGTCATCACTGCCAGCCTCTTCTTCAACATCTCCCTAGCCATTCAAGTACAAAGTCATCCCGCTGGAGCTGATTGAGCCAGAGTTACAGTCCCCTGGCTGTGTCTGTTCACTGGCATCCGGCTGCAAAAGCCAAAATCACCTGCCTCGTCTTTCCAGTGCGCCCACGCACAGAATACAAACTCGCCTTTGAGGTGCTGCCTTCGCCAGAGAGCGGCTTTTGCAGCCTGTGCCCGGCCTTTAAAAAACTGCCCCTCCCCGCACTGAGGGTGAATTAAGATGCTGTGGTGTAAAAGGTATGGGAATTAGGGGAGGTTTAGGCTTGACATGAGGAAGCATTTCTTTACCCAGAGGGTGGTCAAACCCTGGAAGAGGCTTCCCGGAGAGGTGGTCGCTGCCCCGAGCCTGGCACTGTTCAGGTGGCATTTGTACAAGGCCCTTAACAACTTGCTTTAACTTGTGGTCAGCCCTGAAGTGGTCAGGCAGTTGGACCAGGTGATCCTTGTAGGTCCCTGCCAACTGAAGTAGTCTAGTCCTGTTCTGTCCTGTCCTAGCCTATCTCACATCCTATCCTATATCCTATCCTAATCAAAATTGAGGATGGGGGAATTTGGCCAGCATTAACCACATATAGTTGCTTATCTGGACTGGAAAGCGAAAATCTCCCGTCTTCACCTAAAGGGACGACTTCATTTTTCTAGCACATCTTTCACCACCTCGTCTTTCTTCTGAGTCCATGCTTATCAAGTAACAAATAGTAGTGGCTTAGCATTTAAGGTCCATCTCATGACGGGTCCGAGCACACATACACATATAGACATAACTGGACGTACCTCCATCCGCGTATAGAAAGCGGCATCGATGCCCCCGACCAGCTGAAACGTTTAGCCCCCAAGCCGCGGAGGCGGGGCCGCTGCCCCACGCTCCACCCCCATGCGCGCGCAGGGGACGGCTCCGCCCCCCCCGCGTGGGTGGAGCGTCCCATTTCCCCGCCTCGGCAGCGTCCAATTTCCGGCGGTGCGCGTGGTGGCAGTGTCGGGGTGAGAGTCCTTCGAGCTGCTGGCGGCTTTGGCGGGCGCGCGGGGCGGCCGTTAGTGAGGAGCCGGGGGGGGGGGGGGCGCGGGGCGGCCGTTAGTGAGGAGCCGGGGGGGGGGGGCGCGGGGCGGCCGTTAGTGAGGAGCCGGGGGGGGGGGGGGCGCGGGGCGGCCGTTAGTGAGGAGCCGGGGGGGGGGGGCGCGGGGCGGCCGTTAGTGAGGAGCCGGGGGGGGGGGGGGGGGCGCGGGGCGGCCGTTAGTGAGGAGCCGGGGGGCGGGGCGCGCGGGGCGGCCGTTAGTGAGGAGCCGGGGGGGGGGGGCGCGCGGGGCGGCCGTTAGTGAGGAGCCGGCGGGCGCGCGGGGCGGCCGTTAGTGAGGAGCCGGCGGGCCGGGGAGGCGTGAGGCAACGTGGTGCGGTCCTCTTCCCAGGCGCGGTTGGTAGGGCCTGAGTCGAGCGGCCGCGACGGAGGAGCGGAAGGAGCAACAGGTAGGCAGTGAGGTGAGGGACGGGCGGGAGGGAGGCGTTAGGCGGCGGCGGGGGCTGGGCCGGGGTGAGGGATGGAAAATGGCGGCCGCCACGTGGCGGGGCTGGGGGGGGGGGGGTGATCCATGACTCCATGGGGGCTGCCGCCTGTGGCTGTCTCCCTTCCTAGGCATGGAAGAGCAGTTCCTTGCTAATTGGCAAAACTTTTACCCTCTTGTGGGCATTAGTCATTGACTGTGGCAAGTAACAGGCCGAGTCGGCCGAGGTGTGCGGCGCCGCGGGATTGGCCGCCTTCCCCCTGTTGTGTTCTTTTTTGTCTGTTTTTCTCCCGTTTTTTCCCCTCAATAAATGATTAGAGCCCAGTTATTAAACATTTTCTTTTTTTTTTTTTTTTTTCTCGGGAGCGTAGGAGCTGGAAGTCCGGAGTCGCATCTGCTGCCATTGAAGATTCTTTGCTCCAAAAAGTATGTGACTAGGTATGTGTTATGTAACTCTTAGAAGCGAGGTTTTGGGCGTGAATAATACGCATTTGATAACTTACGTTTAGCGACGAAACTGCTAATACGTGTCTGTTGCACTCAAGGTATAGGCTGGGGTGTTTTGTTCTAAAGCATTCTCTGTATGTTCGTTTTATTAATAGAAAAATATAACTAAGCGCGTAAGTGAGTGTGACTAGGAAGAATTGGGCTTGGGTATAGATGTCTTAGGCTAAGAATGCTGGATTGTGATAAAATGTATGTTACTGGTAGTTTTGCCTGCCAAACTGGAGGTAACTGGATGCACAGATTTCTCAGGGATGTCTGTCTTAATACATGTTTCTGATCTAACAAAGTGAGCCGTAAGCATAATCTGCAACTGCAGGAGCAGAAGAAAGTGTCAAGTTGATACTAATATCTTTGTTTCAGAGCAGTTTATAACTCCTAGGAGGGCATCATACTGTTCAGTGATCTTTGCTGTCTTGTATGTGTTTCCGGTAGCAATATTAAACTGCCTCAAACTTGTTTTTACAGGGGAAAAACATTCTTGAGTTGTGATGACAGAAGAAGATGGGGCTAAATTCCACATGTGAATTCTATGAGTAGCTATGACTAAACTTCTAATTTGTACTTAGGGTAGGGTGGATCTGTCTCCTGGAACTGACACCTTTTGTGAGCAGTAGTGTTTCTGGTTATCAAGCAGAGCTAGCAAAAGCTAATTTTAGGCTAGATCTTAATCTTGCTTTACACTTAACACAAATGAGCTTTTTTTTTAATTAAGTTCAGACTTGGAGCCTAAATGAGATGTTGCAGTCCATCTCTCATCTTTACAAAGAGGGGCTGGAATGTAGCTTACTGTGCCTAAAATTAGCCTTGACTGCTTCTATACAAGTACAGTTAGGATGACCAGCTCATTTTGTGCTGCTTTCCCAGATCTGCTGCTTCTATCTTTGGGCTGTTGCCAAATCTTAAGCAATTACAATAATGCTCTTGGTACTTTAGTGGCTGTGCTGCACTTTGTCAAGTTGCTGACCATACTGCAATATTACTAAATCCAATGATGTACACCTTCAGCAGCAGCTCTTCTGCTGTTAAAGTGTGTTAGAAAGGTTGTTCCAAGGAGTGTATGTGTACTGCATAAGCTGAAGGTAAGTTTATGAAGTCTCAAAAAGGAATGTGAAATACACAATCATAATTTTGATATATATGCCAATGTAAAGCATTCAAATGTATGAATAAGTCAATAAAGAGACATCAATTTTCACTGCAAGTGTCGCTTCTTCCTTTCAAGACTACTGATAACCAAGACTAGACCTGCACACGTTCTTTGGAATTTCTGATACATGCCAAATTGCCTGTTGTTGAGATACAGCTTTAGGTAGCTGGGCCTTATATTTGTGACTGAATGGTTTCAGGGCAAAGCAGTGACCGTGGCTGATGTATTGCGTGGGAGCTGTTCAGAAGTCATATGACTTAAATCAGAGGTTACTGCTGCAGGGGAGAAAAGGTGACTTTGAATGTAGTTGTTTTTTCAGTTTTGGTTGCTGAGAGAGCAATTTAATCTATATCCAAGAAAAGAGTATATGGAGCTTCATTAGATGGTGAATCATTTCAGAATCTCAAAAGATACATATAAGTAAATTTACTATATTACCTAATACTATCTGTGCTGGCACATTCTCTTGTGGAATATCTTTCAGTTAATAAGGATTTTTTTTTATGCAAATCATTGCAAACTGAAAAGTTAAGGGGGAAGGGGCCTTTCAAAGGACTGGGAAACAAAATCTGTGAAGCTAAGAGTGAGATCAGTAGGCAGTGCAATTACTGCTAAGTACTTGGCAACTGAAGGGGGGGGATTCCTATTTGAAGTGGATGGGGGTGGAATTGTGGACTTGTAATTACAACACGGGTTAGATCTGAGGAAGTTACTTCCGATGGTCCTGGTAGTCACACTTTGGAATAGACTGATAGGAGCTGTCACGCTTTTTTTAAGGGTGTAATTTTCCTGCCATTGCCAGAGTGTAACACTGTATATTCTGTGTGGAGCTATTATAAGTGATACTACACCTGTTTAATTGGTGGTGTGTGATTGCTCTTCTGTTTTAAACAGCTCTGTGTACAACCCTATCATATGACTTTTTAACTGCTTAGGATTCCAAGTTCATGGCTGCCAGGCCTGGTAGCTAACAGTCATGAATGTGTACTTGTGAATTTCCTTTTCTCTGTGGGTAGGCTTCTGTAGTAACTGTAGCACTTTCAGAAAATAAGTTCACACATCTATTCTACAAGGGCAATTTTTTGCTTCTCTTACATGAGAAAAGGCTAGGCAGATTGTGGCCAGGAGAGAGCTGCTGCTATCCCAGGGAAAAGGTGTGGGTGGGAGAGTGCTAGCACTGTAGGCAAGTGTGGTTGCTGTTCTGACAGGTACCCCGACGCAAAATGGCTTCTTTAGTTTTTAGGGTTGGTTTTTTTTTTTTGTGACTGGCTTTGATCCCATGAAGAAAATCAGGTATAGGCACAAATAGGAAGAAGCAGGAGTAGAGTTTGGGATCTGTTTCTCCAGGGATCTGGAATGCATTAAAACAGTATTAACACAGAGTACAAAACTCAAGAATATGACATGAAGGTCTGGAGAATAGCGTTTTTCTTTTGTAGTCACTGCAACAATACTGAAAATTTTAGGCTTTCTGGTGTTGGCTTTTGGCTACTGTGTGGCATTGCACTGATGTGGTTGTCTGGTGTGTTACCCCAATTCCCTTGTATTTTAACCTTTGCTTTTATCAGACAGCAGCTGCCTTTTTAACAACTTCAGTGTGTAACTGAATTGTCTTTTTTTTTTTTTTTTGTACAAGTTGCCGTTTGAAAACTGACTGTCCTGTCTCTGCCTCCTTTAACAGAGGATCCTTTTGTGTGAAACTATCTCTACCTTAGAGGAGGACCATGTAGCTGTCCTGCTAGTCCATTGTGTGAGCCAAGTGATGAGGTCACTGGTATTTCCACCTGAGTGGTCATGAGTTCCATGATCTGTGGAGGAGTTAGCTTTATGCTTCTTGGGAACAGGTGGTGCCAAGTGTGTCACAGGCTGAATAAATTGGCCTGGTGGTTTGATAGGGCCTGCAGGTTTGATTTGTGAACATTCAATTTTGAGCTCTTCATCAAATATTTAGAACTTGCAAAGATAAAAGTGGGTGTGAATCAAGAGAAGGAAAAACTAATTTTCAAGATTATGGTCAAATAAAAAATACGAGCTATGTTTACTATGGGTATCTCTTACTAGTTTTCAGTGCTTAGTGAGCCTTTCCTATGACTGAAGCTTTCCATGAGCATCTAGTCACATGCAGAGAGGGTAGTGGCATCTGCTCTCCTTCATGACTTGAGTATAGTAGAGGTAGTCTTACAAGATGTCTCTTTCATTTCCATGTGGCTCCCAAATCCCAAACAGCTGTTTTCCTCTCTTTCCAATGTATTCCTGTTGCACCTTAGCCCCTTACCTTTATATTTTTCTGTATTTTTCTGCACCCTGTTCCATCTGCAGTTACATCCAGTGTCTTACACCTCTCCAACTTTCACTCAACCCAGTCTTTTTTTCTTTTTCCCTTTACATCACTACAAAGGTAAATACTTTTTTCCAAACTTTTAAGTCATCTTTTGCCTGTTTGTGTTTGCTTGGTGTTGCATTTGCAGGAATGTACGTGGTCAGTTTCTGTGTTCCATGCTAACTAAATGGAATAGGAACTGCTGCATGTGAGCAGGTAGCTAATGTGTATGAATGAGGTAGGTCTGGTCTCTACTACCTCACCCAGCAGCTTGGAGCACAGAAAAAAAAAAACATTTTTCTTTCCTGATGCCACAAACAACTTGTTTTCTGGGTGATATCTGCTACTTGAGCCTAATTGTTTTAGCCTTCTTGTATGATGATCTGCAATTGCCATCTTAAAATCATAACAGCATTAAAATCTTCTTGAGTATAAATATTCCAGTACTTCTAAAGGGTGGGTTGAAGAAGGATGGAGCCAGGCTCTTTTCATTGGTTCCAAGAGACAGGACGAGGGGCAATGGGCACAAGTTAGAACACAGGAAGTTCCGTTCAAATACACGGAAACAGTTCTTTACGGTGAGGGTGACAGAGCACTGGAACAGGCTGCCCAGGGAGGTTGTGGAGTCCCCTTCCCTGGAGATTTTCAAGACCCGCCTGGATGCAGTCCTGAGTAATGTGCTCTGGGCAGTCCTGCTTTAGCAGGGGAGTTGGACTAGATGATCTCTAGAGGTCCCTTCCAACTCTGATAATTCTGTGATTCTGTGAAAGTGTGAAGTAGTTGCAGTAACATTGAAAATGATGGAGAATATTGATTCAGGACTGACTTAAATATATGTAAATTATTATAGTGCTGTGAATTTTTCTGGAAATAAGGCAGCTGAGGTTATATATATTCTGCATAAATGATCATAAAATGGGATCTTGGTTTATCTGTGGTTTACAGATAGGCGCCCCTTTGGGAAGTTTTTCAGGGTTGAGATAAATGCATGTTAAATAGGCATTGCTTGTCAGTTGCAGTAATGTTCCTGCTCTTTGTTTATCTTATTTGCTGTATATTCTCTGGAAAATGGACATAAACTTGGGAACTGCAAGGGGGACTGCATCTAATTATGAATCTTCACAATGTTCACCTGGATAGATTACACATCGGTGTTTAAGATGGTCGTCCAATCTGGAAATAGAAGCTCTGAGTTGTTGTCTTAGTTTATGCCATTTTTAACACTGTGACCAACCTGCTTAATACAAAAAAATACACCTTAGCATAGGCTGAAGAGCAGGTTTTTCTACAACCTTTATGTATTAAAAATGTTGAACAAAGGGGAGAGCAGCAAGGGACAAAAAAAAATTCTTAAACAATTTTAAGACTGCAGGATAAACTAATTTATGACAACCTAACTGGTCTCAGTTAAAGCTCACAAAGAACTAGGAATTCCATCATACAGAGCAAACTTCCATCTCTGAGAAAATGGTCCCAAGGCTTATGCTTTGAAGAAACTATTTTCAAGAGCACCCTTTTCCACTTAAAAAGCTCTCATGAAGTTTACACAGCTGATGTTCCTGCAGCATCTGCTTGTACATTATCCACAGGATTAATGTATAAAAGTTTTAGTCAGTGTGGCAGTTTTTATTGTATACATTTACATCATCAGGCTCATTGAACAAAAATTAGAATGGTGTAACAGAAAGAATTTCTTTTTATGTTAGAAACTCAAAAGGCATGCTCTCTGCATGAAAATGGTAGTCTAACATTTTAAAATCTAATAAAGCATCCTATTAAAAGAGCAAAACTACTGTACTAACTCGAAACGTTTACTACATTTAGTATGCTGACTTTTTTTTTTTTCCCCCCTAAGTACCATATTTCTGTGGCACAACTTCTAAGAAAATTATTTCCCCTGTACACAATGCCTGTATTGCACTTTATAGCCTACTTCACCACAAGTCTCAGAATAATGGGTCTTGTATAGCAAAGCTTTGATGGTACAAGAAGATATATTTTGACAGATTTACTTCCCTTTCAGTTAAAAGGACTATGTATGATAAGTAAAAACGTAAATTATTTTAGTTCATTAGCGGAGTGTTTCACATAGTTCTAAAAGTAGGTGGTCACAGTACTATGATTTTTGACATGTTTTTAAATAAAATATTTCACACTATTTCAAATAGCGTGGAATTACAGAAAACAAAAATATATTAAAGCACCTCATGTACTAGTTTAGCACCAGTTCCAACGAGATATTTAAACTAGTCATGACCCATGAAAACTAAGTTTGAGGTCAGGGAGAAATTAAGAGCAAAGTCTTCAGTCACACGGGCTTCTTGCAATATGATCACTTTTGTATGCAAATTGAGTTGTCTTGGATATTTGTTACAACACCAGAGACACATAGAACCATGCAGAAATGAATGATTGCCCACTTACAACATGAATACAACCATCCCACTTTGTTCACGAAAGGCCACACAACAGTGTTGTAGCCGGAGTGTTTGGGGATAGGAAACATGGGACAACAATCACTGGTAGACACAGTTTGCACAGTCACTATGTGGTGAGACACATCTGCCACACTTGTCACACTGGAGTGTTCCATGGCCCACAGAACTTTCGTTTCTTCTTTTTAAGAAACATCTTTGTTCATGTGATATATAGATCATGCTTACAGATAGTCGGAATGGCCCTCGACAGGGGTAGTAGAGGTAGCACTGAACTTTCCTGTCTCCCTCTTGACTGTAGTCTCAGATGTTTTCAAGCCCAAAACCTTTTAGAGTTGCTCTGAGGTGGCGATTACTCCCTGTGTTCTGGGTGGTAAGTTCAGCGGGGTGGCCCTTTCTAAAAGGACAGCAAATTGGTTTGTATTTGTCTTGTACATCAAGAGTAACTTTTTATCAGTGCATCTTTATAATAAACCGTTAAGGTTTTATAGTGTGGGGAACAGTATCTGTAAAAGGAATTAAATGGAATCTAATATGTCAATACTTTAGAAGTCACTGAAAACTAACTAACTCTCACCTTTCTTGTAAAATCAGCTTGAACCAGTGTTGCAGCTAAGCAGGAGAGAGTTGTCTAAACATTATCTTGTAGAAAATAGTAGTTTTAAGACTTTATAGATCTTTTCAGACAGGTTTTGGCTCAACATCTCCAGTATTTGCATTGCATGGACTTAAAACTCTCTCTTGAAAGACCGACAGAAGTTCTTAACGTTACTTGAGCAAAGCCCCTCCAAAACCAGCAATGAGAGAACTGGGATGTTTGTCTGATGCTGTACTGACAGCTAGTGGCAAATAGGAAGAGTAAATTCTCTGAAATGTGGTATGTACTAAAAATGATGAGTTTCAGAAAGAAGACATATTTATCTCGAGGAAAGAAAATAAGTTATTTGTTTTTGATCTAGCTCTTGCAGCTGTGGAGGATGTTTACAGGGAAACTAACTTCCAGTGTACTGCCTATTTTACTTGGGAATGTACTTTATGCATACTAAGCTGTAAGAAGGTTTGTCGGAATAGCTGGGGATCTGATTATTGACAATTATTTTCCTTCTGATGTTTAATACATACTTGGAATTACTTACCAAAATCAACCTGCTAATGGTCTCATTAGCTAATGAAACGAGTCAAAATTAGAGGGCTGAGTGTAAGATCATAGAAATAATAGAAGAACAGTCAAGAACTGATTAAATAAACTAGACTGAGATCTGTAATTAATTCTAGAGAAGCTTGGAGCATAAATAGCTTGGAGCTCCTGCAGTCTTCATGTAGACAGTGAATCTTGTGCTGAACCCTCCAGCTGTCCTGCTCCAATGTTACTCTAAGATAGCTATCACTTTTTTCCTAGTCTTAGATACATGATAACTTGTTTGTGCAATATATAAACTTCCTTAACACAGAGGGGTTTTGTTTGGATAGTAATTCCTAACTGGAAAGGTTGCGTGTATATAGCTTGGAGGTAACAAAAAGAAAAACACACGAATCAGGAAAATGTGCCTGTTTCCACCCACTGTGGGCCCCAGCTGTGCACTGTCTGTGCTGTTCAAGTACAACTTGAACTGCCTCAAACTTTGTTAATGAAGTTTGGTTTTCATTATGAACATTCATAGTTTGGTCACACTTTTTATCCAGGGTACAAAAGATGATACTTTTGTGTAGACACCTGGAGAATCTTTCACTCCACAGCCGTAGCCCCAGGAGGTCACACCATACACAACCCAGCTTTCCCCTGGACGTTCACACATCAGTGGTCCACCACTGTCTCCTTGACAACTATCAACACGTTTCTGTTCCTGGATGTTTCCAGCACAGAGCATTCTTCCTGTGAATCTTCTTTTGTAACGCTCTTCACATAACCTCTTGGGAAGTAAGGGGATGGCAGCCTGTTGTAATGTTCTTGAATAAGCCCTTCCTGAAAAGAGGACTCAAATTATTGTCTCATTATGATTCTTGGTCTTGAAAACGTAAATAATATTTAAACCAACTTTTGCTGTCCTTCCTTCACGTTCTTTGACATTAAATAAAATGACCAAAACTAAATACTGAAAAATCTACCGTCCATTAAATATAATAATAAAATACTATGTAGTTGTTGTAAATATCTTTAGATGCTTTTTTTTTAAAAAAAAAAAAAAAGTTGAAGATGTAACTTTAGTTCTTGTGTTCACTGGACCTTTCCAAGGCTGGAATTTGTTTTGTTCCAAACACACTTTCTGAATCTTCTACAAGAATATATGCCTTAATACTTAAATGAGGAAGCTATTTTTAGGAATCTTGAGCAGTGGAGACTAAAGCTGTAGAAATACTTCATTTCTAGGTCACCAGTTCAAATCTAGTCTAGCTCAGCTTGACAGGTTCTCTGTTGGCTCCCAAGCAGAGCATCCAGCCAGCCATCATGCTTACACCCTGGAAATATATGTGAGCTTGCTTGCCACCTCACCTGAGGAGCTGACGTTATTGAGCCTGAGTGTACTCTGGTAGAGATCAGCAGTATCATTTGAGTCTTATAATCCTGCTAACTTCCGTGTACCAGGCTACTAACGGGACTCGTGACCAAAAGGAATCTTCATTTTAGGGGGGGACACCAGAACCTGTCCTGTGGTTTTCTTTATCCATAGTGAATCCTGTGTTGTATAAGCAGTGCTCTGCTTATAAAAATGTCAAGGTTTAAATAATTTGGCTTTTTTTTTTTTTCTGTAGCTTGCACCTCTTTTTCAGTTGGAAACCTGGGAAATTAAAGCCACCAGTGTTGGTGTTTTTTTTTTTAAGTAAAATCTTAATACTTGTAATTATGATTCATATAGTAAGTGTGAAACTTCAACTGAAGTACTGTAATGATGTAATTTCTTGCTGTAATTAAAGCCAATTATTGCAGTGGTTAATATTTCCTTAAATAGATGTCTAAAGTTAACAGTATTGCAGAACTTTCAGTGAATTGTGTAAAAAGCTAGACAGAGCTAGGCAATCAATTAGCAATTGTTTTTAGCAAAAAGCCCCACCTTACAAGCCTATCTCCTTTAGTGTAGTGCAGTGACCCAGACATCTGTGCACACAGATTAAAGCACGTAAAGATGAAGAACTGATATTTGGCTTTGCTGCCTTGTCTCCTTGCCAGTTTGAATGAGTCAGTGGAACAAAGGCTCAAGTGTGGTTGCTGTCTTGCACTGTATTCAGCACCATAAAAACATGAGTAAAACATGGTTATAATTTTGTAAAACATTTAAAGGGCAAAGACCTTTGAAGAGGAAGAATCTGACTGACTGATTGCATTGACTCTCATAAATTTTGGCAAGATGTTCTTTTATTTAAATTTAACTGCTGATTGAAAATGTCAGTAGTAACAGGGGAGACTGAAACTGTTATTTAAAATTCTATTATGTGTATATTTTCTATCCATTTTTTTATTGAAGTAGTGTAATTTAAATAGCCTTTCTAAAATATTCATTGTACTTGCCTTAAAAACCTTAAATATATTAGAGCTGTTATGTTCTGGGGCAGGGGGTGATAAGCTGCTGCGCAGGGTGTACCTGGCAACAAATAAGCTTTTCATTGATGCTTGTCAATCTTAATGAGGCCATTTTATTGACTCTTTCTGTGATTTAGAGTGACATGGTTAATCACCACTTTTCAAACACAAAATAAATTCAGTAAACAAAGTGGTGTCATTCCAGTTTATGGATCAGGTGAGAAAATATTCCCCTATATAAAAAGAGTAAAAATGTTCCATTTTGAGCATTTTCTTATTTTAAGTAACTGAGGGGTTTGCTTTGTTTTGTTTTGTTTTTTAAATAAGCAGCCTCAGGTAACAAGATTGGTGGGAGGCAATCATTACAACATTTTTACCTGTGTCACCCCATCCGGTGATATAACAGTTGGGAGCAGTTTTCTGTGGTCTCTCTCTCCTTAATGGCAAACAAGCAGGTAAGACGTGGGTACTGAATCTGGCACACTGTTCCTCTGGCCCCTGTAGCCTCACCAATGCAATGTCATAGTCACTGCTGTCAGGCCTGTACTCTTTATGCATTACAATCTGTTGGACTCCAATTTCTTCCTCGTACTCTTCTGGTACCAGTGTGTGATAGTCTCCAACTCGAACAGCATAGCTCCGGGTGTTGTTGCCATACCTAAGATGGAGGTGAAAACAAATAGGGCTGGTTCATGCAAAGTCAGATCCGAAGCATGCAAACAGATTCGATCGGGATCTTTATTACTCATATAAATAATGAAGTGTTTTTTTAAAGAGCAAAAATGCTTTCTTGTATGTTTAGAGTGACATTCAAGTGTATCCTAAAGAATATCAAAAAACCTTTCTATTCAGGCTGGGCTATGTTCCTTTTTGTATATTCTCACAGGCAAGGTTTCTTATTTCAAAGGTGCAAGCAAGCAGTACATTATAAATGTATTTAGTTAGGGTAATACAAACTGCCAGTAATTATAATGAAAACCTGAGTACTGTCGTCATTGTGATACTCCAGATAATTACTGAAATGAAAACAGTGTTCAACCTTGCTTTCTAGGTTGGTTGAGAAATTCCAGAGGCTTAAATAACTTGATAAAAATCTCTTACATTAACTGAAGTTATAATGAGGAAAACAAAGCATATGTGCATCACAAGCACCTGTTGTCAAAGTGACAGAAGGCCTGTACATCTTAGACTTGCTTTGCATCTAATATGACCCCAATTTCTTTCACATCATAGACTAAATGGTAAATACCTTAGAGATAATTACTGTGGCTGAAATAACAATTTTGTGTGTGTGCTGTTGGAGATTTTTGAATTACAGGCGACACAGCCCTTCTCAGCAAAATGTAAACAAGGGAGAACTGTTGGGTACATTTATTTATTTTAAAATCTGTCTAAGCTAACCCAAATATTTTTATTTCACTTCTCCCTTTCCCTCATAGCCTTCACCAGGAAATTTGTAATACATGTGCAGAAAATACCCTACAGTGTCACCTTCTAACCTGTACTTGTTCTTTTTATACCCTCCAGCAATGTGCTGATCTCCATAGCTTACTGAAGCTTGCTTGAGGAGCAGCAGACAAAGTAGGTACATTACAATTTTTTTTTCTGAACAATATATAGCCCTACCACTGAATATTTTAATTGTGGGTTGCATTCCTGGTTGCCTGCAAAGCTTTCTTTGTCAAGTTCTGCATATCTCCTTCAGGTCTTCTGTGAGCAAAATTTCACTTCTAGGCTTGTAAGGAGAGAGAGTTGCAAGGTATGACAAAACATCTGTTCATCTGAAGATGCCCTTCTATATAGGAAAAATGAAGTAACTTGTCTACCACAAAACTTTTTCCAGGTCCTCCTCCACAGTAGTCTGTGTGAAATACTCTCCAGATACTGTATTTTCCTTGTGGTTGGAAATGAAAATTCTATAGCAGTTGCAAGTGAGGAGATGCAACTGATGCAGACTTTTTAAAGTTTACAGAGGTGTTAAAAAAAGAATTCATGCTGATTTTAGTCTCAGAGGGAGAACTGTGAAAAACTGAATCGTGTATTTTACCAAATACATTACTTCATAGTTCAAGATCTCTTTTAATTTGTGGATCAGTATGTTTATCTCAAAGATACTTAAGAAAAAACCTCTATATGTATGTGTCACATTACTAATCTTTCTGATTTGACCACAAAAGTGCTAGTATTTTATAACTTATCATTGACTCAATTTTCCTTAGGAATTTTCTATTAAGAAAAGCATGAATAGGAAAAGAACATCAGAAAAGGCAGAAGCATGAATCCTGGCTCTCCGGGTGTTTTGACTCCAGTCCCTTGAAGTTTCTAGAATACAGGTATTTCTTCATTAGCTTTTAAAAAAAAAAGAAATACTTGAATCTCTCTTTCTACTGCACTAGATCTCACGTTCTTATTTCTAGATTATCTTGTGTGTTTTTTACAGTTTTAAAAGCACACTAAGACTTCACAGTTGATTCTTTTCCCAATAAAAAAAAAATTCTGCTCTGACATTGATGAATCCCCTCCTGGGTCACTGTTGCCACACATCTACATCAGAAAAAGCTAGTCTTACCATACTTTGCTGAGATGTGCAGTACACTATTACAATTCTAAACTTTTCTTAATGGTACTCTGAGCTATGATGTGGGAGTAAAAGTGTAATCTGGCATTGGCTAGAAAAGAGTAGGGTTCTTTACAGCAGTGTTTGATCTGATCTGTGACCATGGGTGAGTTTCTTTTTTATTTTTTCTTCTGCCATCTATTTGGCTTTCCTTAATACAGCAAAGTGTAAGGCTACAGGCATTTTCAGTATGTTAAAATACTATATAGTACAGCCATTACTTAACACAGCTTTCTTCTAGTATTATTTCTGTGAAAGTGACCTTTTTATGAATAAGTTGTGCATCTTTACAATAAAATGCTTGGTGTATTTCAGTGCCATTTTATACTGAACAGATTTTACATGTTTGCTCACTATTGTTTCTGGCAATTTTTAGAAACGGTAATTGAGTTTAATTTAGCATGTTTACATATAGATAGACTTGAAAGCAAATTTTCCTGGGCCACGTGCAAAGATTTCCAGTAATGCTTTGGCAAAACCATAGCGTTTGAAGTTAGAAACATATTTTTATATGTTAATTATATTATTGTGTTATGTATACAAATTAGGGGGGAAAGTATGTTTTATTCCTCTAGTTATGAAAAATATTGGTAGGGAAATTAATCGGATTTCTTAGTTTAATCTGAAAAAAAATCTGCAGAAAGTTGCATCTGCAGTTCAGTATTTATATATGTATTAAATGGTCATTTGTCTCTTCACATGGAAGCTGTATAATCTCATAGGTAGTGTATTTCCTAGAACTACAGCTTAAAAGATTTCTGAATTGGTTGCAGCAAGAGAACTACTAAATCAAGGGCAAGTGTATTGATCTTTTTCATGGTAGTACCCATGATGTTGATTGTTTGACAGAAAATATGCTGCTGTGGTATATGAAGCAGCTTGCATACACTATGAAAACCAAACTGACAGACCTCGGTAGCTCATTTTATTGTGTAAACTAATCAATACCTTGGTCCTCTGTGAAACTTGTAAAACAGCCAAATAAAACACCCAATTATAGAATGTTTTCCACACTGACAGTGCAACTCCTGTGCCCCTCTCCAGAGCAGACAAGGTCAGTGTAGAGGCAGGTAGCGGAATGGTCAGGGTGTGCAATATCAAACGCTTTCACTTTTACAAAATCTATTTAGAGAACTGATGTCATGCTCAGAACATAAGGAGTGCAGTAAGACTGGGATGAGTTATACAGCCAGTGAAGTACTTCTCCGATGTCTTGCCCAGTCTTAGATTACCAACAATCCTGGCTAATGCACAAGCCAACTTTGTAGGATCTATTTTCCCCAGAGTAAATTTGAAAAGGAAGCTGATACAGAAAGTACTTTTACTATTGCAGTAAAATGGCTTTATTATTTTAATTTGAATTACGCTAACTTACATGCCAAACCCCCACTAAAGTAAATGGAAGAGTTGGTTTCATTACTGACATCTCAGGTATATTTTTCTGCCCAAATTTCATAACTGCATGATGATGTTCCACTTAGGAATCTAAATGATACAGCAGCTGAGCCCAATAAGTAAAAATTATGCTGTTTCCTTTGCCAGTTAAGCAATATTAAATAGTTTAATAATTTCTGCTACAGCGATTGTTTGTAACTGTTGATCTCATTGCCTTTAAAAGCTATCTTAAAAAGGATTCTGTATCCTAGGATGTATTACTAGATACAATCTTTGAATGTTTGAAAGTAATATTTTAACAATTTTTAGTACACATCTGAGTGTTGTATTGGAATACAAATGTACAAGGTCATTAGCATTAAATATATATTTCCCTGACATAATCTGCCAAAAACATTTCCAAAAAGTCACTGAAAATACTTTCTCATAATTTATAGATAGACTTTTGGCTCTGTGCAGCAAACCACATATTAGTGCTATGCGGATAGTTTCTGGACTATGAAAGCTCTTTTACCATCAATAAACATTTGCCCATCTAAGTTAACCATTGTGTACACTGACATATAGGTTTTGTATACATAAACAAACACAATCACAGTACTTTGAAGATGTGTATTATCAGTGGTGCAATGAAAATCTTGCTCTCAAATAGAGAAAGATAATTTTACATGGTATAGATCTTTCTTTTTTATTTTCTTTTTAAATGTAATGGTGGGTGCCTCTGCATTTTAGTTTATAGGCCTTATCCACGACATCGATTACAGGATTTACCGTATACTCTATCTGTTATCTTTAATGCAACTTGAAGGGGGGGAAGGGGTTGTGTGGGTGTGGGTTTTTTGGTTTGGGAGTTTTTTTGTTGGTTTTTTTTTTTTAAATCAAAGAAGTCAGAGTACTAGAGAGTCACAAATGCATTAAGTTTTTGTAGTTTAGATGAGAAATGAACACACTTCCTTCCTAAACTGATTTAATAATGAAAGGATCTTGATTTTTAATTATTTATTGTTACGCGTAAGCCTAAGCATGAAGGAAAGTTGTTTATGACTAGTGATAACGCGTGCTCTCCTGTCAGCCATATATCAGATAGTATAGTAGAAAACTTGCTGCTTCTATTTAATATTACATCCTTGATTTTGACAAAAGGAATGCTGTTCCCTTTAATAGGTTCCTGCTGGTATTCTGTTTAATGGATGATGATCATTTATAGCAGAAAAATGAAGAAAGGAGATCCAGGAAAGCTTATCTTAATTAAAAGTACTGATTTTAAACATTCAATAGAATGAGAAGTGCTGCTTCTCATGCAAATGTATGACACTTTAATAGCTACAAGGCTTCTTGTGAGAAGCTTAATGAGCAATCTTTGCACAGATTTACCATATTTTTGTGCAGATTCACACACATAAGGCTTTTATAAACTGATTTTTTCATCTGTATACAATTATATTTCTTCCCCTGTAGTAGGTGGTATTTGCCAAATGTGGAAATATTGTAATAAATCATCAGTACATGAAAAAGGCAATGTAGTCTAGCTCAAGGGTGTCCAGTCTTCCTCACCTAAAAGTCACCTATGAAATGGCAGAGAGCCACCACACACGCCTCACATTTGAAGAGTGGAGGCAGAGGAGTAGTTTGGGAGTGCTTCATGGGTGGAAAATTATGTTGCTTTAAGGGTGTTACCCCTCTGTTGGATGGCTGGGCATGCCTTTAAGCTCTAGTGCAGCCTGCCAATGTTGACCTTTAGCATCTCCTAGATTTCCCAGCAAACTGGAGGATGGATTAGCAGTCAGCCACCATGCTAATATCATCCTGCTGCCAGTTAAGTAATTCAGGCACACCTGAATTCATCTCGCCAGTCATGCTAAATTTGAGAAAACTGAAGTTTAATTCTGGTGTCTTACTAGGTATTTGGTTCCACTGTGCCTCAGGCTCTGTAGTTCTCAAAAAAAATTTACCAGGACCATGTTGAGGTATACATGGACATTCTGGAATGCCTAAAGAAGCACTTAAATAAGAGTTATATTATTAGAACAGTACAATGTTCAAGCAACACAGCATTTCCTAAAATTACACCATGGTAATTAGAATTTCCTTTTTTTCTATGCCTCAGATTTCTGATTATCCAAAGTTAGTATTTTTTATGTATAGACCGTCAAATTCCCTATAGTTGTCAGAACCACTCAGGACAAAACTCGCTAATAAGATGGGTGGGTTATGAAAGGAAAATAGCTTCAGTTTTTGATCTTAAATTATGTGTCTATGAAATTACAGAAACCAGTAATGCTGCTATATTACTGGCTAATAATTCTAATCATTGTGCATGAAATTGTATTTAATTTTCATTCATTACAGATGAGCCCACTTATTTATTATTTAAGCAGCGTTCCAATTTCCGGGATATGAGGGATGGTATACTGGCCTTTCTCTTGTCTGTCTGTGGAAAATATGTGAAGAAGGTGCTTGATCTATAGATAGCTCTTGGAAACCTAGCCCCTTAAAATCACTCTGAGATCATTAGGAAGTTCAGCCCAGTCTGTCCAGTGTCAACTTAGAACTAAAGGTGCCTTCTCTCTTTCACAGTAAACAGTAGTGCGTCCACAGGCTGCTGGAGTTGTATGCTTAGATTAAGGTTGCACAAGGTTTTCATGATTTTCATGAAACATGTAAAAGACAAGATTTGCATCTGGCACTAAGCAAAGGTAACACTTTGCATTTTAGTAAAAGTGTATCTGACTCTTCTTTTTAGTTATTAATGTACAGAAGGAAAGGCTCAAAGTCCAAAGTTAAAACATTCACAGCCCACTTCAGCAAATTCTAGCAAATATCCTCAAAACGACAATGCCATTCTTCTATGCTTTTATTTGAGCCCATACTGCAAACTTTTGTAAGGATTCCAATGAGCTAATTGCTGTTGGAAGCTTAAAATACTAGACCAGCTTCTTTGCTGTGCAAGTTGATGCTTTTATACTACGCTAACTTCATCAGCAGTGAGTTCCTGATGTCATAGTTGCTGAAGAGGGGATATCATAAAACTGCATAGAAGAATTATCGGTAACGGAATATCTGTTTCTGCAGAAACGTAAAAAGACATTTTAAAAAGCCAGATAATAGCTTAATACTGAGAATTGCAGAAGTTAGACCAACTAGATCGAATGTGATTTACAAGGAAGTGTAAGTTGCAAATGAGTTGCTAAACAGATGGAAAGGAGCTGAATTTGGCATAGTTTTATTAGATGCCAGAGTCAGAGAATTATACCAGTATAACCGCTTAGACAATTATTTCTTTTTTAAAGGGGATGGGACCTCTGTTTAGATGGCTGCAAAAGACAATCTTTCTGTACAGAACAAGGCAGTTGCTCCAGCCAATTTGTGAAGAATAAGCAAAACAGCTTGGTCTTGCTAGGATCCAGTGTACAGATTTACTTTCCTGTTAGACACGGCAAAATAAATAATAGTGCTTTACTCTAAAAGGGGTTTGCAGGGAGTAGTTCCTCTAGTCGCTGCAGCGATACAGTAAAAATGTCTATCACTGCCAATATCTATCATTACCAAAAATAATCTGAAATATTACAGTCCCTGTGTTTAATGTTTGCTCAGTTGTCTTCACTATAACCTGAAAGCTGTAAACTGCAGTTTTGTTGGAAGAGAAAGCTGAGTTAAAATGTCAGAAGTATTGTCTGCATTTTTTCATGGAAATGCTGAAGTTGTGAATATAAATCTCGTGAATGATGACACCCAGAATAATTTCAATGTATTAGGTTTTGCTGCTTGTTTTTATTTGGAGGGAAAGGAGGTTGGTTGGTACAGTTTTTTTAAATCAAAGGCCAACTCATTAGGACAGTTTTCAGTGGGGTTGAACTGGAATGGTTTTGCCTGTACCCAGAACAACAAAATAGTTTGAAAATACATTTCATTATTGAAGAGACACATACCTTTTAAAGCAATGTGCAGCAGTAAGGACCCAGCAGCTGCTGATGAGAGTAGCACCACACAAGAGTCTTCCATCACCATGAGAAGATTTCAGTCGGAGTGCAACCTGCCATGGCCAGCCACCCCTACAGAGGACATATGATACTGCATTTGGGGTACAGCAATGGAAAAGTAAGGTAGCTTGTCAGTTACCGTGAATGTAAATCCTGTTTACTTTCTTTGACTGACATAGCTTGCAAACCATGTTATTTATTGAGTAACAGTTGAGAATACCTTTATATTCCTTCAGGATTCAGAAATCCATTTAACAGTGGTCAGGATTACTTTACAGATTTTTTTGGGCATCCAGCACTCTTGAGCGCTTCCTCCCACTGTCAATTATTTTAATTTTCCCTTCTCAGATTGCATTCATTGTGCCAAAAATACATTCTGTGGGTTCCTTGCCAAATACCTTCCAAGTCAATAAACAGTTGAAATTTCCTGTCCACTGGAGAGGGGAAAGAAGGGAATTTCTTGAAAAGCTTAACCCATCATCCTTTCCTGTCTGTGTTAATATCTTTGTCGGTTCTGAGCTGTGTGAAAAGGGAAGGTGGCAAACCAGTACATCTAAAGCAACTGTAGAAACCACAAGTAATAGATTAGCACCTTCTTTCAGCTTGTGATCATCTATTTTGTATGGTAGATCTGGGATACATATTTGCAGGCCTGTGAAGACAGGATGGATTATTTTTTGCCGATTTACTAGATTAGCAAAATATGGAATCGGAGAGAAAGGAGAGGGAGAGATGCACCTGTGAGCAACAGCAACATCCAAGAATAAGCAAATGGTAGGTTTAGGTGTTTTCCAACTACCGTCAAGTTGAATAGGTATGGTGGAGTACAGGAGCTGCCCGGGATCATCTAGTCCAGCATCCTATCTCAGAGTTGCCAGTGCCAAATGTTTTAAAGTAAGGTGAAGGAATTTAATTCCCATAAAGCATAAAACAATTTAGACATTTTTTAGTTTTCGAAGATGGGATTAAATATGTCTTTCCAAAAATGGGGTAATTTGGACAGCTTTGGATTTCCTGGTATGTATGTAAGTATCCAGTTCCTTTTCAAGCTTTGTCAAGTTCTTTGTCTTAATGACTTCTTGTGATAGTGAGTCCTTTTCTGAATTGTTCATGTGTTCTTTTTCTTTTTTTTGAAGCATTTTGAAGCATTTCTAAGTGCACTATTGGATTTCGCTCACTGTTTTGCTTCATCTAATGTGCCCATGCTTATTTATTATGAGATCAGGTTTCTTTCTTTGACTTAATTGTGCAATCCATTATTTGTCACCATTTCATGTGTCCTTTGTACACATATTCTGAGACAATAATTCTCGATCTTCTTTATCTGTACAATGTATTATTTATTGTTCTCATTTGTCTCGTTACTAAGGTAAGTAATCCTACTTTGCTCTGACTGCATTTAAATGTTTTTCTGGGCTCCATCTTGTTACTGTTCTTTGAAGCTCTTCCACTTAGGCAGTGTCTTTTTTGAAATGGATTGATTGATGCTGTGCATGTACTTTGAAATAGGTTGCACAATGGAAAGTAATGCTACTGTAAGTGTATTTTTTTACAATCCCTTTTGTAAGATTCTGTGAATACATATTTTTTGCGGTTACTCACAACTGTTAAGAAAACAAAGCCTATACTTCCTATCATAGCATTTAGTAGTAGTATTCAGTTAATCTGTTTATATTAACTAGATGGAAACATGTCATTAAAAGCTAAGAACAAAGTGTTAACTAAAAGCCTGGGTTTACAGCTGGGTCATCATCAAGGCTTATTTTGGCTTATTTTGTGGAGGAAAATCAGGACTTAGGCAGTGAGTCATACCCAGGCCTTTTTTTTGGTGTGAGCAGCATTTAAAACCGTGTACTGTATTCATAACACTCTTCATGTAGAGATATCATCCTGATATCAAGATATCCTTTGAAAAAAAGTAAAATGGCTATTTTGAAAGTAAGAACTTTAAACCCAATCAAGGACTAAACCCATAAGGCTCTGCAGGTTTTCAATTAATGCTGCAATTATTTAGCAATGAATATTTTTTTATTTTCCTACAAAATTTGCTCTCAGTATATTTGTGCTTGTACCTCATGACAAGTCAAAAGAAAAACAAACAACAAACCTACAACAAAACCATAAACTAGGCAAACCGCTTATGGCAAATACATGTCTTAGAAGCTTTATATTAAAAATTACTTTACCAAATATTTACCGTAAAGAGTTTTTCCCACCAATTATTCGCTTTTGTCGACGATGTAGTAACCTCAGTCCACAAACAGAAGCAAGAGAATCTAAACCAAAAAAGGGAGATGTACACAGCATTAAACTCAAAATGAAAAGTAGCCAATCTTCAGTGAGAGTCAACTAAAACAAACAAGCAAACAACAGCAAAAAAACCCACCCCAAAACACAAAGGCTGAAGTTATTCTGTGTTTCTAACCAAATTTTGCTTGGGGAAAATACACTGAATTCTCTCAGACTTAGAAATTCTTTTTAGCTTAGATCTTTTGACTGTGTTCTCAGAGCAATTTACACATTTGTGCATTGCTTCTCAAGTGTAGGATTTTTTTATAGGATTCTTCCTTAGTTCATGTAAGTGGAAGGAGAACTTGGCATACCACATAGGTCTCAGTCCTCAGATGAAGATAACCTATACCTTGAAAAGTTGAAAGTATCTATCTAGGTTTTTGCATTTTCATGTCCCACGTACAACTTGAGAAACATGGCTGTGTAAACTATGGTAGACAAAGACCCCGGTATCGTTTGAATAGTCTTTATGATTCCTTTGCGCAGCTGGCACAGCAGTAAGATCACACAGTGTATAAGCAGAGAGGACTTCCCACCACTTTTGTTTCTGTAGTTCTTTTGATATAACCCCTTCCTCTGTGAGGTGGGATTGTTTACGCCCATCTCTTCCTACCATGACAGTTCCCCATCCCGACCAGTTGGTCTCCCATTCACAATGGGGCTTCACCTTTATTGCTGTTCCCGAAGGCCTTCTTGCTTAGGTGGTCACAGATCACCCCTGCGTCCTCGCTGTGACGGCAGTTGTGCATCCCAATGTCCTGCTTAATGCAGTCCGCCAAGGATCTCTCGTTTCCTGTACATTTCACATTATCCACATGGATCGGGCCTTTACCCTCCCCAAAATATGCCATTGTTCTTGCTCTAGCCGGCCCTCTGGAAACAGAGTGTATTTTTTGTTATTAAACATTTTACTCAACTGAAATATTTCAGAGTAAGTGGTGAAAGACAGAGGTTTCATTCAAAGTCACGTCACTCTTGCATGACAACTTCTCATTGCCTCTGTTACTCTGCTAAGTAGAAAAAAAAAGTGTAACAAAATTGCTACAGCTCATTAATGTTTAAAAAGTGCTTTTATGTATCTAGTTAGAAAGCGCTATGCAAAGTATTTTACATCCTAACGGCATTACAAATACCTATAAAGCAAAATATGTGAAAGCTGCTTTTTCATAATCTCTTTAATCCTCGTATAAAATCAGCATCTGTGAATACTAAAAATAATTTGTTCTGGTCTGATTCCCTCAGAAAGATAGACCAGTTAGATACAGTATATTTGCAGTGTAGTAGGAGCTATGATTTACAGATCTATTAGTTGTTAGTGGTTATTAACATGTTTCGTTATCATGCCATTTTTAAAGTGCACTGCACAGTTGAGCTCTAAAACTGTAATGTTAATTGGAGGACTGAAGCCAGTTCAGTTTGTGCTTATGTGGCGTTGTCGTACATAGGCTTCAAAGCACTTTACAAAGAAGGTCAGTATGATAATCCTATGCTTGTATAAAGATAAGTATCATACCTAAGTATTTAAATGTCAGACTTAGAACATTTTATTAGGGTTTGAGGTCCTGATCCTTATAGCTTGTCTGTAATGCCGTGTGGCTTCAGCAATGACCACAGTTGTTAGTTGTGTGAAGGATCTCTTTTGAATGGTGAACTTTTTTCCCAAATGAGGGAGTGGATGAACAAATGCAATGAAAATCCAACATGAGTTGTGCATGCAAGCATCTCATTTGGTAACTTTGTGATAGATTTTTACTTTTAATTACTTAGGATAATGCTTCTTAATATATAGATAGATGTTTTGTTGTGTGTGGTTTAAAAGTCAGAAAGAGTTGTGAGTTGGAGACCACCCAACCGCTATACAGAAAAGTAGGGCAGGAAGCCACAGCTATTTCTAGGTGTGTCTGAACTACAAGTTTATGAATCAGTTAAGAGCAATTTATGGATATTTTATTGTGATAAGAATATACTGAATTTTAGATAACTAAAATGTTGCACTGTATCGTAGGTTTCCATTTTAAAGGTTATGTTATAATGGCGTATTGTAAAGGATAGTACTATGTGTACAAAAGAGTAACTGCATATACAAAGAAATGCTGGAGGAGAGAAAGAATTTAACAATGAAAATGTATTAGGCAAGAAAGAATTTCCCTCCCTTTACGCCTCTTTTTATACCTCACAATATTTGCAGTTCTGGGGAAGATAGGTGAGAATGGCATAAGGAGTTTAAGTCCCTTCATCAGCTAGGGATTGTCTGTTGGGGGTTGGGGTTTTCTGCACACAGAAAGCCTTGCCTGTCTGGATGTTTTTTACCATGTACTGAAGGGTAGACAACAGGCTTTCTAAGTGAGGAATGTTGGTTAGAATGCATGAAATGTAAAAAGCCAGGAAGGAGAAGAGTGTAAAACATCTGACAGAGATGGTACCACGAGGTCAACTTGTCCTTATGCATTTTTAATTTCTATGGCTAGTATGTATTTACCAGATAATCCAAAGCCTTAAATGACTTTGGAACCAGTATAAGACAATCTTTGCCTAATGAGTTTAGTACGATTTAACTTGTCAGTCACAAGCAATGTGTCTCTTCTTGCTTCAAATATTTTTCTTTTGTGCGTGACTCTCTGATTACAGACAACTACAAAAAATTTCCAACTGTCTGATACCTGTGGGCAGCTAATGTGTCCCTGTGTGCTATTATGAAATAGTGAGACAGTACGGGCACTCATTGCAAAATCTTACCTGTTTTTGGTATCTATGTCAAAAAACAAGTTTCTGCTTTAGGGCATTGCTGTAAAGTTCCTCAGGATAATGAAGACTACTTTGTGGTGAATCACTACAATATTCTTAACCTTTCCCAGAGAAGTATTTATTGCAGTTTAGCATAGAATTGTCTCTGCAGGCTTTTACCAGCTACTTAATAAGGGCATAGTCTCCGTTGGCTTACCAGATACATGTCAAAGAATACTCTGACATCTATGAGGTCACATATGGAAATATTTTAGGTGAAAAGAGATGTAAAGAGACAAAGACGAAGGAGGGAACTTAGTGTGTATGGATTGCAATCATGCATTGACATGAACTGAATCATGGGACTTGGACTGCAGAGACCCTTCATACCTTTATATGAAAGCTATCTGTCTCTTGCTGTGCATCAGTAATCTCTCGGTTTTCTGGTAATTGCTGTGAAGGGTGTGTCCATGCCCACTCTTAACAGAAGAAACCCACTATTTAAATAGAACAACTACCAGGAAAGTAATGTAAAAATCATGATATTCTAGAGAGAGGAGTGCAGCTTAGTAGATAAAATTATTTCATGTAATTGGGAGATCTCTAAATGTAGAAGTGTTGAGTCTTCTGTGTTTGGTACACGTTGGAATGTACTCTCACAACTGGTTTTAGTCCACCTGTAATGAAGGTGTATGTGTCCCTTAATTGCTGCTTTCCAGGTCAGCTGTTTATCTACAAATGACTGTCAGAGGAACAACCTTTTTGCTTGCTCAGATCTGTCCCTAGAGAGAAGGGCGGCTTCAGGTCTTATGCCCTAGCTTTTCTCAGACACAAGGCCATACACAATAACATGCTGAGCTCTTCAGATTCAGTATTACCATTATTCATAATACTGTTAATCAGGAAATCCAGTTGATTAGTATAGATGGCCAACTACCTTAGAATGTTTTTTTTTCCTGTAGTAGATAATTTTTGGAGCACTAATGGCAGGATATTTGTTCATTTGAGGGGGGAAAGGGGGTAAGGGGACTCCTTCCTTTAAGCCTGTCTTAAATGAAATGGGATCCAATTTTGCTGGGCCACTTAATTCACTAAAATACAAGAGCTTCTAAACCCATCATTGGCTCTTTACTCATTCTATCAAAATAGTTTTATATGTTAAACCCAATCACATAGTAGATAGTATTTCAGAAAAGGTGTGTGTTCTCTTCGTGTTTACGTTGCTACAAATAGACTTTGATTAGGATGCTATACAAATAGACTTTGATTAGGATGCTATTGATTACTTTCATGTTTTCATGACTGGTTTTAGGCAATTAGTAGAGCTGTTTTCTAATGTTCTTTGTATTATGTTTTTCTAACATTAACCATGGATTTGACAAAGCGGCTCAATGAGACATCTTTAAAACTAGTATTGCTTTGAACCTAGTGATTTTGCCACCTCAGGGTTTTTTTTATTTCAGTCTCAGAATGAACCCTAGTAAATGGCTGAGGATGTTCCAAAGCAGGATTTCATAAAATAAATATACAGATAAGCATTGACGTGTGAATAATATATGCAGGAAAAAGCTTGTTTTCTGTGTTTATCCTTTACTTACACAAGTCTTCCTTTTCAAGGCAGTCTTTTCTCCCATTTGTAATAATACATGTGTGATTTTTATCTTTTTTCCCAAGGAATGTAATTCCCCAGTAGGAAAGGCTTGAGAATTAAACATAGCATTGTAAAGGGAGTTGAATGATCCTGTTTAGTTCTGTGATCAGTCTTAATGAAAACTGATGTCAACTTCAGTATTAGTTTTTTTTTTTTAAATTCCACCCAGGAAAAGGTCATAATGGTGTTTATTGCTAAAGAAACAACAGTCGTCAACCCTCAAGCTCGGGTGCATGAACCCAGAAGCTTTGGAACAGTCAAGTCACCACTGAATATAATTTGAACTTCAGCAAAAAGATCTGTGCATGAACTCCTAGGCCCAGAAGCAATTCCAGCTCATCAGTGCACATAACAGCATAGTCAGGTTTATGGAATGCAACTGTCTAGACATAGGGTCACCAAGATCCAGCATTTCCGACAAGCTCTCTCAATTTCTGGAACCTAATTTTAGATTTCTAAAATGTTTCTGTCCCTAATCCTTCAGGAGGCATGTGCTCTGTTGTATCCTATAATCTTAGCCCCCATTCAGATATGACACAAATTGAGAATCCAGACAACTGCCTGTCCTTGCAGAGATTTAAAAACAGAAGGTGGGGATAAGTGGTTGAATTTGATCATTTGAGGGAGATATATAAACGGCCAGAGAGGCTGAGGATGAAGCAGACTAAATGAGTGACTCAGTGGGAGATAATACAAGCAAGTTTTGTAGTTTTGAAGCCGTGGTCTACTGGTGCTTATAAATATGCTTTACTAAATGAATAAGGTATGTAAAAGGTATATATTATGTGTTCAGACATAATTTGATGATACTTGGTTGCACAAACTTCACATTGTTAGATACAGCAAACGGATAACATGATTAGTATTTCTTAAGCTCAGATTTCTTTACAGGTACACTCAGAGAAGACATTTCACTAGTTTCCTGTTGTATTTCACTAGTGTTCTGGATATTTTTCAGCTCATATTAGTTCTGCTATTTATATGTCTGCCCTATAGTTGTTAGATCTTTACTGCACGTAGGTATCCAGAAAAAAATTGCTTATAAATGATGTAGGCCTGATTAAGCAACTTCGTTCAAAAGTGACACATACATATTGTGGTGTTTTTTTAATGAGAAGGTGATTTTGTCCTGTCAGGTCTACTCCTATATTAAATGAAGCTTATTCCAATTACTGCCATGCAGGCCAAAGCCATAATCCTTTGTATAACAGTTTTATCAACTCTCCAAGCTACATCAAGTCAAGCCAGATGAGTAAATGAAGGAAAAAACCCCATGAAACTAGGAATTCAGTAGCTGGTGTGCCTACATCTGAATCTGCAGATATCATATCCACACTTGTGACAGCAAACACTGAGCTGTTGCTATATTTCATTTAAAAATTTAACAGTTATGTTAGAACCTATAAGGATTTCAAAGTCATCACTAAGGTTCACAAAAGATAAGTATTAGCAATATGCAAAATTATACCTTTCAATGAAAACAGATCAGTATCTTTTTGAAACAATACAACCATTACCTCTGAAATTTTATTTTCTTTGTATACTGTTACATCAAATCACTAACGCACTAGAATGTAGGTTCCTTAAGTTTTTCTGTGTTGACTAAAGATGACTCAATATAAAAAATGTGATATGAATGAAAATTTTCACTTAGGTATAGTAAAACAGAGCTTTTGCAGAAAATCAAACACAAAACAGAGAATCTACATGGTTCACAGAATATGTAATCATCTGTGCTATTCTAGATGTTAATATTAGATTCCCTCATTTTTTCCAAATCAGAAATTTCACTCGAACTTTTAAAAAACGTTTAGAAATCTGAAAACCAAAGGTGAAAGAAGTAAATTAAGAACAGTTCCAGTGGCAAAGAGAACAGAGCAGATACGCTAGATCAAATTGTCAGTTACATTAGTGCAACCAAGTGTAAAAAAAGTAAAATAAAAATGTGTTTAATATGTTTATATCATATAGACATGCAGCACCATAAATAACAAATAAAATATAGCATTTAGTCAATAGCTTAATAATTTGGAATATTTAACTTCTAAAAAATTATTTAATAATTAGCATTAACTTGCATTTCAGTTGCCAGACTGTGATATGCCTTTAAATACTAAAATTCTTTTTCCCAGTTATGCTAGTTAATGAATACTCCTTTTGAAGACATAGCCATACTACTTCTTATACGAATAGTGTAAATACGCTTTTCTAAAAGAATGCAGACAAGTTTTAAAAGGCATATATTATCTTATCCGACATATGTTGGTGATATTTGGTTGCAGAAACTTAACATTTTTAGATGCAGCAAACAGATAACTTGAGAAGCAGCTTAATGAGTTTTCTTACTTGTAGCCAAGCTGTCGACAGACTACAGCTGCATCCTTATCAGACCATCCATCATCACAAATTGTGCCCCACTGGCCATTGATAAAAATCTCTACACGTCCTTCCTTCTTATTCTCACCATCCATCAGCCTGATGGGAGGACCTGGGAATAAATTACTGCTGTCAACTCACAACAACAGAAGCAAGAACTAGTACTTCAAGTCATTTTCATCACGTTCAGTATATAGGGTCAACTGATGTTTATGTTCAACGTGCCTAATAATCAGCTGTTAAAAGTAGCGATATTTTTCCTAGCTGGCAAAAGGAAACAGTTTGTACAAATTACAAGACAAATGTGAAATACTACTGTATTTTGAGTTCATCTGGTTCCTTCCTTTCATACAAATATATGATGTAGTTTAGAGTTTAACCACAATGGGCACAGAACAGTTCTCCCCCTAAAGGCAGAAGACACCCAAGATATCTTTAATATGATACGCATACAAGCTGGACACGCTTTCCTTGCAGAAACTTTATGGGTGAATTTAACTATATCTCAATTCATAAATCCATTCTCAAACTGGTCGCTACCACTCCTCTTATCCACTATCTCAGCAAAAAAGTGCAGCTTTGTGTTGAACTTCATTTATTACTTAGCTTTATGCATGCTGTTCTGTATTTTGTGTGATAGCATAGTGTTCTACAGCAAGTTATTCTAGACTAATGCATGATTATTTTTCTAGCAATTTAAATTGATTGCTTATTCAGATATTTTCATAATACAAAATTCTCACTTATGTAGATTAGTCAGACTTAATTAATCACAGTTCGTCTGGTGCTTGGCCTGTGGTTAAATTTTGAATCATTAGGCAAAGTACATATTTGATTCTTGCTTATATTAAAACTGCTTTATAGCATGCAAGCAATGCAAGTAGCCTTAAAACAGTTAAGAATTCTTCTAAGGCCCCCTTATAATATTTAAATGAGAATCATCTTCTATCTTTTAGTATGCTATACTTTATAATCCTTAATACGCTAATGAGAGTTTCTTTTTAGAATAATTGGAAAGACTGTTCCTCATTCATCTACTCTGTTCCTAATCTTTTCCAAATCTATAAGGATGAGAAATTACTTAATTGTGCTCTTAAATAAAGCAGTATTTTGAGACATTTGAATTTGATATTTAATTCAGATTAATTTAGGGTGTGAATGACTTTTTGTATACCAAACCTTACTGTGGATCAGAGCTAGTTAAATGTGGCCTAATTCATTAATTAAAAAAGGAAAGATTTGAAAACAAGATTAAAGTTTGTTTGCTTCAAATGGCATTTAAAGCATATGGTTTATACTGGAGTTTGTACTGTCTGGACAGTTACATGAATTGACTTCAGTGACTTTCTGTTTAGCTACATTGTCATGATCTTACATACTAAACAAATGTAGTTGTAGTTATTGTAGTGTATTCTGTCTCATTTTTAGTGTTTCTTAATGTCTGTATTTCCTCAAGCCATATCATCTACTAATTTCTCATATTTTTCATCCGTAGAGGGAGAAAAAAGGCTTTTTCAAATGCTGGGAAGTAAATAGTAACAATAGAGTCTTTGTCTACTTTGCAATCAGAAATCTCGAAGGAAATATCAGATACACTGTCTTCATTTTCATGTTGAAATGATGTGTTATTCTGCAAGAATTGATATAGGTGAAAATTATATTACCCAGTTAGAGGCATGGGATGTTAAAGTATATTAAAGTCTAGTTATTTTATTGCTATCTCGTCTTCTTGTGTTTTAGGAAAAAAAAAATTATGAGCGCAAAATTTATATAACTTTCTGGTAATGGGGGATGTGAGAATGTTGCCATATGGATGCATTTAACTGAACCAGATCTTCTTCAGCTAAGATTATATTTTATAGGAATTTGAGCAAAGCAACACAGATGGTTTGCATCTGTAAAGACAGCAGTCATGATTTGAATTCCTGTTATTTTTGGTCTGAGAAAATGCTTTCTACCAAATATTATTTGACATCATCTACACATAGTGGAACTGTACTGCAACACAAAACATTCATTGGATTGTGAGAGATCAAAAGATCTATAAAGAAATAGACTATAAAGAGGGAGAGACTAGAAAAGTACATGTGGAATTGCTGATTGTTGTTATAACAGGTAGCGATGTCATGCAGTAAATCCATGTCTTAGTTTGCAGGATAGACCTTCAGTTTGTAATTTCCAGAGAACTTCAGGCACCCAGGCTTGCATATCCATTACATTTCAGTAAAGCTGTGAAACTAACTCCACTAGATAATTTTTTTTTAATTCTGATTTCAAAAATGACTAAAATATACTTAGGTAAACTAAAGAATATTGGCAACAATTTTGTAGAAGGCTACCTACTGACAAGCTGCAAACTTTGTATGTAACAAATTTTAAAAATGAAACTTTTTCAGAATTGCTGAGCGACCCATTGTTTCCCTGTAATCTTTACTGTGCATATCTGATAGCCAGAATTCTTGTTTAATTATCTACATGTGGATTTCGGAATCTTTGGAATTCATTTGTATATATTTTGTTCTACAGTGGCACTGTGTAGTTAGTATTTTTCTCTTATTTCTTTTCTTACCTGTCTTTTTATTATTTTTTTCAGACAAGTTTGTAGGCTTTTTGACATTGGAACTGGCTCTTAGATCTGTGTTTGTAGTATCATTCTGTCCTGTTCAGCAAGTTGGGCCCATTCACCCAGGCAGAATCTAAATGATAGGCAGTAGTAATACGGAAATAATTTTATGCTTCTCACCCTTTTTGCTATCTCTGAACTTCTCCTCTTTCTCCGTATATCCTTTTTTCTGGGATAGTCTGTATGTGGGGCCATAGGAGAATATATTATTGATTTATATTCCTCAGTGCTTGGGTACATCTCCACTTTTGATAGTATGATAGCAGTTACTTAGAACTTGGAGAGTACTGGTTGAAATGCAGTGTACCATTAGGAAGTGCTGAATAGGTCTAAAATCTGGTGAAGATTGAGAGAACAGGATCTCTGGAATCTGACTTTGTTACCTTATAAATTTATGTTGGTCTTTAATGTTCTGGCTGTTTATGCTCCTTTAACCAAAGCTTAATTACTTCCTGTAATCTTCAGGAGAAAAGTGAGCTTTTTTCCCTTCCCATTCCTTCTTTGCACACATCTGCCAAATATTAAGATTTTGAGCATCCTTAAGTATGCTCTGCTCGGATCTGCAACCACCACAATACTCAAACTGTGACTTTACCAAAGAGATGCCTTACCAAGTGAGAGTTTATGGCTGTTGCTATCTGGATGGCAAATGAGTCTGACATCCTCCTGATGGTTGCAGTCGTGCTTTCCCCAGTCTCTCCTTGAGCACTGCAGAAGGTTTGTCTCCTTCCCGGAGCAGCTGACATCATCCAACCAGATGGGCCCAGAGGTTCCTTCTGAGTAGCTCTCAGGTGCGCTTTTTCCATACCTGCATAACATGTATACATAACATTTTGGTCCACCGTGGTCAGAGGCCATGTGATACTTAAGCACTAGAAAGGAAATAAATTATTTCTAAAGAATTGTCTCTAGTAGTAACAGTAAATAGTGTTAACCATGTCAGAGCAGGTTCAGTTAGCATTAAATTCAATGAGAGCACCACATGCTGCTTCTTGTTAAATGTTTGTTTTTTTTTTAAGGAGTTACTGTTTCATTAATAAAAACTTGAGAATGTAATACCTTTGATTAAGGCCTCCCTTCAACCAGGCATATGGCTACCTCACTGAATTGAGACTTAAAGCATGTTCTTAGTATTATATATACATTAAAATGTGACAGTCTGGGGAAAAAGGAGACAAAATTATTTTTTTTTTCGATGTGACCTGTTATAATCTGAAGGCAAGACAGCGATCACCTAGTGAGAGGGTGTCTTTGTTGCCACAGTCAGTAGGAAAAGTAGTGAAGAGTGAACACATGAAGCTGTAATGGGATTTTTTCTAAAATGCGCTTTTCAATACATAACAGTGTTCCAGGGCCAGACTGTGGGTTTTTCTGAGCTAGATCCAGAAGGCTTGAAATGTGAAAATATACCTTGAAAATGTGATTTTAATGACTGTTCAGGAGCAAAGATTTTGAAGGATCAAACTTTTATAGGCAAATAGAATACAACAAATCCGTTTTTCTCTATAGTGTATGTATTAATTGATCTCAGCCAAAAAGAAGATTGGAAGAAACTCAGTGAATAATAGCTGCTGAGTCACAACCTCAGTTGAAGCTTTTTCTTCTACCTAAACTGAGGCCATAAATATCCCTTCGAGACTGAGGGAAGCAGGCTTTAATGGATTTTAACTCAGTATTTTCTATGAAGCACTCAGCTAATATTAAAAAACCAGACTCATATAATATAGGGTTCATGTAAATTTTGTCATCATTGTCAAGTCAGAGAGTCAGATATCTAATATCAAGTGATCTTACTTAAATCCCAGCTGCCGGCAAACCACCTGTGTATTCAGCTCTGTCCACCCATCATCGCAGATTGTGCCCCACTGCCCAGTATAATAGACCTCCAGGCGTCCCTCATGACTGCCTTTCCCACTTGTTAGTCTTAATGCACCATCTGTGTCATTAACAAGTAAGGAAAAACAAAAACAAGAATCAGTTTTTCTTAGGTCCAATTATTGTTCTAAAACAAAATTAGTAACATTGTGTTTACTGCATCTGGTCGGAATATTAGACTACTAAATCTAGTGCTGAGCACTAGGTGTCATTTAATGAGAAGATGAAAGAAATGCCTTAATGCACCTGGTCAGCTGTGAAGTGTTGTATAACGCAATAGCTTAAGTGCAAGAGAAATGGCACAAGATATCGATCCCCCAAGCCCTCATTAGATACCAAGTCTGCAGACTCCATGGACTCTGATTACATGATTTCACTGTATATACACCTTATCTTTTTCTTCATATATTGTTATTTCCCATTGCTTTTATACTGAAATGCTTACTGCCATTAATAGATGTGATAGTTAAGGCAATGCCCCACATAGTAAGTGGCAGTTAGCAGGTTACTGAGGAACCAGGGCTTTGTGTTGAATAAGGAGAATTCTGTACCGGTAAAATTTCCAGAGCCAATAGCTGGTTTGGTTTGATACTGCCAGAACACTTTGTTACTGTGGGGTTTTGTACATCTGCAGACTTTGAAAACTCTCTTTCCGGAGCTGTGAACTCTGCATTTGTCACTGTTGTCCTGTGTGATTATTGGTAACTGAAGTACCTGTCAGAGGTGTGCAGGAAACACCAGCATCTTCTTTGTGGCCGCAGTTGTGTTCTCGCCAGGAGCTTTTTGGACACTGTTCTATCGATAGTTCATTTCCTGTGCACCGCACTTCATCCAACAGCACGGGGCCTGAGCCTTCCCCAAAGTGAGCCTGGCTCCACGCCTTGGCAACACCCCTGTTGAAATGTAACCAACACCCAGTCAGGAACAAGCAAGCTGAGGAGTCTGGGACGCACTGGGAAGAGCTAAAATATTGCATATCCAGCTTCTAAAAGAGCATATGGGATTGCCTAAATAGCCACTGCACTGGTAACTGACAGTGCAGCCCGCATTAGGTCATATAATGGGCTGTGGTTCCACAGTCAACTTCAGTCTCAGCTGAGGCTATGGACAAACTTAAACATACCGTTTCCACACCTCCACGATTTGAACATCTTTAGAACATCAGTTTCTGTTGGTTTGTATCTATGAGATTTTTCTTTTCTGTCCCTTTTGATTTTTAAGTATAACTTTCCTAGAAGAGATTACAGAGGTACAGCTTGGGTATGAGGATTCTAATTTTAATTTTCAGTTAATGTTTATATGTAGTAAAAATAATCCCGTATATATTTCTACAGTGACTTCTATCTGTTGTTGTCAAAGCACATGAATCAAATCTCAAAGACCCAGATGAGGCACGTAAAAGTGATTGTTCCCCCTTTAGATGCATAAAAACCATGGCAAAGAGGTCTTAAGTGACTTGGAAATGTCATACCACCAATCGGTGGTAGAAATAAGAACAGAAAGCAGACCAATGATTGACCTTGTGTGTGTTACACTCTTTATGTCAGCACAGAGGATTTTGAGCACAAAACCCTACATAAATTGAAAACATTCAGTTGTTTCACGATTACAGAAATTATGCAGTGTTTAACACTTGATGATCTATCAGGATTTTTCCAATTCTATTTAAGATACTGTGTCTTTCATATGTAAACACTTCTGATGGTTTGGCTTCTTTCCGCTCAATAGTTTCTCTGTTCATGTATCCAGTCTAGTTTTCATAGGATTATTGTCAGTATCTATCGTCTTTTTCAACTTGTGAGATTGAAATGCCTATCTAAATTTTTTACTATAATGAATTACCTGTCTAAAGAATTAGTTTAAATTAATTAACATGTAGTTTGGATGCAGGGTTCTATACTACTTATTAATTTGCTTTAAGAGAGTTTTCCACTACCAGCCATATATTGTCACATAACACCTAAGAGGAATGGCATGTTCAGCTTATACTGAAATCATGACAAGTCTTGACTATTTTGTTTCAGTATGTAATCATTCAGACTCTTAACTGGCTTTTGCGACTGTGTCAGAATAGTACATTGCTGTGATTTATTTTTTTTTTTAAAAAGTAAGTTGCAGTAATTCATGTTTTTAAGACACTGACTCATTAATCCATGTATGCATTTAGATAGATGTGGATTTTATTTCTAGTGCATTGTATAAATATGTAACAATCCGCTCTCTCCTTTTATTAAAAGGCAACCTACTAAATTTACAATTAGCAATCATACAAATTCTTGATAAACAGTAAAGGGTTATAGGAAAAATAACAGCAGTAAGAGGCTTATAAAAATTAAATTAGGATCAGAAAAATGTTCTATAAGAAGGAAGGATGTGGAAATTCATGACACTGTAGATGGTAGTGTTCATTAAATAAAAGCACACACAAGAAAGGTAAATTAATGTGTGTTTTGCATTTTCATTTTGTTTAAAATCAGTTTGTTTTTCATATTTTCGAGCTAATGTGCTTCCTTAATCTTGAAAAAGCACTGTTAATTTTCAGGCTGATTCTTTGATGACCAGATGCCTTCTTCAAGTGGTGGTAAACATGGAAAATATCACAAAGCAGATCGATCTTACTCAGTAGGGAGAAGTTATAATCTGTGATTGCTTCAATGAAGCAGGTAAGTAAACCAAAAATATCCTCAAACACTAAGCAGGCAACATTTTAGCAAAGCACATAGCTTCAGTCTGAAGTTAATACCTTGTTTTTGAGATATTTTTAATTAGACATTACCTTTTCTTCCAAATGAACTTGCTAATTCCAAATATCATATTAACAGATGTCTTGCTCTAATTTTTTTCCTTTACCAATGCCAAGAAGAATTTTAATAGATTGAAAATTGTATTTTCCCTGAGGTTTGCAAACATTTCCTGATTGCCCTCACTATATTTTCATTTAGTTTGTTAAGTAACCATGCATTTTTATATAGCATTAATTTACTGAACACTTGTATTTTGCAGTGCTGGTATTGGGGGAAGAGTGCCAAATACTCTCTCTCTTGTACTTCATAAAGAGCTGCTTTTCAAACTGGTTGAAATTGTGAATGACTATATAGTAAACTAAGAAAATATAATCCATAGCGTACACTAAGGGTAATACTTATTTCAAATCTAGGTATCCCATTTATATTTAAGCATCTAAATAAACAAAAATGTATTGGTTTTCCAGTGTATCTTTCTGAGGTACCAAGATAGGCTCTGTGAGTTCTCAGCACTTCACGCTATTTTTGTAGAATTGAATAAATATGGACTGAAGAGCCTACTTTCAGGATACCAATTTTTATCAATATTACCCTAAATAAATTATAGGCTTATTACAGAAAACCTGATTTACTAGTAGTTTTTAAGATGATTGTACTTTGGAACATTTATATGTATAAGATAAATTACCTTCATTTAAGTTTATTGAGTAGTATTTGCATATGTACAAACTTTACACAAAACCAAAATTCTCATACGTAGCTTCTGTTTCTTGTATTTTTTTAGTTTTGATGCTGGTACAAATGTATGGAAAGTGTTAGGAAAAAAAAACCTTATTCATTGAGAAGCTGGCTGCAATCAAAGAGATAATGCTTGACTACTCTGAATGTTGAAAACAAATTATACCATATCTAGTAAGATTCTCTCAAGGTCCAGTAAAGCAGAGACGGCACATTCCATTGCTATAACAAGACCAATTTGTATCAAGCAAAAAGTATTTATGATACCAAATAATAAAATAAATTATCATTATTTTTCGCCTATTAATGGTAGATTAATATTCTGAAGTTTTGTAGGAGTGCTACAGAAAAGTTGAAAGGGTGTGGGAAGCTACTTACTGAGATGCTTTGTTTTACAATTTGTGGCAGGTTTCCAGATGGATTAACAGTATTCAAATTAAGATTATTTTTATTACTTCATAACTGATCTACTGCCACTGTTGGTAAAATTTTACTTCACAGTAATAAGTGTATTTGTTAAGACATCTTGATTACTTGAGAAATTCTGTAAATCTCTAGACATACTTCAAAAAGATTTAGCACCCTATTAATACAATTTGTTTACTCAGAAAAACGCATTAAATTAGAAGCATCTCAGAACTGCAGTTCTGAACATTAAATATAAATCATCAAATGTTTTATTGTAATCAGTAAGGAGGCAGGTTAAGAGCACGACATTTGTCCCTGGTATACAGAAATGTAAAGCATAGCTTAGTAACTCCCCAAACTTATTAATAGTGGCCCAATTCAAAAGCAGAAAAAGCCTGTAAGAAGTTAGGCATTCTATTAGGTATTCCCAATTGAAAATGTACAGGAATATAGAAATATAAACTAAACTGTGGAAAAATGAAAATGTGTTGTCAGAGGAGCACGTTGATTCCCACATGGCTCACCAGGAGATCTAGAAGCTTTATAAGTACTGCACAGTTCTCATCCTTTTGAGCTAATTTGTGGGGCACCAGCAGTCCAAGGCCTCAGTTTCACATTATAAAACAAGTACATTCCAGGAGCCACCCATTAATGCCACAGAGCTTGCTACCTTCAATGCCACTGCTTTTAATTCATCATAATCCCAGCAGGGTTGCACAGGCGTCTGCTCCAGTCTCGTCTGCACTGACCTGCTTAGTTCTCATCCAGTCTGTCTCAGACATAATCCCCTTCTCCTCCTTGAGTTTACATCTTCTCTGCATCTTGCTCCTAGTTCCTTCCTTCTTCAACCCATCTGGTGTTTCATCCCTATTGTCCCCATCTCCTTCCTCTCTGATCCAGCAGTTCTCCTCTTTGCCTCCCACTTCTGCTGCATCTTTCCTCAGATACTGAATACTTATCTTGTGTGTTGTATCAAAATCACCCCCGGCTGTTCAGAAGAGTTGCAGGAAAATCCTGTTCTGCTGCTGTGACTATATTATGGACCATGCTTAGTTCAGACAAAATCGTTGACAAGCTTAACTGTCAAAACTTCAAACAGATCTCCACTCAGTATATGCACACTGACAATCTTCAGAGACTTGTGACTTAAACAAATCTTGAGAGATTCTCACAGGCATGCCAAAAAACATATCCTTCCTGACAAAGCAGTGCTCTTACTCCAAACAAGGAGGCTGTTAGACTTGTCGGTAAAGTGGATGTAAGGATTTTAACAGTCAAAGCACTGTTAAAGTCCTTTAGACTGTAAAGTCAAAAACTTCCTTTTCTTCACCTACAGTTTTTGATTGAAACTTTACTGAAATTGTAGTGAGTTTTCCCTAAAAAGTCAGCATTTATTCTGAGACACATACTTTGTCTGTCCTACAGACAAAATTGCCCCTATCACATGACACTGAAAACTGGATCCTACAAATCCAAGTTCCAGGGAATTGAAAGTAATGGTGCTGTACCTGAACCTTCTATAAATAAACTTAGTTACTGCTTCAAAGTATTAGTGCGATTTTAAAGGAGACAACTCCAAGCTGTGCATCTGGTTAACTCTCCCACTTTGTTGCTGTAGTAGAAAATATGTAGAAAAACAAACCCAAGGCCAAGCTGCCGACAGACAACTTCAGCATCGGCATCATCCCACTGATCATCACAGACAGTCCCCCACTGGCCAGCATGGTAGACTTCTACTCTTCCTTCATGAGTGTTCTTCCCACCAGTCAGCCGGATAGGAGTAAAGACAGGGGCTGTGATGAAACATAGAATATAGGAAAAGGTCATTTCTTTCCCAGAATGTTATCTTGATAGTAAAGGAAAAAGAAGATGGCTTAATGGTTTCTCTGACATCGCTCAAGAACCACACTTTTTTCTAGTTAGATGGAAAACCTGAAATTAAACTTTAGAAATTCGTTCTCCTAAGCTCCACTCTCAGTAGTTGAAGAATATTATACAGACAAGTAACCATACTGATCTTGAGTTACTTAAGTGTCAAAGCGTTCACGGGTACTTAGGGCTGTAAGGCCAAATACTACAATCAGTCAGTAGAGCTGCATTTCTAACATAAGAGCAAAATTAGCTCTTTCATTGCCACAGAAGTAGAAATTCATCCTCATGTTTTCTCATTACACTGCTCCAGTCAGTATTGTTCCCTTCTCTTTCTGAGATACAGTTTGATTTTTGGCCTTTTCAAATCATTAGCCCTTTTGTGGTCCAGTAAGAAATTGTCTTGAAAGCATTGCTTCTGCATGAAGCTATAATAATGGAAACAGCTTAAATCATCTATACAAAAATAATCGCTGTAGTATTTAAAAGGTTATTTTAAAGTTTCACCATGTCTAGCATCTGAATGATTTGAAACGTGATTAATTTTTGTGTAGGCCTTCCAACCAATTAATGCTACTATTTAATCTAATTCTTGGCTTAAAAAAAAGAAAACTGAGGGCATTTCTCCCGATTTCATCTTACTATTTCACAGGTATGAAATCTGATTTTTTGTAATTTAAAAAAACTAGTTGCAGTAGAACCTGCAAAACATGAAGGCTTCATCTAGTCTGCTGAAACTCAGGATCAATTTAATTTATTTCAGATATCCTGGACTCTGAATTACTGATGAATTTCCTTTCAGTGTTATTGAAAAATAAAACAGTCCTTTAATAAATTGATCTAAGCAAAACAAGGTTTTCTGGTGAAAATGTCCGTAAACAGAAGGAAAACCTTATGATCTAAAAGTATAATTTGCAAATTTATAGTTTTCCATTTCTTTAGGCAAAACTATTTCTCTTCCTTTGGTCTGTCAACTTGTCTCCTAGCTTACAAAGATTCTCTATGCTATAGCTTTCTAAATTAAGACCAAAATGATTTTTTAAAAGTCATTTACCAAGATATTCCTCACGAACAGTGGAGCTTTAGGACAAAAATATATCTGCCTTTGGACAGGAATGTAAGTAGGAGAGGAAAGGCAACACAGAGCTGGCTGCAGCCGTACATGTTTTAGTTACAACTGAAGAGATTACCATTACCAGCTCATCAGTACTGCCAACCTAGCCTTCCTCAAAGTCAGCAATATCTTATATCTGATGGTATAATAGCCCATTTAGTTGCCATTTATCATGTTTATTAAAATAATCTGAAATACCTTAAAAACATTAATAATATTTTTTTCCTAACATCATTTTGACTTGTGTGAGTGATATGGGAGGTAGCACATCTTCAGCTGGGAAGTCTTGGACCTGTTTTAAATGTATGCAGAATAGGGCAAAACCTTTTCAGTTCTTGTGCGATGTCATCCATGTTCACAGTAAGAAATGTCATCCCAACACTGCTGTACCAAAGAAGGCATAGCCTGCTTGTGAAATTGCTGCTCCTCCCTGCTGTTCAAGAAAAGCTAACAGACATGTAGCATATGTAGCTAGGAAAGTCAACCTCTGAGTAGACAAATAAAATAATAAATAAATAATTTTAAATAAAATGTTTAAAAGAAATGTGGGGGGACAACAATCCTACTTTTACAGCCAGAGATTCTCGCTGCTTCGCCCTTCCTCACAACCTACATCTCAAAGCAATAATTTGCTTGTTGATTATGGGAAGGTAAAAAGTGGTCCAGCTAATTGCTGTTTGCACAGCATAGAGGGATTTGAAACAGTTAATGATGTGATGATTCAATCTGTTTAATTTCCTGTTCCAAGACGTCGTAGTATTTTTTTTCTAATTTAATAATGAGTAATTATTACTACGTCTATTTAAATAAGGTAAGGAGTTAGCCAAACCATATGTATTTTTTTTACCCAGGGAAGAGCTACATGTGACAGCAGCTGCCATTTTTTGAGGACATGTTCCATCCTGCCAGATGTCTTTTTCACATAACAGTATATTTTCTTCATCACCACGACAACGCACTTCACTCCAGTAAACAGGAATAAGGCCCAGTCCAGAAAACGGTATGTGTTTTGCTGTACCTTTTTCACTGTAAGAAGAATAATTGGGATAGGACATTAGAGTGGGAGAGGAGGGGAAGTGGAACGTTTTCTCATATATAAATCTTGGAGTACAAAACAAAGGGCTTTCTTCAGCAGTGTAAATTCATCACATTTTCATACAGTTCAGCATTGTCTTCTGCACAAAGTAACAGATGTGACCCAGTTCTCACCATTTTGTTGTGGGATATTTTTGTACAGTGGCCTCTATTGCTGCAGGGCCAGTTACATTCCTGTTCTCCTGGTTCTTAACTACAAAAATCAATGGAGTCCACCGTCCATAGGTGAATCTACAGTACCATCCCACTGAAGTTATACTTCCAGGAGAGGTACTGCTAGCCGGCCTTTCACCCTTATCCTCTCCTTTACTCCATTAAAACATACCAGTGCTCTGCCCATACACATCATATAATATGGTTGTCACCATGGGGCGGTGAAAACACCTCATATTCCATTAGATCAGGCCCGTGTCCATTATTCTCTATTCAGCCATTACCATCCATCCAGAATATTTGTAAACAGCTTCCTTTCCTTCCCATACTGAATCTGCAGCAACAATTATTGAGCCATCTTTTCTTCCATATAATGCCCAGCAAAATTAAATTAAAAACAAAGCCCAAATATTGTGAAATAAAAGGAACAGATAGATGGAAACACCTGAAGAGCACCAACAATACCTAGTGAGTTCACCGTGTGATATATAGATCCAAATTTCTGCCAAACACTCACGATAACAGAAACTTTCAACTACTGTTTGCTTGGGGCTTTTTGGCGTAGATTCAGATTTAAGCTATTTCTGTTGAAAAGACCAAACCATTCACCCGTACCACTGAACTACTTTTGCTAATAGCAGTCTCGTTCAACTGAAATGTTTAGGATATGGAAAGCAAAAAGAACTTTGATGAAAACGAGGAAAGGAGACATTGCACGTAGACAGCTGAAGTCATAAGCAAAATCATGGCCTCCAGATGGCTGAACTCTTATCTCATCTAATCCTCATATTTTTATAAGTTGGCATGGTGTGTCCAGATTAGTATTGAACATTATAAAACAGCTTAGATTTAGTTCTGGCTACCAGTCTTAAAAAGTGGAATAATCATTAGGAATGTCACAGTGCAAGTAAGCTATAAAAGCCCTTATTGCTTGTAGCAAACAAAATCACTACTTTGGTATGTGACTGAAAGAACTGGTAGAAAGGCAATAAAGCCAGCCATACTTGGTGGCTTATTGAGAAAGTGTAAACTGAATGGGGTGCTAAGGGGGGGATGTTCAAGTAATTTGGTTGCTAACTTGAACAGCATTGATTTTTTAGAAGCTGAAATTGCATTTCATTTTTGAAACTCCCTTTTGGTATATGCATTTTCTTCTTTACCTCCGTTTCATCTTACAATTGCAATTGCAGTATCACTATAGGCATTAGCTAGAGTTTAATAACCAAATTATGTTAAAGGGTCCTGTTGATTAACTCCATTCTGATAGCAGTGGGAAGTAGTGGTCAATGAGGACAATGCAGGGACTTTGAACCTGTCCAATATTACTATAACTCAGTAAAATGTTTCCATGAAAATGTAAAGCTGCAAAACTTGTCTTTTGGTGTTTGTTATCAGTGTGCAACTCTGAAAGTAAACCATATGAGCTATCTAGCTAGATGAAGATGTGCACAACAAAAATACAGTATGTTCCAAAAACCTAGGATGAGTCCCAGACGTTTTTTGGCAGGATAGAATGGACAATTACCAGGGTAACCCCATGCTCCTGAGAAACTGGAATTTTCCTATGATTAGGAGCCCAAGTAGAGTCTAATTCCAGCCACATTTACATTTTTATAGATTCAGTAACCTCACTGGAGCTGTTCTTCGTTGATACTTATGTAAGTGAGATCAGGATCAGACCTTATATTTCTGCCCTTGTGGACATCTCCTGGATGTCTAGTAAAGCAGTTTTTCTTTGCCCTAAGCTTTTCTGACCTGTTCACACTTTTTACTTTGAAAGCCAAGAGTATCTACGCTGGTGTGCTCCCCCCCATATCCCATATGCAGCTTTCACATGAAATACTGATTCTCACAGCAACATCTTTGAACTACAGTGCAATTGAAGGAAGCAAAGAATTCTAGGAAGAACAACTTCAACATTCAACAACTTTCAAACAGAAAAAAACAATCATCAAACACAAAAAGCCCTCAGGATTTGCAAAATAGGTTGTCCTTTATACTGAAACATCATTAAAATAAGTTGACCGATTTTTACTCAGACTGAAACTTACCCAAGTGCCAGCTGTCGACATACGACTGTTGCATCATTATTGTCCCAATGGCTCCCACAGATTGTTCCCCAGAGTCCATTCAAATAAACCTGCACTGTGCCTTCAAACTCATTCTTGCCACCCTGGAGTCTCACTGACCCTAGTTAAAAAAATAAAAACATTAAGCCTCCAAGATATTCCATTGCTCAATTAATGTATTACATACAAAAGACGTGATTTTCCCACTGCAGAGGGAGTTCCTGTTTCATGTATTACCATCTCTGTCCCCTTTGGGTGAGCTGCTTCTAAGAAGCACTCTGGCACATCTGACATTATTATACAGTGATACACAAAAGGAGATAACCTTATTTTAACCGTTTTGCTTCTTATACTGAAATTACATCGCATTTCTGATCCTTCTTATGCTACAACTTAGTAAAAGATCTAACAAAAGAAAAGTATGTATAGACTACACATAATTATTTAAATGCAGTAACCTCTACCTAAGTGAGCAAAAAGTATATGTGTATATATATGAGTGCTATACTTCCACACAATTCTATCCAACTCAAGGGAATCAGAAAACAACCACATAGATTGCATAGCTTTTGCTCTGACCCATGTAACATTATGCATGTCATGGATGTCAGCAGTTTATTTTAGCTAAAGAATGCCTTTGTTCATACTTGTTCTCAGACAGAAAAACATTAATTCATGAGAGGTCTTTACCAAATTCTGAGACAAGACAAGCTAAACACATGAGGGATCATCTAAAAGAAGTGGAAAAAGGAGTCTGCTTCTTGAGAGCTACAGAACACAGATATCCAAGAAAATTAACAGATTTTGCATTTTTTATTACAATAGTTTTGCTTGAGATGCCAGATGCATCTTCTGTTGAAGGTCACCAAGTGCCTTGGGAACTAAAGGTCATAGGTATAATTCCACAGAACTCTACAGAAGCAGAACAAAGAGTCATAACAGAACAGTAATTCAACAAGAAAGAATACATTTCTGTTAAATTATCAAACATAACCTAATCGTATGCATTAGCGTTGCCTGAAATCTCAGTTAATCCCTCTGTCTCTCTCCTGTGATCTACTTAAAATCAGAAGCTACGCCATCATCCAGTTTGCAGGGTTTTTAGCAAGGGGAGAAAACTGTTTGTGCCTGCATTTAATTGTGTATGTGTTCATGTATGTGTAAAAAAATAAAATAGTAATAGGTAGATCCAGTTTTTCGTGCACCTTTCACTCATATTGTGTCCCGGTTTTAATTTAGTTCAGTATAGTTTATAAAACCACGAAGTCAAATGACTGCCAAATAACTCGAGGAATTAATTAACCTCAAACTTGGTTTTGTGTGTTCCTATTTGCCTCCTATTTACTTTCTCAGCAGTAACTTACTGTGCAGTAACTTACAAACAAAACTTACTCAAATTGTGTTAGAGTGAGCTATCATTCCAAATAGAGGATTATTAGTGAGATAATTGTAACAATACTGTAGATAAGTTGCACATTATTTATCTGTCTTTATAATTTTTCTCTTTTTGTTTTTCTGTCACATACAGAGAGAGTCTGGAATTATGTTTATTTCTGCTCTTTAGGAGACTTTTGTATAGACTATTCTTTTCACTTGAAACATCAACCAGTCATACCAAAGTGATTCCTGACATACCAGAAAGCAATTTTGAAGATGTCATCTCCAAAAATAAGTTTATTTTCATACATGATTGTTTACAGTCCTGCATGACACCTACTGAAACCAATACAGTGTTTCCTGAGTACACATTACACCATATTTCTCTTCAAATATGTGAGTAATGGAGTACTTGAAGAATAAAATTCTCTTCTAAGGTCTCCATGGCAGAATTTGGCTCACTCCTCTTTCTGTATTTACAGAATTCCCAACGACAACCGTGGAAGAATTTATTCACATACACAGAACAAAAGATAGCACAAGAGATAACTTTTGCACGTAAGAAACTAATTTCCCAACAATTAAAAATGAAAGAAATCTGAAATCCATTGCATCTCTGGTAGAAGCCTCAGGAAAGAAGTTTGAAAAGCACAGAGTTCTTGCTGTGGACACATACCACTAAACAAAGAAAACAGCCTTTCCCTCACCACCCACTCCCCTAAAGAACCCCGGGTGACATCTGGTCCCTGTTGAAGTGGGAAAACACACTACTGATATCAGTTGGTAAGGAAGGGAAAATGACTGGAAGGGACAGTGCCTCATTTCCATGTGCCTGTGGGAAAAGACATAGATTAAAACAATAAATGAGGGATTTTTTTTTTAATTCATCTAACAGCTCAACAAAATATTTTGGTTTGCCTTTTTCCTGTAGATTTACAGCTGTTTATAGGAACACCAATGTTTTATGAAGGGTAGTAGCATTCATGACAGACCTTTGTTCATCTCACAAGAAAATGCAACAGAGAACCAGCTTCTGTCATACAGAAGAGAAAACACACAAGGTGATTGTTAAAGGTAATTTTGTAAATTAAAATATTCTTGATTTTCACTTGATAAGTTAATTTAGAAATAAATAAAAAGAAAGCCTATTTTTACATGCAACTAATATTAAACCTTTTATTATGCCTACTGTTTAATAGAGTTAACTGAATATATGGTATAATAATTCTAACATGCTGGTTGCATTGACTTACTACTCTTCTCGTAGAACAGTATTGATATCTACAGCTATGATTAACCTAAACTATCCAGGGCAAAATCTTCTCTCCTCAAGCAAAACAATAAGTAAAACCATTTTTTTTAAAAAAAGAATTGAAAACCCTTTCAAAGGTTAATATCGGTAACATATTTTTCTAAGTCTAGTCTAAATGTTTGTAGCTCAGTATTTCAGCACTGTATCCATCAAGAGTAAAATGATACAGTATTTTTTTTATATGCACTTGGATGTATCAACCTATATCATATGACGAGTCATAATTATGTAGCAAACAAATCAAAGAGCACACTAATGAGAAAATTATTTCTCTGTTGTTTACTCAAAATGTTGAGATATTCAGACCCCTGGTAGTTATTTTACTGGATCAAAAGATACATTAGTTACAGTAACATGGATACCTCATAAAACAGAACTTTAAAATACTGACTTTCAGTAGCTTATTTTTTCTTTCCAGTTGATAAAACTCTGCCTTGATAATCTGTGTTTTATGTATAAATTGATAATAGGGAATTGCAAGATGACCAACATGACCTGCAGTCATACGTGTTTATGCTGTATTACCAAGTATTTATTTAGTACTGATGATTCAGTCTTTGTTGTTAAGACTGTTAAGATCTTAATTGCAAGATAATCAGTGTTTGCATTGTTAAAATGACCAGGAAATACTCTTTCACTTCATAGGTAGCAAGAAATCTAATATTTAACGTGATTAAAAGGATACTGGTTAATTCTTAATTTCACTGGTTAAGTCTTCTGCTGTTAGATTTTAACACCCTAAGCCCATACTGCACCTATACACATCTGCCCAACGGGCTTCCTGTTGTGCTCCCCGTAGGGCACAAGAAGTTCTGCAGAAGAGCATTTGAATTACTTCTTAGAAAATAGGTCTGGCTTAAGTGTATGCATCAGAGGCTCCAGTTTTCTGGACTCATAGATATGGTAGCGTCTCAACTTTTTAAGTTTTCAGCTCTTTTAGTTGCTGAAGCAAACTAAACATGTTGGGAGTAGAGATAATACAGTAATATCTACTCTGGCTTTTATGCAGTACTCTGAGAAACTCACACTCTCTCCCCTCTCCGCCAAGCCTCTGCTTAAAGGGCTTATCAGACCTTCACTGCCTCAATACGGAGTTCAACAAGAGGGAACATGAGTACAGGGATCCCACCCATGGCTCTCAGCGCCCTCCTCAGCGCTGGTCAGGAAGAGGAAGGATGAGGAGAGGTGAACTGACCCCATGAGAGTTAGAAACAAGGGCATAGGACCACAACGCAGGCCTGCTAGGCGGCTCTAGGACACATACTGTGGTCTTAAGACAGACTTAAATTCAACCTTATATTGAAGAATACAAATCTACCGTCTTGACAGAAACTCCTTCATTTATATACACTCAAAAAATATGTATGCGTTTCTTCTAATTATGTTCTAGCTGAGGTTACTGACGGTCAATTCATGCTGTTTACATACAGTCTGGTAATTTTAGTTGCCCTGGTATCTGCCCAAGTCAGAGTCTTTCCTCTCTGCTATCACTGTTTAAAAGAGATTAAGTTGTACTTGCAAATGCAAGGAAGTAAGGGTATCCAGTGGGTGCTGCTGAGACTTGCTCCGCAACACCTGCCGTATAGGCTCAAGATGAGACACACAGGAAAAAAGGGAGAGGAAAACCTCTCAGCCAACTTTTAATTAACGCCAAAAAGCAGAAGAGCTTCAAAGGAATTGTGCTGTTGTGCTTGGCCTCTTTTCATATACCATTCTCACATCCAGAGATGCTGGGTAACTCAAACCCTATTTTATTTTCTACATCTCACTGAGAACTAGCATTGGTACTGTGTGTGGCTGAATTGCAAATAGAATGGGAATCACTTCCACTTCTGCTGTATGTGTAAGTGCTGCAGCAGTGGCGTTTATGGTGTTGGCTAAAAGTGTGCCAGCAGTTTCTTCATAAACACCTGTGTCCAAAGGTTTGTAATTTGGCTGTAAATGCGGTTTTGGAAAAGAGGGATCAGAAGTAGAAGTTGCCTGTGCCTTTCACCTTGGTGCTGGGTGCTCTGAAATTGCAGATTTAAAGCAAAGCAAAAGAAGTATTTTGAATTTTGGAAATCTGTAAAAACAACAAATATTTTTATTTCTGCTTTCATTTCCAAGGTGTTTGAACATGGGATAGTGTCACAGCAAGGCCCTGCACTTATAATTCATCTCTCTTGCCTTGGAGTCAGTTAGGTAAGTCCAAATTGACATAAAGTGTGAGGGTTTCCCATTGAGGTATGCTGTATATCCCATGTAACCGCATTATAACTCGTAGTATTTCAGAACACTAGTGGATGACTCCTAATACATATAAAAGAGTTTATTCCAGTTTTAGAATGAAACTAATTTGTTGGTTTGCATGAGGTACTTGTAAGAAGCTACCTGTAGTATAGGTCAAATCTAATACCAGTTCAAATCAATGAAAAATTTTCTTCTCTGCCAGGATCAGGCCTAGCTAAAATCAAGTAAATTAGTCTTGATGACTTCAGCAAAACTATGGATGACACTCACTGCTATCAATGAATGCTGTTGTCCATCACCTTCCTAAGCACTGCTCTTAGTCTAAAATTATAACTATTTTCTCCTGCTATTTTAACCTTGAAAAAAGCATGCATCCATCAGAACTACTTTTTTAAGAACTATCTTGAGAACTTTAGCAGATAGCAGTATTGCATACTCAAGGATTCTTATATCAGAAGTTTCATAAATATTGTATATATTGAGTGTGTAATGTGCTGAATTGGTTCCTCAGCAGCAGTGGGATTCATCATGTCAATGATCAATGGTGATTGATCGTAATAACATAAAACATAAACTGAAGTGTTAGGAATGTAACAGGCTCTAAAGGACTCTGTGCTACAGAGTTGCAGAAATGAGGGGGTCTCATGCTGTGCAGCTGAAATAAGAACTATTCCAGAAGAGCTGCTTCTTAGAAGGAAAATACAAACATCAATGTTTAATTTTTAATCATATTTTTTTCTTTAACTCTATGCTATTAAGAAAACTAAAACCCCCAAAGACCTTCCATCAACTACCTGGACTATAGTATAACAGGTAGAGAGAATAATCCAGTGTTTAGACTGTGAGCCTGAGGCTCGATTTTTCTCTCGCAAAAGTTTAGGAAAGCATTATTTGGTTGGCATTAGTGGAATTACTATGTCATAAAAGCAATTTAAATGGAAAGACTCTAAATCTGGCCGTTCTGGAAATGTGTATTTTATCTCCAGTTTTACCATTGATTGGTAGTGTGACCTCTGGCAAAGACACTTACCCTCTCTTGCATTGTTTCCCCTTTGTAAAATAAAGAAAAATAGTTAACCCGCTTTACTTAAAGTGCTTTAAATTAGATATGTAACAACATTGCATGAACGTGCCATGCGGAATACTGTAACTGTATGTCACATACACAATGTGTGGCAGCAGTTGCTTCTACTGACTGAGGTAGGCCTCCTTTTTGAAGCATGAGTACATCCCAGGTAAGTTCTTACTAGCAGTAACTAAAATAGTAAATTCTGCTGGATTTATGCTGGCTCCATGTACAGAGTACTTTCGTACTTACTTCTTTTCCTCTATGATTTCCTTGGTTAATTATGATAATTTATATATATTTGTATTTGGTTTACTTTCTTTCAAGGCATGAATAAATAATATTACCCAGATGTCTCTCATTTTAGAAGGAAGGAAATGAAACACCAAAATCTATTATTTTAATCTATAAAACTGATTTTAGACTGGTACACGTAGTATAATTGCAAAGTTGTGGGTTTTTTTTACTTTTTCATTGTTAATGCTTAAATATAAAGCATTTTAATATATACACATGCACAAAGTTTAGCGAATTAACTTTGCAGATAAGTCTTAATATTTAAGCTAGAAAAGCCAGGAGACTGAAGGCTTTGAACATGGTATTATATTTAGTTATTGTAGGTGCCTTATAACTGAGTATGGGCTTCTGTAAGCACATGATGCAGTGAGTTTATCTCTGAATAGTCTGTCCTTCTGTAGCTATAAACTGCATCATAACATTGCCTTACTTGCATTTCTTTGTTTCTTTTAAGAAAGGAACATACTTCAGGACCAATGTTATAATAATGTTTCTTTCTGGGCAAATGGCTTGATTTATTTCCATGTTCCACCTTAAGCTGTCTCACACACTCTCTAATTCTTTTGTATCGCCTCCACAAATGCTTTTGGACAGGCGTTTGCCCTGTTGATCTCACTGAGAGTTTACATTGAGTCCAACAGATGCAGATGACCTTTCAATTAGAAAGTATTGACTATTCAGTAGCTATGTCCTCCCTCTTCATGGGGGCTAACCTGGATTTCCGTTTTCTGGGGAAAAAAAACAAACTCAGCATTCTGAAAAGACTGAAGAAACACAGCTAAACCCAAAATATGTACTATTTTTGGTGGTTTTTTTTACTTAAATCACATTCATGATGAACTTACAGGGGATTCTGGAATTTACTTTAATCAGTGCAGGATTGGGTTCTTAACAATAAAATGCCATGTTCTTCTTCACTGTAACATACTAGACCAAGTCCTCACAAAGTATTTTGGAAACCAGACTGAAGAATTCTGAAAAAAGCTCTAAATATGATGGGCTAAATCAAAGAAGCAACTGTGGGACCCTTTCCCAAACTGAGACCAGTTCAAGGGCGTGAAGTCTTGTGTATTTTTTTTTCATCTGTGTCTAGTTATCTGTTTTCTCCTCTGTGGCATCAGCTGCCTGGTATTCTTTCCAGGGAAACATCTGTAATGCATAACATCATTCTGTCTTCTTGAAGGAGTACAATATTTGGCTTGGAACTCAGCTTTGGAAGCTCCATTTTTTTATATGCTTTAATGATCAGTGTGGACCTTGGTGCCTCCATATGCTTTTCATGTGATATTTTATACCAATATGTGTAATTATCACATTGCTGAAATTATCATCTTTTTTTCACACACCTTCTAGGGTGTTGGAAGAGAAAAATAACAATCCTCTTCAGAGATCTTAAAGTAAATGAATAAAAAAAAACACAACAATTTCCACAAGAACAAAATTATTATTAATAATAATGAAGTTCCTTGCTGACCTTGTGATACTATAAAATATTTAAAAGGAAAGGCAACAAAGAAGGGAATTTTTATTTTCATTGCAACAATTATGCTTGATCATTTTTAGTATAGATAGGACATAATTCTTATTTAGGTAGGAGATAATACCAGAGCGATGGAGGAGAAAATGTGAAGTCATTCAAAACCAGACTGGACATAAGTATATTTAACCCTGTGGAGGGGTGCCAACACTGATGAAATGTAAAGCTGATCAACTGCTCAGGGGCTGAATGCTGAAATTGCTGTTCAGTCCTTACGCACTGAAAACTTCCATGGAAGCCATTGAGGGTTTCGCTAGAGCAGGAGAGGAGCACAGGTCTCAGGTTCACAGATGTCCTAAGGCACCAGTGCTAACTTGGAGACCCCGTTATCCCAAGATTGGGGAAAAAACAGAAAGAAGAGATACTGTGCAAGCAGTTCGCGTTTAGAGTGAGGCATCCTTTTGCTTTTCCTTCTGCCACTTCATTTCTGTGAACCAAGTGCTTCCCAGAGAAGTGCGCCTGATTACAAAAGCCAGGGCTGGCTAACCGAGCATACTCAATGCTTACAGCACGGCTTCTTAACGCAATTCACCTAGTATTAAAATAACACAACCAGGTAGGACCTCCGTCTTTTCAATGCATCTGCTGATGCAGAAGTTTAAACTCTCCTCTCAGAAAAGCCCTCGCTGTCACTTTGGCAGAGGGTCTCTGTCCCCCCGTTCCCTGCTCCCTTCCGCGACGGGGAGCCGGCTCCGGGATGAGGAGGACTCCCGCCCGGCTAAGGGACCCAAGTCCCGCGGAGCCACCGCGCACCCTCCCGCAGCGCCCGGCGCCCCGGTCCCGCTCACCTCGCTCGCAGTCGGCGCGGCCCCGCTCCGCCCGGCCCCGGCCGCCCCCGGCAGCGCACCCGTGCCGCCCGCCGCCGGGCAGAGCGCAGGAGCTGCGGCGGCCCCGCGGCGCCCGGTCGGCCGTCCCCCGCCGCGGGAGGGCGGCCGCCGCCGGTGGCCAGGGGCGCCGGACCGCGGGGAAGCCCCCGGCGGGGCAGCCGGCGGGGGGCGGCGGCGAAGCCGGGGCGGGGGGCTGCGGTTGACGGGCGGCCGGGAGGCTGGCGGAGACCTGCCCCAGCCCGCGGGCTCCGGGGATCGTCCCGATCACCAGCGCCACCACGAAGCCGGCGAATGTCATGGTGCCAGTCCCGCCGGCTCGGGTCCATCTCCCCCTCTCATCGCGCCCGGGATGCGAAGGGGGAAGGCGGAGCTGCGGCGTCCCACTAATCCCCCACGCCGCACACCCCTGCCGCCCTCCCTCCCGCTCCCCCGCCAGCCCCGGGTGCTGCCGCCGCCGTCCCCGGCCCTCCCCGGCAGCCCCTCGGGTTCATCCCTGCCCGCGGTCCCGCCGCAGCCCCCCCGCAGGCTCCCCCACGCCCCGCTTCTCCCCTACCAGCCACCTTCTTCTCCACCCTTGCCCCGCGGCTGCGGCTACCGCGGCCCTTTCGCCAGCCTCACAAAGAGAGGAGCCCGGGCAAAGCCGGGGAGAAGGAGCAAACGGACCCGCGCGGCAGCTGGCGGGGTGGAGGGATGGAGAGAGCCCCAGACGTGTCTGCGGGAAACAAAGGGTCTGGAAACAAACGCCGTGAAAAGAAATGTCTTGGAGGGTTTAGCTTTATCCCAGCCCCATGTGCTCTGAATAGTAATCTGCTTATTCCCAACCGCTGCAGAGTTCTGCATGACCTGATCATCTCTGGTTTCCTTTTTCTACCAGGATGGCTGTCAGTTAGTTTTGCCTCTTTGTCTCACATATTTCAGTTGTTAGCTTGGGTTAGTTATTGTTTTTTTAATTTACCGCTGTTTTTAATCTATGCTGTTCGTATTTGGTGAAGTCCAATTCTGCCTAATAGAGCATACCCCCTATATTTGGCAATTTGTCTGTAGTGCAAGTCTGTAGATTCACCTCTCCATAGGATCTTTTTTCCTCTTTGCTTTTTTGGCTGAGAAGTGTTAATCTGGTTTCTGGATGAGTGCATCAGTATTTCCACAATCTTGTGTTGTGACTAGAATCTAAAAGAGTAAGAGGGAGTGTGCTTTCTGCTTTCCATGCGGGATCCCAGGTATCTCCAGTAAACAGTGGCCTTCCTTTAGCAGGCTCCAAACTGTTCAAAAGGTGCAAAATGCAACTTTACCAATTTAAGTTTTTGTTTATAAGAACAAAAGAGCTCCAGTGCTAAGGAAAAGCAGGTCCTACAGTGTTTGGTATTACATGTATTCATTTTAGTTCTGCTTATCTCTGATTGTTTGATTATTGCGACATTACAATTAGTATCTTAATCACAAAGTTAAAGCATGCTTGGCTGGGGTTTCTACAGCAACATGATAACTATGCCATCACATGTGTCTGCTGCACTTCTTTGTGGATATAAGCACACAGATTGTTCTTTCTTTCGGAGGTTTCTTCCGGGGATATGTGTATGCATTAGTGTAGAAACTGTCAGGACTGGCAAGAGTTCAATTTGTTTTCAGAATACTGGAATATGTACAAGACGTTATCCTGAAAGCAACTCATTATGGCCATTTTAAAATTGTGTGAAGATTTGTTGCTGTCATGACAAGTTGGTTGCTTTTATCCTTCAGAAGGATCGGTTAAAAGCATGCTCAGCCTAGCTGGTTAAGGCTTCCTTCATTGCTTAGTAAACACTTCTTGGCATCACAATAACAGCAATATTTCGCTTTCCCTTCGCTCTAGCCTGGAAGTGGAAGGGTTCTGCTGATCAGCACAGGAGGAAGAGAACAGATGAGTATGATGAATCTTGCAAAACACTTCAGGCAAAGCTTTGAGCCTGGTACTTATTCATGTATTCTGATTCCATTTGTCTCCCCGAGGTGTATGGGCCAGCAGGAATCTTAAATGCAGTGAACTTTCTTTGCCTATGTAGGGTAGAGGTGTTTGTGCTTGAGGTTGCAACTAGTACTAAGCAGGAGGTGGGGGAAAAGAGGGGGAGGCTACACAGGGAAAAATGTTTGGAAGTAACTACAATTATAGAAGAAGCATCAGGAAAAAAGCAATCATCATAATGATTCCCTCCCCAAGACAGGGTTCAGGTTTAATCGAATGATCCACATGTACAGATTCACTTTTGAACGTTTTAATTGTTATTATGATTGTTATTTTTGCTGTAATCAAAGAAGGAGAACGAGCCTTTATTTGTTTTAATAACTGTAAATTAGCTTTCACTATGATGTGTGGTCTGTTAATGCTACAGGAAATAATGCTTTTGTTAGAATTTACGAATTAGAGACTTGGTTTGGCTTCTGTTCAAGACATTGATAATAGTTTCGCTGTAAGGAGGAGGGGCCCTTTTCTAAGAAATACTGGAACTGATGCAGCTTGTTTTTCCAGGATTTATACTTTGTACTTTGGTTGCAGCTTCTGTCTTGGCTAGAGCATTTACGAGTGTCTCCCCCATATGGTTTCTCTTGTATTTGAACTGTGGGAGCTCATGTTGCAGTTTTTCCTTTGGCTGTGGCACTTACAGGTGCTGTGTATAAAATCATTCTCACCTGCTTGACTACTTTTATTATGCTTGTAGGAAGTTCATTATCTGTGTGACTTCTACCTCTGTCACATTTCTTACAATCAGTCAAAAGTTATTGGGAAGAGCAAAGACAAAGCAACGGTTACATGGACAGACAGTGCAATTTTGAGAACCTTGATTCTTTTGGACATCACACTTAAAATAACGGTAAGAATTACAAGTGTGCCTAAAATATAGGGACAGACAGTGCAATTTTGAGAACCTTGATTCTTTTGGACATCACACTTAAAATAACAGTAAGAATTACAAGTGTGCCTAAAATGAAACTGCACTGTGCCTTAAGGGTGGACTTTACCTTCACATGTTTATAAACCAGAAACAAACACTTATTACTCTGATATAGCTGATACAGCTTTAAAAAGATGCCAACTATGAGATGTTCTTAGTGCATTTGGTAGCCTTCAAAGTTTTGTCTCTACTATACAAAACTCATGAAAAACCATTCACAAATGGAATTAGAAATGAAAAAGAAGGAAAAAAATGTTTGCTCAATTAGGAAAATAAACAAGTAGATCTTCATAAACCTCAAAAGGTCTCAATGGATCTGGGCTTTAGGTACAGTTTTGATTCTGAAATTACAGTGTCCAACTTTTCAGAAAGCAATTGTCACAAAATGTTGAGAAAACAATAGATCTTTGGAAACTGTGTTAGTTATACTCCTGCAGCAGCACTACAGGATTTAAAGTTAGTAATCTGTGTTTAACAAGGCCTGCATTTTTACATGAAAAGAAAGGATTGTTTTGATCTCTCTGGATTGGTAGAGAAAATAATCCATTAAGATGACGTTACAGTTAACTGGCTCCAGCTGAAGTACATAGCAATTCTCCCTTTTGCAAAACATTTTCAGTACTTAATGTTAGTATTTAGTTTGTACCTCCTATGCACAGAGGTAGTACCTATTGACAGCAGTCCCATGGAAGCCAATGGAACAATGCTCGTGACCAAAGTTAGCAAATCTGTGCTGCGTACCTGACAACTTCCATGAGAGCAGTTATAGGAAATCATCTGCTAGAATAGGGTTTAATTTCTGTACAATTCCACAGGGTTGGCTGCTTTTTTCTCCTCCGATATTTCACAGCCCCAATACCAAATTGTTGATAAAACAAAGAATAATAAATAATTCATAGGTATGAACCGATCTGACCACTCCAGCCCTGCCCCCCGCTGCTGTATTTGTGTGCATAGATTCCTCAGGTTACCTGAGAAATGGAAGTATTAGAAATACGTAATACAGCAGCAGCATGGGTTATTCATATATGCAAGGCTTAAGAGGAAGCTTAAACAAGAGCTTCCTTTATCTTAATAGCTTTATAAAAGCACTTGATAGTTCTTCCCTGTCGCTGACTCTGCTTTTGCATGAATTGTGTGAGGGTACAGCTTATCATAGGACTAATTTTTAATAAATAGTTCTTGTGAATAGGTGAAGGTATCTGATGTGTGGGTTACATGTGCAAAAATAGTAGTCCCGCATTGCCAAAACATGTAATACCAAGCATTTAAAATTCAGCTGGAGAATCAGTCTAATTCTGCTCCCGTTTAAATCAATAGCAAAATTCACTGATTAGCCTCTTCCTGTGTGCAGTAAAGCTGTGTACCTTTATTTTGAGTAGCTCATACAGTATGATGTCAGCATAGATTTTAGAAAAGCTGAGCGCTTCCAGCTGTTGGTGGAATTCAGTTAAAATACTATTGACAAGTGCAGGTCTGAGTCAGTACTGTCTCATTGCCACTGATAGCCCCAAACCAGGGAATTTTCTCCTGCATTCCTTCCTGACCACCAATGTAGATGTGACAGATCGGAGCAAGGGTTGACTTCAGGCAATGCGATATATGAGAAATTCCCCCAGGAAATAAGTACAAGTACAAAGCAGAGAGAATGTAGCCAAACAGCCAGGCACAACACGTTGCACTAAAATGATTCTCAGACTATCCACCTAATAGTTTCTTACTATTATTTCTTCACATAATCAAGTATGCTGGGGCCAATAAATCAACCACTGGAATAAATGGAAAAACTTATGCACATAACCTAGTGGGCACTGAGTGAGATCAAACAGCACCAGATGGGCTGAAATCAGGAGTAGAAGGAGAGGAAGCAAGGCTGCACACAAAGGAGATTTCCATGTGCAAAATGGGCCACAGAATGGGTGCCGTTATGAGTCAACATTTTTCGGATATAAGTCAGCGCTCTTATAAAATAATTTTATTCATCAATCTCATTCTTTTTAACAAACATGGGCAGCAGAAATTTGAAATCCTGCCAAGTCTGACTCAAAATTAATTTGCGTTTGTGCTTATATGGAAGAGAATAGGCCTTTTGTCTGTGATTATATATAAGCTCCATAGGGTGACCCTGCATTACACAGGATGTAACTGAACAGCTTGTAATTGATGAGGTTTCCATTACCACATAACACAGTCTGCACAGTAATGAGATCCTAGAAAAACCTTTTTTAAAGTGTTAAGTACTTTCTTGTACAACAAGCTGAGTTCATATTATAAGGCAATAAGAAACCCAGTTTCCTGGAACAAGGCAATAAGAAACTTGATTTCCTGGAACAATTCAATACATAGGTGCATATGTGCCTAACACGGGGTTATACAGACATGATGAAATAATTGCATTTAGAACTGCAAGGTAAACTGAATCATGCAAAACTGGTGAACACTTTTTGTTTAATACAGTGAGTGGAAAAAAATGCTATTTCAACTGAGATAGTTTTGACATATCCAAAGTAACTATACATCATTTAAAAACTATCACAGTTTTGCACAGGAAGAAAAGGAATTTTTTAATAATAACAATGAAATGTGGAGATTTTTTTTAAACTATGTTTTTAAAAGCAGAAAAAGCCCTGCATTCAGTAAAGGCTCTAATTCCATAAATATGTATCCTCATTCTTAGTATGTACACATCTGCATACTGTGATGTCTCCATGTGTAAAGTAGGGTTACATCAGTACCCTATGTAAAACTTTGGAGGACTGGAAACATGATTTGTTCAGGCTGTTGCTACTATTTCAGCAACACCCAGGGACATACAACTAGTACAATGTACAGTCTTCTTCATGAAGTTGCAGTGTAATGGTGTCTGAGGCTGCATGTTATGTTGTTTCCATGAGTAGCTTCTGAGCACTCCTTTATGTTCCTCTCCCAGAAGGACTGTTTAGCAGGTCCCAAGTGTGCAATGCCGTGTGGCTGTGTGGGGAGTGAGACTCAAGTGTGAGAGTAGGAATGCCCCAGCATGCCTGTGAAAATATGGCAGAGGTGCCGCTTTATTTCCTGATGCTTAGAATAGGAAGTAAGTGTGGCATCACATATGTTGCAGTCTGTTAACTAGGTGAAAGGTGAGTTTGTGTAGCCGTTCTATAAATAAGCATATTTAAAGAGGCAGGAATATGCCAAAGAGGATATTTTGAAGAAATGGAATGGAAAATGGTATTTGTTAGCAAACAGTCTTAACAAAGGTTTGCTAAGAAATGGAACTTCAGGTCCAAACTTGACTGCCGTGGGTATAGGTGGTTTTTGGTACTTGATTCATTGAGCCTGTCCTTTAAGGGAAGCTTTGTATGTGATTCATACTGTGCTCTTGCTGGAGAAACAACCCACAAAACAAAAGAAAAAAAAATCAATAGGAAGGCCACACCCTTGTACTAAACGTTTAACATTTTGGTTTAGATCTAAGAGAGAAAAGGTGAAAACAATTTTCATAAACAATGCTTTATAAATGCAGTTGTTTAAATAAGTTCTCTCACAAATAATCCAGGTAGTCCTCTTCCAATTAATTTATGTCTGGAATGGTAGCAGGTGTCTTCTCTTTGTTCTGAGTTAATCTTCTGAAAACATTTCGTAATAATATCTATTTCAAAATTTTGCATTTCATTGTTGTGAAGTGCAAGTGCAATAAAAATCACAAACGACAGAAAGATAAGTCAAGTGGGGTTGGTTTGTGTTAGAAGAGACTTAACTGAAAAGTAAAATTACTGAAAAGAAAATTGGTTCTGTTTTACCTCAAACCAGGACATGTTTCATCTAACCCAAGCGTCACCTTTCCATTAGCAGCAATGGAATGAGGCATTTCTAATATTTCCTGCAGGAATTTCTCAGTGTCCTGCACAAAACCCAACAGCAAGGTACATACAATGTGTAAATAAGACCTTTTGTTCCAGAGTTTCGGTGGGATGCAGGAATTACTTTAGTGCTGAGCTACATACATGCAATGACCCGTCAAGTATTTGATTTATCTTCATTAACATGCTGTTACCAGGAATGAGGAAGTATAAAGTGAGTTACGGCTTTATTTTTACAGTTATGCATTATGCAAGCACATATTACACAATTATTAAAATATAGCTATAGCTTATTATAACATGTAAAATAAGCTAAAAATATGAAAAAAAAAAGAGATAAGTACTTGTTGGATCAGGAATAGTTTTGTTCATGAAGCCACATTTAACATATTATAGACTTTGAATTTCTAAATGTTTTTGATCTTGAAAAGCAGCATGCGCTTCAGATTAGCACAACCTTACCATTAGAGCATTTGGTCTACAAATTGAAATGGAAAGCAAGGCATGTTCCTTTTTCCATCTTTCCCCTCCTGTATATCCATAAAACTATAATCTGGCCCATATGTTTTATTTATTTAACAAAACATTTTGGAGGGGACATATTTTAAACCAAAAGATCTGGTTTATTATGCTTCTGCAGTGCACTCAAAATATTCCATGGGTATGACTATTAAGACTTTAAAGACTTTAAAATGTCCTGTTAACATAACAAATACTGCTATATTTTTAAAAAAAAACTTGAATTTGCTGGATAAGACAAGTAACATTTCAAGTGGTTTTTTGGTTTTGTTTTGTTTTGGTTTGGTTTTTTTTGAGAAAGAAATCACGATAGCTGTATTCTGTTATCATTAGTAATAGTTTTGGATAAGAATGTCATTATTGTTTCAAAGGAACACATATACTTAATGAAGGGAAAGCTAAAAAACCAAGTTTCTACTGATTTAAGGAGGCTGGGATATACAATTACCTGAAGGAACTGAATGCTGTGCTACCAAGAAGAGATTTAAGAAATATTAATGCTTACCTCATTAGGGTAAGATCTCTTGGAAGTTATCAGCACATGTTCATAACACGTGATCTTTACATGTTCTCTTTTGGGGTTGTATTGGAAGCACTAGGACTAATTTTTTGTTTTACTTGCAATTTCAATTAGTTGAAAAGTTTAGCTGTTAAGGAGGGGAATATATTGTTAAGTGTTTATAAACCATGTTCTGTTGGCTGTATGGGTTAATAATTTTGTCAAAATCACGGAGTTGTCTCATATTAATGAACAGATTTTGTGCATTATGAATACAAGCATTATTTTGCCCGTGTTGTTACCATTTAAAAAATATAAATCTCAGTAGTTCCTAGCTTGCTTTCACAAATATATACACAGCTGGAGCAACCATTTCACATTGATTAATATAAAGCGATGCACAAAGATGTACTTGCTATTTGTGCCTCCTTTTGATGTTTTAGCTGAAATTTTAAAATGCAGCTACGTATTCTTTAAAATAAATAACATGAGGATACCCTCTATAATTGAGAGGAGATTCTGTACAAGATGGGATCAGAGTTGATTTTGCACTGTTGAACTGACTTCTGTAGTTAGAACAATGCTGGCGTTGTGCAGAGCAGTGACAGACATTGCACTTAGATCGCCTTCATTACCACAGAATGTGGAAAATGTCAGGAGCCGTGGGAAGGGCAGGGAGTAATGGCGATGGATGAAGAAAGGGGGTAAGGGAGGCAAGATGCACTGCTGCAACTATCGGCAAAACAAACTGCTTTCTTATAATCTTCATTGTTGTCTTAATCATCCCTTTTTCTTTCTTGACTTGTGGCTGATGTCCCTTTCTTATCTCTTCTTATCCCTCTTGTCCCATCATTATGATTTCCCCATTGCTACTTTTTTATAATCTAATGGTGATGTGGAATTACACATTCCAACTTACTATTTTCGTATTTAGTCATCTAGCCTGAAAAGTAAAAATTAAAAGTAAAGCCATTGGATTATGAAAAGCCATGGATTTTTGCTGTGGACGTAACTATACAAAATATATATAGTGACTTGTCCTGGTTTTATGTTGATCTGCATAGCATGCCATTTATTTTTGTAAATAAACACTATGTTACAGTACACACTACTTTTTGTACTTTAGACTTCTAAACATTATTGGTTTACCCAATCCATTCTAATAGTGTGTAACTAAATCCTGCTGGACCAAACACCTAGTTTATACTAACTAGAAGTGCTGCTAAGTTTATTAATTGTAAAATCTCAAAAACTCTCATTGTTTTTTTTATTTTGATTATTAACCTATTTTGGAAACAGGTCTCAGAGTTTTGCTACTGGTTTCAACAGAACGTTCATTTGGCTCTTAGAAGTCAACTAAGTAGCTTGTGCTTGGAGCTGTAGATAGATGGACTTGCAATTTGGATCATAAGTAGTCTGTACGTCCGCTTTTTTTTCTGTATGCCTAGCTTTTCCTTCCTGAAGCTTCTGAATTTCCTAGAACCCAGGAAAAGTAAAAAGCAGCAGAATAACTTCTTTCTCTAGGATTTAACTACAAGCCATCTTCTGGAGTAACATTTTTCATATTTTTTTACTGCCTTCTGTCTGTACTTCTGGTGCTTCTGAAGCTGTGGTTGAGCATTTGCTGCAAAATAATTCGAACTGGGTTAAAAGATCAGCCAGATGTTTTTCCTGATCTGGTTTATTGCACAGGCACACAGAAAACACAATGGATAGTGAACTGGCATGAACGTACAAACAAGTGGCAGATTTAGGAGCTGTTTATGCTATAAACTTACACAGGAAAGTATTAAGATGTAGATATTGAAAATGGAGTATTCATAGAAGCCACAGTTAATTGGTAACACTAAATGCTCTGGGAAACATGGAAGTAAATGGAAGACTGGGAAAAAAGGAGAAACAATAAATTCAGGGGTATGTTGTCAAATATTCTGTGCAAATAGCATGCTGATGCAAGGTACTCCATCTACTTTTCTATGGAGTTACTCCATCTACTTTATCTATGGAGTTATCAATAATATTGAAAACAAATTTAAAATGGAAAAGTACTGAGTATATGAGGTAATAGATAAGGACGGGTTTTCTGGAATACAAAGACTTTAGACATATGAGGTTTTCAGTATACAAAGCTACCATATACTGTAATATTCTGTATGGTATCATTATCTAGTCACCTTTATTGCTATTTAGTACAAACAAAACAGCTCTGAGACAAAGTAAGAGTACTATAATCACATAAAATATGCACAAATGTCATATTTAAACATAAAAATGTATGGGATTGTTTTGCAAGCATGATAGAACACAATTCCTGACTGAGATAAAACTGGCAGTATAATTTTAATATCTTGTGTGAGAAACATGCGGAAAGCAGGAAAGGGCTATATAATATTTTCTCATCACAGCGCTTATAGAGTTCAGTCTATTAATCAGTGAACACTGAGGTGTATGGAAATATGTTTCTTTGTTATTCAAAGCATAACAAATTCACACTTCTTTAACACTGTGATTTAGAATAATCAAGCCAGCAGATGTCATGTAATTACATTTGTACTGCTCTTGAGGGGGGTGGATCAAATTCAGCTCAGCAATAGAACAAATAATACAATTGAAGTTCGTATAGTTCCTAGAGATTTGCTCCTACCTCACTAAGGGGGCAGTGTTAAAATGAGAAGGGGTAGATACAGGGCTAGATGCAATACAACAGAAAGCTGCTCTCCATCCCCTCTTCACATTCTATTTCTTGAGGCATATACACAGACATTTCAGTTAAAGAGCCACTTGTATTTTAACACATTCTCTGAACCTGGTGGGAAGCCAGTAATGCTTAATCTCCAGGTGAAGTGGGATTTGGGGGCTGGAGAGACTGTTTTGGCTATTTTTTTTTTCTACTGATTTAGAAGGAGGATTGTCAATTAATTGCCATGATTGATGGAATTTGTCAAAAGAATGACTGTGTTAATTTCTTTGTTTAAAATATGGATGTAACTGTTGGCAAGTTATGTGGATGACTATAGCGTGCGAGGTAGTGTCTCTGAAATCACATGTCTATCATCTAAATCTTCATTATGAGAGATAGCAAAACACAAGTCATAACTCCAGAAAAAATACACAGTATCCTACAGTAATGAAGGTGAGTTAGGGTCACGTTGTGCCAACATTATTCACATTTAATAGTAGTGCATTGTCTATTCTCTGTGAATAGTCCCAATGACTTCAGTGGAACTCTTAATGGCAGGTGGGCTCATGTGAGCTGGGATGCTGCAGTACAACCATCTGTGTCCTCATGGGAGTTAAAATGCCCAGATTGTCTGGGAACCATGGAGCAAATTCTCAGTTCCGAGTTCCACTGCTATATGTAGTTTACCTTGGAGTATATGGACAGTGGCTAGTAAGTTTCTGCAATAGGTAAAAGAAAAAATGTAAACCAGCTTGCTCTTTTTCCCACCCTAAATAAAAAGGTGAAATCTTATCTTTTGGTCTAGAAATTAACACCATGGATTTGTAGGATAGGATAGGATAGGATAGGATAGGATAGGATAGGATAGGATAGGATAGGATAGGATAGAATATAGACTAGACTAGACTAGGCGAGACTAGAATAGAACAGGACTAGACTACTTCAGTTGGCAGGGACCTACAAGGATCACCTGGTCCAACTGCCTGACCACTTCAGGGCTGACCAAAAGTTAAAGCAAGTTGTTAAGGGCCTTGTACAAATGCCACCTGAACAGTGCCAGGCTCGGGGCAGAGACCACCTCTCCGGGAAGCCTCTTCCTTTACTCTCTGGGTAAAGAAATGCTTCCTAAGTCAAGTCTAAATAGCAATCTATATGAAGTGTGAAATCACAGCACACGTCTATCAAATTATCCAGAGCGTATGGCATTGTGTAGATGAAGGCTCTGTTTCAGCTGTATGTTGGCTTACTAAGGACAAGCAGTACTGGCCTAATAAAAACTCTGCTGCTACTAAGTTCCTTCTATGAGATTTTAAAACAAAATTTAACCTACTACAGTGAGTTTGTATAGAGTCATGGTTGTAGTGTTTTTGCAATATGCTTATGAAGTCAGATTTGCTGTCTTGTAGAGACACAGCCTAAGGCAGAGATGGAAGAGCACGCGCAGCCACCATCGCTGGCTGTTGTGGATGCTACCACTTATTCAAAATAGGCCCCAAAGCTGCGGTTAACAACTTTTAATGATTTTTTTTTTTTTTTTTAAATACCAGGTGCATCTAGGTACTTGACTAAAAACATGGAGAAAAGGGACATGCAATAGGAAGAGTGTGATGTTAGTCTACGCTGTTTTCTACTCACCTGTTTTGAGTTAAAAGATAAAGTTCTCTATTAGTTCATCTATATGGTCCATTTGGTGCTTTGAATTTATGAATTTATTGAGCATTTAATTGGGCATAATTTAGTTTGAGGTTTGTGATGTGAAGAACAATTCAGGTGAGACAACAGTGATAAATTAAGCAGCTGGGCCTAATTCTATGTAATTTTTACAGTCATTTCTACTGCCAGAAAATAAGCTAGCAGTTTTTTGCTAAATGGAGTAGACTAGACTTGAACATACATCAGTATAACACAAGTCCTAAATGGGTGTGAAATTCTACCGTTACTTTTTTGTGGTTTATAAGTATTTCATAATGCTGTAAATGGTTAAACAAAGTGGCATAGAATGTCCGCTTATTATATTTGGAGACAACCACTTGAAATTGGAAGTAGATACAAGTATGTTGGAGGACAGGATTTGAATTCAAAATTATTGCAACAATAGCAAAAAATTAAAAAGATTGCATACAGGCCAATAAAAGAGAAGTGAAGGGTGATGTACTCAGGAATAATCAGTTAAATAAAAACAGGATGAGTAAACAATTGCCTTCATAAATCTGAAAGATCAGAGTAGAATGGAGTTCAACCAAGTCATTAGTTGCAAAGAAAAAAAGGAAAACTGCACCAAGATCCCTGAACATCACATATGACATCATGTTTGTATTTCATTCAGTGTTGGTAAAGGCTTCATCTGGAGCTGAATGCCCAGTTTGGGGAATAGCCATTCAAGAAGGAGTTGGCTCAATTAGATGCATTTCCAGCACTGCATATTTGCAGGTTTGACACTGCATCAGGGCTGACATCGGGGTGTGAGGCTGGATTAGAGGATTCCGTGTTTTTTCGATGATTCCATAAGGTTCAAAACCACAGAGAATCATGATGTAATCAAAACACTAAGATCAAACCCAAACCTATAGATTGGATTGTGGTACAGTATATGTGCATGTGTAGTTCTTGACTTCAGACCAGCAGAATTTGACCTATTACTTAAAGAGAAAAAAACTGACCACAGACTGCGTACGGAGCTCAGCCAAAACCACAGCATACACAGAGAAGAAGAAAGGCAGGGAGAATTCAGCAAAAATGCAAACTTTTTATTTTGAAACAGTGTATGCATATAGTGTAACATCATTCATAGCCATTAGTGTTTGTAAAGATTAGCTCGCCCTAGCAACCAGTTCTAAAAACGGAGTGTAGGCTCACACAGACTTCATCATATCCCATCCAGGAGGAAGTGATTTTGTTACTGTGCAGGGACTTCTGCTGTATTCATTACAGCCAACAATATCAAAGAAGCGTGCAGTAGTATGAGATAGCATTTCTTTTTCCATAACATTTCCATAGGTGGGACAGTATAACTAGTAACGTATTCCCTAAGGAGATTTTTTTTAAAAAAGCTTTTTTAAAAGCTCCATCTTTTTTTTCTAGGATGTTCTGTCACTGAGAAATGTGAATAGTTAGAATTGGTTTCTTTCTGCATTACGCTGCACTGCTCTAATTCCCTTCTCTTCACGTATCTTTCTCAGGTTTAAGTTTGACCTGGGTAATGTCATTGACGTGTATACCATATATACCACATACAAAAAAAAAAAAAAAGAGAGAATAACAGCTTGTATCACAAAAGTGCAATGGTAGCTGGCACTGAGATACCAGCAGAGGAACACCAGAGCTGAATGTCGCTTTTTAGCTCTTCTTGTCCACGTCTCTGGGTCTAACAATTACAGGAAAAATTGGTCTATTTCAGGATAGCAAACATTAACATTAATTATAACTTGTGAGATAATTTGTAATGTTTTGTTATTCTTTTGTTAAGTTTCCTTTTGTGAGATACTAGGAACTGAAATGTAATGCACAGCTTTTGAATCTGGACTGCAGCCCTTTCTTTCTATCTTCATTCTCTTTGCAATATGAATAAGCTGTCAGAATGAAAACCGGCATGCAATATAAATTATGTACATTCAAAGACAGACAACAAAATACAAGAGGGGAAAAGGAGGAAGCAGGAAAGAGACCAAAAATTCATATGAAAAAAGCTTTAAAGATTTTGCAAAACTCCCTCCCAAAACTTTTTTAAACAATCAGAAAGGTGTAGGCAAAATGTAAAGGTTAGGCTACAAATAATTACACTGGATATAGCAGTTGGATATAAAGGATGTACTGGGGTGAGAGACGTGTAGGGAAGCAGCAGCATTTTGGCCTCAAGAGACAAAGAAAACCCCTTGTATGTAAACCCAAGATAGGGGTCCCCAAAATGGCCCAAATTGCAGTAATGTGTCCCAGCTGTGAGCTGCCCTGCTGGAAAGGGCACAGGCTTCGCACAGCTGCCAGCCCGAGGTAACTGATGGAACTTCTATTGCAATGCTTGAGTGAAAATGAACTTAACATCTATACTTGAAAAGCACTTAAATCGCATTAAAGCAGACAAGTAACCTGCTCAGTGGCGCCTGAAGAGTGCGCACACCGGATCGCCATCATTCTGGAGCCCAATACGTTACGCTACAGAGTGGGTTTATCCGTAGGTCAGAGCTACCCTCTTTTGCGCTCGGCCACCCCGTTCCCCCGCCGGTCACCCACAGGCATGCCGCGCCGTGGCCGGGCAGGACAGGGCACCGTTGCCTCGGGCGCCGCAGGGACAAGGCCCGGCCGCCGCTGCCCGCAGCCAACATGGCCGCGGCCACCGCCACCACCGACGCGTCAGGCAGGCGCCGCCGCCACCTCATTGGAAGAAGGGACGGAAGTGACGCAGCGGCGGGAGCCCAGCGAAGCGGGGTGGCGGAGACCGGCAGTACGGCGATGAATAGTCGCCTGCAGGAGATCCGGGAGCGGCAGAAGCTCCGGCGGCAGCTCTTGGCGCAGCAGGTAGCGGGCGGCGGCGAGGCGGGACCGGCTGGGCCGGGCCGGGTCGGGTCCCGACCCGCCTTGCGGGCGCTCGAGCGCCTAGGCCCCGCCCTTTCCCCGCGGCGAGGGGGCAGCGGGCGCGCGCCGCCTCAGGTGCAACCGTTCCGCTTAACGGCGGCGGGGTGAGGGGGTGGAGACTTTGTGGTGGCCTCTCGTCGGTAACGGGAGAGCGCGGTGGTGCTGCCGGTGGCCGGCGGGGGACAGGGGAAGCGGGTTGCCGCTCGGTTTGGCCCCGCAGCCTCGGTGGTTGCTGGGCGGGGGCCTCCAGCCCACCTGCAGCTGGGCCCAGCTGGTGGGAGGGTGGGTCGAGTTCAGAGAGTGGCCGTTGGGCTGACTGATTGCAGCTGTGTGGGGGTTTTTAATCGGTGGCAGCTGTGGTTTAAGCCTGCCTTGCCCGTTGTTCAGTTAGGAGCTGAGAACGCGGACAGCATCGGCGCCGTGCTGAACAGCAAAGATGACCAGCGGGAGATTGCCGAAACCAGAGAAACATGCCGGTCAGTGTGCGGCTTCTGTTAGAAATTAGGGGGGGTTAATAGTAATACAGGCCTTTGAAATAGGATGAGATTGTGTTCAAATCTTGCTGGTTATTTAAAAACATACAAATCAGTGGAAGAAAATGCTTCAATTACTCAAATCTGAACTTTGAATAAGGTGAGTAGGGTTTAGTCATTTGCTTCTAAGAGAAGCTTGGAAATTGAGGTTAGCTTTTGCTTTCGATGTTAAAAAGCTACTGTGGAGCAAAACTGAGGTGAAAGTATGCCATCTGTGTTGTCCTCGAGTCCTCATACTTTTGTGAAGAGCAGTTGCAGGACAGTTTAGTTTAAAAGTTCTCATGGAGCAATAGACAAGTCTAGGGCAGAGTAACTAGTGATTATTAATTTTCACATGTAACAGTAATTTTCTTGTGTGAGCAGGCTTAACTTTGTAAATGCACTGCTTTGTTTAAAATAAACTGTACCTTTTAGAACAGAAAAATGAGGAAGCGAGGTATGTTTTCAGGAGTCCTGTGCTTAAGTTGTGCTGGTCTCAAATATGCTGAGAGGAACAACTTCTCATATACAAAGTTTCAAAATCATTTCAAACTTGTAACAGAAACATGTAGTGGAGGCAGATTATGAGAGATTTCTGAAATGTTCTGTCTTGAGAAACTGTTTTATGTGAGGATTTTTTTGGCATGTTTATAGGGCTGCTTATGATACTTCTGCACCAAATGCAAAACGCAAATACCCAGATGAGGGAGAAGCTGATGAGGAAGAGATTGAAGAATATAAGGTACTAAAGAAAGGAAAAAGTTACTTTTTCTCTGGTGTTCACGTGTCTCTGAGGGACTTACATGCACGCACACATATTTTGTAAATAAAAATAAATATGATGTGTATAGATACTTTAAATATGTCTCCCTCAGTGGCATCTCCCTTGATGTCTTCTACTGCAAAGATCTAAGAGAGGGGCCATTGACACTTAGGGGTTCTCTTCAGATACGGCTTTGGTGCATTGCACTCTGCACTCACAGAACCCAATGTTTGGAGGCTTAATTTAGTGCTGCTCCTAGGAGGAGGTAGGCTTAGATGGTAGTGCCCACAGGGAATGGCAGTGTGCCGTGGCTGGCTGTCTTGTGTGGGAAGAAGTGGTAAGATGTGTGTGCGCTTGGGTACGCAAAAAAAAAAAAATCTTGTCCAGAATTTCTTTGTGTCAGAAGAAAAGCTTGTGTTTAGCAAGAGGCACAGGCCATTGGATGAGATACAGGGAGGTTGAGGGTGCCTGTTAAGTGCAAAGGAATGCAATTCTGGATGAATGGAACAAATAAGGGATTCTAAGGATGGAATGGAAGGGAAGTAAGAGGCTTGTTTTGGGGTATGCTTTAAGTATCCAAAATATCCAGGAAAAGTTCAGTTTAAAAAAAAACAAACAAAACCACACAAACAAAAAACCAAACCAAAATGCCTCCATGGTCACTGGAGAATGGATAGTTGTCAGACTCTCACGCCCTTCATTTTTCAGTGCTCATCCAAGAGCATTAGCCAAGATGAGTGGTAAAGAAAGGCACAATTGTGATCCAGCTGTCTTTCTGATGTGCTTTGTGATCTTGTTGCAGCATATATCTTTATTCTCTTTTTTTCTTCCTTGTCCTAATAATGTTGCTTCTGTTGTTAAGTAGCATCAAGGTCAGTGCATTTATGAAATCATGCAGTGTCTGCTGTTCTCTTGGATGCTAAAAATAGTAATTTCTGAAATACGAGGCCTTGGTAGTGTTACATTTGTGTTCAGGTTTATAAATCTTTCTGTAATAATGTCTTATTTTACTTCTATCTTACTAAACCAAAAAGTTAACGTATGCCAGGGTGTTTTTTGATGACTAATTTTTAAAGTCTATCTGTAAGCGGACAGACACTCTTTTTAACATGCAAAGCGTTAGTCTGTACCTCTTGTTTAGCAAGCCAGTTAAGTCACCATCTCAAAGAATAGATTTACAGAGTACATACACTCTTTGTGAAGTGGGGTTTTTATGTTCACTTTAGTCATCAGTTCATATCAGTTTATTTTAACCACATACTTGGTGAAAGAGTAAACAACAGTTTTTTTTTTTTTTTTTTTTTCTGTGAAACATATGTGGATAAGTCACTTCAATTGGCAAAGCATATAAATCTTCTTATTAAGACTTTCTTCATTCGCATGGCGAAGACTTACCCTGAGGTGGGCTGTAACCACTTGCAAGTGGCCAGGGTCTTGCTATATTTTTGAAATTGAAGAATATTTCAATAGTACTAGCTCGGTCCAACTTCAGTTGAGCGGATGAATACATTTAAGAGATTTAAACCCTGAAGTGGAACATCTATGGTGGAGTCATCCGCTTTTTTCTGCGGGCACTGCTAATTCCCTGTTGGCAAGGAGATAAGAACCTCGTAAAATCCCAACTGTATTTATGTAACTTTTGTCATTAGTACTTTGAACTTGTTTAAATTGAGTCTTGCAATGTGAACTGATACAAAAATTTGGATTCTTATGGTATCAAGCCCTATTGGATTGTGTTCAGTACTCTGTAGACAAAAGTAATAATAGGCTTAACTATTAGTGCTACAGACAAATATTGCTAGTTTGTCAGTTTTGATAGGAAGATTAGAGGTAAGTATTTTTGATGTAAAGCGACTTGTATGTCACCCTGACTTGCAGTGTTGGGTTCTATGTGATGGTATCAGTTAATTCTCCTGAAGCGGTTTAAAATTTTTGTGCCCTGACTTCAGGTTTGGTAGAAATGAATGTGTCTTCAAATCTCAACTGCTCTAGCTGGAGCCTGAATACCTACCTGTAATTGCTGGTGAAGATGGGTTACTGTGGGAATGTTGTTACTGCAGTGCAATGTGATGGCACAAGGTCTACAGGAGCAGAGTGTGTGGATGTGGGCATGAAGCCTTTAAACAAATGTAGTTGGGTATTTTAGAGGATTTCTGACAGTTTCTAGTGTTCCAAATTGGAAGTGAAGTGAGCTAATGAAACCTAAATGCCTTACGCTGATGTTTTGAGAGTAAGCTGAACAGTGACAAGTGACTTTTTCATTATATGGGGGAAGTGTGAGAGCATCTTTTGAGATGAAAGATAAAGTATGTTAATCTCGCAGCCATTTAGGAACATCTGATGCAAAAAAAAGGCAATGTTTTTATTTTTTGGCTTGGGGGTTTTGTTTTGGATGGCTTTTTTTTGTTTGTGTGGTTTTTTTTTTTTTAGAAAAGTGTAAATTTATAGTGATGGTTCTTAATAAGCATCAGGCTGTTATGAAAATAAAGGGCAGCAAGGCTGCTTGTTAAACTTCCCAATGGCAGTTTGACTTCTGTCTTGGAGCCTGACTCTGCATTGTAAATCATAGAGGTGGGAGATAAGGGAAGAGATGCATTATTGGCAAAAATGAATAACGGTTATTTTAAGGTCAGAACGTTGAATTGTGGTTCTAAAGAACTTCTACAATACTCTTGGTTTTGTGGAACTGTAACACTTGTACTAGGGTTGGTTGAGCTCCCTGGTCTGTATCTGGAAGTGACAGATAATGGGACTAGACTATCTGCTGCCATTCCCCGGCTTTTCAGTGCCTTGAGAGTTGTGATTGATGCTCCGCCTCTCCCCTTCCCCAGGAGAAACTCAATTGTTTGAACCTGTATAAATGTCTGGTATCAACAGTATTTTGTGGCAAAAAGTTCTGGAGTTTTAACATTTAACATTGTTTGAAGTACAAAAATACCTGTGGTTCAAATTTGCTATCTGCCAGCCTAATTTGATACAGTCCAGTTTTACTTTGTTTCTACAATTAGTGGCCTGCAACCTTGGAATGCTTCCATGCCACTGTTCTGGAGGCTGAGAAAAATCTTACTTGGTTAAATCATTATAATTGCTTAATGTATCTCTAGTCACTTGAAAAAAAAATTATATGCTTGAATATTGTGGGTAGTTCTTCTTTCCCCAACTCAGCAACAATATACCAGATTTGGTAAACAAGGATGATTAATGTACAAGAACCTAGTATCTTGTATTGTTGTGAATCTCATTCTGTCCTTTTTTCTTTGAAAGTTGTTGATGTGGGATTTTTGTTTGCGGCCACAAGACTTTATTTTTTTTTTTTTTTTTGAAGTCACTTATGTAGGCATAAAGAAAACTGGGATGACTCGGAAGTAGGTATCTAACAAGTGCTTATTATCCGAAGGCTAAGATTTAGAGGTAAATGGAAGAGGGGAAACAGGTGTAAGCTTATGATGGCATAAGCAGTTCTTAGTAAAACTCAAGCTTTCGATTCTTTTCTTTTTTTTTTTTTTTTTTTCCCCCTGAATAAAGCTTGCTGCTTGTCTGCTGTTCATTCCTTTTCCCTGTAAACACCATTACTGTTTCTGATTGAACAAAGGACAAAAAAAGATTGTATCTCTGTGAGTTTTTCACCTAAATAATGGGGAGGGGGAATCTGTGACCTATTAATCACAGCAGGAATTTCAGAAGTTCAAAGCTCCAATTTGGAATGAACACAGGGCTTATTTTAAGATTTCAACAGCTAGAGAGGTCAAAATAGGGAGAATGTTTAATTTTTCATTCTGCATTCAGACAGCTTATGTAGCATAGGTTAAACGCAGCAGTATTATTGCAGAGAAGAGGCTTTTTTTTTTTTTGACTGAAGATGTGTGTTGCGCAGGACAAGTTGAGTTCTTTTCTATGAGAAATCTGGTTCTCCATCTTTCCTTTTATTTCTGTGTGTTAAAATGTCAGGTTTTTTAATATTTCAGTCCTGAGACTGCTTTTCTCCTTACATGAAGCACTATATTAACTGATTAAGTTTTATGTTGTAATCAGTGATGTGCGAAAGATCATATGCATCCTACTAAAATGTGGTAGAACATTTTATTTAGTGGTTCTTCAGTTTTATATATATATTATATATACTGGATTATTTCAGGATCAATGGGGAAAACAGAAAGTGACATGAAGAAGCAAGACTGTTTGTTTGTTGCTGTTCTGAGTTCTATGTTGGATGTTGGCAGTATGTCAGTGTGACAGATCTCTGAATTTCAGAATGCTGATGAACAAACAGTTGGTGACACACTAACTAGAGGAAAAAAAATTGCAATACAACTCCTGTTTTTTGTAAATTTTGAGACTATAAAATGGGAATTTTAAAGTTACTTTTAAGGACAGTCCAAATGAAATAGTGGATTGTATCGTGTGCTGTTTCTGCAAAGTGTGGACTTTAACAGATTTATATGGAGAAGATGGTTTCATCTGCTGGGGTTGAAACATAAGACATGATTGAGTGGATATAAAAGTGCAAAGGTTCTACTACAGAAAGACTTCAACAAAATAACAAAATGTATCATTTACCTTAGTCTAAGGAGTGAAATTTGTGGGGAACAGAAATGAAGTTGTACACCTTATAAAGCACTGCCTACAGTGTCAGGGTCCAGAAATGAAGGGGTTTGTACTTTATTCTTCTTTCAGAGGCCTTTTCCAGTAACTCTCCTTATTAATGAGAGAGGAAGACCTTGGGGGTGGGGGGGAATATTCCCCTCCCCTGCCCCCTCCAAAACTGGAGTTGGAACCATTCATGATCTGCTGTTTTAGGAGACTTCTCTTCATAGACAGCCAACTGCTTTCCTTAAGAAGCAGAATGATAGTGAGGAAACAATGTAATCTTGCATATTTGTAATATATGCTTTATTTCTAAGGATGAAGTAGAGCTGCAGCAAGATGAAGAGAACCTGCCCTATGAAGAAGAGATTTACAAAGATTCCAGTACCTTTCTTAAGGTGAGCTGCTTCTGCAATTAGAAGTCAAGTCAAAGTTGGCATGGTTGTGTTGAAGTATTTCTGCAATTGATGGTATTTGAAATGCAGCTTTAAAGGCTGAAATAATTGACTGGAATTCACAAGTATGGAAGCTTCCTGTGAAAGGTATGACTGTAACTAGTGTTTACATTGATATGACTAAAGATCTAGGTCAACTTACAATGAGCCATAGTAATGGTGGGCCTGATTTGGAACTGAAAACACAATGGTGGTCTTGAATAGCATGGCTTATAAAGGCATGTTGAAAAGAAAAAATCGGTTACTTTCTCATGTATTAGACTAACACATGTAAAGCATGTGTGTGTCCAGTTATCTCCCTCTTGTTCTGACTGAACTCCCTTTTGTTCTCCAGGGTACTCAGAGCTTAAATCCACACAACGATTACTGCCAACACTTTGTGGATACAGGACACAGACCTCAGAACTTCATCAGAGACGTTGGTATGTCATAGTCAGTAAATGTTTGAAGATAACTCATTTTATTCAATAGCACTTCTTTTTCTCCCCCTTCTTAATTTCTTACGGTTGCTGGGAAATGTAGATACACATATACTTCACAGTTTTGTCTCTCTGTGTGCATACATATCAATATATAAATTTATATGAATGATTTTAATTTTAATCAGGTAGGACGTGATTATTACCAAGGCTCTTTTTACTTTTAGTTTTATTTGAAAGTATTTAACTTAGATTTTTTCAAAATTAACCTGTTTCAGTTCCAGAAAGTAGATGGGTCTAGTGAGCAGATCTTGAAACCTTTGGAAGTTTGAATAACTGACAGTTCAGCTGTTTCCTGCACTGTATTGCCTCCAAGAATGCACGTAGCATGTAAAGTACGGAAAATACTTAGATTTAAGTCAGTAAGCAATATGGATAATATTTATCAGCTGAATTATGTAACTACTGATAACTTATTAGAAGGCTTAACATATTATTGAGTTTAGAAGATGTTCTTTTTTTAAGTTTACATTCATCCAGCCATCACAGAACTTGTTACTGAAATTGTAATTAGGCCTGAAATTAATCGTTCTGGAACTAAGGTACGGTCTGGTCCTGTTTCCCAGAATGGGTGCCTGGTAGTTATTTGGCTTCTAAAAAAAACAGGACACCTCTCTGCAGTGTTCTGCAACAGTTCTCAGTATTTTATCAAGTTTAAGATTGTCAGGGCAAGTGTGTTGTGTTTATATATGCTAGCCCAACGAGGTTTTGGTTGCCAATTGAGGCAGTTAGTTTGTTTCTTCTCTATATTTTGTGAATGCTTCTGTAAAACACATCTGGATGTTTAGTATGAAAAATGGGCCGTTTTGACTCAGTTACGTCTTTATCTGAAAAGCATCTGTGCTTCACAGTTATGTAGTTGAAATAGTTATATGCTATTCTTTGAAATGAGTATGAAGAAATAGCTCCTGTTATTAACCTCTGATTTCTCTGCTGCATAAAGAATTGGGAAGGGACGGACAAATTGTTATATGAGTGTTAATATGGAAATTAATGTGTCAGCAGCAGTTAGTCTAGACCCTTATTAGAGATGAGGTATGTCAAGTTGCACATTGGTTAGCATACATTTTCTATATGACCATCAAAACCCTGCTTAGGTGCTACTTTGTATTGAACGTGAACCTACAAAAAGCTGTAGGGAAGTAGTGCTTCCAGAATACCTAGTTAAATCTTTTTGAGGTTGCTCTTGGAAGAGAGGGAGAGACCTGTGGGGAAGTCATCTTGGTTGAAAATTCTTTTACATCTGTTGCTTAGTTGCTGATAACTGGCTTCCGTTTCTGCTGGTAAGGAGTATTTGACTTGCACTGGCTGGAAGCAGCACAGCAGTGGAAACCGGAACACAGTGGTGTTTTTAAGATGTTATGTATTTAAGGAAAAGAATGAAAATAACTTTTGGGTGTGTTATGCACATGTAATAAGAGATGAGGTTACATATCAACAACTTTGTTTATACCAGGACAATGCTAGGGTTGGGAGGTTCAGAAGTTTCAATTAAAATAAGGAGGGGGATGAAAGGTGGTGGGGGGGATGGGTTTGGGTGAGTTTTTCTTTTCCTCCATGGATTAGGACCATTTAAAGTTGTAAATTTAAATGAACATAAAGCTTTGTAAATAATTCCTACTAAGGTTGAACTGATACTGCTTGGGAGGTGGGAATGATACCTTTTTGGTTTGTGCTGAGCCTGCTGCTAGCAATAACAAAACCATACAGTCTGTACTTCCTTTTTTGAAGGGGGAATGTAATATACTGAGAAGTTTGCTTTTTTTTTTTGTTTGCTGCAGAAAACCTAATTAGGGTTCTGCCTTTTGCGTTCTGTATGTATGAAAGGTTTGAAAATTAACATAATAAAGCTGTCTAGGAACCCAATAAATAAATATACATGTATTCAAGTCTTCACGACTGACACCAGAGTTCCAAATCTCAATATAAGGGGTGCCTAAGGGAACCAGACACACCCTGGTTGCCACCTTAGAAGTAGTCTTCAAAGGTTAAATAAGACTATTCTGTAAATGAATGTTAATTAGACCTTAATATAAACTTATGGAAGGGGGGGATAACAAAATAACTTGATTCATTCTGGCACTTCTAGTTTAAATGAAAGATTGTTTCCTTCGGATGAAAGGAATTGTGAACTCCTGATCACTCTTGTGCCCTGGAGGAGATTAGAGCATAGACACTACATTCAGTAACGGCCATAAAATTAAGTGGGTGAAGGCAGGAGGCTTTTGTGAAGTACTGAACAAAGAAACTGCTTTGAACGCTTTGGTTTGTTCTAACAACAGTTAAAATAAGGCTAAGTATTAACACTTGGACCTGTTCAGAATACTGGACAATGCTTAACTGATACAGATTTACTCTCTAAGTAGTTGTTAACTTCATGTTTTCTTCTTCTTAGGCTTAGCAGATAGGTTTGAAGAATATCCAAAACTTAGAGAGCTCATCAGATTGAAGGATGAGCTGATATCTAAATCTAACACTCCTCCCATGTAAGTGTTCTTGTGCAAAATGCCTTTCTTCTCCAGACCTGTTTGAAGTTAGCTGTTTGCAAATCTCTATCTTTAGCACCTGCTCAGAATTTACATTTTCTATGTCTGTTTGTATATACAGATTAATCAATTGAAACTTCAGAAGAATAAAATCAGTTTTGTTTTGTTAGTTTAATCTAGATGTTTAATATAGTATACGAACTAGATTTTTTTTCCAGTGTGTGATTATTTAAAGTGTCTAAAGCTGTGGTTCTTAAGACTGAACTGTCAACTGATTGGGCTGCAGGCTTTAATTTGGGTACTAAAAGAAAATCATATGGTTGTAAATCTCATGATACCATGCAGTTTACAATAACAAGAAAAGCTTTAAAAAAATTGGCCTCTTAATATAACCTTAGTTGTTTTTGTAACAGCTCTTTTTGTATAATGTTCAGCTATTATCTTAGTATCAGTTAATCAGATGTTACTGTATTTTAAGACCAAAAAAAGTTTAGGCTGGCTGGAAGTGATTTGTCTTATTAACTTTAAATTACCTCAGAGTTTTTGCTGAATGTTAGACACGGTATAAGCATGCAGCGTGTTACTCCCAGGAATTTGAAAGTATCTGAATGTGAACCTAATGCTTTTAATATACTGTCAAATCTGTAGACAAATCTGTGCTGAGTAAAATAGCATTATTTCATGATAACTCTGAAATAGTTGTCTGAACAACTGAGATACAAGCTGCGAAACTCACCTTGCTATTTTGAAGTTGATGCATTTTGTCATTCTTAACCTTAAAGCACAAATGAGGAAAAAATAATAAACAAATGCTGCCTTCTGGTAACACCTAATACACACTTGTGGAATAATAGTATCTTCCAGACACTGTCTTAGGAAGGGGGTGGTGGTGTTCTGCTCATCAGCTTTTTTATAAGGTTAAAGGTATTGAGGGGACGGCAGTGTAATTTTTTTGATAGTGATGCAGCAGTGAGTGGCAGACAGGTGTAGACGCCAGTCATAAGAGTGTGTTTGAGTGTGTATTTAATAAAATCAACATGTGGGGGAATTATGCTTTTGTCATAGGAATAGAGAAATACATTTCTACTATATGAAAAGTAACAACATTTCCAGTATTCAGAATCTTCTGAACATAGCATATAATAAATGGTAATTCTGAAATTATGCCACTTTCCCAAAGTGAAGCAAAATAGAAGTCTCTTAGCCAGGCAGGGAGTGTTTGCTTCTTAAATGTTAATGTTTTGTCCTATATAGTCCATGGATGTACAGAAAAGTTCAGTGATTCTGTACTAGATATTGTATGGTCTGTGTGGGCATCTGTTTCCTGCTTGCTAAATTAGAATCCTAAAAGCTGTTTATTGAGAGAAAGGCTACTCTTTAAAAAAAACTAATGCAACAGCAGCCAGACTAGGTTAAGTGAGAACATGTTATGTGTTAGTGCATTTGAGCTATATGAACTACACAGCAGGTCCTAATTTGTTACATGGAAATGCTGTGTGGAGTATAATTTTCAAACCACTGTTAAAACTTGTTTAAGCAATCTGTCATCTTTTGTTTGAACAGGTACTTACAAGCAGACTTGGAAGCTTTTGATATTAGGGAACTGAAGTCTAAATTTGATGTGATTCTCCTGGAACCACCACTGGAAGAATATTACCGAGAGACAGGCATTACTGCCAATGAAAAATGCTGGACCTGGGACGACGTAAGTATTTTTCTTGCTGTGAAAAGGATTTCATATATGTATTTCAGCCAATAGTTTGAGGATTTAATTTGATATCAAAATGGTTTTAGACGTGTTTTTTAAGGAAAAATGGTATATGATTTCTGTTTTGTTTTTTAAAGAAAAGTCTAGATTCTTATAAAAACTAAGTTTTATACTGTATGCATGCCTACACTATTTGTGTTAAAAGACTTTTTTTTTTTTTTGAGGAGTTTAATGAATTAAATGTACCTTTTTCTCCTTGATCCTGGTTGAAAAGTTAAATCTAATAATAGTGTATTTTCTCCCTACCCTCAAATTCCATGAGTTTTCTTTTCTGTTTGTTTTTTTTCCATTGAAATTTAGAATATCCATTGTAACTTGAATCCATTGTTTCTTGAAATTCTCAAAGAGATTTTTAAAGTGTACTTCTTAATACGCTGGTCTTCTAGTCAAAAGAGTAGATGAGTATGCTTGAATGACGTACCTCCTTTTTCCAGAGTATTGTTTAGGTAGGAAATTTTAACAATCAAACTAATTGTAATCCTGAGAAGCCGAACAAAATAGATAAATATTACTTGTGGATCCCCCTCCCCCCCCATATTTATGTGTTCCCTTACTGTTTATTCATATCGAAGGTTTTTTTTTTTAAAGCCATGTTGATTTCTGACCCCTTTTTGGGAATAAGGAGAAATCTTAATGTGCACGGTGTGATCTTTTTTGAGACCACTGTTGCTGCTCTTGTTTTATTGTGCTGTAGAAAACATTTAGAGAATTGAGTTAGAGGAAAGGTTTTAAAGTTCTTTCTCTGGTAATGCATGTAGATGCTTGTAAAGAAGGAAACACTCAAGATGTATTGATAAATAACTCCATTCTGTACCTTTAACTTCTTGATAAAGTCAATTCTGGAAAAGCAAGGTGAGGGCTGGAGGCTGTGAAATGCTGGATGTCATCAAGCCTAACTTGATGACACAAAGCCTCCTGCCAACTTGCCCTGTCCTTCAGGATTGAACCAGAGAATTCCTTCACTTGGGCATTGAATAAAAAACTTGTAATGCTAATATCAAATAGCGATAAACTTGCTCTGCTCTATGTATCTACACTTATTAAAAAAAAAAACAATCCAAACTAAACACAACTACCCACAAAAAAACCCACAAGCAAACTAAACTGAGACAACCCCACCCTCGCAACAAAACAGACAATCTGTAATAAAGAGGAACAGCTGATTAAAAAAAGTTTGCATAACCATGGTTCAGGCATATGGGTGGGAATATGCAACTAATAAATGCCTATTATTTAGAGACCCTATTTGAAAGGTACGCAGGACTTCTACATTAGCAGCAAAGTTGTCATAGTATGTGTGGATTCGTAGATTGAAGCAGTTGTTGCTGAGATTTTTTTTCTGTGTTCTATTCAGTTCGGGGGAGGAAGATGATGGTGTTACTTTAAACTAGATGTAGTTTGTCCTTAGGCTGGAACCTGCACATGCATAACTTCAGAAGTGAATCAGGCAAGCTAAAGGATCATGAGAACAAAATAAAATTCAATCCTCCTCTAAGGAATGAATTTGAAAACAAAGGTATTCATGCCTGTGATAAGAGACTAGGTTAAGGAATAGGTAGCTTCTGTGTTAGCCATTCTGTTACATCAGGCAAAAAATGGTGCCTGGCAGCATTGCGTGGAGAAAAAACATTCCGTCCTAACAGAAAAACTGGAAGTGTTGGAGTTACATCCTCTTAGAATAGCTTCTACTGCATTATTTTTCTTCACAGTGGCACTGAATGAAGCTTGATTTGATGTGTTAGCTAGTTACAGATGAATCTTTTCAACGTGTAATGAGTAACAGATGCTTTGCCCTGAAGTTATTTCATCCTGAATGTTACTCATTTGTCACTTTTGAACCACTGTCCTGATAAATTCTTGCTGCTTCTTTCCTGAAAGTGAAAATGGAGAGGATGTCTTTCCTATATAGTAATAGGAATTAACCTGTATTTTTTTATTATGTGTCTTCACATAAGTAACTCCAGGACTGTAAAGAAACAGAGCACTATTGTTCTGTTATTAAAACTTTTTGCTACCAATGCAATGATAAAATGAAGCAGAGGCTTGGGGGGGGTGGAGGGGGGGAGGAATCATGTGGTTTGTATTAGTTTTTTAAGTCTAGAATTTTCTATTCAGATAGAATTTCTGTTAAAAAGAATAAACTGGTTATCAGCTATGTTGAAAACATGCTAAGGTAACTTCTACAACATACTTTCTGGAAAACAATTTTAAGAGGATAGAATGCTATACAGAGTACCATCTTTAATAAAAGTACTTCCTGATGGTTTTTGTGATGCTTCAATGCTTAATAAGTATTCTTCCTAATATAATTGGTGATTTATATTTAATTCAGAAACACTTTTATTACTATTATTATCATTAGATCATGAAATTGGAAATTGAAGAAATTGCAGCCCCAAGGTCATTTGTGTTTCTATGGTGCGGTTCAGGCGAGGGTCTGGATCTTGGCCGAGTGGTAAGATGATATTTTAATTCAATTTATCAGGGAAAGGCTTAAGAGTTTATTTTTATTGTAGACTTTTTCTGTATAGAATTCTCAACTGTAACTGCTGAGAGATGTTTTGTTACTGTGGTAATTTTAAGTGGATTAAATAAATTTAAGTGTATCTGGCGTTAACTATTTAGATACTGCTGTTTTCCAGATGACTCGCTATGAGTATTTATAATTCTATAGGGTCTAGAAAGCTGTACTGCTGTCTTGTTTTTGATGCATGCATGTTGCCATTAGGAGCAGGTTGCCATGTTGAGTGCATTTACAACATTATTTTTTTTTCTTAACAGTTTTCTGCCAGAAATATGCTAGTAGAAAGGTGCTACTATTTCATAAAGTGAGATAAAATTGTGTGCATAGCACTGCTTATTTTCAAAAAACACCTGGAGTTTAAGTAGGTTTGCTCATAGTGAGCTCTACAAAGTTTTACTTCCCTATAAGATCTTGACGTTTTAGAGTAGTCTTTCTGTGTGTCAGGGTAGCACTGCTTGTGTTGGGGATGGTGGAATAATAATTTCCAATTGGCTCTTGCTGTGTTGAAACATTCTGTGCTTAGTTTGAGCAGGGCTTTCTATTAAAACAACATGGCCTTTGTTAAAGGACAACATGTGGTTACTAATCTGTTTGCTTTATGTGCTTTATGTTCTGAGGTTGGTTAGAGTAGCTGTTTAGGACAGATTGATTTTAGTCATAGACATATTTGTTGTAGCTGGACTGTTCTGGAACACAGCAATAGCCAAATGAGCTTGCATCCTTAATGCCCAGTTTCCTCCCTTTCCAAGACTACACTTAAAGGAGTTAAGGATTAAAGTCATGTAAGTTTTTGGGGGTGTTTTGGGGTTGTTTGGGTTTTTTTACAGATGAAGGAAAAGCCCCAAAATGGTAGCAGCAAAGGCTTTTCACTATTTATCTTTTCGTTCATAGAATTTTAGATGTGAAAAACTGCCAGAGTGCAGGTATTGGTTGAGATGGGACCAAGGCAGCTTGTCACTATGTTGTTCAGACTGTTTTTCATTAAATTTAAATGTCACTAGGTAAAAAGTTCCATGGGGGATCTGCTCAGTGATATGTAGACAAGTTGATGTGCACTTAAGCCTCTTGTTTGGTTTTTTTGGAGGGGGCAGCTTGACAAAACATAGTACAGTCATGCTAGTAAACTTTCATTGATCTGTGACAAATTTCTTTTCCAGCTATGCTCTAAGAAAAGTCAAGTACCTAGATGAGTGTTCAGTTTAGGTTACTTAAGTTTTTGGTGTAGTGTGAACTGTTTCATCTGTCTCTATATAATATTTAGTGTCTGCGCAAATGGGGTTACAGAAGATGTGAGGACATCTGTTGGATTAAAACGAATAAGAACAATCCTGGAAAGACCAAGACTCTAGACCCTAAGGCTGTTTTCCAAAGGACCAAGGTAAAGGTTTGGCTCAATTTCTCCTCTGTTCCCATCCTGGCTCTTCATGCTAATGAAACACCTGGTGCTCCACAACAGTTGGTGACCTGCTTTCAGGAAAGCAGACACGAGGACTTCAGAGTTCTGTTCTGCAAAGTACATTATATGGAAATAAACATATTAATAGGATGAATGATGAACTTCTGTCCCTTCTTGACTTTAGTCAGTGTGAGGTATAGAAGGGTTTATCTATATTTAACACTGCTTGGTAAATTCCTGTTATAGTCCTTTCAATGTGATACTCATTTGAGCCTTGTTAAAATGCAGGTAACTGAGGAGGGTGCACAGATTGATGGAATCGGAGTGAAATCCTGAGAGGGAAAATGGAAACTGAATAGAAAATATTGCTGTACGTCGCGATGTTTTTTAATTCTGGGTTGTTTCGGTTATGGGTGAATGGTAAATAAGCAGCCTATTAGCAATACCTTTTGTGTACAGTGCAAGCTCCTTTCCAGATTAGAAAACTTGCAGACAGACCAACACCTGTTGAATGGAACTAAACTTAGCAGTAGAATTTGACTAAATTTAATGTCAAAAGAAGTCTTTGAAACTGTAGCTTATAAATGGACGTGGTCATAAAAAATAATTCTGGCTAATGGTTCTAAATAGACACGTGCAGGTATGTGCCCAGAGTGTGAACCAGATGGAGGATTGTTAGGGAGCACAGCTCAGTCAGCATCTCCGGATTTTGGAAGATGACTAATGCACAAGTGACAGAATCAGTCAGCTTGGTTTTTAAATTGAACAGTTTCTTAGGGATGTGTTGTGGAGGATGCGGATTGAAGAAGGTGCGGAGGAAAAAAAGTATTCTGATTGAAGAGACCCAAATGTATGTTATTCAAAAACTTAGAATAATGTAGGTAAGATTAATAAAGAATTGTTTTGGGTATATGTGGGTGTGACTGTGGCAGTTTTACTGAATACGCAGAGTTGGCTGACAATTTAATAATTTAAAGTGTCATTAACCTCAGGACACATTCGACATTTGTTAATCATTTGTTAGTATTAAACATCCTCAACTCTGTCTCAAACTTGCCATTTTTTAGGAGTATAAACTTTCACTTAAGATATCTCGAATCTTTGATTTGCATTTACATTAGTTTGAAGTTTGTTTGAAAGTGTGTTGTATTAGTTATAAATCTTTCTAAGTATAAATAATGTATGTTTATTGCTTATAGTATTGCAACTATGTGTAGCTCGCTCTTGAGGGAGAGGTTAAAACTAACACAGGAGGATTTGGGGGGGACTTTATGTCTTTGTTTAATGGAGGAGAATAGTTTCTGGTATTAAAGAATTTTTCTGTTTATTGAGCAAGGGTTGGGCTGAGGTCACTATTTATGATAAACATTGAAAATTGACCTAGCTTATTTTCACAAAATAAATAGTCTGTTGTGCAAGACGTATTTACCGATGATTACAACACCAAATGCTATCCTACTGTGTTTAGTTCAGGCATCTCTCTGGACAGATGCTTTATGCTGTGCCACCTGTTATAGAATCTAAGGTACTAATGAGTGACATTCTATGTATTACAAAAATAAAATGCTTTGGATAGTTCTAAAGACTAGATTTACAAGGCTTTGCTTGATGGGTAATTTGCTTAGCAGTATCCTGCCTCTTTATTCAATTAAATTTAAGGTCTAAAACCCCTGTAGCTTGGATACAGTTGACCAACTGCATAGATTTGATAGGTCACCTATTCTGCCTTTCATATTATTCGCTAAACTCTTAAAACTCATGCCAAAAATCTGGACGTGATTATGTACTCTTGTCTGCAACATTTTTTAGAGCCATCTGGTGGTGCTTAGTGAATCAGTGTTTTATGATACTGGGGAACATTGCTCATCTGAGCTTAGTATTCCCAGAAACAGAACTCTGAAATGAGTATGTAGAACCCTCTTTTCATCCTGTACCAATTGTGGTGATTCCTCAGTCACAGAGTCTACATACTAGTCACTTAAATTGATCTACAGTGTTTTAGAGGAAAGGAAAGCAATGCATATTATAGTTAAAGAACATTTTTAGTGCTGATGGAGTTGACTGAGAGTGCATTGACAGCTTGATAGTGGTTTTACTTTTCTGATGCAGTGATATCTTTTAGAAAGGAATCTGAGGGTGAAGGCTGCCTTTATAACAGAGGTACAATATGAAAAAGTACATCTTATTTTCGCTGACTGGCTGTTTTGTGACTGAAAACTTTGGAAATCAATTTGTATGAAGAAAGTTGGGATCAGAATGCTGATAAAAGTATTAATTGTAATTAATAACTACTCCCTTACTCTTGCCATCACATTGTGCTCTCTTCCTTTGTGATGATTTCTCAGCATTTCCAACTTCAAGCTCTGACTTTGCTGTAATTGAAGAAGTCCAGATATCTTATTTCAGCCTCTAGTTTAGTTTTACCATTTGCAAGCCAGACAGCTTACACTGCTCTCTGCTTTGTTTTCAAAATGCTCTTTTGGTAGCTCCAGCTTGTTCTGTTGTCCTAGTGCATGCTACAGACTTTTCTCTGTATGAGAGTGGGATCTGCTCTGCCTAGAATTTCCTTTTCTCTCCACTGTACTCAAACCATGGTCCTGCAGCAATATGTGACAGCTACTCTCCTGTGTGCGTAGGAGCACTGCCTCATGGGCATTAAAGGAACTGTGCGTCGCAGTACAGATGGTGACTTCATCCATGCTAATGTTGATATTGACCTAATCATCACAGAAGAGCCTGAAATTGGAAACATAGAAAAACCTGTAGAGATTTTTCATATAATTGAGCATTTCTGCCTTGGACGACGACGTCTTCATCTTTTTGGAAGGGACAGTACAATTCGACCAGGTAACTGTTATGTTTATTTTTGTCAAATAGATACATTGTAATTTACTTTAATAACTGTCCTCCATAATCTAAGGCCAGTTGACAGGTTCTGATAGAAGCTGAGACGATAACGGCTAATCCTAATACGTGATTCTTCTGCCAGGACTTGCATCAGCTGAATAACTATGTATTTCTGCATATAACCCCATTTCCCCCACCATGGGATTATGATACCACAGAAAGCCAGATAAGCTTTTTTGTGACTTTTCTGTAGTGGAAATCTAGTCAGGAGTGAGAAAATCTACGGGATGGAGAAATTTCCCAGGTTTCCTACCCTCCCATTTGGATAACTAACCAGCCTAATGTTCAGCAGCTGAGGGATTGTTGGCATCAACTTGACAGTTCTCCCAACACTGTGACAGTAGCAAAGTGATTAGTGCTATAGTTAATGTTCTCCCCCTCGTGATCAAATAGCAGAAAATTGTGCTAGAACTAAAGATCTCGCATGCGTGTTTTCTAGCCAGAATGTCTATCTTGGGGTTAATCCTCAGCCTGTGTTCCAGGAGTATCATGTACAACCCTACTAAGTGATATTACAGTTGGATTATAATTACTATTATTACATTTGGGAGCAAGAGCAAGTAACAAATCCAGTTTAACACTGTTTACTGTTAAGTGTTGGTTTATAAATATTCATTTTAGAAGTAAATACTTGCTCAAACAGTAAGGCCTTTAACACGTTTGTTTTCTCCACGTTATCTTGATTTGAAGATAAATGCTGACATTATTCAGTATTCTGCTGGAATACTGAAATGTATAATTTCTGTCTGTTTTGGTTCATATTCTGAACATTTCCTTTCTGTTAAACTTTAATTTTTGGACATAATACTGAAGTGAACACCACACTAGCTCGAAAAACTGGAATGTCTGTATCATGTGCAAGACAGAGTAGCAGAATTCTCTGCTTGTAAAATTTATCAATGACCTTAAAGAGGTTTCCAGACACGTGTCATAGGTCAGACAATAGATCTCAAGGAGATACTTTTTTGGTTCATGTGAAGATCCGTCTGCCACAAAACAGTGTTGCTTGGAAAGTTTATGACAACTATCTTCTTTTTTCTGAAGGTTTTTTTTTTTAACCAATGTTTTTGACTGTTCATGTGTTTAATTCATCAGTGAGTATAACGAAATTCAGTTGAGATTTCTTTTTTCTCCATGTGCCCTGTGTTTACGCTTCTCGGAAGCATGTTTTCTTTCTCTAAATTGATTTTAAATCCCTGTGAGCTTAGTGCTGGTCCTGTTGCCAGGATCTGAAGACCCAGTGTCTTACACTGGATGCTGCATCTGGCATGATAAAAAAAAATCTGTAGAAATATATGGATCAGATTGAAGGTAGCTGCGTTTTTTGTTTTGATAGTTGGGCCTTTCAATTTATCATGCATGAGTGATGAAGGACTTTCTCTGCAGGAGAATACAGACAAGAATAAAATCTGTTTTAACACCATCTTAAAAGACTTTTATATCCATTGTCAGTGACATTTCTGCCCCAAAGCCTAATGTGAAATACAATTCAACAGTCCCGTTTCTTTCAATTACCAATGACTGCCTGAATTGACAGACTTTGTACCTCACGTTATGGATAGTGTAGCAATACTTCGCATACTGCTGGATAATGTGGGTGCTGGTCTCTGCACAATTTACGGTAACAGCATGTCTTCAAAAATCAGTGTGTGGGTGAGTGAGAGGTGCAGGGGCTATAGCTGTACTTGCTTTAGGTTTGTTTAGCAGTTTTGTGTAACACTGTTTTCCCCTGAACAGAGAATAATTGTTTGGATGACCGGAGAAGGGGATGCAAGTCCATCTATGGCCTGGATTGCTGCATGTGAATGCCAATACTTCTGATATAAAAAAAAAAATTGCTTATTTTTTATTGGAATAAGATGTATATCAGTATATAAATTACCCTAATCAATTTCAAGGTGGTGTTTCTCTCTTGATCCTATGACTGAAGTAGTGATTATTGGCCATTCCTATTCTTTGACTGGCCTTTGGCTTGAATTTTAATGATAATGTCAGTCTTAATTCTCTTGGTTATGTGTGTGTGTGTGTGTAGGGAGGCTGTTTTGGTTTGTAGAAGGACATTGTCAGGTATTACTTCAGTGCTGTTGTAGGTGAATTCTTATACGTTAAGACGTATATATTCATGTATCACAGGGTCATGTTAGTCTGATTTAACTGTTGTGTTTTTTAAATTTGGTGGTTGCTCTGGAATTGCAGTGTATACTTTAAATCCTATAGTCATCACAGATCCTCACTTTTAAATGGGCAGGTAGCAAGGTGAATGTTATGTATGTTCCCAGGGTAAAGAGAACAGTGTTAAAGAACTGGTTCCAGAGGGGCTGGAGGGGGAAAGGGGGAAGTTCAGTGTGAATGTTCCCATAGACATGTATAATTAAGAAGAAAAAAAAAAAAAAGCAGCCCTTAAAATATCAAACTAAAATATTAACTTTTCAACAACTCTGGCTTTCCCAGAGGTGACTTTTTGATTCCTTTCAATACAGGTGATGTGTAGATAAGTGTCTGTCCCTGTCATTTGACTGTTCATTTTATAGGAAAAAGACAATAATGGCCTTGAAGCACGAAGTTTCTTCTTGCTTTTGTTGACTCTGGTTTTGTTCCCTAGGCTGGCTGACTGTAGGACCCACCCTCACAAACAGCAACTTCAATGCAGAAACGTATTCTTCATACTTCACAGCTCCAAATTCCCACCTGACCGGCTGTACTGAAGAGATTGAGAGACTTCGGCCTAAGTCACCACCACCCAAGTCCAAGTCTGACCGGGGTGGTGGTGCTCCAAGGGGAGGAGGAAGAGGAGGGACTTCAGCAGGCCGAGGAGAAAGGGGCAGAGAAAGGAACAGAACTAACTTTCGGGGTGAGAGGGGTGGCTTCAGAGGAGGACGTGGGGGTACCCATAGAGGAGGCTTCCCCACCCGCTGATGACTGTTGGGTAATCGCTTCTTCCCCCGGTTATATGCCTCACCTCTGAATCTTTTTCTTAGTCTTGTTTTTGTTAAAGTGAATTATTCTGGGAACTCAAAATACATGACTTTTTAAATTGTTTTTGGTGCAAGCAGTTACAGATAGTCTGCCTTCCAGTGACCAGCCTGTCACATCACCTCACCTGGCAGCACTAAACTCAGCCTCCTGACAGCTTCTATTTGTCAAAGCAGAGAGCACCATCTCTTCAAACCATGGATACGACTGGTGAGGATACTTGCTCTTCCCTTATGAAACTTGTAAGTTGTGGGCTTTATTAACTCTCAGTTTCTCCACAACATGGATTCCTCTTCCTTCTTCAGAGGTTCAGGTTTGGACTGACTTGGATTAACATGATGGAGTGGGCATGAAATGCAGTTCTGAATTGCATGACCATAGCAGGCTTACTCTCTTATTCATGGAAGAAAAAGTGCTGTGTCTATATTGACACCTATTTTAACTTCTCTGAAACAAAGGAGCAAATTGAATAAATAGAATTCTATTTTTTCTTATTTGGTTTAAATTTCCCAAATTATTCCTGGGAATAGGGAACAAGTTTCTTTTTCATTTGTGGTGTATATGCACTCACTTTTCATGTCTGTAGTGGGGAGGGTGGCAATTCTGTGCAGTTGTGTGTTGTGCTTCACGGAAAGCAAGTTGTGCGTTTATACATGGTCCAGAACTTCTACATAGGTCTGGATTGCTTCTTGAGTAGGCATTTTCACCCAGCATCTGCTCATAATAGCCTTGTTCTTTGGTAGGGAAAACCAGTTTTATTGCAGAGCAATTGCAATGTAAGTAGTAGAAAGACCTCGTTGGAGGTCATATTGCAAATGTGAGGCGGTGTTGTAAGAGCAAGCACTTCCTGAAACTAATCACCTGGATAATGAGGGCACAGTAATCCAACTGAGTGTTCGGCTTTGCCTGTGGAGGTTACGTGCATTGGAAGACGACTCTTGGTGATCCACTCCAGAGAGCAGTGTGAAAAGAAAGCGATTCACTGTGGTATGTACAGTACTTGATAGACTGAACAAACGTGGCTGTTGAAGTCTCAAAGTCTTAAGTGTTGGAAAATTGGCTTTTAAGTCTTATAATGTTTCTCTATTGAAGCCTAGCTTTTAAATAATTGTCCTGTAAAGTAGTGGATTATTAAACTTGTTTATCAAAGCTAATGTTGAAATATTTTTCTTAATATTTTGTGGGGTTTGGAATTACTCAGTTTTACTCTGGTTTCTTCCCTACTATTGTAAAAGAGCATGCAGTAACTGTTCTTTTGGGGCATGAAAGCTTAGCACAGAAATTTTTAGGGCCTGGTCAACTTCGTGGCCTTGGTAGGATGCTTGCTAACGGACTGCTACAGTGCAAATGACTTGCCCACTGTTTACATTCTGTTTCTTCCTGTGTTACATTTGCACATCTGAAGAGTGACTGGATTTCGGGAGGGGGTGTTTTAAGGGTTGTGCTCATTTGACCGTCAGTGACGTCTGCCAAAGACTACTTGGAACAGCATTTAATAAAAGTGATGGGCCACAGTAAGAAAACTTTTTCCTGATTTTGCCCTAATCATGTTCTTACTCGAAAAGTAAATACCGGAGACACTTAACCTTAGGAAGGTTGTTTGTGCCAGTGACAAATCTTCTTTTTCTTTTCTTCTCAGTAAGTAGAAAATGTTAATTCCCATTTCCCCTTTTTAATTATATGTCCATAGCTGAAAGTTCAATGCGTCGCTACTCTTAATATGGAAGGTTAGGCTACATGGAAGAGAAGCCTCAAAAATAACCAGTTGAGATATGCATCTGTACCAGTTCGCAGAAATTGGGGTGCTGCTCAAGACTTCAGTGACTTAGGAAATTATTACATGTGGTCTTGTAAAAAAAAAAAAAAAAAAAAAAAAAAAAAAAAAAAAAAAATCCTACCAAATAAATCCCTCTTGAGAGTGCAGTTAGGTTCCTTTTTTTCTCCCTCAAAGCTGAAATAGCTGAAGTAGTGTAAGGAAAAAAAGAATACTGCTCCAGAGAGAGTGTTAGATTAGATCTGTGTGGATGGGCCAGCTTCACAGGGAAGTATAATATACATGTTGTTAATAAGCGACTGACCGTACTTTTTTAACTGAGGTTAATGGACAAGGAAACAGAACTTTCTCCGTGTCCTCTATGAAGAAAGATACCTGCTGGTCGTAATCTGAAGGTGGTGTTTCAACAGTGATAGATTGCCTGTAAAGGTAAGACAGTAGTGCATGGGTGCGTGCACCCAAAGGCTTGGTGTTGTGTGGTTGTGGAAATGACACTTAGAAAATACTGTAGTAAGACACTGTTCACCCCCACCCCTCCACCCCCCCCAATTATATAGTAAAAACATCTGGTCATCTTTTTAATCACTGTTGATTTGGACCATATCTAAAGTGGTGTTTAGACATTAAAAGCTTTTAATTTCATTACTGCTTGTCAGTTAATTTCTCAGTTGTAATGTTTTAACAGAAGGAAGAGTATAATGCTTATAATCAGTGAACTGATGAGTATTTCATTTACCACAAGTAAATGAATATTTATTTGAGCATGCTGTCCTTGAAGATAAAAAGCTTAACAAGTTTCTTCCTTTCCAATTTTATTAAATGCATAATGCCACCAATCTGATTTGGAATGCCTGCCTAGATCTTGTTATGTCTTTGCATTCTAGAAGAGGTTTTTGCGGTACTTTGACTGTCTTACACCCTGTATGAATTAAGTGAGGGATTTGACAGTTACACTGATAAGATACTCAGGATGTCTTGGCATTTAGTTTCAAAGGGATTTTAAGACATTGGTCAACGTAAATCATTGTGTGTAAATCCAGCCATCAGGCTGAGAATTCTTTCTGCTTTCTGACACTGCTGGTTATAGGAAGTTGGTTGAAAGGCTGTTATGTGCTGTGTGTGTAGGTTAGTGGGCAATGCTTTCGGGGTTTTGAGGTTCCTCCCCAGCGCAGTGTTGCGAACACAGGTTCATTCCGTATGTTTGCAGATACAGGATGCTTTCTTCAGTGGAGTGGAATTTAGGCTGCAAACTAAAGAACAATTTTGATCTGAAAATGGAAGTTAAATGCCATTAAGTTAAGGGATTAATTTTGGAATACTCAGATATTTTAAAATCCTTGGCAGGAGATGGAAATATCCAGAATGCATTCTGGAAAAGAATAAATGAACGCTTCAAGCCCATTACACTGAAAACATCTAAAAATTCTTGTTTCTTGAACATGTCTTTTTAAGGATACATTGAGTAACTGAAAGTGATTGATAATGAGACCCACTGTTTCTGTATATAGTAGAAAAAAATGATTTCTCCTTCCAAAATTGGTAACGTTGGTGACAAGTCCATTGTTGTAGTAGAAATCGCCCAGTGCAATGGGATGAAGGTCAACTTAGTAATGTGGAGGAAAGCTTAATAATCCTTTTTTTAATAGGGTCATTCTCATGGATGAAAAAGCAAGCAATAGGTAAGTTCTGTGGTGAAACATGAAGTAAGTTTAATTATTACAGCAATTAAAAACAAAAAAGGGGGGGAGAAGCCTAACTACTCTAGACTAGTCAACTACTGTTGACTATTACAGCCCTGCTGTTTATGCTGGAGACAAGAACTGCACTTATAATACATCTGTGTGACAACTGTTATGATTACTGTAAGAGCTGCTGTGTCAATGTGTGTCTACATCTTGGTGCTAGTTTAGCCATTATGATACATAGGAAAAATTAACTGTGTGAAAGGCTGGATCTCTGATGAATTAGCCATGCAAGTATGAAGAGCTTTGTCTTACAACAACTTCATTCTGAATAGCATCTCTATGCCTGAAATCCTGCTTTCTGTAGGCTTTGCACAGGTAAGGGACGTGGATGCTTTGCATTAGAATTCTAGGTGTAAAACAGGTTGCCCTAAAGCAGCTGGTCAGTGGTGCTTGCATGGCCGGAACTGACCAAGCAGAAGATGCCCATGGTTGCAGTGTAGACGTGATCTTCTGGCCATTGGCAAACTCCATGGAATAACAGAAGGAAATGGGTTCTGAGTAAGCCTTACTATGGGAGAACAGCTGCATCTTCCCATTTCCTGACTCAGCTGGTAAGTGATTTTTCTAAAACAGTTTGCTTGTGAGGCTGTTTTGGCACATTGGGGACCTAGTTCGAGCAAGTTGTCTTACCGTAACTGGGGGTGATGCTAACAGTGGAAACACACTGAAAACTCTAACACCAGATAAGCTTGCTGTCGTTAAAGTCAGAGTAGAAGGTGGCCTATGGTGGTCTTTACTTTACCTATAGTGGTGGATGCATGGCATTGTTTATGCTGTGTAAGAATTATTGTTGCTAATTTAACTTTGCCATGCTGCCTGGCTTCTGAAGTCAGCATAACAAACTTTTTATGTTGTCTTGCTGTGCTTCTAAGTAAAGGCAGGAGGAAGAGTTGCATGAACCCTTTCCATTGTTGCCTTAAACACCACCCTCTAGTGACCTGGGGTACTAGTTTTAGGTGCTACTGATTAAGAGGTGTTGGATACCTTGAAAAAAAAACAACCTTGGAGGACTTAGTATATGGAAGAATAAACACACACGATTATAATTAATAATTGCTTATTTCTTTGCACATAGAGTTGCTGGTGTCATTTGACAAAGTACACTGATTTGGAATGGCAACAAATACTTTTTACAGGGTAATTAAAAAGTGCTTGTCTTGGCAGCTGAATTCAGTCCAAGGATCCTTTTGTAATATAGCCACTTACTTTAAGAGCACTCAGTCAATGCACAAGGATACAACTGTTTTGATAAGCTTTCAAACCAGAAATACGCATCTTGACTGCTTGTCTAGGATATTAAAGTGATTAACACTAGGTATTGACACTAACACGTTTAAAGGCACTTTTGGGTTTTTTTGAGGCCCAACTCTTACTTACCCTTACTTTTTAAAGTTTTTTTTGCTTTCTTTGAAACACTGATTTTTGTAGCAATAACTTTTCAAGTTTGGAAAAGTGCAAACCTCACGTGCAGAGGCATTGGTCCTAAAGATACAAACAGACTGAAGTATCTGAGGTAAACAGCTCTTCCAAAAGACTCTGGCTTTCTAAATTCTACCTTAAATATTGATAATAGTGGAGGCTTATTTTTCAATGTGGTGACCGTTTGCATAAATCGGTCACGTGAGGGGAGGTCACTGTAATAAAACTGGTATTAAACAAGAGGTTTTCTTTTTATAGCACCACAAATAACCTTTGGTTAATGTGTCAACTGTCTTACAGTTGACCTGCCACTGAAATTTTGAGGGACTGAAGTTGTATTGGGAATATTCCAGTTAGCAAGTATACTAAATAAAACCTAACATCTTCCATTTTGAAAATGTAATTAAATACTATGCTAAAAGTTAATTGTTGCCTTTAAGACTAGAGAATTGTACCATAATTGAATGGCATTATCTGCCAAACTTACTTACCAAAAGGATTGTTTAATCACTGTTCTTGGACTGTGGTCCATTTTTGTTAAACTTACTTACTCAAGTCCAGTTATAAGCTGAGGCATTTTTGTTTCCTTGGTAACCCTGCACGTGGAAGGTTACCCAGAGCTGTTCTGTAAAAAGTAATGCTTGGCCCTGCCAGGAAAAAAGAATTACTCTGTAGAAATAGCTTTACATAAAGGACTTGATGTACTCATTGAACTAGATGATTACTGCAAATCTGATTCAACTGTATGTCCTCACTTAGAAAAAGCAATGTTTTGTATTTTTTTCCTCTTCTGTATAGATTTTTAGCATCTTTCCTGGCTCTTGTACACCTTATGATTAGCAAAAGGAATAATTAAAGAGGTTTCTAAATTATATTTTCATAAATGCATACCATATGCTCTTAAGCGTTGACAGTTTGAAATCTGGCAATTCACTTGGATAAAGAGTCAGGACTCCCAGAAGATTAATACCTGAGGGCAGAACTTCCTATTCTACAGCTTAATAAGTAAGCTAAATACTTAGTGAGAGGTTGTGTGACATGAAACTGTACAAGAAGAGCACAGAAAAGGCTCACTAAAAAGCACACCAGAATGCCTGGGTATAGTGGAGCTGTGGGCAGCCTTCAGGCACCAATGACTGTCCCTCTTGCAAAATCAAAAAGAACCTGACAACTTATACTTGAGTTTCCTTAACTGAGCAGCTGGCAGATCTCTTTGTGAACACAGCATAAGAAATCCACGTAAGAAGCTCCTCCATAAATACTCTTGTCTTCTACTAGGAACTGTCGGAAAAGCATCTCTGGCTGTTCCCGTTGTTTCACTATGATCAGCTGAAAAGATGAGACAGGTTTTTAGGATACAATCATACTAAATGGCAGTACAGTTTTCCTGTATCTATTACTGTATACTGGGGGGTGGGGGCAGGAACCCCCAAACTAATAGATCTCCACATTTCAGTAGCTGCATTTACGAACACAGGGGAGAGAGAGAGTGGTGTTAATTAAGGCTTGCAGAATAAAATTGTAACGCTTAGACTTGACTACCTCTGAAAATCGCTTGATTAAGAATTAAGCACCTTTTGAGATGCTTGTGCCTACAACGCATGCTGGAACTCACTGATGTAATGGAAAATTCCTGATGTGTAAAAAAACTTTTAGAGCTACCCATCAGTTTTGTAAAAGCCAGTAGTGTTCTTTTGAACAGGTATGCCAAATGAGTTGAGGGAAAGAAAAGTCTTACCTTCATAGTGTAGGGCTTTTGGCTCTGCATGTGCTCCAGTATTGACTTAAGTTTCTTAGAAAGTGGATTGTCCAGGTCAGGCAGTGATGTCTGTTAGAATGAGAGTCACATCTCTTATGAATGCATAGAAGATTAGCTGCTGATATTCATGATGCAAGTTACTGTGCATTTCATTCCAAACTGGGAAATGCCCTCTCCTTCACAAAAGTGTCTCATCTGTCTCATCTTAAAGACTACCTGGCTAAGCCATTTTTCAGTTAAAAATAATCATTATATGAAAATTAATTATCAGGAGAAATTTTAACTATTGCAGAGTGTTTTGTTCCAATGTTAGCAGTACACAATCACTAGGACTTTAATATCTGCAACAGCAAGAGCTTAAGAACGTCTGAAAACATTGTGCAAGCTTCTCACCTTTAAGTGTGCAAAGTGTTAAAAGCTTAAAGTTTTATGTATGTTAGAACACTTCTGGTGTCTTAACACCTTCTGCTGGTTACCTCTTTTTGCTTCTAGTTGAATGACAAAAAAACGCCTCACTTGTTTCTGATTAGCAGTCCGGTCTTAGCTAAAATATAAATTCTAAAAAAGGGACCAGTCTCCATCTACTCACAGCCTCCGTGCTGATGTGTGCAAAGGATGGCACATTGAAGAACCCTTGGATGAGCTCTGGCGGCACACTGACTCCCAGCCATAGGAACATATTCAGACCGTTGGCCAGAAGGAATGCCCCTCCTTCTGAGAGACGTTCCTCGGAGCAGCGGACAGCAGCTGGGATAGCATCACTCTGAAGATCCAGGCTGTGCTGTGGGACAAAAATACGCAAGAGTTGTAGACCTGGTGTCTTCAAGGTGACTAAAGCTCTAATTAGATACTGAAAAGTAACTATTGAAAGGTTTAGTGTGTCTTAGTGGTTGCTTACCATATTAGAGGAATTAGAAATCAAATCTCTTCTTTTGCATTTAATGCACTGTGTGCAAAGGAAGACCTGCCGTAAGTGGGGAGACACGAGCACACCAGTGTTGATCTTTAGTAAAGCTGACATCTTTCATTAGCCTGGGCAAAAACCTTGTGCGGTGAGATTCTTAGAGGATGCTGATGTCAATGACTGATAATGTTACCTCCCCATTTTTCTGTTAAACTAGAGGTTCTACCCTCTCTCCTCAATTCAGTTCAACTAGCAACTACAACACAGTAAAAATGTAATCCAGCATGGCAGTACAACACTTGCCCAGCAGACAGACTCTTCTGCATCTGCACAATTATGAAATCACAGCATACTAAAAATGAGAAGATATGCAAAGAACATACTCACAACTGGCAGAAGCTGGGGATAGAAAAACAACTGCGTATCAGCTACCCCCATGGACATGACCAGCTGCCGATGGTATGCTCTCTCGTCAGTTGGAATTTCTGGTCTGCCAACCAGCACGCAGCTTTTCAACAGGCAGTTCATGTACACTGGCAGCACCTTCATTGCATCAGGAAGGATGAGCTGAGAGGCAGAGACAGATTGTTACTTCATATATGCTGTGAGCTGGTGAATGAGAGCTGGGCTTTCAAACATTTAAATAAACCACTGCTTGTTTCCTTTCATAAAAAAAAAAACAACAAACTAGGAAAAGTTTTTTATATGTGCTGTTTCAAAACAGATGTGACAGCTCAGAATGGTTAACGCATTTAATAAGAATCCAACAAAAATTATTTGTCCTACAGCCTGTAGTTGTGTCATCTTGGATGCTGTCATCGCCCTGTAACCTATGCTTGTTTTTAGGTACTAAATTAAAGGGGAGTCACATAGGAAAAGTGGGTGTTTTTTCTCTGAACAATTTAGGAGGGAAATGAAAGTCCACTAGTACATGTCTCTTTGGTATTGTTTCTAACATATTTGTCTTGACTAACATTAACCAGTTAATTGCCCAGGCTTTTGATTATTGGAAGCATTGCATGGTATGTAAAAGCCTTAGCCTTTCTCTAAGTTGAATAGCCAGGACATACGGTGAGTAATTTAAAAGGAAACAACTGTTGCTTTTATTGGAGCATTGAATTTTAAGTCCTGTAATTAGGATCTGCTAATAATTATAATCTCTATGTTATACTCAAGAAGAAAAAAGAATTGGAAAATTAAATTTAAATCAGATCAAAGGAACTAATCTAAATCAAATGCCTTCAACACTGTCAGAGTCCTTTGGCCTTCCTATTGACGTCAGCATTCATGTACAAAATTGCCAACTGTCATTCAAAAAAAAAGTGTCAGCAAGCCAACCATTCCTGCTATTAGAATACTAAAATCTTTAACCGGCATAAGAAGAAAAAATGAAAGCTTTGTGAGTCAGCATGCAGTTCCAGCAGGAAGAAAAAGGCTGTCTAAGCTCCTTTGTGTGAATATGATCATCAGTTTCCTCAATGGCATTGCCACTTGTTCCGGAACAACACCTCCCTGTGTTGTAATTGCTACCATTGGATCCCACCTGTCATTAATTACATTTGAAAGAAAAGTCTGTCCTGAAATTTTCCTTTCTGGCAGTGCTGGTGTTGCAGGGGTGGTCTTCATCTCCTGCAAAGCCTGGCTGGGGAGGACTGAGTTCGGATGGGTTTTACCTGGCTTACTGCCGAGGGGCTGGCACAGTTCTTCCTGTAACAGGCCAGCATGTGAGCTGTCTGATTCACCAGGATCTCTCTGACAGTCTTCAGTGGTTGGCTTAGAATGGCTTTAAAAGCTACAAATAGAGAAGAATAAGTGTGCTAAAGATGGGGACATACTTTTAAAGTACCTATATTCTGCTAGCTTCTAATTTTACTAAGCGGAGGTTTATGGCTGCTTTTTAGTCTCTCTTATAGACAGACACTGTCTTGGAGAATGTTTAGTCACATTTGCCCAAAAAACCCCACCAAACCTCCAACACTATGATAGAATGTCCATTTCTGCTACTGTGCTTACACAGTTTTGTGCATAATGTATTTCTAGCTACCTTCACAAGCATTACTTTTATGGCAGTGTATCTAAAATACCTGATTTGTCTTTTCAATTTTATAATACTTCAAGAATTGCTCAGGCTTGGAGCAGAAGGTTACAAAACATTTCCCACTAGGTAATCACTTTGGCGCCCTTTCCTTCCCCTTCCTCCACCCCAAAGTAAAAAAGGAAACAAAATGGGTTTGTTTTAACTTTACCCGACTTGGCAAAGAAGTTGATGAGTGCATCGGTCTCGCAAGTCTTGTAGACATCAGCTAACTGGGAGCTACAATTTAAACCTATATTGTGTATGCGAAGTCTTCTTTGCCCGCTTACTGATGTGTAAAGGACAGCACACTGCAACAGAGGAGCAAATTATCATTTATTTCTATTTTAAAACAAAAGGCTTCTGTCATGCAAGAGTCATCTAATTTGTGCACAGAAGGCATATAATTACTTCTGAAGACAGCCTAGCCTTGAAGTGCCATTTCAGTGCTGCTGTCACCTATAGGACCAACATACCTATATTTTTATGGAAGTATATTAGTCATTATAAAAGTTAATAATCTTAAGATTGTAAAAAATGATAATATGGCTGACTGAAAGGCTTAATACTCTCATTTGCTACATAGTGACGGTATCATCTGAAAACAGACCACCAATTGTAAATTGTACTTTGTAATAGTGTAATATTTGAACAGTTCAAATTAATGTATCTGAAAAGATGCCATACAAGTGATGAGACACTTGCTGAGAAGTACTCTGCCCATCACATTATCGCTTGGCAAAACCAACACAGAAAAACTTGTTACATGTACTTAAGTTTTTTTACCTGAATTAAGGCGCCACTGTCTTCATTCAGTTTGTCATCATGTTTGAACTCCACTGTCACTGCCTTGTCACAGTCAACCGCTGCCATCTCTACATCTGTGGTGTTGTTCATGTAAATAGCACCAAAGAAGTCTGTAGCCCTGAAGCCTGCAGCCAGATTAGAACAAAACAAACACATCCTTTTATTTAAAAATGGCAAATAAACTTGACCTTATTTTGTGACTTTCTTTTTATGGTCAGCTAATTTTCCTTATTGAAACAGGAACCATTTCCCCTCAGAGATTTGCAGCCTCAGGGGCCTGCACTAACTGTCCTTGCTGATGGCATTTTTTGACAGTTGGGTGAGAGGGAAAGCTGATGGCCCATGAAGCTGTGCTGTGACACTGAGACCACCCAGAACCTTTTGTGCTGTTGACTTGGCCACTTTGCGTGTGTATGTTTCTCAGATAAATACTTGCATGTGAGGTAAGAATGAATGCTTGGAAAGTAGACACAGTGATGTCATTTGAAGTATGAAAATGAAGGAACATGTCAGTATCCAGCAGCAACACTTTTTTATACAACTTACTTGCAATCCAAGATAAGTGCCTAATGATCAGAAGCCTTGCCCATATTTGAAAATTAATGATTATGGAGGCATATACAGGAAGGACATATTCATGCATTTTGTCGGTCTAGCCAATTGCTTTTCAAGAAATACAACAGTTAACCCGATCTTAAAAGTGATCTGTACAGCACTGAATGATTTAAAATTCTATATTGTCATATGCATTCATGTTGATTTTCATTCCCAATGGACACCATTACCTGTACTTGTCCGAACTCTCATTATTGCATCAAATCCGGTCTTTTTTTCTATGTCCTTCCTGAGGTCACTTAAGAACTGTGAGCTGTCAGCATCGAGCTAGAAACACAAAGCAAAATCAAAAGTTGCAGTTCACCCATTGGGTGTCAGCAGCACAGCAGAAACCCAACCCTCTCCCCTTCCCTGTGACCCCCCCTCAGCATCAAATCTGTTCTTTTCACATTTAACATCTCTTGTTTCCTTTAAAAAGGGATAAACAATGTTGATTGTTGTTTTGTTAGGGGAAACACGTATATGCACCAAGTCGTCACTAGCCTTGGACGTCCACAATTTCTGTTCAATCAAATTACCTCCAGTAACACCCGTTCTTGCACTTAACCTTGCAGCGTAGCTAGGATTTCATGGCACAGCCCGAGCAATTACAGAGTAGCCTTGCTGCCTTCGCAAAAAATGCTTTTGCAGGTTAGTTCCTGACAGAGAGAGTCCCCTACACCCCAGAGAGTGTCTCATGAAATTTTAAACAAACAAGTGGTGTTACATCTTTTTTGGTGTCTTTATCATAAGCATCTTTATATATACAGGAGTAATTGACTTCCCTGCTCAGATGCCAGCATATTTAAGTAAGTAGATTTAATTTTAATATACGAACCAGTTTATTACTGTTTCAAGATATGTATTTGAGCCTGAAATGTTATTTCTAAGTTTGAATTTTATCCCCTGGAGTTTATAGCTAAGTTTTCTAGAGTTACTGTACTTTTATATGTTAAATGTCGAAGTACCTGAAACAAAAAGAGAAACAACAAATCCCCAGGTGTTACGATCTGAAAGGCAGGAATCCTGCATCACTTACCTGGAAGTTACTGTACTTGTACAGTTTTCCTCCAGTGTACATTGTGACGAGACCCATGGAGGCAATGTCCACATACTGATTTGGAAAGAGGAACAAATTCACGCAGCAGCCATTAGCCACACAATCCCTGGCTAACACCTCATAAGAATTTACCTGGGGCTGGAAGAGTGTCTGCACAGAATTAAAAAATAAAATGTCATAACATAAAGATACCATTGGTAGCCAACCACAATCCAAATGCCCAGTTGAAGAAAAAAGATGAAGTGGACATTTTAAGTTAGGCCTGAACTCAATTAAAACATGTTGCCCCTGTCCATATACATGTATGCAGGGAACCAACTCCATACGTTCTTAGAGAACTAAAGCACTAAACAGGCCTGTAGCAAAGGCTCCTGATGAGGGGTATTATTTGCTGCTGGGGTTTTTTCCTTTATTGATGGGTCTGGTGGCTCTGCCACAGTTTGACTTCTGTGTTCCTGCAGGGCCAAATCAAGCTCCCTACAGAATCAGGGCACAGTGAGAATGGGAATAGTACACAATTAAACAATACATCTTTGTAAAAGAAAATAAATGAAAGATGATCAAGGCTCTGTTAGAGAAATCCAGCATAATAGCAGTCCTTTGTTAACTCAGAGTAGAAAATACCTTTTCTTTATCTGTATTGAGTAGTTTTTTGTCATCTCTGTTTTTCAGCTTCCCTGGTGCTTCCGCAGTTGGCAATGAAGAATGGAAGATAAACAATTTTCCAGCACATTCTGCAGCCTGTTTCAAAGACACCATATTAGCATATTTATTACTGCTTAGATAAACAAGCCCAATTTTCATACATTGTGGTATCTCAGAGAACAGCATAAACTTTTCTGCAAGTTCCTCAGCACTAAATAATTCATTTAGAGACTCCCAACTTTATGGAAATAGGTACCAAAACAAACAGGGAATTTTATGTCAGTAAATAAGACTAGCGCACAGGTATGTTGGCTGACGCATTGTTACAGCAATTTCTCCATAGGAATCTAAAATCCTGATGGGCAAAACTAAGAGTACCTGTCTTGGAGACTTTCCAATTGGATACAAGCATTATGTAATGTAATGTAATTTAACAAAAATTATTTCATTCAGTTCAGACATACTAGTGTTTACTACACTTTTATAGACAAGCAACGATAACATTCCTGTATGAGATTCCACATTCAAATCTACACTAAGATCCAGGAGTATCAAAATGTGTGATGAACATTTCCTCCTGTCACTAAGAAATTAAGTAACTGCCAGTTTTATTCCAGTTTTCTATTCTTATTTAGAACTCTAATGAGAACATGATTTTTACTGAGATGACAAACCACTGACAGAAACCCCTAAATTCCAAAGAAGAGAGTAACAACAGTAGCAGTACTGCAGGCATCTTTGTACTATTAACAAGCTTTTCCACCAAAATTTTGAAAGTCCCGTTTATTGTTTACTCTTACTAGTGAGACAGCTAATGGGAATGAACAGAATAGAGTATTTCAGTGGGAAGGGATCTATAACGATCATCTAGTCCAGCCGCCTGACCACTTCAGGGCTCACCAAAAGTTAAAGCAAAGTGAAATGAAAACTGCTTAGCAAGTTCTGAGGTCCTCAAGTATTAAAGAAATTGGGTGAAGGGATGAGGGGAGGAAAGAGGGATTTGTTCTTTTCCTCTCCAGACTTAACCGCACATCCAGGTTAAGACTGCAGTACCCAAGACTACAGACACAACTCAGCTTTGGTACTCTCTCCTGCAGATCTTAAGATGTTCACAAGATAAAGATATTCCACATTTCAAAATAAGCTACGGCATTCTAGGAAAACTAAAAAAAAAAAATCTCTTTGCTATGGCAGATATGCAATTGAAGACAATATCTTACTTTTAACAGAGCTGACATTTCACCTCTAATATTTCAAACATAGTTACCATTAATCACAAATGCCAATTTCTTCAATTCCTTTTAAGAAGCATTCTGCTGAAAACTGACTTACCAAACACCAATTGGTCATGATAGACAAATTTTCTAAAATGTAGATATATTATTTCTGAAACGGTATTAAAATTAATCTCAAATAGGAACACATATTGAGCACATATGTATGCATATTAATAATTCACAGTGAAAATCCTTACAAATTATAACTTTAAAATACTGAGCTAAATAAAAAGCTTAATTACAAGCTGCTTTCTTTCATAGCCAACATCAAAGGAAGTTTACAATTATGGCCCTTAAGTTTGTTTTGTAGAAGTGAAGTATTAGGGAAAAGCATTCTGACAGAAGCTGTAACCAGATGTATGTTTTGCACACATACCTTCTGGCACTATGAATAAATAACAAAAAAAAAACCCCAGGTACTAATTAAATATTTAAGAAACAGATTTGAGAAATGTGCATTTTTGGTTCAACAAATTTATCTACTCAAAGTTCATGCTTTACTTATACACAGCTCACAGATTAACCAACTGTTTTAAAACACCACTGGCTGTTTTCTGCCCCTAGAAATCTCATGGTGAACCATGGTGGCATTCTTTTAATTGGCGGCGCTCCACAGAAATGTCAGCGCTTTAGGGGATGTCCCAGAAAGCAACTAGGGGTGCATCTTGACCTGTGGTTTCATCTTCAGCTGTGTTCAAGCTGTGAGAACTTGTCAGTTAAGCGGAAACCCTCCTACCCCCTACCCAATTCAGTCATAAATAGTCATAAATATCTCGTTTTGCATAAGCAGTCAGCAGAAGCAGGAGAAGTCTTATCTTACACTGATTCTTTTCCTGCCCTTTGGACCTGCAAGGACTGGATGTCTGTGCAAACACCCAGAGTATCTGTTAGTTCTGTTGCAGTAACTAAACTCTTTTTTTATTCCTCTCAAATGCTGAATGAGAAACCGACTCCTGTTCCTCATCTTCTAAACATCCATTTTATGTGGAATAGACCCTAGGGACTGGTTTCCCTCAATAAGCAAAATCTGGAAACAGATGTTGTGCTTGTCAGTGTTCTCATTTTGACTACAGCAGTTCAAACATACTGTTAGAATAACGAAATACTGCTGGAAACAATCACTGACTTTTTTTTCTAACTTCCCATTGTGATTTGTAGGACTTGGGACTGGCTTTCAGCAAACGGAATTTCTGCAGCTCAAGTCTTATTCTCATTAAAGAACTGCTTCTCTTACAGAGAGGAACATTCTAACCTTTAGCGCCTCCATGCCAGCCTGGATAACAGGAGCAAAGATGGTCTCGCTCTCGTTAGTGTCTGCAAACATCTCTGGAATCTGGTCCAACAAGCTACAAAAGACAAAAGGATATCGTCTCAACTGGTTAGCATCTCTGGGATAATCCCCAAACATCCTGTGTGAAGACTTGGTATGTTACAAAGTAAGATGTTTTCCAGGCAGATTTATATTAAAAAAAAGAAAGAAAGAATTTTGATTGCTCAATTTCTTAGGATTCCAGCCAGAATAAAAAAAAAATAAATTAATTTTTAAATTCTGCAAGATGCACCATTTCAAAGCTAGTAACAAAAAGGAACATGCAATAAACAAAAAATAGCTAAAAATTAAGGAGTTCAGTGTGGTGTATGGTCTTTAAGAGTCCTTAGATCATATCCAGGTGTGTATCGTATACATCACAATAGGAAAAACATGCAACATGGCGCACAGCTGCAACCCCCCTCCCATTTTTGAAGAAGCACAGCTGAAGATGCATGGTTTACACCTGGCCTAAATATGCTTTCAAATTCAGCACTGGGGAGGTGGTGGTGATACCACTTTTTCTTTGCCTCAGAGGTAGAAACATATGACTTGAAGCATCTGCTGGCTTCTAAAGTATTTCAATAAACACATGCACCCCTCCCAAACCCAATAACACAACTTACTAAAAGGCATAATGCATATCATAAGCATTCAGATCTTATTCACATATGGAATAAGTATACTTTACTTGATAACAACAGATCGTGATTCCTGAAAGTTAACAAGGAAACCATCCAGCAAAGGAACAAAAACTTCTCCAACATCTGAGACCACCATCATCTGAGGCTGAGCTAAGCTGCTTTTTACATTAAAGAAGTGGAGGACTTTGTTATAAGTGACAAAACCAACTCGAATTGCTGAGGATTCTTCTTGCTCTTCTCTGTAAGAAAAAGAAAAACAACTGGTTATAGTTTTGAAATTCTGACCTTGCAATAAAAGCCTTCCTTTGAAATGCAAGGCTGCTTTCAGATCATTATCTGTACTGGGAGCAGCAAAGCAACCAACCACGAAGCAGATGTAATCTTTGCCTTAGGTCAAATTAAAACACCCTGATAAAATCAACTGCTGTATTATTTACCTTTTTAAAAATGCATATTTATGTCAACCCTATCAGCTGTGCATCCTATCCAAGCACTCAAAAAAGTCCCTGATATAGAATAAACCATGTTGTCTCAAAACATGGAAAAGAGAGAACAGGACAATTAGTTACAAGACACAATTAGAAAATCAGCTTTATTTAGAATACTTTGTAATTCAGTGACACTAATGATTGATGCCTAGTAAGAACAGTTCCTTCCACAGCGCCAGTTCTGCTTACCAAAAGTGGCCCACTGAGGACTCGCATTCCACGGCACGGCTCCACACCAGCGAGTCGGCCCCCTTACCCATTGAAAGTTTGAGAATAGGTTGAGATCGTTTCGGCCCCAAGACCTCTAATCATTCACTTTACCGGGTAAAACTGCTCACTGCCGAGTGCCAGCTATCCTGAGTGAAACTTCAGAGGGACCAGCTACTAGATGGTTCAATTAGTCTTTCGCCCCTAGACCCGGGTCGGATGACCAATTTGCACGTCAGGACCGCTACGGACCTCCACCAGAGTTTCCTTGGCTTTGTCCTGCCCAGGCATAGTTCACCATCTTTCGGGTCCTAGAAGAGTATCTAGGTGACTTTGCTGGGTCAATCTTTTGCAGGACTACTTTTAAGCAGCAAAAGCTGTTAGATCCTCCATAGCTGCGTATCATGCAGAAAACACGCTGCAGAAATTACTCATTATTGCTAGTAAGTTCCCAGACAAACCAAAGCTAGCACACTGCTGCTGTGAGCTATGCCTGCAGCAACACCACAGGCAGCAGGCTCAGTCTCTGTTTTTGTGGACGCAACTCCACTAAGCAGTAGCCCACTCTGCCCTTGCTAGCAGGGTACCAGTACTAGTTAGACCCTTAGCAGGTTTGCAGTCCCAAGTTTAGTGAGCCTTCCTCTAAAAGGAAAGCCTATTAAAAAAATTGGTCTTAATTACTAATAAAATAGCACCTCCTTGTAGCAGGGGGTTCCTCTCGCAAATGGCAAACCCAGCCTTTAGCACAAAAAACACCAGATAGGAAGCCTGTGCTGCTTGTAATTACTAAGGGTCAGCCCATATGCTCTGTACAGCAACATTAAACATTTAAGCAGCCTACTTAACTTATGGTGAAGTGTCACAAACCAGCAATACCGAGTCTGTGGTTGATATTGCATGTTTGAAAAGTCACATTCCAAGTATTGGAGCCTGGAAATCCTCACTCAATTCCCAGCTATGCCACTGATTTAATTTATAACCCAAAAGGAAATTATTTAATTTCTCTCTGCCTCAGTTTCCATTTGTAAAAGGGGAACAGCAAGAACTGTCCCACCAGAATGTAGAACTATGTACCACAAAGTTCTTTGAGACTGCAGCAATAGGAAGCACAGAAATAGCCAAGCTGATGTTGTTATCTTTAGTTTATAAAAGAAGTCACTCATGGAAGGTTATGATTGTAAAAAATTTAACACAAAGAAATATGCTAATCGACAAAAAGGATACCATAATGTACACAGACTCCTACAGATGTTACTATCACAGCAACAGAATTTAATAACAGAGCCCTACCACAGTATTTCCAACTACTAGCCCCTTAGGGTAAAAAATCTACTATTTATCCTTCACTCTAACCTCTAAAGAATCAAAGGAGTGTTAAGTCACCCTGAGCCTTCACCACATTAAAGCAGCCAGGGCTTGACAGTATTTTCCTCCTAAGGATAGGCTTCGCCCCACCAAAATCAATGGCAGGGCCTCCATCCCGCTCCACTGCAGCCAACAGATTGCATTTCATGACTTCACAAATGCTTGCAGAATCAAAAGTCAAACTAAAGAGGAGAAACAAGACAAATATACTTTTACTGCAATTCCTGCTTATTTTTTCTTACAGCAAATAGAAAAAAAACTGTCAGCCTCTTCCCAGCTATCAAGTCTGTTTGTCTTCAGAGAAAAAAACAAAAACAAAACCAAAAAACACGTCATCGGTAGTTTCACAAGCTTCACCTAAAACCTTGAGCTTGGGAGAGAAGTAATTTTTCTTGTCTACAATCTTTAACTCTCATGTCAGTCTAGAATGTTAATCTACCGTTCATGTGTTACGGGAACACAGCTGGATGAGAAAGGGGCTACTGTGATCTAAAACAAATCAATATTCTATATTGAACATACTCCATACAGAAGCATTTTAAATAATCCCTCCAAGATACACTAACTCAAACACATGCATAATTTCTGAATGTAAATTTCTAACCATTTCCAGCACTTGGACACTATTTTCTTGTTAACGTGATTAACAGGTAACATTCAGGAGCTTGATGAGGACAAGGTATTATTAACTTTCTGCACATACAGCACTTCACTACTTCAAAGAGAAGTATCCATATCATCCTAGTAATCCCAAAGTTGTTACACAGCAGTTATTTGGGACATTTTTTTTTTTCAGGTCCTGCTCTTACCTGTGCAGTATGTTTGGCCACAGTTCATCCAATTTCTTCTATCACAGTTTTAAATATTAGCTGTAAATGTAGCAGCCAATTGTCTATGTAGCTCACGCACTATTTAGTTCTTTTTAAAAGACATCTCTCAGAATGAGATGTCTGGATCATACATACAGAAATGCATTCAAATGTTTTTAATTATGCACCGGAAAATCATATTTGCACAACTAGTTAGCCTGATTTTCTGAGCTCACAAACACAATTTTTATAAACGCATTTCTCTGTATCTCTAAATACTAAAGTTTGAAAATATCTGCTCTAAAATTTCAAGCAAGCAAATACTGTGTTTTCTGCTGTGCTACAAGTCTACAAAATCACAAAGTTCTTCACACCAGGTCTTGAGCCACCTACCTTAATCCTTTCTTTGCTGCCTCGAACTTCTCACTTCGCAGCCACTTTCACAGGCTCACCTGGCACAGGCCTTTACACCAATGGCTTTTTTGTGACAAACATTGCTTTGCTACTCCAAGTCTTTCCTCTTAAAAGATCTGAGCACAGAGTGAATTCCCAGCACAGGGCTTTCACCTCATGTGGTAACAGCAGAATATTTTTGCAGGTGTCTTTGTCCAGCAACACAAAATGAACGCACAGTGACCTTTGTATCTCAGCAGAAAAAGAAAAGTTTCACCACAAATTTTGGTGGAATGCCTTGCTTGTTGGTTTTTGTTTTGTTTTGTTTTTTTTTAAATTAATATTGTTTAAAGACAACAGACAAGTCTGAAGAAACTGAAGAACCTGCCCTTTCTTTATGTTTTTTTATTGCTTTTTCAGTGGACAGGAAGACTTCGGCCCTGCAAATTATTTAGCAGGAAATCTCTGCAGAGTGCTGGTGAGGAGAAGAATGAATGTGTCTTTTTTGTGATGTAGATACACTTGCTTTCGTTTTTCGTCAACTTTCCCTATTCAAGCCTAGGTGCTTCTAAACTGCCAACTGCTTTTTGTTACTACACTCATGCCTTTTATTATCTTCACAGTCAAAACCGATCCTGATGAAAAGCTCTGAGATATGTTCAGGATAATATCAAACACTTGTGTCTCCAGTATAATCTTCAATGCCAAACTACTTGAGAGATGGCCTTACATGGGCATCTGACAAACTAACCCCCCCACCCTGAACTGGAATTTATTTCATGCACAGAGATCCCAGAAGGACATATGATAAAAGATTTTTAACATATCCCAGATTATCTCAAGGATCTCATCTCCCACCCTTCCTCACTTTGCTTCTCTCCATTCCTTAAGTCTGTTCTCCTTCTGCAAGTATTGTTACTTGGAATGCATTTTCTTTCTGTATGTTCTTCAAGCTTTTATATGCTCTTGCTGAGAAACATCTTGTCTACTTACTTTCTCCGTCTTTCACTGCTCTCACCTAACTATGTGGGTCTGCATTATTTAAACTTTAATGGAAACTATATTAATATACTATACTAAAAACTACACTAAAATGATATACCATCATTAACATTGATCAGTAGTGTAACTACTACTGTGTGCTTAATGCTCACAAAGCAAATGTGCTATACTTCATAAAATGTTTGTTGCTTACAAGATTTGTTCTCCTCTCATATACATACCAGGACAGAAAAGTCTCACAGCACAGCAAGAAGTTTTGATAATTAACAAGTGTTAAAGACATAAGCCACCAATGCTATGGCTTTAGAGAGACTTGCCATTCTTGAGTATTCTGGTTTTGATATTTCCCTGTTTAATTTAATGAGAAAAGCAGCATTGCAGTAAATAGAACTACAGCAAGTAAAGTCAAAACTACAAGCTGGGACTTAGCTGATAATACCACTAGGGTTCACTACAAGAAAGGAAAAGAACGCAAGCTACACATGCAATCAGTACAATGGATTCTTTCCATTCATACAGTAAGCCCATGTCAAAGTTTAAGAACTGCCAGTGGTGTTAAAATTAATATTCGGTCACTATCACCCCAAAAATGCCTCTACAGTAAATTTTGACATTTTCTGTAGCTTTTTTTTTTACCTCTCAACGTGCAAAGCTGCATGAAAACTACAGTGTAGTTAGTTAAGCAAAGCACACTGATGTTTCTTTACCTTGGAAGTTTATCTAGCAGAGTCTTCAGTTCATCACATATGAGTTTAACTAGACCACTGTTTACGTTTCTGTACGATACATCAATCATGAAAATATAAGCTGGTGGCTTTGGAGGCTTGTTGTTCTACAGAAAAAAAATGACCATTCACAGTGAAAATTAGACAGTGTCCTGTTATGTCAAAAAAAAATTTACAGGTGGTACCATAAGGCAATCTAAATACTGTGTTCAATTGTTTGAAAAATCTATGGATCATAAATAGTAACTATTGCAGAAAGCTGACATGTATTGACACGTCCACCCCTGGAATAAGCCATTATTACTGGAAAATAGCATTCTAATGGAATAAAATATGTAAAGGGTAACAGTTTATTAGATAAGATGAAACACAAACGTTTTCTGCTGGAATTCATGTTTAAACAAAGTTGCCTTTTGGCTTTTTGCTGTTTCCATACTGTTTCTGCATTCCCTATATCAATATGCAATACCATTCTGTTAATGTGAATGCTTAAATTCAGGTTTTATTCCCTCTAACAACTGTTAACTGATTTCTAACCCATCTGGAAACAGAAAATGCAATTAAAGTACTAAACCAGAATTAAAATATCTCCGGTCTTAGCAGTACTAAGTGGTGATCATCCACACCCTGTCTGTCTGTCTTGCTACCTCATGCTCCAGTGCATTCTGAACAGCTGAACTGTACTTTCAGGAATAAGCTGACTTTCTCTAAGATAATCAAAGCATGAGTGGAACATTCAACGCATGTAACTGCTGCACACACAGCAGTGACTTGGTCTGGTATGGATTCCCTTGGGAATTCCTCTTATTCGTAATGCAAGTGGCATACAAATTGTGACATACACTATTGACACAAGCTTCTGTAAGTAATAAAAAGTGAGGTGAAGGTTTTTTGTTTTCAAATAAAGCTATGTAATGCTTAGAGATGTACCCACGAAAAAGATCATATAAAGCAGACATAGCAACAGTAATCATCATACTCCCTAAAATCAGTTTTCCTAATTCCCACTAAGACCAGTAGTGGTCATTACTTGGTGTCAAATTCCGGACAGCTTTTCCATTACACTGTTTCACTGCCTTCATATACTGAGTTCTGACCACTTACCCAAATTATACTTCTTAAACTAAACCTCTGAAAAATCCATTTAAAAATAAAAATAACCTAACTCTTAAATTACGATTTATTCATAGTCCCGGGCATACTTTAAACTAAACATTATAACCTTGACCTCACTTAATTTGAATCCTGTAAATCAGGATTAATTCATGTGAACTAAAATGAGGCAGTGTTTTTAAAAGCTGTTCTGTTTACCGTACTTGGATGCTAGTTTCAAAAACTGTATCAAACACTACTTCTAAACTCTTGTATCGCATCACTATTTATAAAGAATCCCTGTGTAATTTCTGACAAACGTATGGTAGAAATGAGGACTTGTGCTCTTGCCACATCCGCTTAGCAGGAGCGCAATAATGCAAAACAGCTGTTATTTGTTAACATTTTTTGTAGCTGTTCATCCTTGTCATTTGATAAGCACAAAAGGAAATGACTTTTCAGTTCTGGTCTTAAACTGGATTTATGAAAGAATTAAACCTTTGCAACTGGGAGCAAAATGAAAAATTAATTATAAAATAATGTTATCTTCTGTAAAATTTAATGACAGCATTTCCAGCTTAAGTGTTAATTTTGTAAGAGATTTCTTTTTTGTAATATTCTAGTAAGTCTATGGACGGGTCTTCGCAACAAGAAGACAGACCATGCTGGATGACTTATCAAGGAAAGTCCCTGATTTAAGCTATATGGCAAAAGGCACTGCACTGAGTGATGCACTGTGATGATGACTGCATCACTCAGGGTACACTCTGGAGCAGAGAAAAAGAACTGTGAAAATGGCACAGAGCCATTCAGTACACATGGGTTTTCAAAAAATAGCTGCCAGAAATCAGCAAAGCTTAGCTGAATTTGATGGAGCTACACTGGATGTACACTGAGGATCCCACACTGTACTTCTGTAATGCCTCACTACAATTCTCTCCCGTTCGGGGGTTTAACCCAGATTTCAATAAAATCTATATAGGTCATCTAAGGGATCTCACTGGATTTTGGAGCAGTACCCTTGTGTGAAAATGGAATTAAACCTGTTCATTATTTCATACCAGCAATAATCTGATGGCCTGAGGAAGTTACTTCAAGGCCTTGTAGGATCCAGTTGCTTTTCCTAACTTTATCATGACCTCAGTTCCACTGACAGGAAGAAAATTCTGCCTGATTTCAGCAAGAACAGAAAAATATGTCCATACTGTGCACAGATGAAGTCACACTTGCAGTTTTGTAAAATGAGCTACAGTTTGGAAAGTTTAAGTAATTTAAGCTTTCAGAAGTATCAAATATTGTTCGCTAATAAAATCAACTACAATTATTTACAGTGACTTGAGCGGGCTTTGGATTGAGTTCTTCAGTGTGTCAATATTAAGGAGTAAGAATCCATTCCACTGTAACTTACTTAGTGGTCAGAATACTAAAACTACTGTTGCCAGGAAAAGATTACATGGGCAAATTCCCTTGCTAAGGTTTTCAATATTGGGAAGGCATAGGCATGTGTCCTTCTTCAAAAATCAATAGAAGACATGCATCTAAAATGCATCGGAATTTCAACTGTATCCACTAAACATTGCAACATGGTAGCTAGAACCAAATGAACGCCCCAGTTAAAGACTGGTGATCCATGACTTTGCTGTGCTATTTGTTATTCTTACTTGCTAGTCTTATACTCTGCAGCTCAAAAGAACAAAACATAATATCGTAAGCTTAAATTCTCTGCTTCCATCTACATTTACTAGAATGTTCCTGGACTCTGATATTCAGCTTACAAGTGCATTTCCTCTACTGTAGATATTTAAAGAATTTTGTTTGTTTTGACTAAAACTGTAAATTAGTTTGCATACTGGAAATACTCACTCGGCAATAATCCAAAGTAGCAACATATTCATAAGATCCCAGAGATAGCTCAGGCCTTTCATAGTGGTCTACCCGTCGGCCAATGTGGTCCAGATGTTGAAAGAAGAATGGAGGGACTAAAAGCCAACACAAGAGCAGGCAAAAACGTTTATATTTTGTGGAGGAGGGGAACAACCTAACAACTGCTTTCAACAGATACAATGTACTAATGTATGCTCCTCTGTTACTGATCACGGGAAGGGTTTAAACACTTATCCAGGTTGCACTGTTTGTTTTTTTTTCCCCACACATTGGCTTAAAACCCAACCAAACAAAAATCCACAACGTTCTAATAATGCCAGCACATTCCCCTATAAATGCCCACATTCTCCCACCTCTCCAGTGTCAGGCTTAAGTAGGTAAAACTGCCCCAGGTCATTTCCACAGGCAGGAGCCTGTTACCCTCAGGATACAGACTTAACATCAACTATTTTGTTAGTAGATACAGTCTACTCACACCTTAGTTCAAAACACCCGAGCCAAAGCTCTGCAGAGGGACAGCAGTAAAAACAGCACATTCCCTGAATCTTGTACTGCTTTATCCAAAAATACCACTCCACTGGAAATAGCTCTAGAAGGTTTCCAACCCTGGCCTACTAAACAAAGTGCATTGGGTCCATTATATTTGGAACCTTCTGCAGCTACTGATAAAAAGTGCAGAACTCCAAAGCATTAAGAAATCAAGTGGGTTCGCCACCAACAATTTATATACAGCTAGTCTAATGGTGAAAGTGACATCTGAGGGAGAGTCACGTCTGGATTTTAGCTCCTCTTTCCTCAATCAATATGTATTTGGAATGCTTATTTCTCACATTTTTGCCTGTAAAAAGTGTATGTGCGTGTGAGGACAAGGAATAGCTACCTAGTCTGTTGGCCATTTTTAGTCCTCATTAAAGTTTTTTTTTTAAGTGCTTTCCAACTTGGATAAAAGACACTATAGTAATACAAAGCATGATTTAAAATTACACCGCAATTAAAATGTCTTTCTTGTAATGTTCACAATGCATTTAAATTTCTCTTTATGAGAGTTTAAATTACTAACAAACTATGAAATTTGTTATGTGCTATGCCTGCACAAACGTTTGAGCGTCAGGCAGAAAAGAAGTTGGAATAAGTCTGTCAAGGTTCACGTTTCAGAGTTGAAAAGATTACTGTATTAGGGAAAGCACTATACTGCTGTGATCCAGCTGAGGAAATCCAACTTGATACAAATGTCTAGAAAGGCTAGTTGAGGCAAAGATTTGGGATTTAGCCAAGAGCACAAGAACAGTTATGAGTCACATGCAGCACACTTGAACAAATATGGCATGGTATCTTCTGTGAAAACCAACACTTGTCACAGTAAGATTAATAGGTTATTTAACTATTGCATCCACAGTCATGGACAGGCCTAAGCTAACATGGTTCTAAATATTTGGTTCTTGCTGGACATTTAGATTTCTTAGAAATTGATTTTTTCCACACAAAAGTTGCTTTCAGCTAGCAATACAAGTAACTTTGTATCCTATGTTGACATAATATTTTTAAATAAAGTTTTGATTGTATTAGACTGGACTTCATGAGTCAGCATTATTTTTCATACATTTCCTTTTTAAAATTGTACTTAAATGTTTCTACCTATTTTTTTTTTGGGTAGTATTTTTTTATATTTGTGAAATAGGCCTACTTACTGCATCTCACTAAACTATTTTCTCAAGTCAGCAAATCAAGAAAATAATTTTAGGGATATAGTTTCTTTTTAGTTTTATGGAATTTGTATAAATCATAGATCAGAGCAACATCACTTACCATCATTTATACAATTGCAAAATCCACACTGGTATCTTCTTCCACCTTCAATAAACTGCATGAAGGGACACATATAAGCTTTGCACCGGTTGCATCGGATTGGTCCAGTCTCACCATGGTTAACAACATAAAGAGGTGTCTAGATGAAGAGGGACATGAAGTTATAAAAAGCAATGCGAACTTCAAACCAAATAAAGCGAGCTAGAAAGCTACTGCTCAGACTGAACTTTTGTTAGAGATCACTTGATCAAGAGATCATTCATTGTTCAGCATTCACCCAAGATCCGCATTATGGTTGGCTCAAGCCCATTGACCCCCTGAAGGGCTAAATTTACGAGTTCACAGGCCACATTCTGACATCTATCAGAAAGAGAATAAGGATTCACACCAAAAGCCTACAAAGTTTTGAAAGCACTGGACGTTTAGGGCTCCAGGCTGATTTTCTCTGACAAAGGGTTTTTACAGCTCACTAAGAGTCAAGTATTTCACCTTCTCTGTCAGATTGAGCTTTTCCTGAAGAAATCTATTGCTGCTCATCTATTGCAAATGGTCTCTCAAAAAGATATTTGCTAAGAAAGCTTCTAATATTTTGTCTTAAATGCTGCCCCCCATGCTGCCATGTTACATCACGCTATACTAATGTTTAAATGTTGTCAGGGTCACCAGCTAGACTAGGAGATTGAGAAGAAACACTAATATTTATTGAAGGGAAGTACATACAGCAAATAAATACAGTATCACAAGCACTTGTCAGTTTAATTACACTGACCATGTTTGCTTATAGCCTCTGCCAAAACCCACAGCTAATGGAAGACATTTTCCAGATGCCTCTTTCAGTAATAACTGCAGCAATTGAAAGATTCCTGTGATTATATTTAATGTTAGAAAAGTCATGCTTGAAACCACTATAAAAATGGAAGTTTGCTCAATTCCTTGTGAAACTTTGTTTTCTATTTTTCTTTTTTTCTTACTCCCTTCAATCCCAAGTAAAAATCTCTGAACATAAGAATACGAAAAGAAATCCACAGTATGGACACAAAACAGATCTCTACAAGATGAAAAATGCTGACAGCCTTTGAATGCTAAAACATTACCACTCATACTCTTTTTTAATTACTCTGTCTCTTCTTAAGGAACGTATATATTTTATCTATTATGCACTTTATCTTTTATTGGAACATAAGAGTATTTGAATACCTAGAAAATCATTCAAGACCTTCTAGTATTCACTGCTTACATGTATTTCGTTGTTTGTTTATATTTTACAGAGACTATTTAACTCATTTATTTCTCCAAAGGGTTTAATGCTTTTTGCCAAGGATTTTATACATATAAGTAGATTTTTGCTACATGGGTTTTAAGTGCTCCCTCCTACACCACTGAGATATTATTTTACTTTGTGTTCTTTCTTCTACAAAAATTGAGTTTAACACAAATTAATCAATAATGTCAGCTGCCAAACTATCAGTCATTTTTCAGACATTGAAAGCCTTGGCTGTAAAACCTGCTCATCAGCCACAATCACTTAATAAGTTTTAAAACTTCTGGGGTTTGTTCATTACTTGGCAATTTTCTCATTATCATTCTGCTGTTTCAGTTTAATGAGGGCTGGATCTGGTTTGCAGTTTATACATTTATACATTATTATAGTATCTGACCTGGTAGGCGAAAAAAACAGGACTAAAACAACTCTTGATGCATTTATACACATTGATTTAGTAATTTTAAACCTTGTTTTGACACATTTAGTATTATTCAAGAGCAAAGAAAAATCACCCCCAATCATTATTTTGAAATACCAAAATTAAGACCTTTACATTTAAAGCATGAACAGGAACAATCAAAACATAAATGCCATGAAGCTTAGAGCCCAGGTGTCTACGTTCTTACACATACTTAATAAATTACCTTTTTAAAGACAGCAGAAATAAAAATAAGGTGTTTTTTTTTTTCCTTGTCTTTTCACATTTGGAGTGAAAGACTCCCTTTAAGCTTCTTTAAAAAAAATTACTTATTACAAAGTCCTTTTTAAAGTGTGGGGTTAGAGCCTCAGTAGCCTAAAATGGTTGTCTTGAAGTTACTGAGACTATGTACACTGCATAAGATTAAAACATGTGCTCAGGTCTTAAGAAAATAGTATCCATAGACAATGGTCTGTAAACATATCCTAAGCTGGATTCTGTTTTGTCTTGCCCAGAGGAATAAAGGATGAAACACCACTAAAATCATGCTGTAGAAGCTAGCTAATTTTTCTTCCCAATAAGCTTGCAGGAACTTAAAAAAAATAAAATTAAGGTAAAAGAATAAATCAATGAAGCAAAATCAAATAAAAATGCACACAACAGAATTACGGATTTTGTCTAACAAAGAAAAATCCTGCAAAAGCGTGCTATGGTTTACCTTTATTGATTTATTTGTTTGGAATTTTTTGAAATTAAATGGAATTTACATTTTAGTATTTCCTTTAAATAATTTTAAACATTACATAAAAAATGAATACATCTAATAATAAAGCTATCTGTATGATAATTTCAGAATAAGCACTCAGAAAGCATCAAAAAACCCCTTCTTGATGTGAACAACGCAGTTGTGAAAGAAACTTTAACCTCAAAAGGGTTGAAATCTCCCAGGGCATTACACTGTAAGGCTAGACATTCTACCCATCAAAACAAAGTAATTTCTGTTTGGGTGTGTAAACCGCTACTGCATTTCCAACTGCCAAAATAACTTCTGTCAGGGTGAAGTAAGTTTTTTTTTTTTTTAAAAAATAGGTAGATCTCCATGGGAGCGTACAAAGATAATACTGTAGGATGCATTAAAAAGCATAAAATAAAGTAGTAAGTTTAAACTAATGAATACATAAAAGAAAAATGGTCATAAAAAGACAGAGTACTAAATGGGAAAGTATTGTTTGATGTGCTCCACTCTCTGTAGATGTCACTATACACCAGAAGATAAAGCAGAGATCTGTTCATGGTCCATGGAAGTCAGTGGCAAACTCTCATAGGAGCAGGGGAATAAGACAAAATTTAAAAATCTCTTCTTTCGTTTTTGTTTGTTTGTTTTTTAAAAAAATGCAATATTTCTCCTGCTTTTGCCTTTCCACCTATAAAGTATCAGCATTTTCTTTCTCTCCTCTCAAATCTCCACCAATAATAAGTTAATCAAGTCAGATATCTACCATGACTATTTGGACATCTGCTATACTTCTGGACTTGTTATGGCCTTACACTTCTCTTTCCCCTCATCTCTTCACAAACCTTTGTCCGATTTGTCTATTTGGACCACCTAACTGAGAACAGGGACAGACCTCACAAAAACTAACACTTCGGTATTGACTGTTGGCGTTCCAACACTATCAAAATATAAACATCTCTCAAACCGATGACTAAACTAATACTTGTCAGCCTCAATCTGAATGAGATGCATAAAAGGGATTCCTTTTATGTAAGCCGAAGGAATATAAAGGCAAAATATTATAGTTTTAATTTAAAACAAAGGAGGAGTGGGCAGAAGAGATGGGAAATGCTGTAAGAGACCCGCATAAACTTTCCCTTCCCTGGAACCTCAGGGCCCCACTGGAGTGCAAGTCCTGAAAGCCGATCTGATAAACCATAAGTTATCCCAAACATAGCTGTGATAGCAAGGGTTTTATTTTGGAAATATTCGAGCAAGAGCTTCTCTCAGGAGTCAGAACAATATCACAAAGCAATAGATAGACATTGGTGGCACAGGTCCAAGATGAAATACATCCATAAAAACTTCCAAAGGGACTGTAACCTGCGCTTTAAAGTCTGAGAAAGCTGAACTACTATTGCTTGCTGTAAAAATGAAGCCTTGACCCTCCAGAGTGTTCCCTGTGATGTCTGCAAACTATCACCGTATTCATATTGCAGGATCAGGGCCACAGCTGGAAATTATAAGTGTAGGAGTAAGGATTGTGATGAAGCTCAAGATGGTCACGGCACATCTCTGGAAAAGGCATTCTAAAGAGAAAAATTGAAAGAGAGAAAGACAGAGTCTCTGAAGAACGAGAGGCCTATGCAAACACTGAAGAAAGCTAGCCATTTATCACAAAACAAAATAAAATATATACAGTATCTGTTTTCATTGCCAGACTGGCATACAGACTGGGCTGCAAGAAAACATTCTATAGCTGTGCTGCAAGGCAACCTGGTCTAGCGGGAGGTGTCCGTGTCTATGGCAGGGAGTTTGGAACTCGATGATCTTCAAGGTCCTTTCCAACCTAAACCATTCTATGATTCTATGAAATGTCCACATGCGATGGGCACTGCCTACCACAGCTAAGGTACATTCCTATCCATTCCTTCACAAAGAACCTATCAGTACAGCAACAAGTTACATTACAAGCTTAGTTTGACTCCACCATCATTTAGGTGCATTTAACATCTCAGCACTGGAACAACAGTAATGCTACCGTATTGAAAAGAAGCCCACACAGCTTGTGAAGACTGGCTACATCCAAGAGGAACAGAAAAACTCTTTCCATGACTGTTGTTTTCAGTTAGATCAGTGTGTCTATCACACCCTTACTCATCCCCACAAGAGGAGGAACTTGCCACTAGTTCTGCTACACAATTTTGAAGAACATTACCACTGGAGGACATGGGAGGGTCACTCTACACAAAGTAGCGCTGTATACTACACATGACAAGTTGCCTTTTCAACTACAAATTATCTCAGGGGCAAACGATTCTGAAAGCACACCCCATGAAAACCCAAGATTTAGGGGATCTAAAATTTCACAACATGTTTAAATGAGGGCTATTTGTTTTGAAAGGAAGAGCATCTCACAGGTTTGGAGAGCTGCACAGATATATAACTCCTGATGACTTCCCATATGATTCAAAATTCCTTAAAATTGTACTCCATGATCAGTAGTACTACAGCAGATATTTATTTTATTATATAAAATATTATTTATTATTTATTATTAAAATTGTACTCCATGATCAGTAGTACTACAGCAGATATTTATTTTATTATATAAAATATTTATTTTATACTTCTGATGTACAGCGAACACTGAACACTGTATTTGCATAGCTGATTAACAGAAAAAAAAGACACAGAATTGCCAACTATTCAGCCAGACAGTTCATTAAACAGACAAGCTGTGCAGTTTGCCAGGGCAACAAATTCAGAAAGGCAGTATTTCTAGAGTTATTATTTATGCTGACATTGATGCAAATCTAATTATTAAAATATTCATCTGAGAATTTTAAGATATGCTATGTAATGGAACTTTCTAATAAACAGGAGAAGACTGTTGGCCAAGTGTCTTACCACTGCCCCAAGTAAATCTTGTGTTTAATTAGTAAAGAGATGAAGAAAAAACTCCTCTGGATAATCAAAGAGAATTTTGAATTGTAACACCAATGGTTTTGGGAAAAAAACTAGGTCATGAACTGAACTGTCTCTGTTTCCTAGGACTGTTGAAGGGGTTTGTTTTCTTTTATTAAACCATCATAGATTGCTTTTGAGAAAGATTAACCAGTCTACAAATAATCCCTTGGTTTTGAGTTGCTTTACTGATTTGCATTAAAATGTCAAGAAAGCATTTCCCTTTGTGATGTTCCTACTGTCTTTTATCAGAAGCCATTCTCTCTGAAGACAGAAGTTATTTTGCCTATTCTTGGTTTTTAGATGTTGAACACTATCAGCCTCCTCAGCTGATGACTCAAGCTAATTCGGACTATCTCCTCTGCAGGGTTCACAGCTGCTTCAAGTATTTTTCATAACACAGTCCTTTTTCATCTATTTCCTTGTTTGTTTGAAGTAACAGGAGCAGCACTAAAGCATCAATCACGTGATGCAGTATCTCTTGGCTCTGTCCTGATTTTTACAGTCCACGTGAAAACACAAGCAGCATGTTCAAACCGTGCTCAAAAACCCTCGAGACCCAGGTTGAACATTCACCTGCATACATGGCAGCACAAAAAGTACTGTGGCATGGTACTTGAAATTCAAGTTGACACTGCACATGGGGTATGATCCAGTGTGTACTAAAATAAACAGAAAACTAGTTTGTGATTTCAGGGGATCATACCTCAGGCTATCCTTGAAATCCTTACTCAGCATTCCCTTTTTAAGGGGACTATTGCAATTAACTGGATAGAGTTGGCAGTGTGAAGAGTATAACAATCCAACATGAGAAGAAGGATTTTAAAATGTTTGAGGATGGGAGGAAATACATGTAATAATGATAAATTTTTTATGAAAATAAAAACCAAAATTAGTTAGCTTTATAACTTCCATATCATACAGGTGACAGAAGAAAGGGTGACTGAAGACAAAACGAGGAAAAAAGTTTACTATCTATGTTTAGGAGAGGCACCACAAGTTCTCCCAGTCATGATCTCAGACCAGGAATACCAAGTGTTAACAAGTCAGCGCTCTCTAGCACTTCTCAGCTTTGAAGTGCTGACTGTTATTTGGATGTACGGACATGCTGTATCTCAAGTGAAGGTCAGCAGCCAGGATTAACTGATGATATAAGCAGGACCATGAAATTGGATAATCAAGAAACTGTGCTGAACAACAGACTTTCAAAATGTTAGCGCTTTAAAACAATCAGATCTCAAGCAAGACCTGCCTCAGTCCAGTCTATACTCATCCTAGCAAGAGTGGGATCTGGTGCAGAGGCACATACACAAGAAAAGAACAAGGGAAGGTGTAACAGACAGGCAACGCTACCCTAGGACAGTGTTGTCATCATTGTGTTGTTCCCCTCCTTCCTATTAGCACCCCTGAGGGCGATATGCACACGTTCAATCACATGAGAGGACTCAGGTTCATGCCTGTACTAATCCACAGCTCCACTTCCCACATATCCATATCACAGATAGTCCAGCACTGTGGTCCTTGGCTGAGATTTTTAAGCACGATTGTCACACTAGCTGTAAAACCATTGAAAAATAAGACAGGCAAGTTTTAGGAAGCTTCTCTAAAAAAAGGGTAAGTAATAATTACAAGGGAGGTTGTCCAGCTTTATTGATCACAAGAGTTTCACAATATAAATAGAAGTTTGATTTTAAGTGATTTGTTCTCTGTCTGGCTTGAAATTCATTCAGCACAGAACAAAATAAAAGATATTTAGCCATATATTTTACAGAAGTAAATAGAACTCTTAAAGACACCTCATTCAGGCATCATTTTTAGTTTTTGCAGATCACTGCAGGAGATCTCTCAAGGATCTTCAAAATAGCAGGCAGAATTTGAGCTCCAAGTACTACTGACTTCTTGACAGGCCCAGTCAATTACATGTGCTGTGTGGTCACATCAATGTTAGTTTACTCTTCCATAAAAATTTTCAAGATTGCTAAATAATTGATAAATCTAACACCACAGTTTAAAATATAGGCCCAGCTTGTAACATACAAAGATAATGGGTAAATTGGCATATCAGTTCTGGTTTAGGTCAAAGGCCATTCAACACAAACACAGCTGTGACGATTCCTAGGAGGCTCTAGAATATGCTTAGGATAGCCAATCAAGCAACACTACAAATAGTACTCATGGAACATGCAGCTCTAGCTTTAGGGAAAAAAAATCTGTAAGTTTGTAAATAAATCTAAATGTAGTGTAGTGATTTCTGAAGCCACACTTCTCCTAGACGAAGCTCTACATCAGAAGAACATTATCAATGTTATTCGTGTCTTTGTAGCAAGAACAAAAACAAACCCAAACTTTGGATTTCAGGACCACTCTGGCCTGATGAGCTATTGTCAACTTTAGAGACCAAATATGTGGGTTTTTTTTCTTTTTATATATACACACAAATATAGATGGATAGGCAGATGTGTGTGTATATATGTGTGCACGTGTATATATACATATATATAAAATATTTTTCAGCATTTGATAGAAAAGCAATTAATGACTTAAGATCAGATGTGAAAGCCTGATGAACTAAGGGAGTCTTTCCTATTAAAAAACCCTATAGTTGTTTCTCTTTTGTTAGAAGGCATATGACTTACTTTTTAAACTGACTACTCTTGTTTGCATTTCAGAGAGCTTTCTACAATAGGAACTCTCTAGATCCTATTTTTGCACAACCAAACATATTAAAGAAACTTTAACTAGAAAAAAAAGCATAGACAAGTTTAAAAGTGTTTTCATTGGAAGTGGATAAGATACTCCTGCTTACCTGCACGCCTTCTTGAACAATGTTTACTAATAAAAATGCCTCTAAGGCTAATTAATTTATTTCCACTGAAATCAGAAAGAATTGGGCATACTTAAAGTATCATGCTGCATTCACAAACCAACCACAAGCTAGCCAATTGCCACAGGAACACTTAGAAAGTGTAAGGAGAATTGTTATGTGAACAAAAAGCAGCACTGAACATCATCTCTGAAGCAAGGATATCTGGGATGAGTTTAACACCCTTTTTAAAAGTCAAGTCCTTTCTACAATGTTAGTTTTGAAGGTCAAGAGCAAAACTCGCTGTTACTTCAAAAATACCACATCAGGTAGGAATGTTCATACTCTCTTCCAGGAATACTTTCAGTACTACAATAGCTGGGATGCTTCAAGCAGACTCCAAAACTCCCAAACATCAATGATGTCTGTATGCAATTATCCTTCTCTCTTTTATTAACACTGAGCTATAGTTGAATGTCACAAGTAAGGGGCTGTGCAGAACTGAGTTATGAGCTAAGCAATCCTGCAAAGGGCACAGACCTGTTCTATTGCTTCTTTACGCTAGAGCTGAGGAGGTAAACTATGCTTCTCTTTAGCAAGCATGGATTACCCAATTCTGTTAAACACCATATGAAAAAGCCGCTTCCTCCACTTATTTCCTGCCCTACAAGAAAAGGGGCTTCCCATCCCAAAGAATCAATGAAGGGACATTTTGTAAAAGAAGGCTTAGTCTCTCCTGTTTTTTTTAAAAGACAGCATTAGAGTCTGCTGTGATTGCACCCATGATTTTTGTTTGATACAAAAAAGAAAAAGAAACAAAACCAAACCAACCAACCACAACCTCCCCACCCAACATCAGCTTCCTATCCAACTTTACAAAAAAACATTTTTTCTATGTAATTACATACTTTACATGGTTGTGTCCAACATAAAATACTGCACTAATACAGACAGATAAGTAAAATATGTATAAACTGAAAATGCAGTAACAACTTCAGTTTAAAAAGCAAAACACAAACTTTTCCTCCTGAACTTACTAAATACCAGCATGTTCTGACTCTGTGAAGTTTCCAAGGTAACTGAGTAACAACTCTGACAGCTTAAGGTTAGAGCTTGCACAGTCTTATAATGTTTAATTTACTGCTGTTGCTACGATCAACTTTGGCCAGTGCATAATAGGAGACAAACACCATTTCAGGAGAGCAACACGCAGTCCACACAGGAAAACACACACACAGAATGGCAGATGCCATTAAAGCAGCTGTTTTGAGTTACAGAGGTATCCAGCATTAGCCAAAGTAATTTTTTACTTGAATGTAATTTTTGTTTGCAAAACAAATTATCAGTATTGTTGGCCACTTAATTAAGTGGATATGAATGTTATTTTTTATTTCCCTTCTTTATGTATTGTTGCTTAGTCGGTTTTTCTTCTGCCATTACCATTCTGAAGAACAGTGTCTTCAATTTATCAGAAGCTAATTACAACATTTTTATAAAGGCATTTTGCAAGTCCAAATTTCAAATTTGTAAAAAATTAATCAGGATTACAAGACGAATACTGTTTATGTAAATGTAAAATTTCCAAGTCACTGTCCCCATTTCTTTTAGAAATTACCTCCCTACCCTAACAACAATGGTGCACAGAACAACATACTACAGAAGTATTTTAAAGAGTACACTTTAAGAGTACTTTAAGACGTACACTAAAAACAAAAAGGCAGAAAAAATACATTGGGAAATTTACTTAAGTTAGGAAAAGCTCTGCTGCCAAAGCCTTTGCTAAATTTGGCTCTGAAAGTTCATTCTAGTTACTGAGTGTAGTTACAGCCCAATAGGCTAACAAAAAGCTCTCCTAGACGATGAACTCTTGGGAAACAATCCAATTCCAAATGCTTTACTTCCAAATGCAGGCTAGCACAGAGCATATTCCATAAAGAAAGTCTCATCTAATACAGGATTTATGCACCTCTAAATTAGGCATTGTGAAACCTAGCTTACAGGCACCGGCCTCCAGAGAGAGATAAAACTTTTTGGGTGAGGTACCTGGAGATGCTGAGAGTTCTGGGTTTTCCATACCATGCATGGGAGAGTCAGGCAGCCCAGACACACTATACAAAAACCCCAGACATTAACCTGGCGCTAGCTAGTTAGAAAAATTAATATAAAACAGCACTGACAGGGCAAGAAAGATTGTCAAATACCCATCCTGCTCTGTAGTCCAGTCAGACTCTGAACTATGAGATCGGAGTCTCACAGTTTTCTACCAAATGAAGGGATCAACAAGGATGCTTTGGAACTTGTTTTATTTTAATATCTGGAAAATGGAAGAAATAGTGCCTTTGGCTCACACTTACCAGTGTGGTATACAGCTATGAGTTCAGGATACAAGTTTATGCTACCTGGACATGCTCTATATGGATTGATTGTTCCAAACAGCTCAAAAATTGATTGGTTGTAAGAATATCAAGGCAATCCTAAGAAAAAGGAGGCATGTCTGGTAGCATGGCCCTATCACTAAACTAACTGGCCTAATTGTAAGCTACAGTGTGGTATCCGTGCATGCGCTCTCTTTCTGGTCCACTGACTACCACCTGCGGAAGTTTAAAGGGAGGCAACAAACTCTTCTGTACAAACTGGGCAATAGCTTGGTGGTCAGCCCCCCTTTCCTGGAGGGTGAAAGAGAGTTTCAACATCATCAGACTACGTGTCCTAACTATTAAGTTTATCACGTGTGCAGGGATTCTACTCTCACCATGTTTTAGAAAAACATGACAACTAGCATAGATTACTCTGATAGTCCACCCCAAAGACATTGATAAAAATCACTCTCTGCTAGATCTCGGACAATCCAGAGACCAGAACTGCTGAGCATGCAAAGCAATCTGTCCCACTTACAGTTTAGAGATAGCAAAATATTATCTCCTCACTGGTCAACACCTGCTGATTTTGCTGTGGAGTACCCATTCAAAAGGAGGAAGCTGTTGTTACACTGGAGAGAAGTCCAGTATTGTCAACAGACATGAAGCAATTTTGAATAACCTAGATATAAAGGGCCATATGAAGTCTACACAAAGGAAAGAGGTCATTAAACATTCAATAAGCTGTGACATTTCATTTCCAGTAGTTGTGAATATGAAGAACCTCACTTTTATCAAGTCCCAAGTACATATGGGGATTACAAAGTTACAAGCCAACACTGAGAAGGGTGAGACATTTCAAAATAGATAGCAGGGCAAAACTGTCCACAATTTCTCTTTCAGAAACTTTTCTTCAGAAATTTTCCTTAAAACTATCATCTTTGGATAGTTAAGAAAAGCTTACTAGTAGTATGGACAATTTTACTGTCTAACCATGCAATTCCTGTCTAAAAAGACTCACTGTGTAAATTACTGCACATATTGCACATAAAACCAATAGCTCACATAAGCTTCAGTGCCCAAAAGGAAAGAAGGCAGCAGTACAAAAACAAACTTTACAAAGGACTTCTGGGTGATCCCAGAGCTAGACCAGCAAGTCCTACTTCCACAGAAAGCAAATTTATAGATACTATAATGGAGGAAAACATAAAAAGACACAGAGATAAATAGGATATACAGAGGAAGAGCTGATGTGGCTCTCGAGGAGGGATGTCATGACATATAGATCTATTGAGTTCTGTCAAGAGTCAGCCACCATGCAGATAAGCATGACCTACTTGATAAGGTATTCCCTTTGAAAAAAAGTCTTTTGATAGAATCCCTCATCAAAAGCTCTTAAATTAGCTAAGGTCTCATGCAATAGGGGGAAAGGGCCTCATGTGAATAAATAGCTAAATAAAAGACAGATATCAAAGGGTAAAATAAAAATGACTTTTTGCAGTGGGTAGATGGTATCAGCAAGCACCTCAAGGATCTGTTCTGCAGTCTGTGCTTTTTAATACATCCCTAATAGAAAGGAGCAGTCAGTAAGATGTTTAGTTTGAATTGTTTCATTTTGCCTGCAAACTAAGCATTCCTCACTATCTTCAAACCAAAGTTCTGTATAAGTGCATAACCACTAATAAATGCATGTGTCTATATAAAAATATTCTTCAAACTGAAGCTACAGTCTGCTATGCCTTCTTACTAGCTACAGAATAGGGACAGCAGAACCTTAGCTCTCACCAAGATCAGGGTAGATTGTAAGAGTGTGAGGATTTCCCTAATTCTTCGTATTTATTTAACATTTGAAAACTTATTTAAAACGAAAAGGAGAAGACTTGGAGTCTGAAAGAAGTTTCACACTCTTGTACTTGACTTTGTTCTTGAAACAGAAAAGGCTATTTGTAACATTGTATCATGTATTCTTATTCACCTCACTCAATTACTCAATTTTTAGCTTCTTCTAACCTTACAGCTCTATCTAGGAAACCATACTATCGTCCCTTTAAAAACCATGGCTTTCCAAACAGCCCAGCTGCACTGGTCATCATCAAAGTTCACTATCCTGAAAAGGTTAAATGGCTTCTAGCCCAAGAACACCAGCATTTCTGAGAAGTAATTCCATTCCAATTTTATCTTTTAACTAGATCATTAACTGAGTAGGAAATGAAAAGTGAAATATTAAGTTCCCACCAATTAATATTTCTAAAAAAAAAAAAAAAACCCAAACCACAACCCACTCAAATAAATAGTAAAGAACATGGTAGAGAATGAGGACACAAAACTATTAAGGAGCAAAGACGATTATCTATGGTTTTAAATATCTAAATTATTATTTGAAGTTGTTTATAATTGGTTTTACAACATGAAATACTCTTAACTACCATCTGTTAGCAAGTAGTATTAAATCTTACATCAAGATCACATGGTTTATTCAGACTCTGGAAACATTCATACATCTCCAAAACAAATTCATGTAGGGCTTGGTCTATGATGATAACTGTGAGAGCTAGTTTATTTTTATAGACTGTTGCTAAAGCACTGGCCGACTAAAAATAAGTTCTGTCAAACAGTGATACTATATTCTCTATCTATAACAAACAAATACTTTCCATAGATCATCCAAATCAGGAGAGTGAAAATGAACTGTTACTTTTGAGAAATCATAAATAAGGACTTGGTAAAGATTCAGAAATACCTAGAGCTGTTAAGACACTGGGCGGGCTGGGGTGGGAGGGGGTGTTAAGGCATGACTGTTTTAACAACCTTTGTTTTGTATGATATACAGCGTACATGTAATGTTCACTAGTTTATAACTTTCTAGATTGGCTGTAGGGTTTTTTTTTGTAGTAACCTCTGAAAGACTGTGTGACCTCCACAGTCTTTGCCCCTCTAACTTTCAACTTGAGGGCTTTTCTGAATAAATCCATTTCACCTGCTCTGCTCTTCTGAAGCTCAGTGCCTATATGCCAAGTGTTGCTAACTTAGCTGTTCTTTGGATATCAAACATAACCCTACAATGATCTCTATTGAATGGTCTCTAATTAGGTCTTAAATTCACACTCACTTGTGATTTAACATTACTGAAGTAAAACCTCCTTTGTGAACTTTTCTTCAGTGTGGCCAGTTTACTATTTAAATTTTTGTAATGGCTTCTCTTGAATGTTTTCATTGCGCAGTTTTAACAGGTTACATGTGAGCACCTGAAATCCTGCACCTTAGCCGCATTAGCGCTCTCTTACTCTTTCAACTACAAATTGCTGGGGAATTGAGCTTTCCTCTTTTGATATGAAGACTGATATTGTAACCTATCAATATAGGTGTATTTTTATGTCTTGCTTTGTATTCACTTATGTTGGCCTTGTGTCCTCTCAACTCAGAATTTCCACCAGACTTCTAGATGCTACGGAACTTCACAGACACAGTGTTATTCCACTGGGTCTCAACTGTCTGGGGAGTTTTTAGCAGGGTATAAGGCAACATCATCTTCATCTTTTCATACCACTACATTTCTGTAATTTTGAATTTGCTTTTTCTCATTGCAGGGGCAAACCCTGTTTGTTTTGGGGTTCCTTCCCCCAAACAAGAGATGCATGAGATCTTTTCATTTAACATCATTATCTAGCACCATGATAATTTTACCTTATGTTCTTATTTTCTCCCACAGTGATAATTTGTATCCCATTCTTTACTAGAAATGGAGATATCTGTTGTACACGTCTTCAAAAGATGCCCCTGTTGAAGTTCGTGTATTTCTCAGCTCCTGACAGTTTTTTCACAGACCTTAAAAACCTTTTTTATTCACTTTGTACACTAACATTTCCACTTCACTTTTGGAGATGGGACACCAGCCCCTGGGTATCAGCACTCCACTAGCCCCAAAAGAACACACAGTGACTATTCAACTTAAATCTGCCTTTCAGACATGCTGAAATCCTGAAATCTTTTTCCAGGTTGGAACCCCAAACTGGAAGAGTATTTCTATAAAACTACTGTTAAGTCACTGGACCTAAAACCTTTATCTGAAGGTTCCCAGGATCTTTTACCTCCATCTCTCCAAGTGCTTAGTCAAAGGAAACAAATCTTCAATTTCCAGTTGGCCACTGTTTCTATGAATGCAATTGACAGGGTTTGTTTGTTATCTAACTGGTAGAACAAAACGCTGCTAACCTGCAGAAGCTACAGTAAACTCCAAATGCAATTTCTCACAGGATCACCTTGTCAATGAGTAAGTAACAGGAACATAACAGATTTAACAGCAAAGTGATGCCTATCACCCCCATTACACGTCTCTACCAACTCCAGGACCCCAATTACCGTTTCCTACTCTCTCCTATTCAATTGCTTTAAATGAAGAATCTCTCAGGCACTGCCTCCCGCTGCCTGCACAGCCAAGAACAGCTCAACGCTTTGCTCTGATGGTCGAAGTGTAAACTCGGCAAGAGACTAACCGGAGCACACAACCCTCCAATTGGTATGAACATGTAATACCATTTACAAGTCATCTACCAAAACGGTGAATGTGTTCAAATAAGAAAGAAAATAAGGTCTGTACAATTATGCTCTCCCTCTCATACACAAATCTATTTTTGCTGCAGTTCAGATTATACAGTACAAAACAAAGCATGGATAGAAGAAAATACAATCTGCAGTTCTCTTGGTATCATTTAGATCACCTGGCCAGAACATAATGCTTCATCAATGCAAAAAACAATCCTCTCAGTGAATCAAAGTCCACACTCAGGATTGGCTTCCAGAAAGGAAGAACAAGACATCTGAAGACTGCACTGAATCCTCATATTATCTGGAAATGGGAACAAGGTAAGATTTTTCCTTTGCTTCTAACTGCCTTAGTACAGTAATGGCGTAGGGAAAAAAAAACCCCAGACATGAATTCTATGGAAAAAGACCACTGAAAATGCAAATAGATTTTATGTGCTAATTTAAATTCATCCTCAATTATAAGTGCTGATCAAAGCAAAACACCAATTAACTAAGAACTGCATTTACGGAAAAGTCATAAATCTATTAGTCACTTGAATTACCTTGATAGCCCATACCTTTTTTCATATGGCTTTACTAACACAGAAAGGCACAGTCTATGTAATATGCATCACAATGGATTACGTATACTGTGTAGATTTGCTGAAGTTCTTACAGTTCAAGTGAGATAGGTCAGTTTCTCAGCTGCTCCTAACCATATAACCATCCGCACAAACCATTTGTGGCCATTTCACATTCATGGCCCACTAAACCCTTGTAGCCTTTGCTTTTCTTTCCCCTCCTTTGAAAAGAAACACAACTGAAATTTTCTGGTGCTAACACTGAGTATATTAGAAACTGCAGCAACAGAGACATACCTGCAGCTGAAGCTGCAACAAAGATGAATGAAGGGAAACTATTCATTGAAAGGCTAGAAAAACAGCCCCGTTATTTTAAACGGTTACTGTGTACAACATGATGTTTATCAAGAGATAAAGAGATTAGACAGATTCCCACTGTACTGAGCCCTGTAACATGTGATGAACATCACCTGTAGGCATTGTTAAAAGGTGCTTTTAAAGGTATCCATAAGATAGGCTAGATATTCTGAAACAAAGAACATTCTGTGCCTTGCACTAGTTCCAGGCAGAATGCACCATACTAGGAAATTCAAAAACAAAAATAAGCCCCTGAATGTATTTTAACTCTATAAAAAGCACAGTTCTTTCAAATTCTTTTCAGAATTAAAGTGGTTATAAATCCCATATGGAAGACCATTTTTATTAGAAGATCTTAAGAGCAAGATCTTATTTTGGCAGCAGCAGTGAAGACAAAGGGCACAGGCAAGCCTTGGAAAAACTGCCTCAGCTAAGACTGCCCAGCACTTCCGACTGCAACACCATCTCTTCAGTTCTTCTAACTTTATCAAGCTATAATTGTTCATACTAAAATTTTCCACACTAGACTTTTGCCAATTTTGAGAGACATTTTTCAGAGTTTTTTAGCCTCTTCCAAGAAATAGGCTAGGGAAAAATACACTGTGTTTTACAGATTAATGAATTCCACTGACCTTTCCAGCAGCTTGAGAGCACTAACTTCAGAACGGGTAGGTCACCGAGTACATCTTTTTGCCAGCCCTGAAAAAACCCTCCTGAACTCAGCCAAGTATGAGTGTTCGTACATACTGCTAATTTATGTACGCAGAAGAGATTTAGGTTTTAGCAACATATTGATCACCCTATCAAAACATTACGCAGAAGACAGGGAAGCCATGCATGGGGGACATAAATGACTAGAGGTAGACTGAAAGTGAAAGACGCACAAACGAAGAGTCAACACGAAAGCAGAATTGCTAAGTGCCACCTGGTCACACAAACTGGAATGAAGGGTAGTAAAGGGTAAAGGTTGAACGGTAAAGTGAAGGGTTGGAGAAGCAACAGCAGAAGTTTCACCTAGTAGAAAATGCAGGGGGGGGCAACAAGCCAAGTCTGCACATTCTCCTCAAGAACTGGAATGAAACCCAAAATTGCTGTCTAGCAGACAAATAGCAAGACTCGGTATCTGCAGAACCATAAGTAATACATCCTATTTCCCTGTGGACCACAAAAAAGATAACTACATACTACTCTGCTAAAATAATACTCCTAATTCAAACTACAGAGGTCTGTTGGATTGGAAGTTATCCATCCTGATAAAGAACAACATCTGTTTTTTTCCAACATATTTTTCAAAAAAACCCCTAAGAATTTACAAGTAATAAAACAAAGTTAAAGAAAAATCAAAGACTGCAAAACCAAGCGCTGAAAGTCTTTGTAATTTTGATTAGGCTTTTCTCTGCATGCGTTTTACGAGGAGTTTTTGAAGACAAAAATCACATACTACAACTTTCATGAAATCCCTGCTTTTTTTTTCCCAGCAAACAGCGCTCTGAAAGTAAATTAGTGCAGCACACGAAAAGGCAATGTATTCTGCAGACATTTGTTGCAGAATTTAGAAGCTGTCCAATGGAGGAGACAGGAGTTGAAGAACAAGAAAGATGATCCTACAGATAAATGATGCAGCTAAATGCTGCACTTGAGAACTAGTTTTATCCCTGCTACAGACACAATCCTTTGGAGATGCCAGGAAATCTGGGCAATTGTATTAAGACCACAGGATACTGCCAATCTGCAGAAATACTTTGCAGACAAACTAGGGATATGTTCAGAATATGAAGGGCTATTAGAGACAGTCATATGAGAAAAAGAACCGATTAGGTTAGTGCCTCCAAATGAGCGCCAGAAATGGGTGGCGACATTAATCTTCTTTCTATGACTCAGCTCATCCAAATACAAAATACCATTATCTTCTCAGTCTGTTGTGAAATTAAATTATTTGGTAAAGAACTAAATGGTAACATGCTATTTTTTGAATGTAACTGTCCATATCTTTAAATTAACTGGTACAGTTTGTGGTCATCCTCTTTTAATGTCTTTGCCTATACTGACTGGGTTCCAGCAGAACAAGCAACTGACAAAGCTGGCATAAACTCGAGGCAGCTGGGGGAACACCAGGAACCTAGTGGTTCAGATGGCACAGCCGTCACTCTTGTACCTTTTCTAAACAAAGATTTTTACCCCTTGAAGTTGCATCATAACCAAAGTGCATCTCATAGTTTTCTGCCACCTCTCTCTTACTCCTTCACAGTCAGAAGTAAAACATCCTCAATCTCAATCCAATCAGAGAAGAACAAGTTCGTAATATTTAGGAGACAAAACCACATAGGAATAATATTCAGTTAGTCCTTACCTCATTTGGTGGAACAATAGCAAAAGGCTGGATGACTGCTGCCAGTGGAATGCGAGCCTGTTTGGCCATATCTGAAGACGATGGGAAGCAGTAGGTAGTACATCGGATATAACGAGGGCTGGCATGGCCTAGAACACCAAACGTAGCATGCAGAATGAAAGACTGTTAAAAGGAACCCACCTGTCCCAAACACAAACCAGAAAAAAACAAACCACCACCATAAAGCAACAAGTGCACATACTAAGTTAAACACATGCTTTTTTTCCTCCCACACAAGCTTCTGCTCATCTCTCCCCTTTATACGTCAGCCCACTGCCCCTCCCTGTGCGTCAATCTTTTCTTGCTGTTTTTTAAAGCAGAGATTTAAACGTATCAAGAAAACCCCCACCATTATTTGCAATAAGAATCTCAACAGAGATTAGTTTGACATATGATATCTAAGATATTAAAAGAAAATAATATGGATAAAAATCCCAGCAGAAATGTTAACATCGTATATAACAAAATGCTGCAGACTGATACGTATTTTTAACACTCTAAAGAGCTAGCTCTGATTCAGAAAGTAGTATACTGGTGTTAGCATCACCATGCTCATTTGTCTTGCAAAATACAGTGTGCTAAAATCACCACAACACTTCTTGTAGCACACTTAGCTCAGTTCCCTCAATGAGAAACTGTTCTGTGCATTGCATGCAAAAGCACTGAAAGGCAACAGGAGTTCAGAAATCAGTTTCCTTACATTCCTTTTTAACCATCAGCACCTTAATTAACCACCTTTTAACTGAGCAGCTCTGCTCAGTTTCTTGCAAGGATTTTCTTTGTTCATCAGAACTGCATTACCCCATTCTCAGATAAAGCCAAAAAATCTTGATGTGTTTGTACATTTTATACAGTTTATCCATGCACTGCTAAATTAACGCTGGACTAAATGATACCATCAGTTTAATCTGTATTAAAATACCAAGTCTGCTGTCAAGAGCACCACATGGAATATTGTACTTCCAGGCTCTAGGCAGAGGCAAAGGCAGATACATTAGCCAAAGGAAAAAATAAAGTCAACTAGAGAGCTTGTACCCTGCCCCTATTGCTTGAATAGAATTTTCCAAGATTTGTATCTTAAAACATAACAGTGCTAGTCTCATTGCTCCTTGTCCAACTTTTAAAATTTCAGAAGAATCTAAAAAGAATTTTCAACTTGAAATTTAAAACCATGACAAATTTTAAGTTAAAAAGAAAAGTTGTCTCAACTATTCACATTAATTTTAAAGGTCAGGAAGGGTAGAGGAGATGTTCACCCAAGGCGTAAGAATTCAACTCTCACTTCTCTCCCTCACCACCTTTTTTTTATTTTCTTTAAAGGGAGTAAAAAGGAGTTTCCCATTTCACGTCCACTTTAGAGTAAGCAGCATCATTTTCAGATGAGAAATGTATTTAGTCTGGTTTTTTTTGGTTTGTTTCTAGATTATATTTGACTTCACCTAGAAAGACTCCCAAATCAGTAACAAGGATAGTTACCTTGGTCTTGAATTACGCAGTCTGTGGTAACAAGAGGAGGAACCTGTCCTCTTGTGTTTGTAGCATAGATCTGCCCTCCCCTGGAAGTCTTATCATTTTCAATTACTTGAATCTGATAAAGAAGAAGCAAGAACAGTATGATAAAGGTAAGCCATGCATTCAGTTACACTCAAACAGTTATGCTAACATCTACACCAAGTAACACTATTGTCATTGTCTTATACAGAGGTGCTACAAACCTATCATCATACAGGCTTCTAGGACACTTAACAACCAGAAAACTATACAGACAGCTGAGCAGTATAACTCATTTACTGCAGTTGCCTGTTGCAACTCAGGGATAACACTACGCGTCGGGGTGGATAAGACCTATATACAGTGAACAAATGCGTTGTTTAAAGTATATTGACTGCTAGGAGGACAGACCTTTTCAAGAGAGGCTAGTCAGGAGAGCGGTGGCATAAATAAGTCCTTGTTACTGAATCTGGCCTTCCATTCTCCCAGATCAAACTGAAGTGTGAGGTTGCATCAGCTTACTCAAATGCTATATGTAACAGGTTATCTTTTGTATGACCATAGCTGTGCCAGCTGCTGTTCTTCATAAATGAATGTATAGTTAATTGATCAGATTGCAATGGTGAGAGGGGTTAGCCCTCATTCCTCCTGACTAGGCACAGGGTGGTTAAGAAATAAACAATAATCTACATAGTATACGACCTTCCTAGCTCAGCTATGTTTCAGCACTGCCATTTAGAAAGCAGCAATTTAAACTCCTGAGAAAAGCCTTGTTGGCCACTAGGTAGTATTTCAACACTGCATCTCAGCATTTTCACTCTCTAAGTCAGACTACCATGTCATGAGCTTCCTCCTAGAAAGAAAGGACAGCAATCACAGGAAACTTTTATTAAAGTGAGGCAGCTCTGATCATGTACAGATTTACTCTGGTTGAAGCCTAGTTTACAGCAATTTACAATGCAATGTCATGAAATGCTCATGATACTTTAATACTGAACAAATTCCTTTCCCATATACTTCCTCCCCTGTCATTTCTGCACATTCCCTCACCCCTGTTTAAGTCTGATACTTTTCAGGATATCACTGAAGCTATTTAAAGCTGTATTTTGTTCCACGCCATAAAACAGATCTCTGAGATGATACCATTATTCCTCCTCTTCCCTCAAAGAAGCCATCTTTTCAGCAATCTGGTTTAGAGTGTAGCAGAACAACTGTGAGAGGCAAGAGGAATGAGACAGGGAATTTCTGAAACTGGCTTTGCCGCTGTTGCTGGTATCCCATGGAATTATATCTCTACACTGCAAAAATTCCTAATAATAGCTAGGAAAGTTCAGAAGCCTCTGTTGAAAAGCAAACAGAGAAGAAAAACAAAATTAGTTGCACAGAGTTAGTTTATTGATCATTGTCCAAGAGGTATTTCTTAACACACTGGAAATAATCTGGTGCCTATAACTTTTTTCCCCCCAATAAAGTTTTTGTATTGCGATTTAAATATACAATACATTCCTTGGAGAGCTTGTTATATCTTCTGCTTGATTACTTTTCCCTGCCTCCTTGGCTTGTATACTTATTGCTAACTCTTATATTAGAAGGAAAACAGTTGTACTCTAAAAAGGTCCACTGGCTCAAGTAAGCAAACTGCTTTCAGACTTAGCTCTGCAAAGGATCAATGTACAACGGTATTCTGCATTTAGCTGACCTAAATGTATCATTGTTCTTGGAAATAATTGTTGACAAAGCCCAGATGCTAGTTTTCATAGATGTTGTCAGAGCACATATCAACCTCTAACATATGTAAGAAAATATAAATCAACAATGGCTACAGATAAGCAAATTTATCTGGCAACACTACTGTAACTATATAATGTAAATATAACAAGAGAAATACACATGGTCATACTTATTCCTCATTCTGAATTAGCTTTTTGCCCTTTACAGACATTGACCCAGATCACGTTTCTTTAAACATGTCATTTTGATCCCCTCTGTGCTGCTTAAACAAACCTTTTAACCTATTTTAACATCACTGTCATAGTCAAGGCTGTTTATTCTACATGTGTAATTGAAGCAAGACATCAGTCCATGCTTTCATGCCAGACCTTCTTCTCCCTGCCCCCCTTTTTATTTTTTTAATTAGACAAGACCATTTTGTCCTTCTGTAAAAAGCACCGTACTGAAACACTAGGAATGATTAACCAATTAAGGGCATTTGTTAATTATACAGACACTGAGTTCAGGTTGGGTTTTTTTTGTTTTTTTTTTTTTTTTTTTTTTTTTTTTTTTTTTTTTTTTTACACACAATGGTTTTCAGTTAAATTTAACTTGAAAATTGCAGTTGTTACATTAACCTCTAAGTGATTATCAACAGGCATTTTTCCAAAATTCTGGGGATTTTACATCAAAACCACCACTAGATAAAACAAATAATCTTTTCTAGAATGACAAAAGAATATCCCACTTTAAGGAAGCAGGGCTGCTCCCTAGTAGACGGAGTCCGGCTTTTACACAAATGCTTTTGCCTCATCTCAGTGGGATACAAATTCTTTCCTGTACAGCAATACTGCTGTAGCAGAGAAGTGGATGAGTCCTTCCCCCAGGCTAGCTTACAGTGTGGTGGTTAATACATTTTTTTAAGTAGAGAGTTCTAGGTCAAAGCTGCAGGGGACAGCCTGCTTCAAGAACCCTGACTCTTCAAGGACCTTTCGACCTGTTTGAATTGCCAGAACCAGTATAAGTGTCTGCATCAGAATGTGTTTTCCCCATGAGTTCTCCCTCTATTTCAATCAGCTGTTCTCAATACACAAGTTAAACACAGCCTGCATCTGACTACGTTATTCCTTTGGGTAACAATTAGCCTACTTGTCACTGTCCCACCAGTACATGTTTGGATGTGCTTCAACAGCTGAGCCTCTTCAACCTATATGAAGATTATTAAATATAATATTAAGTATATTCCAAGCTATAGAAATCTTTACAAGGCTGCAGAAAGTGGAAGGGTGCTCAGGCAAACAATTCTAGTTGCCTGGGAAACTCCTGAAATCAAACGGTGAGGTAGCTTTTGAACATGGGACTTCTCAACATTTTCAGGATTACAGTCTTAGAGTTCACACACCTGTATTCTGCATAAATCCTACTTTAGGTATGTACCTGTTACTAAGTTTAAGCCTTCAAACTTTCCAGAGTGAAAAAGAAACATGATTAGCTGCAGTGAATGCAAGTAATCCTTCAGTACTGCTCACTGTCATACTGAGAATCCTGTTGAGAATTCCTATTTAAGTATTTGGAGTCATGGGTACTTCCCACATCAGGTAAAATTAATAAAGCCTCTTCAGTACTAAAACTGGAACATAACTTCTGTAACATAAAATTGCACTTATATGACTTGGTTCACAAGACCCCACCAGCTAAAATAAATATGTTAGCATTGTCATTCCTTTATTTTAAATGCAGCAGAAATTTACTTTCATAAAAAATTAGTGCCGCATTACTTACTGGGCTTGGAATAGAGTCAGGATCAAGCTTCTTCTGTTGTGGACCTGTGAGCTGTGCCGGACCCCCAGGAAAAGCACCAGGATAAGACAGTTGAGATCCTGCCATCAGAGGACCATAGTTTGCTGCAGAGTTACAAGTTACAATCCCTTTAAAGTATTTAAGTTGCATTATCAATTTTTAACATCAACTTTTGCCATACAATTCATTCTTACTCAGCTAAATGCAACTTCTCCTTCCCTTCTGTTTTCAGCAAGTAAAAGAGATGGATTACTTTGGCTCATGCAGTCTGTGTTTTAAAAGTAAGCACAAGACCAGGTGTGACAACTTTGGTTCCAAAGTCTTCAGGTATATGTCAAGTAGGACGGTTTAGCAGAGATTACCACAGCTACTCAAACTAGGCCATTACCTGAGTGAGATTCTCTCCCCTAATATCAGTCAATGCAAACTGGTCTAGTTAGTTGGCTTTTTAGTAGTCAAAATAACTGTTTTACAGACTTATGTCAGGTGAAACAATCGCATTCATTTACCATTCTTTATTGATATAGTAAAAGCATTTTTGAAAGCTGCTTATGACAGACAACACTATATGACAGAGAGCAACCTATAGAGAGTATAAGAAAAACTCCTTTCTGTAGTAAGTTGTGCCTTTATCCATTACTAACCAAATAATTCTGTTACTGATCTAAATTAATCTCTTTTTTATTGTTACAGTCTTAATAGAATGCTAAACTTTTGAGCAAAAGCATAGCCTGCCCTGAAAGCACTGAATGACAATGCAAATCTTTCCATTCTACAAAAAGAGGATTATATTTTCATTTTTCCAAGTCAGAAGAAAGAACATCAATCATGAATAGCTGCAGTTCCACCAGTAATTCTCCATGCATATTTTGTTTTCACTTACCTAACAAAGAAACTTCCTTACCTTGCTGCTGCAGTTCCACCAGTAATTCTCCATGCATATTTTGTTTTCAGTTACCTAACAAAGAAACTTCCTTACCTTGCTGAGTATGATATCCAGGCCCTGGAGGCTGTCCTGAAAGCTGTTGCAAGTTAGGATTTGGGGGGACAGCTCCAGGGATTCCATCTGGTCTGGCCATAGGAGGCAACGATGGTTGAGCACAAAGGCCATTAACATTACTTGCTGGTGGAGGAACCTGTGATCCAGGTGATAAAGCAATTTGCTGCTGGGTTGGTGGTGGTAGTTGTGGACCCTGAAAAGATGCCGGATGCCCAGAAGACATGCGAGAGCTCGGAGTAGTGCCAGGACCTGAGTAAGAAATTATGTCAGCTGGGTCAAAAAATGATAACCTACTACGTCTATGTGGAAGGTGTTCTATTTTTGCTCAATACATTTACAACATATTTGCATTATTATATCCTGCACTAAAGGTGCTGTGTTGTGGGGATTCTGAAAGGCTGTTCACATAACAAATCTGATCTCATGGTATAAGTCTGAACTGATTCATTCAATTTTATTTCTTTTGGCTCTATTTTCAATAAAACCCTGCAGCTGGGGTGGATGGGGAAAGAGAGAGGAAAGCCAGCCTTCGACAATTCTTGATTGGAATACACATAAATCACTATTTGCTTTTGAAACAATTTCATAATGTAAAACAACATTCTTTTTGCTTAATAATCAATTTCTCTTATGTGGCATGTTTTTGTTAGTCTGCTAGTTGCATTTCTCCACGACAAGTTCAATGGAAGATAAATCCGCTCATTTTATCCGGTTTACCACCATCTTCTGGTTTTGATGCCAAAAGATGAAACATGTGGGAACTATTTTGTACACACTGGTGAGGAATAGTTTGGTTTTTTATAAGATCCAGATTCCAATTAGAATTAAGAGGACCTTGGAAACAGAGTTTTGAGACTTACAATCTGTAAATACTTATTACTTTACAAACCCCATATTTTTTAGTCAAACTTCTCCCCAAAGGCCTACAGAAAATAATTTTCAAGAAAGTTAAAAAAATAACCAAAATTAGGTTTGGAGCAAAAGGACCACATGTTAATATATAAATATTGAAACGCATTTCTGTCAGGCATGTTAACTGAAAAAAAAAAATTCACATGCAAAACAAGCTCAGGTTCTCATCTGGTACAAACAAACATCACTCCAATAGCTTTACAAGCTGTAAATTTCAGCACTCTGAAGCTATACCAACTTAGACTTACAGCTAAAGAAAAATAAGAACAAAACCCAACACAGAGGCAGAGTTGTAAAGAATCGATGCCTTCAGTGGTCTGAAGGGTATCTGAACTTTTCAGCATGTAACATGATAAGCAAGAACATTATATTTTACATAAGTATTGCTGAAGGCAATATAATGAAGACAGGAAGGAAAAAAAAAATTTGCTCCAAATAATGAAAACTGCCATACACGAAGTGCTCTAGAGGTGCTGGGCCACACCTCACCCTGTATAAAAAGGTCCGAGTTAATTGTGCACTTGTAGTTCAGTACCTCAAGGTTGAATTCGACTCTAAAAATCATTTTTCTAAGGTGAAGAAGGTATAAGTTTTCACAAGCGGTTGTACAGAGGGTCAGACCCATGGTAGTTATGCAGGTTTCATTCAAGTCAAACCAGCAACTTGTAAAGCCAGGGTAGGAACAGTGATAAGAGTATCAGTGCAGCCTGAACTGGTCACCTTTACACATACCTTACAAAGCTATCAACCACCAGAGTGATCATCATTTAAAAAAAAAAAAATAAATCATCCTCCTACACACACTGGCCCCAGCAAAACAAGATGCTAACTAAATTCCACTCCTTTTAAATGAAACAGTAAATTTCACCGAGAAATACTCAAGAAAATAGATATAACCAAACAGAAAATTTGTGGTGGGAAGTAATTTACATGGAAGAATCACATGATCACATTTTTAGCTCACGGCTTAGGTTTGAGACCTTTTAACCTCAAAATAAATGCAAATAAATTTAGATGAAAAACTAAACTATAAGATTTGGACAAAAAAAGAACAAGATAGTTTCAAAACAGAGAGAAACTCTAAAAAGCTGAGAAAAATTAAACCCTGTCTACATATTATTATTCACACCATGGCTGTTACCAACAGGATCAACAAGTAATGTGAGAAGTGACTGATAAGATAGCCAACTCTGAAAGAAGGTTCATCAAACATCAATTCAGAATTAACCCAAGAATATTGATTTAAGGAATAGGATGAGATTGAAGAAAAGTAACAACTTGAGCAAAGGATAGTGGTCAAAGATTTCATTTGCTGTTTATATAGAAGTTCAATAAGTTTCTAATTATTATAGTCTTAATAGCTTTAACTGAGAAAAAGTTAATCAGATAAAACTGATTACCATAGCTATTTATCTGCATGCTGTTGAGCTGGTTAGCAAGTTGTGCTGTAGATGAAGTGGATGCAGTATTTGGGTAGGCTGGTTGTGACTGATGACTGTAGGGAGGATAGGAAGGTCCTGTATTGCTTGGAGGTGGAGGGCCTTGAAACCTAAAGGGAAAAATCAGTGCAGTTATGCAAAAAATTACATCAACCAATCATAACTCTAGAAGGTCTCATACCTTCTCAAGGGTGGTGCTGAAACAATTAATTATAGGACAGACAAACTCTCTTAAGAGAATGTGCTCACCTTCTGCTCAGAAAATGTATACTTGTATTAAAATAGTCACAAAGCAGAGAGAGAATGCACATTTGTTTAGAAAAAAAGGACAGTACATGTTTGTTTACATACTTGTTAGAAACAAAGAGGGAGTATGCTACACCAAAGAGAGAGTGGTAATAACTATATGAAAGCTTGAAGAGTAAGAAATACAAGCTTCTGAACATATCGCATCACTCCATCCCATTTACATGTTTATAAAAGAAGATTCCCTACTGGGGATGGGTGAAGAAGATTAGGAAAAAAATCTGTTGAGAAAGAAAAATGAAGTGAGAAACTGTTCAGGAGTTTTCTGTAGTAGAGGAAAAAAGAAGATGCAGGTAGGGGAAAACTTTTTCCATATCTGATAATCATGAAGAACATGGATGCAAGAAAAACAACTAAAGAAAAGAAAGAGGTAACATACGTATGGCTTCCAAAGATATTATCTACTAGAGTACTTCACTCTGGAAAAGTAAGATCTCAGGCTATCTCCCAAAGATCTACACTGATTTTCCTATGACCACTTCTAAAACTGAGGAGCGGCCTAGCTATATCAAGAGAAGTAGAACTCACTTTCCTTGAAATTTCAATGTGGAAATTTCTCAGCCTAGAAAAGTAGCTCTCAGTAATTTGGGAATAAAACAAGATCAGGTGAAAAACAGTAAACATGCAGCTGTCAGGGCAAAGACTGGAAGCTATGAAAGAAAATCAGTATTTTGCTGGGTTGGTCGTGTCAACTTGAGTCTGTTCACCTTGTTGCATCTTCAGGACAACAACTGCTTCTCCCTATGCAGTAGTACATTCTCTTTTACAATTGATCACCAGTCTCTTTGGGTCCCCCATTACATAGTGAAAACACACAGACATCAAACAGGCTTACCTATTTTGATGCCTAATAAAACATACACATGACTTCAGTTGAACACAAATAGCTATACAACAACTAAAAAGCACAGAAGCAGATTAAGACTAAACAACTAAACCAAGAATGTTGTTAAATGGTGCCAAGTTCACCAAAACAGCTACATTACATATTTACCCACTTATAACTACCTGCAATATAACCACTGTGTAAAGCTTCGCTATCCCCCTGTATGATCATTTTTCCCAGATTTCTTTTTACAGCTTCCACCTGTCCCTATTTTCTCCCTTCCCCACTCCTGTCTCCTTCACTTTTCCTGTGAGCACTGGAGGCAGGACAGCAGCACTTCAAATAAACTCTTCATAGTCAATCTCAGATCGAAGCAAAAGAGTAGCAGTCATCCATCTGAGAGCGTATAATAAAACTGTATTATAAAATGTCTTTAAAATACTCTGTGGAGTCTTGGCTGTGATCCCACAACAATGAAGCAAAGACATCCTAACAAGACAGGGGCAGAACTACAGATACAGACGTGCATCAGCTTCTAATCAAAACTTGCTGCCAACTATTAACTTGTAAATAACAATTTCTTGGTACCTCACAACAACTGAACAAAATAATGCAACTTCTATATGAAAACAACACTTATAACACCTTACTGCTGCTTTGAAGCAGTGGGTCTAAGATGAAGAAGAAAGAATAATTAAAAATAAAACAGCGCATGATAAAGGTGATTTGCTGTAAAATTGAACTTAATGAGACTACAGATCATACTGTATGATCTGGCAGTTTAACACCACAAGGAACCAAACTAGAAGATCCAGTTCAGAACTGGAATAAGTCAGAAATGCTGAAGATAAAAGGGATGCCTTACTTAAATGTGAGTGAAGCAGTCAAAGAGAGGTAACAGAGGTCAAATAGCTTACATCTTATTTATTAGTTCTTGAAAGTCACCTGTGTGGCTGTTGCCCTGGTGTGTTGGGCCCATTTTGGAAATTGGTCTGGCTGAATTGATGTGTAGCAGGTGTGGGAGGCCCAACAGGACCCAGTGTTCCAAAAGGCACAGTTGATTTTGACACACCTGCAAAAGATTAAGCACTTTTATGTAAGAACCCCGTAACAAAGCACAAGATCATCAAGCAATACAAGTGTATGCCCCTACTCTAGCAATAACAATACCGTCTCCAGGTGACCCTGATTGAGCAGGGGAGTTGGACCAGATGACCTCCAGATGCCCCTTCCAACCACAGTCATTCTGTGATTCCATAAGCAAGGAAAGATTTTTAGTCAGCTATGGAAGCAGATACAAAAAAGAACAGATAGTAAAAAGGGAGCAAATAGTAGTTGGTAACTTTCCAGCAAAAGAACGCAAGAGAGACAGTAAGAAAGAAGCAAGAATGAACAGACTCTGCAATCGAATTTGGGATACTGGTAATTCCCTGTCACCCAGTTACCTTTATAGGTAGAAGAGGTCCCTTTAATTTCAGAGACCATGACCAGAAAGAAAAATTGGAACAACCTTTAAAAAAAAAAAAAAAAATGGCCCCCATACGTAGAACCTGTACACCTATGCTACAAATGGTTCTTAATTCAGATCTAGAACAGTGACTGTGAAGAGACTGTAATTTATGTAAACAGCAGTGCTGAATAAACAGCTCTTCAACCTGTATTTCTTGAATTATTTTCCTTTAAGTTACTCTAACATCAAAAACTTATTTGGTACCAAAACTGGTATTTTTCCCAAGTATTCTAATACGTTGGTTACCAGTAGTTCTACCTTCTGACTATACACAGCACTGGATTAAGGTAACACAACTTCTGCTGTCTTTATTAAGAAGTTTTATAGAAACTGGGTAAAACAGCTTCTTATTTTCTGTTTTCACGATAACACAAAAATCAAGGACACCCCAGAATATTTAGAAGACTCAATATACTTGGATACTCAGTTCTGCCATTACCCTACTCCACCATCTCAAATACTAAATTTAATGTAACTTATCATAATCTAAATATTATTAAAAATTTTAACAAATACTTTTTTAAGATGCTTTAGGGAATACTTCAGACATCTTTACTATTTTAACTAATTTCCCCCTGTGACATCAGGCAAAATATTGAGATGGTCCTTCTTCCTGTCTCCCTATCTTGGCTATGTACATTAGTAGACTTACAGTGGGAAGAGGAAACCTTACTCTTGATATTTTCCACATTTACTAGTCTAGTGTGCCTACTTTTACTCTACTGAAATTAGACCAGCATGACTTACATACAGCAAAACGGCCTTAAATTCCACGCTCTCAAATGATTTGGTTTTTAGGCTTCAGCCACCATATACTCATATAATATACTTACGGGAAGAACTGAAGACACATATCAATAAGTTAAAATTATTGAAAAGTAAAGGAGAGACAAAGATGGCCATGTTTATCTGTTGGATGTCAATTATATTAGCTATAGCTGATTATGCTGGTAGAAATAAAGCAAATATCCCCTCTGCTTGTACCCTTCCTCATAGAAAGCAATTGTCTCCTGAGTGGTTGGAAAGTAGATGGGCTCTACTTACCACTCATTATCCACATACATCACCCAGTAAGCAAGCTTAAGTAGGAGACCGACCACCAACTCATACTCACAGGCAAGTTTGTGCTCAAGGATTCAGTAGGATAGGGGTCCTACTGTGAAGAATGCAATCCATTTCTGAGAGCCTGCTTGCCATTAACATGAGTTGAGAAACATTTCTCTATTCCCAGAAATTGCCTCTTTTCTATTTGTCTGTATTAGCTATTACTCATAATACTGCATTAAGCACTGGTGCTTATTGCTTCCTGGACAATGGAAGTCACACACAAAGGTCAGGTACCCATTTTACATCAACATCTGAGCATCAGCAATAACACAAACAAAGCTAGTACAGGATCCCATTGCAGTAGCAGGGTAAAATTGAGTATTTTGTGCTGGCATGAGTAAGAGAGATGCAAAATGCCTTCATAGAAAAGTAGACTCTAACCCCACATTTTAAGACAATTTCATACCTGGTTGAGGTGTTGAGTATGAGGAGTTAGGTTCCCCGTAATGCCCATAATGAAGTGAAGAATTAGGTGGTCCAAAACCTGCAGAAAAGCCTCCTATTCCTGGCTGGGATTGGGAATATGGAGGAGCTGCAACATAGCCTTGTTGACTCATGATGGCAAAATTCTCATTCGTAGTATCGAGTCCTCTTTAAGAATCTGCAAAAGAGAACGTGACACCTGATACTACTCTTCACTCATTGTGCATTTTAAAAGGCTGCAAACTGTGCTCCCCAAAAGACAAAAGACACATCTAGGGCAAAAAAGGACCTTGTTGTCTTTGCTATTACCAGGCATCTTTTCCCTAAGTGTTCACATCTTGATTCTGTTGTTGTTCAAGAAGAAAAAAAAACCCACAAACAAAACCAAAAGAAAACAACAAAAGCCAGAATTCGATTAAAAGCAAGCCAGAAAAAGTTTTCTAATTATGACAGCAAGATTAAAAAGTTTTCTAATTATGACAAGACTTAATTTCTTTCTTGCAGTCAGATTTTTTAAGCAGAATAAAAGAAACTTTGAGGAAACTTTCTGGGAAGAGTATCCTGATAATTGCAATCATTTGAGATTAGAACTAGAAAGTCTGAGAACTTCTGCACTACTAAACCAGATGACTGTATTTCATAAGACTAGTTTTCAGATACAGTGCCCTTGCCACCATGGGATTTGAGAAGTTAGTGAAGTTGTACACTTTGCAGCCTTGATAGCTAGCTTGCTCTTTTCCATGTAAGAGAGAATTTTTTTATTTTGACTTCATATTGAATTTAACAAAACCAGAATTCAACCAAGTTTCTTGACACTCAAATTAAAATTGTTTTGAGAAATGCTGAGGATCCAAACCCTGAATGAGAACTTGCTACAGAGTCCCAAGTACATAGGTCAGGCATCCACAAACTGGCATTTCAGATGTTGAATGTTCCTTTGAAATAGCTTTCCCAACCACCTACACTTCACATTCTTAGACTTGAGCCATGCAGTGATCTTTGAGTATGCAAACTGGAAGAAAGCAAATCAGGAATTGTGCTCCAGAAGCATGCACAAAGGCACCTCAAAATTGCACGCAGCTCCAAGATCACAACAGACAAACTAATGCTGCTCTGGTACATGTCAGTAGAGAAAAGCTATCCCTATCAGAAAACACATCTTCGGGCTTCTCATATTAAACATACATTTCTGAAAAAAAAACCACAATCTTCCACACTGGACAAGAAATCACTTTGAGCTGGGTACAGGGCCTAGCCCTCCTCACACATTGCCCGCGCAACCCTCTAAATCACATTCCTCGTTGTGCCAGAAGATTTCTCTGTTACAGTATTAAACTGCTTCAGATAAGTAATCTTAGAGAGTCGTCTTCTATTTCCTAGTTAACACGGTAAACACAGGAAGAAGAAAAAAAAAAAAAGGTTTAAACAGACAGGCTTCGTGCTGCCAGCCATACTTTCTTCCCTCCCCCGCCCACATCAGAAAAGACGTGGCAGTGTGAGCTTTCATGGCTCCAAAAGACCGTAAGTCAGCACTAAATTACCTACACACCGACACAGACGTATATAAATTGTATATATATACAAAGGAAGAGATTTTCACTTTGAGGCATCTGCAACAGCCAACACCTTTAGGTGCGACAGCATCCAGGGGAAATTACTTCCTCCAGAGCTCGCTCACACACACACACAAAATCTTGCCACGTCAAACTTCCCACAGACAGCATAAACACGCAGAGGTTGTGCTGAAGAGAGACAGGAACTCTAACCATAAGCAAAATAATATAAGTTTACCAAACACTGTTCCAGATCCTATTTAATATTGAGCATATTTAATCCTTTCTCAAGGTATGTATATATACCAACAGATGATGAAAACAGTTTGGAGGCAACACCCAAAATATCAATAGAAACCGATCACCTAAGGTTTTAGCAATCAGGTTCTAACAAGAGACATACAGATTCACTCTGGAAATTGCACGAGAAAGATCAGAGGATTCACTAAACCCAGATCTTTCCCTGGGTTTGTTTACTACAATGTCACGCCACAGAAGGACATGAAAACTTTTTTCTCCCTGTCTGTCTTAACACTAGTTTACCTCACACCCCATAGCCTGAGGAACAACACTAACACAAGCACTTCTCCACGATTTAATTTACCACTATTACAGAATAGGTTGTCATCTCCCCCCCCCCCCCCCCCCCCCGAGGATTGCTGTACCTATACAATGCTCTACTGCACCAGTATCTCTGTGAAGATGTAAAACTCCACTACGTGCATGCATAAGTAGAATAACGGAATCAAAAATAGAGGATTACGTTCTTGGCTAACTGAACTATTAACTCTACTTCTTCAGAGACGCTGTGCTTGGTAACCTATCACCTAAGAAAAGGTGCTGTCCCTCCCCAAGGCATGCTGCAATCTCAATTTGGCAAATAACCTTTAGGGTCCATGCATGTATCTACACACATATACAGAGAATGGAATATAGCTACAGACGTTACATCTGGGTTGGTTTTTTTTTTAAAAACACATTTTGGAATAATCTATGAAAGCAGAAGCTTAAATATACTCCAATTCAGTACAAGACCTGCAAACGGTTAACGTTTCTATCCCCATTCACTAAGAATTTTAAGTCGCTCTAACACCGCAACAGCTCTCACCGCTCGGTCGGTGCCATCACGCCGTGAGGCGGCACCCGGCAGTTCCCGTGCCGGCCCCGCTGCCGGCTCTCTGGCTCGGTGCAGCTCCCCCGACTCTCCTGCGCCCTCCCGCCGCCCCCCCAGCTGCCTCTGGCGGAGCTCCCCCTCTCGACCCCCGCGGCTGCTCACCCGGGCGCTACCCCGCCGGCGGAGCCCGATCCCCGCCGCGGCACCCGCAGGCTGTGGCGGCGGCCCGAGGACCTGCGGTGGCCGTTAGGACCGTTACCGGGGGCGGCGCGCGCCTCCGCCCGGGTCCACGCGCTCACCCGACTGCCACGTCTGAGCCTGCCCGCGCGCCGCCTCCAATCCCCCGCCCCAGCCCGGCCAGGAGCGCGCCCGGCCCCGCGGGCGGCGCGTGCGCACTGGAGGCAGCGCGGCGGTGCCCTCAGCGGCTGCCCGGCGCGAGCCTGAGGGGAGGGTAGCGGCGGCCCGGCCGAGCCGGCCCGTGGCCCTAAAAATACCGTACTTTTCCTCGTATGTGCTGTAAAAACACATTTTCATCTGTGGCAGTATATATATATGTGTAAAATTATGTCACATGAATATCTAGAGTGAAATATGATACAGGCACTTTACCTGTTTGCATACTCCGGTTTTAGTTACTCTTCAAGTACGTTTAAAAATACTACCTTGGTTACAGGATAGATTCAATGTTTTCCGAATTAACAAAGTAGAAACATGGGTGTAACATGAGAAAGATATATTGGTAAACTGTTCCAGTCAAAAAACAAAGTCGTTGCTGTTAAAAAAAACAAACAAGTGGCAGAAGATTGGCAAAAAGAAAAAAAAGTCATCACTCAGAGACAGCTTCATCACTAATACACACCTGGAATTCAGGGTCCATAGGCTTTCTTATCCTTTGAGTGTTTGTTCAACAACCTTAAAGCTTTTGAAAGCAGTGAACGGCTTTACCTGATGCTAAATCTGAGTAATGGCCACCTCAGACAAGACTGTCAAAGGCATTCATTCCTATACAAAATAATTCTGAAACCAAACCCAGAGCCTTTGAAACAGATGTCAAAATGAAGGTATGCAGAAGCATCCTTTACATGAAAGACTCTCAATAAGCCTCAGCAAGGAAAACAAAGCGGGCACGAACAAGTCTTGACCTGTCTTCATACTTGCTAGCCAGAGTTGGATTCACCACGGAATAATATCAACTGTTTTTCTACCTGTTATCGGAGCCGATACTGTTGCACATGTCAGAGAAGATCTAAAACTTTCCAAATCTCTCACAACTGCCTATTCAGAATGGCAAATTTAGTCCAGGAGGTGACAAGCATCAGTTAAACTGGATGTGGTTTTGGCTGCAGAGTATCAGTGACTCTTTCTCAAGCAGGATGCAAAACAATGCCTTTCATCATTGCTGCGCTGTAGTTTCACCCGTCGTCCCTATCTCTTTTGCTGGTTATATGCACGCATACAATTACCTCCCATTATGCAAAATTCTTTTGAAATACCCTGCCACTGAGGAAAATAACGGCTTTAAGTTTGGACATTCCCTATTTGGTTGTGGAGACGGGGTCGCTGTTCCCCAGTGCTGTTGTGTCTAGCTCGCAGCTATTAACAGTAAGCAGCTGTGGATAATTCAGCGCTGAAGAACCGTGCACTTACTTGGCCACTGAATACTTACTATCAGATTTCTCCTCTCTGAAATCAGCTCCAGTGAAACTGAAAGATGAGATCAGCAAAAGATAGCAAGGAGAAGCTACGGCTTTGTCAGTTCTTCCCCTCTTTCAGGCCTGCTCTGGAAATGGATCAAGACGCCTTGTTTTTCCAAGGATACAGCTTCCCTTCCGTTGTCCTTTAGCCTGGAACACTGAGACAAAAGGCACCCAGCATGTCACGGTCCGGATGTTTTGAAGCTATGAGTAGTATTTATCTACAGTTTCCACTTATAACATTAAAAGTAATTTAAGGTTTTCAATTTCAGAAATGTGGAAACACCATTAAAGATTTAAGTGCATTCCTGGTCTGGAAAGTAATTTCATAAAAATGAGATTGCTAAACTGCTGTCACTTCATTTTAATGAAATCATTTTAATTAAACTGCATTATAAAATCTGAGAATCAGACTGGTTTCTTTTCTATCATTATCAATAATGAAGATCTTGTAGGTTAAATTACCTTTCTTAACAATCAACTTATCTTGAAGTTGTGCCTATCCAATGCTGCTGGAAACTAATGTGATTTCATGTATTTCAGACCTAAATTGGAGTTAGTACTGGTGAAGTAAATAGAAGAATTTGTCTAAATCTATATGCTTTTTTTCATCTATATTAAAAAAATAGCAAATCCCCTGCATCTAAAATCTAACTTTTAGAGTTCTCACTAGAATTTGTTCTATTAGTTCTGAAAATAAGAAAACACATAGTCCTCCATCAGCTTGGGAGATTATTGGCTACAGAACTGATACAGGCTCTGTGGAAGGCTAACTCAAATCTTTCACATACCAGTATTATTATTTTTTTAAAATTATTATTTTAATTATTTGGGATTGATCTGTTCCCTGAAGTTACTACTGGAGGTCTATAAAAGCCCCTGACAAACTGTGCAGAACTCCATGTCTCCATCTTAGAGCACATTGCATTAAGACAACGTGTGATTCTGGGAAGCCTAAATCCTAACCTGACTTTTAATTTAGAGGATATCCTTAAAAGACGGCCTTACCACAAGCTGCCAGGAAGAATCAGAACACTGCTGTGATGCATTTGAGCACGTATTGGGCACGTATTTCTCACAAAGGTAGTGATAGTACAGCTTTTGTAGCAGTTAATGGTGACTGTGTTAACATATAGCTTTGACAAGAGAAATATCTGCAATTCAGTGCTATATGATTTTTTTTTTAAATCAAAATATATTCTAAACCATTCTCTAGGGGAAGATGTGGGCAATATATGGTATGTTCTTAAAGAGAAGACTATTTCATCACAAGGAATACTTCATTAAATTCCAAAGATTCTACATTTTAAAAGGCTTTTTTTTTTAAACTGTTTTTCTCCTCTTAATCTCATTTGTATGTCCTGCAGCCAAAGCAACAGGTTTGCTTTTGCACAACATCAGAAGGATCCTAAAAGCTGTTTACATAAAAAGATTACTTTCTTTTCCTGTCTTGCTTACATATAATCACTGAAGTCTTCGTTAATGTTTTGTCTACTGTATAGTTAAGATCTATGGAAAACAGTTTACAGTTTAGTGTAAAGCACTTTACAAGCAAAATGGAAATTACTATTTACAAAGGTTGTATTTGTTTAAAATGAAAGCAAAAGTTGGTAAAAAAGAAGTAATCAAATTTTGAAGGGATTATGTTTTTCTGGAAAAAAAAATAGTGTGACTGTGAGGTCAGATTGAAAATGCTGTATGAAGAAAATGGAAAGATCTAATATTTCAAGAAACAGAACACTACTGTAAGGAGAAATACATCAGTGTTGTGATCAGTTACGTTTCTAATGTAAAAAACTAAGCACAGTAGAAACATAAATAAGTATACAACAGAAGTGAATACTAATATTTTGATTAAACTATCTCAGTGGCAATTAGAAAACATTTTTGCAGTACACCCTTTAAACACCGCCCTATATAAAATGAAAACACAGAGAGCAAAGGGTTTTCAGAATATCAGGCTGATGTAGCTGCTGTTATTCAGGGAAAATAATACAGTAATGTTAAAATCCTGGGTATACATTCATTGCTATATATATTTTCTCTTTAGTAGTTAATAGATACTTCGTACAGTGACTATCCGCTATCACTTAGTCCTGTTTCAGCTCAGGCATGGGGCCAGAATAGAGGAAGAATTAATTCCTTAGTTTTGGGGTGGATTTTTTTTTTTTTTTCAGGATCAGACACTAAGACACTAATTGAGCAGGTGGTGAGTCAGAGTACCCAGAACCAAAATTGGGCCTGGCCAGTCAGAGGGACCACTGGGACGCAAGGAGAGATTGCTGAGCACACGGATCATGCAAGTGATTCTCCCTTTTCCCTCCTGCTAAGGACTCACCTCCTGCTCCACCGTGATGGTAAAGGCTGTTCTACCTCTCAGGCTGCTTTCCGCATACCGTACACAAAGAGGTTTGGACACCTTGTGCTCATTAAAGTTTCCAAAATATTTTCAGTTGAGAAGGAGTGTAAATCGAATTCTAGTTCATAAACTTACAATCTATCTGTCTGAATTCATCTGCAGATGCATTTAGACTGAATATTACTCTCTATTCCCTGATGTGAACTGGGTGATTTTGCTGCACTTCTACAGTTGTTGGTAGCTTTTCAACAGCTGTGTTGTTCCGCCCTAGAAATGGCTGCATTTTGTTATATCCTGCAGAGGAGAGGAAGGACTGGGATGTGTCACTCCTTCCCTGCCCCAACCCTTTTAAACATCACTGGTAACTGGTAAATCCACAATGATATTCCCTTTTGTCTTTGTGGTCCTTAACCCCCAAATAGAGGACAAACATCAACTGCCACAGAGGACATTCCTTGCCTACCTTGGAGAATGTTGGTAAAGCTTACTGGCATATTTGAAAAGCAAAAGAATTAAATTTAGGGAAGAAAAATGATATGCAAGTGAAAGAGTATTTAATTGTGAAAAGGGTACTTGCATTAAAGCCAAGGTCCTGAATTCTTATTAGGTTCTTATTAGCTAAAACCACTTTTCTTTCCCTGAAACTCAGTAAACCAGAAATGATTATAAAATGGTCTATGGTAAGTTGTATGCAAGTCACACATTACAAAAGCGAACATGCTTTAGAAAACTGACAGTGGCTGCCTTCTTTGAAAAAGACTTTCTGGATAGTTTAAGCCTCTGGATTTTTCAGTATCTGCAAACTGTGAGGCTCCTCTGCTTAGTCTCACTGATTGTTGCTATTTTGGTTTTCTAATGAAATCAACATTCTGGCAACTCGATCTGGAACATTTACAGGAGATAGATACGGTGTTCTCAGAAAACCGCTGTGATGTTTCAGTTGGGGAATTTCAATTATCTTTTTTAATTAATTTAGTACTGTCTAAGATGCATGAGAGTGGAAGATTGCACTACCAGTTCTTAAACAAAACAAAACAAAAAAACAAACGAGACTTGATTACCCTGCCATAATTGCTACATAACAAACTGTAACATAAAAACAAAAATGAGGACTTCTCATTATAATCTGATGAATAATGTATGATATATAAAGCACTGAATAAACATTAAGCCATCGGTCTGAGAAAGGACAGCAGAAAGTTATGTGATCCTTTCTGTGTTTGCTTGCTGAATGTATGGGATTTCTCGAACTTAGATATATTGCACTTTTACATTCAAAAGCATCTGAAATGAAGTAGCTTTACTTTCATTGGTATCATTTTACATTTCCTGCTCATGTATAAAATTTCTGATGTGTTAGTGTGGTCTTGCTATAGAAGAGCATTCAAATAAGCTTACTATCATTAAATTGAAAAAAAGTCACTCTGAGTAACTCTTCATAGCAAACTAGCTATTTGGTTGATTTACTTGGTTTTCTCATTGGAAAAGATGGGATGAATTTACAGTCTGTTTTTTCTGTTTGTGGAGTTAATAATGCAGGTGTATTTTAGCCCGTGCTAGTGATGATTCAACGCACTGTGAGTATAGTCCTACTGTTAGTAAGTCATATTTGTCCCATGTAATTGATTGTCTACTCAGATGATATTTCTTTCTCTGATCAGTTGATATCACGATCAGGGTAAGTTGGTTTCTATTCATTTGTACTGACAAATACTCATAACTGTTGAATGAATCTATTGCATAAGAAAAACAGCTCTTCAAAATCACTCTGAAATTACTTAGGATGCAAATACTTCTATGTTTATTCACACTCACATTCACTGTGCTTCTGCTTTACACCACCATTAATGCGGAGTAAAAAATCTTTACCTAAGCATGGAAAAATAATAGAGGTACTACATACCAGTAAAGCATCTCTGTCATTTGTAAAAATATCATTATGGATTACAAGACTATTTTTCAAAATACTGGTTTTGCACTATTTGGATACCCGTAGTATTAACTAATTGATGCCTTCCCCATCATCAACAAAAATAAACATTAGAATTAAATCAAAGAAAAACAGAATTATTTTTTTTTAAATCATCACATTGTTTGTGGATGATAGATGCAACAAAGGGACAGGACATGCTGCTGGCGTGAAAATAACAAAGGACTGGAGCAAGATTGTACATCACACTTGGTGTTACAGCACATGTACTAGATTTGCTCTGCGGAGGCACAAAATATACTTGTTCAGGATTTGCACACATCAGTAATTGTCTAGAAATTGGGTAGATCCATGCCAACACCAGCTAAGCAGTAGACTCGCCAAAAGAAGCCTGTACCAAAGGCAGAAGGAGCTGTGAAGTCTGGAAACTGGTTCCTGGCAAGAAGAGGCAGCACAACAGACAAGGCTGTAGAATTGGCAGGGGTTAAACATCAAGGTGTGTTTGCAGGGCAGACTTTTCTAATATCATCTGCTCCATTTGGAAAGGAATTAAGTCATCAAAGCAGAAAGCTGGAATTCTTGTTCCTATAGTCAGGAATGAAGATACCTGGATTACATTTTAATATATTGCAGTTATTTGCAGGGGGGGCAAGATTTCATGCAGGGAGGTCCTTGTTGTATCATCTCTGTTGTTACTGTTTCTCTGGTAAAAATCTAAACAGAACCATCCAGATGCCAAGAGCCAGCAATGCTGTTTGCCTTATGCAGACGTAACTTGATGCCATAGCAACTTTTTATGCACTGTCCTTTTGCTAGATGCTGTAGGTCAAACCACCAACATCATACTCACTGGGGCAGACACTGAACAAAATACTTCGCTCTATTTGTAAAGCGAGCGTTAGAAACTGCTTTACAAATCTTACAGCTTCTTTTTTAGTACGGAGTAAAGAGAGAGGAACAGGGTACCACAGGAAGATCCAAATTATCAAACTGCAAACGGAGATTTTCGGAAGTTCAGGTAGATTTCTCAAGGTTACACTGTGTAGCGGCTATTTTCCCCATTTTACAGGCCCAGACTGAAAATTAAATGGGAATTTGCAAGTGTAAAAATGGAACCCAAGCTTGCTAAGACCCATACTGGATTATAACTCAATTGTTCCTCTGCTTCTCCCATTCTTGTTTTTAGTACTGATAAATTCAATCTTATGAGCCTTCCAAGTGACAAACAATACCTGCTTTAAACTGCAATGCAAAAATAGTTGATTTTTATGCTGGACTGTGGCCATGCATGTAATCAGTCATTGAGCTCTTTAAAAGCAACAAGTCAAAGGGAATTAATCACTTTTATGCTAGCTAATAGGAAACAAAATTTAAAACATGAAATTTGATGCAGGTGAGTATTCATCAGAGTAATGTTAAATCTTCAAGATCTCTTCAATCTTCAGTTCCACATTAAACCATCATTTCAAAATTCAGCAGACTATTTGGGCCCAGTTCATAGCTCAGCTATGATTAAAATGTATTTTCTAATTGAATATGATATGGTTACTCCTGATTCATTTCACTGTAGTATACTGGAAGAGAGTTTAGTGTGGTATATTGTTTAGCCCAATAAGTAGGCATGAAATGTTTGCACTGGCTTCTTTCAGTAGGAAGAGGGGAGATCATAAAAGCTGTGTACCTAAGACGAAGAGGTAGATAGAAGGTGTTGTGTTACTTCAGCGCCACCTTTAAATGACAATTCAAAGAGCAGGGTGAAGCATTATGGCAGAGGTGAGGATCACAGAACACCTACTTACATGCGTGTTCTGTTCAAGACTCAAAAGTTTTTGCACAGAAAATAAATTTTGATTCCTGTAGGCTTGATTAAGAAGAATGTGATGCAACCTTTCCCTGCCAAAACCAGAAAGAAAATACCACATAAATAATTTTCTTTTTACTTTAGAATCTTTTATCAGAATTTTCCCAACTACTGAAGCCAAAAATGTAGTCATCCCATCTCCTGGGATTACAGGTGAAATGGAGATATATACCTAAGAGTCTCCCGAAATCCCAAGAGAAATTTGGTTCTTGCTTGCTAAAACATAGTGATAAGTAAAACCAGCAGTGGAATGACACCTGGAAACATGAATCCTAGACCAAATCCTTACTTCAAGATTAACAAGGAACAGGTAGTTATGCCAGTGTCACAAACCTTTTTTCCACGTTCACAAATCTTGCAGTGAACATGTTTTACTTTTTCCTCCCAACAAAATCCTGGGGAGCCTTTGTAGCTATTTTGATTCTTGGACACATTGTGAAATCATTGTCTTTCCATATATCTTACTGGCCCCCTTCCCAAGACCCTTGGGTGCTTTCAGACCACCTGTGCTTCCAAATTACCTGGCCCATACAAAAGAGAGGGAGAAAGGAAGCTCCTGTTGTAGTGCACAGCTGGCACGTGGTGGGGTCTTCTACGCACACCTGGAATCTCAAAAGCCTTCTCAAAAGACATTGAGAGCCCAGGAAGAAAAAAAAATAGTCTATTTCTCTTCAGCCTGTAGTTCAGGAAGGTATTTCCTGAGTATCTGGGACTGGCTGTGATAGGAACAGGTAGGACAAACACCAAAGAAACACCAGAGCTCTCTTCTCCAAACTCTTGGCTCCTTACTCGAGTTATCCATATATTTTTACTCACTGTATTTAACAGCAACGAGTCTTTGGCTACAGAGGGCCTGTGATGTGTTGCCACCTAAGCATACGCTTAGAGAGCAGATCTTCATTAATCTGCAGCCTGCCATGGTGAATTGTAGAGTTACAGGGGAATTCTCTCTACATGAATTTCTATTTATTGTGTTATCAGTCAGTAATGCTCAAGGATAACAACTTTGTTTCTGTGTTTTGGAGGAAAGCGGCTTCTTTAACTTATTTTTTTGGTTTGGTTTGGGTTTTTTTTTTTTTTTTTCTGCAATAGAACTGAAAACCATAATGATAAAGCCATTACAAGCATCTAGGATGACACCTGCTAACCTAAGTGCTGAGAAATACCCTCCTGGTAGTGTCATGGCAAACTTCACATTCTCAGCTGACTTACATTGTCTTCGTAGTGAACCATATATAAATGCTGGGAGTGTGATCTAACACACCTGTCAGGTAACAATGCCTGTTACTAACTGCATGTGCCATCAGCTCAGGACTCACAGAGAGATACTTAATAACAAAAGGCCCGATTGTGACAGTTGCTAGGTCTACCATTAAGAGGAACAGAGTTATTCCTCTGCATGGGCTACCTGCATCAATAAACTTTTGCTGTGGCTAGAGTTACTCTTACTCATCCTACTGAGAACATGACAGGGAACAAAGAGGTAGGGGCAAGATAAACATGCAAAAGTTTGACTCTTCCTCAATGTCTAAAACTTCGTTAACCTTAGCTGAGCTGGCATGGAGGTGAGGTAATTTGTTTCCAGCAGAGAACAACAGCAAATTACTTTCCGCCTTCAAGAGAAGCTTGGTTGAGCACTACCCCTTACAATTGGCAGATTGCAGACTTCACAGTTTTTCAGAATGTGGCAGCGCAACCCTTTGTATTTCCACTTAGAGAAAGAATTATCTGAGGTCCTAAAACATGATCAGATTTATTTTTTGTTTCTGAGAGAGCGGTTTCTCACACCAGAGTCAGATTCAGTACATTTCTCTGCTTCTTCCACTACACTTCATTTGCCAGTCTTGAATTTGGGGAAAAAAACCCAAAGTAGGCCTAGTTCTGAAATTCCAACCCATCACACCATACCTAGCCTAATAATCCACATTAGGGATTAAAATTTGAAGCCTTTACCTTTACTGGTGAGGAACTGCTCATGCCTCTTACGAATGTGGGCAGAGCTTTCCCGTGTGGCCTCAGAGGTAGCTAATAATTATCTAGGACTTATATTTTTAATTTCCTTTCTCTTCACTAAGGACTTGGTATTACTGTTCTTTAGTACTTTTACAACTCCATGTCTGTACTTTCAGTCAGCAAACCCTCTTCAGCTGGCAGTGCACTGCAAAGTTCCTCATGCAATCAAGACATCTGGATTCTACTAATTTCTCTTGTAGAACAAGAGAAATTTGATGGGAAATAATGAAGAACAATCAGTTTTAATGAATGTTAGCTGGAGCCATGTATTTGAACTTTCCTTCAATCTATTTCATTCACTTCGTCTGTCATTTTATGCCTTTTTTTGAAAATTAAATCCTTTCCATGAGAACAAGAATTAAGCGTAGGAGTTACACAGTAATGTATCTTTCTACTTCTGTAACGTTTGGCGAAAATTACGTTTAGCTTTGTCTTCAAAATTTGCTTTCACCTTGTGCAGCTACTGAGTTTACTGCTACAAAACGAGGAATGTTATTAGGCAATGATTTGGGACAATGCTATGTTGCCTTACATTACCCAGCTTGCAGAAGCCACTTTTAAAAAAACGCTAATTTGAAGGGACATATTAGAAGAGGCCATTTTCACTTAATTTGGAAGAAACTGTATGTCATGTTTTCTTAAGTGGCATGGCTGTGATTCTATCTTTTGTTCCATTAAACTAGCTATGTATTTACAAGTGGGGTTTTTTCCATGTAATTGATAAACAAACAAACAAACAAGCACTGTCAATATTTTTTGTTTTTTCTTTTTTCCCTCCCGATGGCTAAAATCATTTGGCTAAAATCATATCCATATTCCCATTTGGCTAAAATCATATCCTACAATAAATTGGGTAGTTTATTCAATTGTTTACAGATGATACAGTTAGAATCTACGAGAAAGCTGTTAAAATAGGCATTTTTAGGGAACTAGCTTCTGTTGGTTTTATATGGAAAAAATCACATAGGAAAAGAAAATGAAATGCATAAAAAGAAGGAAATCAGACATCTGGGTATTTACTGCAGTAAAATGCTGCCCATAAATTAGAGATCATGATATCCCCTTTCCCTCTCTCTCTTCCTCATTACTAAGGAATGGGTGGAAAGGTTTGCATTTTTAAAGAATCCACAGACCTAGGATACTATTGTAGGAAACTATAGGGGAAATGACAGCTTTTTCTTTATTGCTGAATGAAAGATAAACATACTTCTAATTTCTTCTCACATTTGTAGAATGTCTTCTGAACTGAGCTACAGAACTGCTTGATTTAAATTAGATTTTAGATAAATCCACTTATAGTAAAACTGTTCGGAATCATAAATTATTATTACAATAAGAAAAGAAAATATATGGACAAGTGACAGTAGATGAGGCAAATAAAATTAAGAAGGAGTCACCAAGACCACACAGAGCTTTAAAGGAATTCAAGGCTGAAATAGCTGACTCTTTCTTAAAACTTCTACCTGAGATTAGAGTGCCATTTTTTAACAAGTGTTCCAAGAGAGATTCAGAAAACCGCAGGCCTGTCAGCCTGATATCTATAGAAAACAAATGGGTGGAAACTATAATATGGAACAGTGGACATCTGGATAAATATGACTTATCTGGGAAGAGTTAAAAAGGTTTTCATAAAAGGAAGTCTTGCCTCACAAACCTAAGGCAGTCCTTTGAGGGGATCAAAAAACACGTGGATGAGGGTGATTTGATTGATCTTGGATTTACAAAAGGCTTTCAACAAATTCCTTCACCAAAGGCTTTTAAGAAAACTAAGCAGCCATACCATAACATGGCTTAGAAGAATACAGTGATACACATTGGGGAAAAAACCATTAATTCACAAATAAAACAATGAGCTTTGAACTGACTATCATCAGACAAGATTTTAAGATTTTAAAAGAGTTACATGGAAACATCAACTCAGCAGCGGATGAAAAAGCAAATCAGATGTTAGCAACGCTGGGGTTAGCAACCAGAGAACAAAATAGACGATATCATCATGTTACTGTATAAATCCCAACTTTGTCTGCAGTCTGAAGACTGTGTGGTGTTCCAGGCCCCCATCTCAAAAAGGATATAGAACTATAGAGGATGTAGAGAAAGGCAACAAGGGTAATGGAAGGTACGAGACAGCTTCTGTATAAAGAATGACTAATTATTCTGTTCTACTTCCCTTGAAAACAGATGACTGAGGTGGATATGTAAGAGGTCTATAAAATAAGTGACTGGAAAGTGTGGCTGGGGGTTGCTTGGTCACAATTTCTTCTGATCGAAGAAGCAGGGGACATCAAATGAATCCGTAGGATCCAGATTCAAAGAAGAAAAGGTGATTCTTTGTGTCACCAAGTAGCTAGGGAGGACTTCCTACAATAAGCTATAGATACAAAAAGTTATGTGGGCTCAAGAGGAAACCACATGGAAAGGTTCATGGAAGAGAAATTCATAACTCTTACTAAGTACAGAGGAACTGCATCCAGCCAAGGAAGTTTTTGAGTGCAAGTCAAAGGAGGCTACCTGAGGAAAGTACCGTGCATTTTCCATGTTCTTATTCTTTCTCCTAAGCAACCATTTTCCACCCACTATCAAAGACAACATTTTAGGGTAGATGGCCTCACTTTGGTCTAAGTAAGGCTATCCTTAATTTATCACAGCTCATCAGGGCTAATGTGCTAGATTTTTTAACTGGCAGTTCTTGAAAGCAGATGAGCAAGTGGGGGTTTGACCTGGAAATTTTTTCATACAGACCTCATCATAGAAGATCAGATTCAAGCTAAAGCTTTACCTGTATTTGGGCACAGATAGATGGTGGGTGAGTTCTGGCATTTGTGATTTGCTGAGTTTATAAAGTTTTTTTTTGTGACTTAAAATTCTTATCAGTTGTTGCCTAGAATTGGATCTTCATGATTTAGTGAAATGGTGGAGATGGTGGCAGTGGTTAAGTGGCTGTGGTTGCCGTTAGCTTTAAATTTTTCAGTGGATTTCCAAAATTATCTCAGAATTTATGCAATTTGTTTATGCTATAGAGACCACAGAGACAAAAATGTCATAAACCCCATGATTGACTCCACTTTTATCATGATGTCCAGTTTCTGACCAGCATTTAGAAATCCCAAAGGATGCAGAGAATGTACAACAAGATAAGATTAGTATTAAAAAGCAAGATATGCTGCAGCATAAGCATTTAAGAAAGTCATATAAGGCAAATGGGAATTGTTAATGCCTATGGAGTATTATTTGTTAGATTAGGACATACGAAGCTTTGGGTCTCCCATCATGGGAATAGTTTAGTTACAGACTTCAAACGTTTTTCTTACTCTGGAGCAAGCAACAAATTCACTCTCAGAAGAACAAAAGCAGCAATTTGTTTGGAATTGTTGCTATAAAACCCCCTCAACTTACTTACTAGAAAAAACTTATTTTTTCTTTCTTTGTTCTCCTGCCAGGACCACAATACTTGCCAGTTCAAGCAAAGAGTCCTCTATCAGTTTAAATGTACCAGGTTTAAATGTCCACAAAGCTTTGTCATTATACTGGCCTACAGTTAGATTTTGGGTTTGTTTTGTTTTGGTTTTGGTTTTTTAAAATATTACGTTCTATTCACAACTTGTTCTGGAGTAATCAGTACTACCCAATATATGTAGAAACTCAGGAGAAAAAAAAGCATTTTTCTTTGGAGAGCAGAGATCTAAAAGCACCAATGATGCTATCTCTTGTTGGCATTACTTCCACAAGATGATTTAACTTCTAGAGTGCCATATAGATTTCACAGATTAGAAGCCAGTAGAAACAGTAAACATGCACTAAAGTATTCAACTTAAAGGATCCAAAAAACTAGATCACAATGTTGTAGACAACTTTTAAGTTTGCTTTTAAGAGAAATTTCTGTAATGTTTTACATAGTGACTTTAGCCAAAACCATTGGCATGATTTTGCTACGTCTTTTGCTATGACACAATCAAATGTAAAGTGCTTCTCTCTGCTTTTTTTGCCTTAAGGATGTCAATAGATGGTAGGGAATTAACTCGGAGGAACACCAACTACTCATACTTCAGCAGCTGTACGGAGACATTTCATCTATGTCATACAACAAAATCAAACAGGTCCTGGTGTTCTGAGTGGTTATTTTTTCAGCTGAGCAATGACTAATAAGATTATTCTGTTTTGTCATCTTAAACAGTTCTGTTATGTGGTCAAACGAGATAGAAGCTTCTATATCTAGCACAAAATCCCAGCAAACATATGACCATCCAAATGCAGAGGTGTTTCTCATTAATTTGTTTTCTCCAATAAGTATACGAAGTTCAGAAACAGAGATCAAATTTGATTATTTCTCTTTACTAAAATGATAAAAGACAGCCTAATACAAGCTCAAAACACCCTAAAATTAGTTAAACATATAAATTCCATCATAAACTTATAACATTTGAAGGGCTGATAATTATGTGATACATTTTCCTTATTTTTTTTTTATTATTATTATTTTTGTATTTACCTGTCCTGGTTTGAGGTAAGAGTGTCGTAAAGTATTTTTTTTGCAGCTATATACTTAAGAATTTTGTTGTCATAAAAGTATCTATAAAAATGTGCATCATTAAGCAAAAGGGAGATAATTTTGTCTAAAGCAAGATTCTGCCTTGGGAAAGACTAACTCTCTGCTATATCAACAAATCAACATTGTACAACATAATAAGAAGCAGTTAGCCACCTTCAACTGAGTTATTTTAAACGAGGCATCTTCACTCAGAGGTTGTCTAGCAAAGTTCCTTTAAAGACCATTCCCTTTCTAAGTATGGCTTCTCTGATAGTGTTTTCCTTATGTATTTAGTTATATGGCAAGCTGTGCTTGTTTTGCTTCTCTAGAGCCTCTGACTGGTAGTCAATAAAGAAAGCACTCTTCCTCCTACTAAATCCTGATATTTAGAGAGTGACATCTGCCTCTGTTTGGTTAGGGAGCTTGTCTACCCAATCTTTGCGTTACCTTAGTGCCTTCAGAGGCCTGATGAAGGGCTTAAGTGCCTAAAAGCCTGTCTACTTTTTCCACCATAATACTTCGGTTTAACAGAAGATCCTGTCTCTACCTTGATATTTTGCCTAATGTTCTTTAAAGACACATGGGCTTAGGTTTAAAGCCTCAATAATTACCAGCTCCTTAGATGCAAAGTTGTGTAACTTAAATGCCGAGAGTTTCCTGTTGCCCTGACATCTCAGAAGCCCTAGAACCAGCCAACCAAAACCACTTCATACAGGGACCTCCATGGAATTTAGGCTGTGGGAATCTGACATCAACCCCCAGCAACCTGGGTCTCAAAGCAAGAGGTGTTTGTTTCATAGATTAGTCTGGCTGTTAAAGACGTTTCTGCCCACCTGCTGAACGCTCTCCTTTAGAACCAGCTTAGTTCAAAATGCAACGTGATTTAAGCCAAGCTCATGGACTTAGCACTGAGGCGAATGGAAGCTCTTACACTGTCAGTTGTTAACATTCAGCTAGGGGAATATTCATCCCCTGCTGAAAAACAGTCACCTCATTAACCACTGCAACTAGACCTGCAGGAGCTCAGCAGTTTACAGTCTGCATTACCCCAAGTCAGCAATGGGGAACAGAACTGAACCCAGGTCTTGTAAGGCACCAGCAAATTGACTTCCCGCTGAATCTTTTTTTTTTTTCATGCTTATAGTAAGGCTCCCCTTTAATGACACAATGCAAATCATCCATTGATAGCATCAGTAGAGAGATCTGACACTTCGTTCCACTAATCCTCTTCCCCTCTCTGGTAGAAAAGGCAACAGGCTGCATAAGAAGAGGTATTATTAGGGTCCAATTATAATTCAGGTTATTGCTAAATATCAGTGCATGTTAAACTATACTTAGGTAACAGAGAACCAGCAAAAGAAACAGTTCCAAGACAAGCAAATTATAAAGTTGTGGGGTTTTGTTTTTTGCATACCCACAGCGCTGCAGAGAGTGCATGCGGGGTAGAGATGAAAATCATAAACCTAGTTCAATACAAATGTATCGTTTATTCAGAGGATGTACATGATGTTTCGCTCAAGATTCTGCTTTCTTCTTTGTTTGGAGTATGAATGCAAAAAAAGGGTAAATTAAGAGTTTAAAACGTCTGGCACCATTTACTAAAGTAAACTTACGTCCTAAATTGTCACTGGGAAATGTACACTTCTTTTTGCTGTTGTTTTGATTTAGCTGTCACGAGAGTCATGTTTAAATACAGCCTTTTCTGCCTTATGGCTGAGTCTCTTTGTGTGCATTTCCTCAACGTTACTTACTTGACTTTGAAGGTGGGCTGAGCGTAGAAATCTGACGAAAGAGTGGGCTGTGCCCTTGATCCGAGGGAGCTCTAACATTCTTCTGAATGACTACATTTGCTAGTGCAGTACACAGCAGCAGCAACAGTGTGGTGCTCTGGGTCTCCAGCTCTGCCTGGCAGACAAATCTCCAGCTCGCTGAACATCTGCAAGACAAAATTTTTCATGTTCTTCTGTAAATGAATGCTGCCTAACTGCACCACGAAAATGGGCACAGGGGATTATCTCTGCATTGCTATGAGTGGAGGGGCGCCTTGGGGCTTTAGATTGCAAGGTGGCAAGGAGCAAAAGCAGCCTTTGCAAATCGCCAAGGTAGGATCATGAGAGAAAGATGTTATCGGTGTTTTGTGAACACAAGTGAAAAGAATAGTTTGTTTAAATATATACTGTTTCCAGTGGAATGGTTGGTGTGATGCTTGCTTGAATTTGCTAACATGTTTTGCAGAGATTCTACAGGTGCTGATTTTGTTTGTTTCAATAAAAAGGGAATGATTACTTTTTGGTAGCTTGCAAGTATTGCAAACATTTTCTTAAATGTTAAAGGTTTGAAATTGGGAGATGATGTATACTTTTCAGCTCCTGTTTGATTCGCTGTATGTTTTTGAATGCACTCAGCATACCGCAAAACTGAATCTCATATTAGGAAATGCTGTTTCAGTCATCTATTTATGCTACTTTTTCTACTCTAAGCATAGAATAAATACAGCTTTATCATGAGAAAATGTTCTTACTATTTTGGGAATCCTGGAAAGCATTACACTGAGTTATCTCTGGTTTTGGAAAGTTATCCAGTCTTAGAACAGCTTTAATAGATGCCAAACATTCCCTCTTATATTTCATAAGCAACGCTGAAAATTACTGAACAGTTGATAAATTCTCTTCATGTATAAAATGAGAACAAAACAGACAGTAGAAATGGAGAATAAATAAAAAATAAGAATTGGTAATCCCAGGTTGCAAAAATAATAGTTAAAAAGTAGTTTTGTTAAAAAATCAGTGCTCACTCCATTGCAACAGCCTCTCCACTGGTGCAACAACGAAGATTTGTCCCGGTTATTAAGGTTTATGTAACTGTAGGGAGCTGCATTCTATTCTCCTAGAAAAGAAGGACAAATTTTGTCCAGAGCTCTGAGGTCAGCAAAATATCACTGGCAGAAATGATACTGGGACCAATCATCATACAATGAATTCTGCCTTGTTAAATTGAGGGAGAGAGATTAAAGTGTATCTTATCACCTTTGAGTATTTTAGTAATCCAGTACGCGGAGTGTTAAGTTTTCTGTACTTTGATACAGTATTTTAGATCAGTAGTTTAGCTATTAGCTCTAACTTTCTTGAGCTGTCAATGTATTTATTAATTAGTTACATTTAATTTACTGGTTAGTTAACGTTTTCACAAATAGCAGAAACAGTAAGTCTACCTCATTTTACAAGAGAAGGTCCTTTTAGTTCCTCTATCAAGAAAACAACATCTTTCACTATTATTTTCGACGATTTCCAGCTGATAACATTAACCATATTCAGTAACAGAGCTATGATTTAATGAGTGTGTGTATAATTTTTTTCATTACTGTTAAGATTTTTGCTTTTTGGGTTTGGTTTTTTTTTTCGTACCGATGGGCAACTGTTGCTTTGCAAGTAAAGCCACTGATAATAGATGACAGTGGAACCCTGCCATCTAGTGAAAACTCATAGCTAGAACTTAAAAAATTGTAAGTAACGGTAAAAGGCAAGTGGCCTTGATTACATGAAACCAAAAGTAATAAGCACAGTAATTTGAACACAAGCTTCTCATTAAGCTTTAGTTTTCCTGATAAAAATGGGCTATACAATTTTTTTTTTTTTTTCATATTCACATCCTAAACTGTGGCACTTAAGTCAGGGTTTTGTTTTACCACTAAAATCTGGGACATGAGAACTAGATACATGGTGCCAGTTGTGCCTTACTTCTGATGGAAAATCCACCAGTAAAATATATCTACATTTAGAAAAATAAAAATAGGTATTTTTAGAAAAGAAATCAGAAGCATGAATTTGTTTTCCGGCAAATGAACCCAATGAAAAGGCCACGTAATACAATACTTCAGAACCCCCTTTGTAAGAGTACATGCGTATCAGCATGTATGTGTTACAAGCATGGCAGATCAGGTGCTTTATGAGTTCCAGATCATTCATTTCTCCACGCTTAAGAGTTGGTCAGGATCAGTGAGATTTGAAAACTGAGACTAGTATCTGGCTGTAAACCTGAAACCTAGAGTTGACAGGCCACAGCTTGCTTTGGTACTCACCCCGGGGAGCCTGGGCTCTCTCTGAGGCGCGCAGAACTGGGTCTCCAGGTCAGGCACCACCGTCAGGTTGAGGCATGACGAGGTGGGGGGTCTGCAGCTACACTGTGTGTCACCCTTTTGGGGGAAAGGCAATGTTTTCAGCTTTTATTCTGTTATCGGTGAAAACTGAAGCTAATAACTCATGAAAGAATAAAGAATCACCCAACTAGTGCATAGTAATCTTCCTACTGGCTCCAAAATCCTAAGGTTGTGTTTCCTAAAGACAATAAAAAACTGTTTGGGTTTGGGTTTTTTTCAGTTCAAGGTTCAGCTTCTCCACTGGTGCATACTAATGTAACTCCATGGAACCAGTGGGTCATTGCCAATTTACACCAACCGAGATTTTGTCAGAAGCGTATATTTCTGCTTTTGGTGTCTCAGCTCGCAGGAGCTGGGAAAGGTGCAGAGGGGTTGCTCCTGAGCACAGTATACCCCTGGACTCCTGCAGAGGGAAGGGCACTCAGGCCGCCATCATGAGCAGAGCAGTGGCTGTGATACAGATCTAAAGGGGAGAGGGATGTGAAACAGAGGGAAATGAGATAATCCATGAAAACGTGGCAGGATACAAAAATCCCAAAAGCACACTTTTGATAAAGGAAACATACTGTTTTTAAAGCTAATGAAATAAGTCACTGCAGTTCACTGCCAGATGCAATTTTTACCAGTTTGTTTTATGTCGTTTAAAGTACTGTTTTATCGCATTTATAAAAAAATATATAAACCCTCCCTGCATTGTTTGTTGCCTATCTCTTAAAGCATATGTACAAGTAGTATTCCTGCTAAAATCAATGAGAGTTTTGCCTGTAGCATAAAGTATTGTCTTCCACTATCATGCAAAGTGTTAACAGGGAGATAAGAGAAAAACCTTTTGCCTTCCCAAGAAATATTTTGGTATTTTTTTCTCACCAGCACATAAAATAGGAAATTTTCATCAGCAAATAATTTTACAACCATTAAATTAGATTCAAGATGTTTCAGTAATTTGTTGGATGTGAGATTGCAACAATATATTTTTTTTAAAAGCATCACAAAGTATCATATTGTTTTTCATTTTGAACTCTTATTCAAGACATAAATTTTGAAAACATTTGACTCGCTTTCTCTAGAGGCATACAAGCTGTTTAACATCCCTCCTCCTCTCAACCTCGGCTCCATACATCAACAGACTTTGTTATGTCCACTGATGTTGTAAACGCTTCATAAAAAAATTATTTTCAGTTAAAAAGAATTTGCAAATTCTAAACTGTCCACATATATCATAATGACTTAAAAAAAATCTATCTTAAATACTGTGTCAAAAGACATATTGTACTAAGAAAGATATCTAACAAATGAATGTTATTTAAAAAAAACGATAATCGGGAGTATAAAGCCAAGGAAAACAGTGGTTGTGTCAGTTGTGCTGTGTATGCACCAAGACACTAAACCATGTCAGTATTGCACCGTAGGATAGCTTTCCCAAAGCAGGAGATGATTGGGAAACCTCGGTACAACAGTGACCCTAGATGGCTAAGAATTCAAGATATATAAGAGCAAAATGACACGTGATGTTCTTTCTGTTTCCACCGTGAGATATATGAATTTTTTATGAATATCATAGCTTTTTTCTTGTAAATTTCTTTGCGGTTTTTAATTTAAAATATATAAAAACTCTATGTACAAAATAATGGATGATTTTCTGGACTAGCATTTGAAAGAAAGTCCTGTGAGTTTTTCTACTCTATACTTAACAATACCAGCTATGTATATATACATACACACACACACATATATATGTATCTATATAATAAAGCTACATCCTTTAAGAAGCACCTCTTTTGCAACAGGTAATTTAATGGAGTTGTCCTGTACATGATTTAGATTTATAATTCAACCATGATGTAACTCCATTAAATTATCTAGTTGCAATAGAGGTACATTATTTTCAGCGTATTTGTTACTTACACCAAACAGCAATCTGATGAACATATTGTTTGTATCTGTCAAAGTCTTTCTAATTTAAGTTTGGGAACTTAACGGAATAGTTGTAGTATTCAAGGGCGGTAAACTCCACGATTCGGACCTCTAAGCACTTCAATGGAAATTCAGTCCTCTTTTACCTGCCGGTATCCTAAAAGTAAAAATGAACAGATGCTGAAAAATCCATATGATCAATTGTGTTGTAGGCTTTCATGCTGGAGACATTGGGGAAACTAATGTTATTGAGACAAGGTGCCTCACTTGTTATTGAACTCAGATCACATCAGTTCCGGAAGTACTCTGGTCTACGTATAATATATACAGAGATATTTCTACACATACATCTCAGCAAAGCAGCTATCTTCAAAGGGGATCATGTTGTCATATTTTATATCTATGAGAGCATTCATCCTGATCTCTCCCTGATTCATCAGTGTCAGAACAATATGTAATTGCATATGGAGAAACACACAGTGATTTTTTTTTAAAGTGCTGACAGATTTTATGTACTTTTTCAGCAATTTTTTTCAACTCAATTTTTATAAAAATAAAATAGTAATATTTCCCTTCCTTTAATTTCTACCACACCATTTTGCCAGGGCATAACTACAATTATGCCTATCCTCGAAAACATCAAGTTATTTGAAAGAACTTAATGGATATTTTGAAAGTCTTACCAATGTGATTTTGCACCCTGAAAATTTTTGCTCTACTACAGACATTTTCTCATGTTCAAACATGCCAAATAGCATGCAATTTTCCATTGTTTTGTAAATGTTACCTATAGTCCTAATTAATCCTATGAACCCTTTGATAATTCAGGGTTCAAATCCAACAGCCTCAACTAGGCTTCACACAAAACTTAGAGAGTTTGTGACTATTTTGTAAATTTCTGAAATAGATTTCTGCTGCTGCTGCACAAGTAGTAGTTTTACCTTTGGCTCAGTAATGACATGTGACAACTCGCTGCCTGGTCATTTTAGACTTGTGCACTTGTCCATCAAAATGCTCAGATTTCAATTCAAGTCTCAGTTTCATCATTTTAGATTCATTGGAACCTGAAACTGAAAGTGAAACTCAAAGACTCGGGAACAACCTGAACCAACAGTGCGAAAAGCTGATGTCTGAATATGATAACTTAATGCTGGACTTACACAGAGGTGGGCTCTGTTGTGGTAGTTTGACTTCTTCCCTGCATTTGTCCGAAATACTTGACACATGCAGAACAACCCCAAGTGGCTTTCATCAAGTTGACCTTTGCATTTAGTCTAGTAGAAAAAAGATAGAGGATAAGATGTGTTAGCACAGTTATGCTTTTGATCCTGAAGTAAGGCAAAGCACATCACTGTCACGTATATGAAAGGTATGTTAGCACACAGTTTGTACATCCACAAAGTACCTCAAAGCTGCAGGGTTTAAGGAAACTTTTTCAAGTTCCTGTCATTCTCTTACATTGTTACCATTGGCAAATGCTCACGCTTCCAGGCAGAAAAACTAGGTTAGTAAAAGCTGAGATTCTGGTCCTTCTCTGGTTCTAGTTGAGACATGATAAATGTAGCTGTTATACCCATGCTCCTAGCTCATTTCGGTGCAAAGTCACATAGATGAGTATAAACCACCAGTGGTTTTTTGCTCCCCTGCTTGCCTCTGCACTGACGGCCTAGAAGCACCCCCCTCCCAGTAAGATGAAGGTAAGAGCCTGTTCTGTGTTTCAGAGCATCTCCAGGTGACTCCAAGTCATCTTGGAGTTGGAGTTGGTGCTTTGGGGCCATCTGCTTCTGAAAATATTCTTGTTAATGCATAGTCAAGTAGGACCTTACTATACGCTACTGTGTCTGAAATGAAGATGCTCAGCATGCTGTGTAAAGGCTCAGTGCCCAGCTAACATGACCCTGCTTATATTTCCTTATTTGTATCAACTGACATTTTCAACAGAATTTGAATACAACTTCATGCTAACGTAGATAGAGCGAGCCATGTTTAAAACATGCTAGTTGAACTTTGGCAGCAAAGGAGGTGAGTTTAGGGTTAACTGACATGATTTTAAACACAACTTGCCTTACTTGGACTGTATTTAAAACTGTTTGTTTAAATTTGCTAGCTAATACATTTCCAAACATAGTTTGTTTTTGCAGCCTGGACAAACTCTTATTCTCAAATTCACTCTTCAGACCATCTGACATAGCCGGTATTTGCTGATATTCAGAAAACACTGTAAGGCATATTTACATATTCTTGCACATAAGGAGTTATGTGGAAAATAGTGGTTTTTTCCACCTTTTCTGGAGAGGATTTTGACTCCATTATAAGCCTTGACCCAATTTAATAACCAGTACATTTTTGTACATGTTTAGATGACATAGTTCAGCTTCTGTTTAAGTAAATGACAAAACTTCCATTGACAAACTGGGAAGAAGCTGGGCTTTATAGAGGTCAGGTTAATTTATTTTGCAAAACAAAGGAGCAAATTAAAGTTCTCAAAACCCAACTAAAATAGACGACTGCTAAATAGCTCTGTTCCTGAAAATCTGCCATTGCTAGTTGGAAAAATAATGAGGAGAAAAGTATCATAGACCTTTATCAACAGAGGTTTATATGTACTTCCAAAGGTTAGGGGTCTGCGTTTTCTAGTTTCAAACTTTTGCATTCCAGCTATTGTGCCAGTGGAAATGTTTAGTACTAAAGTCCCATCAAGTTGTTTAAAAACTGCAGGCTGAACTAGCACATGATTGTATACCCTGTTTTGGATATACAGAACTACATACCAAGCTGATTTTGGCATGCTTTCCACAGTATTTAGGCAAATACAAGCATGCTTTGGATACACGGTAGTATTCATTTGTGCTTGTTTCCAATAGATACTTATCCAACTGTCATGCTAGGAGAGTTTTCAATGGAATAGAATGAACAACATAATTCACATTGATTTAAACTAAACAAACTAAAAAAACCCAGTGTATTCCTACTAAATTAGATTAGCTGCTTTGTATAGAGCTTTGCTTCATTTTTTTAGTTCCTTTGCTGGAAACATTTAAAATACACTGCATGACATTATTCTATTCCATTGTTCTGTATTTTCTGCCATTGCATTCTTATTGTGAATGTGAATGTAATAGTAAGACATTTGGCCAAGTTCACATTAAAATATCCCAACAGGAAATGTTGTTTACAAAGCCCTTTAGGATTGTGTCAGATTGTTTGAGAGGACACAGCTAGAAATTTATGCATATCATGGAAGGGCTTTCTTCCAAATACAGAGCTCGTTGTTCTTCATATTTACAGCAGAAATATGTAGGGCAGAAATTACTTTAAGGGACCGTATTTCATAGGTTAAACGCTTAGCACTCTATAAAATGAGACTGATTTGCAGAGGTAGCTTCAGGTTTAAGAGGAACAATTCTGTGCATGGAATTAACTGTGGACAAAAATGATAACATTTAGATTGCAACCAGTACTTACGAGCACTGTTTGTTGGCTGGAATGAAACTGGCTGTAAAAAAAAAAAAACTTGGATATCAGGTTTTAAATTTCAGACCTAATGTACACAAGTTACACAGTGGATTTCTTTTTCCTTTTCTGTAATTTTTCCCATCTGTCCTATTTCATTAGAATCTGTAGTCCATAGTGTGGATGTTAGGATGAGACTAATGCACATTTAGACTGAAACACTTCAGCTTGCACCAAAATCAAGGTGCTATTTTTTGGTTACCTGCCAATACAACATGCTGTTGAGCATGAAAGCCAAAAATCTTCAAAACACCACAGCACCTTGCTCTCATTGGGGTGCTAAGAACAGTGAAGAAGTGGCTGCTTTATTTGTTGCTTATGTGGAAGGTAAATGATAATGAAAACTTAGCTCTAAGCTTGCCAGAGTCAATGGGTTTACACCCTGAGCTCTCTATTACGTGCTGCAGGCCTGGGCACAGCACAGAATCTTTTTTTGTTTAGCAGGGAAACACCGCCTACAAATCTTTCTACTGCCACAGAAATGTATTTTGAATCCTTTAAGTTTCCTTCTTTGTTTGATATCTCTACTACATCTGGGATGGGGCATCAAATGCATGGGTAACCTTTTGCTTCAAAAGAGTTATGTCATCCTGGACTGCGTAGCTTTAGAATCATTATTTTATAAACTTGCCTTTTTGTAACTATTTTAGAAATATGGTCCCATTTAGGAAGCTGGATGCTTTGGGTTTTGTGAGCATGCTTTATATTACAATTCATCAGCAGATGAACTGGTGATGGGTCAAACTATGAACAAAGTACATAAGCTATGGTTTTCTCTACTGCTGGCTTCGTTTGATATGTTCTCCGTAGCATAAACATGCAACGTATGGCATAAATTGCTACAGTATTGAATGTCAAGAAAGTTTCTAAAATAAAGATAATGCCAAGACAATCATATGTCCATTGTGGCACTTTACAGTAACAAAAAGAAAAACAAACAGAATGACATGGGAACATAATAAGACCAAATTTCCCCTTCCTAGTAATACAAGGAGTATCAGAAACTGCTCGTTGTCTGCATGCAAAGGTGGCAAAGCTGAATCTTTGTCTTATAAACCTAACAGTTGATATTCCTGTAAAGGAAGCTTTAACAAAGGAGTTACAGTTTTTCCCATGAAATCCATGGGAGCTTTGTCACTGACTTCAAATGGCAAAGGATTGGGCCTTAGTATGTATAATATAGTGCATTTATTTAATTAGAAGCAGATACGAATAAAAACCCGCATTAGGAAGGGTGTAGCAGTATTTGCTAGGGATCTACTTACTACAATTTTCTGTGTCTAGCAGAAGTCATTCCCTTCAAAGGAACAAAAACCCCTTAGACATTGTAATATTCCAATGACACTGTTAAATAATGTAACTTTTTTCAAATTATTTGGTAATTGTACATTTCATTTCCAAGCTGTCTTGGAAGTCTTCGTAAGGACAAAGGTACTCACTTGAGTTGAAGACGTTTCAGTCTGCATATTTATAAGAGAGTGAAAATATTGCTAATAGTAGGTACTAGACTGACATTACTAGAAACTAGAGGCCATTTATTAAAGGACTGATAATGTATCAGTGTAAGCTGAGGCGAAAATTTAGACTGTGGACATATCTCTCAGTTGCAAACGTTTACTGACTGAAGGGGTTACTTGTAACTGCCCTCTTGCTTTCTTCAACTCTGCAAATAGACAGGTTTACGTTTGTTGACATGAGCAGGTATTTCTTAAACAATTTAGATACCAGGGCTTTGCTAACTCACCTCATTTTGCCTGAGAACTCAGAGAACAATCATATGAGCAGCTCATCTATAAGATTTGAAGTGTAGAAACCTCCATGTTAGGATAGTGAGGAGGAAGGAGAGAGGAGTGCCAAGCAGCTGTGGGTGACGGCCTTTGTGGAAGGCACAGCGGTGGCTGGGCATGGCAGACAGTAACTCTTTGTGTTGGCACACCCATCTTATTGTAGATGCACCTTCAACAGTTTACCCGATATAATTTTGGAAAGGTTCTATGGGTCCTGGAAAAAACCTTGCTTTTCTTCCAGAAGAAAAGCGTCCACATGGAGAATTGTGCAACAGTTAATGGTTATCTATACCTGTATAATATCAGGTGTTTCCAAGATGTACTGCAATCAAGGGGAACCAGGTCATGAGTTTTATTGGCTTTACTTGACCACCACCACTGGTTCTCCTGAAGAGATGATCTCTCTATTTATCTCTCTAAAAATCCTTGTCTCCTCTGACAGAAGTTCTTGCTCTGCTTTCTCTTACCGTTCTCTCGGTAGTACTTTTATTTAAATATGCAAGTACAGCTACTTACTTAAGCATCACTTTCGGTGAATTCACTGAAAATTGTGGGCAAACAATGCCTCAGACTTCTAACCTTGTTAATTGGTTAGAATAGTGCCTGTCACTTCCAGTGAACTTCTTTTGGACTGAAAAAAATACAGTAAACCTTCTGCTTTGCATGAACTCTCTCATCACAGAAATCTCTGACCTACTAGAGCTTAACAGATGTGGCTGGAATAGACTGATCAGCACTTTGTTCCACAAATTACATTTTCCTCTTTTGCAGAGATCACTTCAAAGACTAGCTGCCATAAGCCACTGATTTAATTACAGAGGATGCATATGGAAAGAATCTGAAAGGTATAAATAGCTGTATATATTATCTTATATTCATAATGATCTTCCTGCACACTGAGATAATACTTGCAGAATGGATAGTGTGAGCCCCACTTATAAAATTCTTCAAATTAGAAAAAAACCTATCATTAAGCATGGATGGTTTAAGCAAATTCTACCATACAATACTATTTAATGCCTAAGATCCTTACACAGAAGCAGATGTTTGACATTCTTCACTGAAAAAAGCCTGAAGTTTCTGAACTGTTGGCTCTCCAAAAAACTCGATACCTAGGAAATTAGAATGGTTTCACTTAAATTCTCAGTCAGCAGAAGAAGTATGTTCTGCTGATCAATATAAAATGAGCCATTCACAAACTTGGAGAGGTTTGTTACACTAATACATAATAAAATTACATCATTGGTTTATGAAACAAAATGTTAGTTTTAAAGTGTTGTCTTAAGGTACCCATACCGTCAGTCAAAGTTAGTCTTTAGATGTCTTGTGCGTGTTTAGGAGTATCTAGGGGAAGATGCTAGTCATTAAACTGAACTGGAAATCACAACTAGAACACTGTTTCCTTTCAAGCCTCCAAATCCCTTTGCTAAGTGAATTAGCAGTGTGCCTTTATGCCCAGACTGAATAATCTCCTTTTCATGATACTGACATATTATTGATTATCACTAGATGGTGCTCTTATTCACAGTCCCCAAAATCATAGGTGAGTGAATGTAAAGACAGTTACACCTTGGAGAAATGTTGGTTGCTAGCTTTAAAGTTTTCTTACTGAAGCTGCTAAGTATTTTTCAGCTCAGTATCTTGTGGACCAAATAATTTCGAAGTGTAGAATACAAATAGAATGTAATCCCCTTAAGGAGGGCTCCATAAATTTATACCAGGGTTTGATTTATGATTTCATAATACTATAATTAGGACACCTTTTGATCTTTAAGAAACTAACTAACTAAAAAGGAATACTTCAGAAGGCCTTAAGAAAGAGGCAGTCGTAATCCTTTAAAGAGAAAGCAGAAAAATATTTCTGCCCCTATTTTACACCATATTATGAATATTCACTAGTAATATTGAATTATTGAATTGATTATTGAATACATGTAATGAAATAATAATAAAAAAAGATTATTAAAAAATGTCATACCAAACCTCAGTTTCTTCCAGAGCAATCCGACAATAGCCAGAGCAGACAGGGCTGGGAGCCCTGGAGATGTAAGAACTCTCCCAGGTCTTGTACCCAATTTAAACCAAATTTTGAGCTATATTAAAATGGTGTTTTTTCTAAATTCCTCATTGTTCTGCTTTTCCTTTCTCTGCCCTCACTTTCTAAAACCAGGTTATTTTACTAATCTGATGAAGAATAGACTCCCAGGAAGTACGCCAAAACCAAATCCAAGAATGAATCCTTGAACAGCTACGGTGTTGGAAATATACCGGAGTTTTGCAGCTTGAGCCCATTTTTACTCATATAGTAAATTAACAGATCAGTACAGGTGTGATCCAACTGATTTTTCCATGACTGAACCTTTATTTGAAAGGCCCTGATTCAGCTCCTAAATGTGCTATATTTTTAAGTCATTTTCTAGATCATCAGGATAACGTTACCAAAAGATTTCCGATTTCCTGGCACAATTTGTGACTACAAACAGGATTTGACTTTAAAACCGCTTCTCATTCTACAAAAGCAAAAACTTCCCAAACGCTCAGAGTTACAGTTTTCTTCCTCTATATTTACAGGAACAGGGAAAAACAATCCAGTGAATCTAAATGTAGTGAGAGGACCATGAATGCCTCTTTTTCTACACTGGCAAGAACAGAACAAAGGGTACAATAATGAAGCCTGAGGAGACAAGTTATCTTTGTGGCCTGTCATCTTTTCTAGTGTTCCTACATGAACAAAAGGAGCACTGAAATGCATGGCCTGAGAACAATGGTGCCCAGCCCCGTACCGTATAGGCCTTTGGGGTCATTCACTTGTTGTTTGCTTCCAGGCCTGATTTGCATAAGAGGCCTGGAAAAGTTGCAGAGACTGGGAATTAGCACAAATTGACATTGGGTGCTAATTGACTCAAGCAAAAACTAAAGATGCATTGGCCTGTTCAAATCAGGCTTGAATTCGGGCCTTCTGGATTCCTGCATCAGCCAGCTCTGAAGAATTAAACCCTGGCACGGTTCATCAGCTGCTGAGCGCCGGGATAAAAATAGAGAGGCAGAAATGGGATCATGTTTTAGCACAATCTTAGCTGAAACTGAAAAGGGTGGGAAGGAACCCTTCCTCTTATGAGAAATATTTTCTTTTCAGGTGTTCTAGGCAACAGCATGGCAATCAAGCTCACCTAAAATGACAGCCAAACCAAATCTTTCCGAAAACCTTTTACGGCTCTAGACCCAAACTTTTTTTTTTTTTTTTTTTTGGCTGGAAAATATTCATTGCTCCATGTTTGTGTGCAGGTGTGTTCCCTCAAGTACAAGGAATACAATTTATTTCAGTGACTGGATCAATCAAGCCGGACGCACGCACAGTGACAGTCCTGGCTGTAGGAGTTCCCTATTGCCTCAGTCCTGTGCAGCGCCTCTTGCTCGTCTGTTATCCAGCTAAAGAGCTGCTGCTTCTAGGTTTGCGTCAGATCATTATAAGTAAGCCTTCAAATGAGACTTGTGCTGTCTGGCATCAACAGTTTCCAATGAGCATATTTTTAGTAATCCACAGATTGCAGGACTGAGTTTCATATCTGGAGATGATCTTTGGTCTGCAAGTGGTTGAAATACTGGGTGAATAGGTTTCTTTGTGATTGCCAGTCCCTTTTATATTGTAGGACTTTCTCTTTACTGGGAGAGGAAATAATATGCTACAAAGTCCTCTCTTGTTTTTATAGTTTCATAGTATTACGGAAAGCAGTGTTCTCCCTTAGGGATTCACATAATCTCACATTATACCTGTATGTCACTTTGAGCAAAACTTACACATTGGCCCAAGTGAGTTTAGTTTCATTTAAAGGCTTCCTTGAACTTTTTGTATTTCTCTAGTTTTACACTTGTAAGATATTCTCAGGCCAGACGATATTTACTTGTGCTCAGGTTTCATTTCAGCTGTTTCACTTGGCTCCCTTAGGCCTTGTGTACCTCTAATTTCTTCATAATTTTAACACAATTAGTCACCATCTAAACCGGTATCTCAAATACAGATCCTGCCACAGCTGCACTTGAAGGGTCAGGAATACATCCGTATGACTGCTTTGCTTGGACTGAGCACACAGCTAAGGAGTATTTAAGCCAAAATCCTCTCAGCAGCGGGTCCCAACTCCATCCTTTAGCTAACACTGGTTACTGTGAAGCAAGTATGCATCTGTCAGATCTGCTGAGGTTGTCCTTGTTGAAACATCCCTTCCATCTGTGGACCCCTCGTCTTTTGAACGCAGAAAGCTTTGCTGCACTCCTGTGGTGTTAGTCCTCGATAAACACTTTCACAGAGTAAAATACCTATGCAATGCATGTAGAATATGGGGTGGGGGCACGAGCGGAGAGGTTGGACTTGTCTTCTACTTCTTCTCACAAATTACAGTAATCTCTGGCATCAAGGCTTCTTCCTTCAGGCACAGAGGATGAGACAAAGTTTACTTCAATGTGCAGATTTCTGGTTTCTTCCGTGCAAAAAGAAAAGAACTGGAAAGCAGTCCCCTCTGATACAGTGACATTAAAATGTTCTTTCTGTGTTTTTTCTTTAAATTGATTATTAGGCTTAAGTTAATAAGAAAAAGGTAAGTTTCAGGTCAAAATAATAAAGAGAAAAGGAAACTGGACACTCATTCTGACACTGAATTTAATTTATGAAGGTGCTGACCTGTGACATCTGTTTAAAGACTATGCAATCCTTAAGGAGTGTGCTTTCCAGGAAACTTGAGAAGATACTAGCAGTTCATATAACAGGTCTTTTCCCTCAAAATTATATTAGTAAGAAAGGTGTCAGCAAAGTTGTAAGTCTTCTGAGGCAATCTGAGTCAGATTATCTTCTTTTAGGTGAAAAAGAGCACTGTATATTTCTACATTCCTATTCAGTTGCTTAAAATGCCACTCTTGATCTCCAGTTGATTTTTAAATGACTTCTTACATCACCAGTATGCTGAAATCTGAGTCTGATTGTAAAGGTTTCTTAAACAGACAGCTACAAACAGTGCCATGAGATAAGGAGCTACGTCATCCATCAATTTCCAATGTATATAGTAATGCGAATCATAGGGAAGCACTTGCTCAGGAAACAAATACAAAATTACAGAACTGATTCACATAAATGTCTTTTCCACAGGTTTCCTGACACTCCTTCGAACAATCGTTCGTGAATACCGCGCTGTCATATTCAGGTGTTCCTTCAGATTCTTTTTTCTTTCACAAAGAAGAAGCTCTGAAAGCAGCACAGTGCATATGAGAGGAGAAGACAGAGTGATTTCCATTTCCTCTTCTGCTTGTGTCTCATGTTTTTAAGCTAGTATTTGACCTTTGTTGGGAGTTGAAGCACTTTCCATAGATGTAAAGGGAAATACTACATGGAAAACTTCGGTTTTGTAGGTGCCAGAGCCTTAATTTCAGAAGTACTTGCAAAAAGTGCCTCTTATTTCTGTACAAGATACAGTTACTTGTTGCTTTCTTATGTGGTAAAGGCAGTGCTCACTCTAAGAATCAAGTCATGAAGATCTGGCACAGTTTTGGATCTATACATACTAAGGTTACTTGGAGGTTCCATATGGCCATAACAATGCAACCGAGTTAGACGCATCATTTAATAGTTGAAAAATATGCAGGATATCTTTTAGCAAAGTTGGAGCAACAGTAGCCACACAAAATGAAAAGAAAAGCTGTTGTCCTAAACTAATATAACTAGATGTGTCAAAAATCTTTCTACAGCTATGTTGGGTGAAATATTCTGATGGCAAGTAGGTATTTCATGGCCACATGTTAATCTTCTTGAACAGGATGAGTTATTAAATTAAGGCCATTAAATGAGTAGCTTATGTGCACTTATATTTTCCAGATGTTTGATACAGCCAAGATTATCTTGGTCATTTGCATGCGCTTGTTTCTTTTGTTGTTATTTTTAGAAAATTCTTTAAAACTTACTCTTGTTCGAACATCTGAGTACCATTGGAAAATCTTTTTTATTTCAGTCCCATAGCATTTTTCAGTTTCTTAATCCTTATTTCTGTTATTTATAGTTTTGGAAGAAGAGACAAAAGAACAGAAGCCTAGCATGACTTCAGGTTCTAACATTTATTACAATACCACATATAGAACAGGCCCTATACATCTGTGGCATAACTCTCCAGAAGCCAATGGAGCTACACTAGAAGAACTGTACTGCATTTTCAACAAAGCTCAGGGGGAATAAAGAAAGGTTACATTGGAGAATACGACTGCAATTTGGGGTAACACAGTATTCTTCAGAACTATCATACACTTACAGCAGGTTTCAGATCTTTAAGTTTTCAAAAGATGAATATTTGATAGCACCAAAATCCAGGACTTAATTTCAACTAATTAAGCAAGTAGGATTTTGTCCTAGGTTTTGTCCCTACTAATTGACTTTAACATTTACATGGCAGTTTAGTGAAATTATAATGCACAGGAACTATGATGTCTTTAAAAACACAAAGCTTTCTACATGTGCTCTTCCCTTATAAAAATATCTAAGGTACTGACACTTTCACACTTCAGTTCCTTGTCTTCAGGAAATGGAGATGTACCCACACATCTGCTATGTGTGCCCAGCTCATCGTTACACCACAGTTGACCAATATACTGCCGTGACCCTGCTGAGTCTGCCCCTGGGTAATCCTAGTAAGAAATGTGTACCTGGGGGTTCTGACCACCTGCAGTAACTTCACTTTTTAAAAATCCATTTGCAGGAGAGAGATCACCTTCAGAGTCCCAACCAAATTTCAACTTGTGCCTACGATCTGATTACCTTCGTTACTCTGTATCCCTTTTCTCTTTGAAAGTTTTGTTAGAAATATATTACTTTAGCACCTAGAAGGCACACATAGGGGTTCTTGCTACAGGGTTGCTACATTTCACGAATGTCTGGGCTGCAGCCTTCTGTGTATATAACTGCATCCTTGCCTTAGCCAACACATCTTAAAGCTGGCACAGATTTTGGCCAAAGGTCATTAAAGTACTTCAGAATCTATCTGGGATGAGAGGTGCCATATTATGCTTGGGTTAGTACATAATAATAATACTTCAGAGGAATATAATTAAATAAAATCATAGAAAAAGTATGCCAAAGATCTGCTTGAAACAATATTCCAGTTTCTTTTATTAAAAAAATCTTAAAAATGGCAGCATTAAAAAACAACTGGCTCTTTCCCAAGCTACATGCCATTTGGATTTCCTTGAAAATTCAATCTTTACAGTTTCTGAATAATGCAGCCATTGTAATTCAAGGACGCACCCCTGCTGGTTTTGATTAATTTATTTTAACAACACAGAAGAAGTCTGCTGTAGCTCCTCTGGTAATATAAATACATGTTACAAAGAATTCTGTTGTCTCCACCTCTCTAACAAACTATAGTGTCAGGGGTTCAGAGCTAAATGGATGGCAATACAACTTAAACAATTCATGTCTGCTTTTGCATCTGAATTCAATACCAGGGTTTTTTCCCCTCCAACCCTTAGCTAGTTTATAAGTCTATTCTGATTTCCCATCTAAGTAACACGTCCGGTGAAATATTTTAATTTGTACACAATAACACCCATTTTACAAATTTAAAATGAACATCTTCATTCTGAGTCCAGCTCTGGGGCCCCCAACATAAGAAGGACATGGACCTGTTGGAGCGGGTCCAGAGGAGGGCCAGGAAGATGAGCTGTTCAGCCTGGAGAAGAGAAGACTCTGGGGAGACCTTACAGCCCCTTCTAGTACCCAAAGGGGGCTACAGTAAAGATGGGGAGGGACGCTTGATCAGGGAGTGGAGCGATAGGACGAGGGGTAACGGTTTTAAACTGAAAGAGGGGAGATTAGGAAGATATTAGGAAGAAATTCTTTCCTGTGAGGGCAGAGAGACACTGGAACACGTTGCCCAGAGAAGCTGTTGCTGCCCCATTCCTGGAGGTGTTCAAGGCCAGGTTGGATGGCGCTTTGAGCAGCCTGGTCTGGTGGAAGGTGTCCCTGTCTAAGAATACTTCAGCATTCAAGCACTACGATGAGTTTGGGGAATCATACAGCACTTTCATAGAAATTGCTGTGTTAGCTTACTTATACAATTACATACTCTTGAACTGTTTTCATTCCACGTAAATATTAAATACTTCTTTGTTTAAACTCATTTATTTAAAATATTAAGTAAAATGAAATTAAACAGTTTACAAGCTATTTCTTACAGTTTTCTGGTAAACTAGCTGCTCGTTTGACATGTCGCATGTGTAATTTCAAGAGTGCCCCTATGTGTGAGTGTATATACAGATGCTTTAGGCTAACATTAAACAATGTTCTATAGCTATGAATGTTTTTGTAATCCAAATAAAGTAGGTAGTGTTTTTATAACTATCAATTCTTGGGTTATGGAGAATGTCTTCAAATAGAAATGGAAAGAGGTTTATCATCACAAACAGGTCTCATTCCCTTAAAAGGAAGTTGTTTCTTTTTTCTTCTGCTTCTTTGGAGAACTGGCTACAAACTGGGAATGGTTATTGTATGAGTCATTTGAGAAGAATAGCTACAGTGTAAAAAGTTCAGAAAGGATTTTAATAAAACCAAACCCAATTATCTTCTGTTTTGGGCATGATAAGGATAGTTTTAAAGAGAAAAATACCAAATTTTTCAGGATGCTGTAAATCAACATAATACTGTAGTGTTTTAAAGGGAAGAGGGAAAAGGTCAGGAAAGAATAAAACATTTACCCCTAGTTTCTCTTCTATAGATAAGACAGAAATCTCCTTTCATAGGCAAGCTTTACATTTACTTTATTCTGGTCTGGCCTGGAAGTGAGTTCCTGTACCCAACAGTGCAAATCACTGACCGCCAAAAACACACAACAAACTTGGGAATCCTCACTCACTTAGCTATGCAAAGATAACATGACTTTTCTACTGCACCCCAAGTACTTTAGCTACTTGGAAATTCCTCAAAACCCTGACACTGTATGTCAAACTGTTTGCAATAATAAAGTTATTTAAAATAAAGCAACATTAATTATATAAGCAGCTATGCTGTGGACATTAGAGACTGCAAATATTACAAGTAAATATTATTGTATTATTCCCTGCATTGCTTTCCCCCCCAGTGGCTTAAAAGATACAATAGTAAAGTCAGGACAGAAAAAGTTCCCTTCCTTCTTAAATGTCTGTTATTGTTTATGATTCACCATTTGAAACTTTTGGCATAACATAAGGACCTGAAAGAGGTAGTCTCATACCTTCTAGCTTTTGCTCACTGTGACATTCAAAGGGGAGGCTGATCGGAAAGTAGGAGGCAGTATTCAAGTAATCATTGTATCCTTCCATTACAACCCCTGTCTTAGTTTTTACAATTTTATATATGGAATCAGGTCTCCAACGTGCCATTTAAAGTTATGCTTTTCTGTGCACTGCAACACTCAAATAACCTCTATTTCATTTACAAAAGGGAGAGACACTGGTGTTATGTCTCACAAAGCTAAGTTTTAATAGGGTTTGTAGTTGTTACTATGAGGAATATGCATAGAAACAGTGCATGCTAGCTGGTGTATGTATTTTCAAGATGCAATAGCTCAGAGAAGGATGCTGCCTGTTTAGCAAGTGTTGCATGAAAGACATGGAGAAACGCAAATTTTTTTCAAGTTCAGCACTAGCTCTTTACATATCGTTACTCTAGCAAGAGAAGCTTGTACACAGCACCATGAACTAGAAGTCTGTTATATAATCCTCTCTTTAAACAGCTAAGTGCTTAGATGTTTTTATCTATACCCCAAGCAGTAAGGTCAGGATATTCTATTTATTGTGATAGGCAAACACAGTTTGATAGTTAAAGATCTGCTGAAGAGTCTGTAATAGTTTTTGTAAGAACATGGTTTGTCTATTTAAAGTGTGTGAGATTAGAAGGGCAACCACGCTAATCGTCACATGTAGCTGCCAAAATTCTGTAAAAACCATCTGGAGGGAAACACAGTATACTGAAACACATTATTTTGCCTTGAAGTTACAGGCCACCCTAAAGGAATAAAGCTTCATAGGGTAAGTCAGTAGCTTCAGATCAAGACACTTCTTACTGTGCAGTCCAAAGACTACTATGCATAAGTAATTTACAATTATTCCACTCTAAATAAAGACAATCATTTGTCTGTCACAACACAAAGGTGTTAATATTTTTAAAGATTTTCACTTACTCTGTCCTTAGTGCACATATATTGTAAAGGAATTTGCTGTATTCATCACTTGTATTCAAGGCATATTCTGTGTTCCCTTAAATATCAAACAACTATTACGTGGCTTCATTTTGATGTGAAAGTGTGTGTTGAATATTGGCCATTTATGCAAATTAAAGTTTCCAAAAGTGCTAGAAAGATTTCTTTTTTTTTTTTTAAATTTCTCATGCTTGTAGCACTACACATTTTTCCTTAATTGTTCCTCCCAAGATTGCTCCAACTGAGGCAGAAGTTAATAGAAAGCGACCAGTTAATAGAAAGCACTCAGTTTTTTGCAGCCCCAAGAATCTTGCATAACTTCAAATGACTCTATGCTTTACAGTATATATCAGGCTTTACAGTATAGCTGAGGCTATACTGTAAAGGAGGACATGCACTGCTGATGCTTTATCGGGTACCTTTGATGATGACAGATCTACAGTTGCAGCCATAATTTACCATTGCAGTAGACTGCGGATAGACAGAATTTTAGAATTTGGATATTTTGAATGCATTTTTTAAAAATATATTTTGTACATCTCACATTTAAATAAATGTATGGGTGAAACTGTTGCTACTGCTACTACTGTCCCCCAGAGCTGTTCAGTGTAGGGACCTGCAAGGTCAGTCTTTGGGAGGGGAGGGCAAGGGATCCTGCTGCTGGCAACGGGAGGCCAGGTGGGACAGGAGGCTCCTCCTCGCCTGTCTAGTGCTCTGCCTGATGGAGTGATACTGCCCAAGACTGCAAAAAAGAGTCTGTGCCTCTTTTAAAGGCCTATCCTCGACCTGGTTGCCAGGGAGCTGCGGGAGGGAGAAGGCTGGCAGCAGCGAGGGAAATAATTCAGTTGAATTCAATTAGAGTGCATCAGTAGAACTAAGCGAACTATTAAAATAAACAAGCTCCCTAAATCAGAAATGGGTATGACCATAGAGATTGGAGCCTTCACAGGTTTGCTTTACAGTATATTGAGTTATTAGTGTTGTCTAACATGAGCCGCTGCATTGCACAGTTGCGAACGTGCCCAGGCCATGATTATGTTTAGGGTTGCACATGTGGTGTTGGCCCACCTTGGCCTATCTGACAATGGCAATTTTTCAGGATCCATAGCAGGCAGTGATGCAGCAAGGCACTAATTTCCTATAGAGACTGAGGAGCTGCCACCTTAGTTTGTGGATGAAAGGAAAACAGAAGAACATTCTCTCAATGAGAGAACAGGACAGTGAGCAAACCCTTCCTTTCCTCCTCTGATGAGAACTGCTGAACACCTGCAGAGAGGGCAGGGGTTGCTCTAGAAGAATGATTCCAGACCATCGGCCAGGATATAACCCTAATCCAGTAGAAATAACTCAACAGTCTACTAATACCTTCAGAAACTCTGGCTCATTTTTCCTCTAAGCTGTAACTACTTCATTTAATGAGAGAGATTTTCTTATTTAAAAGGAAGCATCCTGAGCATTTCCTGAAGATTGTAGATTTAATTTGTTCAGCAGTGGTATAGGTATTAATCAGCAAGCAAATACCTGATTTTAATTCATAACAGGCATCGCACTTCATACTAAAGCCAGAGATTTGGGCAGAAACTGGGTGTAGGTGACAAAATACTGCTTGTAATTGAGACAGATTTTCTGAACAATGTAGGAGAGTATTTTCCTAGTGCTTAGACTTCTTTTGTTTGACAGTAAATTTTGTAGATAGTTATGTCTGCATGAAAAATCAGAGTAAAAAATGTATTGATACATGAGAACAGTTAAGAGAAGGTCCTATATTGCAAAAGATTGTTAGGTCAGATATTCAGGAAAATAATACAGTGTCCTACAGAGACAACATAGATACTTATTAGTGTTGAATAAAAAAGTACCTGGGGTTTTGGGTGGTATTCTGGAATTATGGTTTCCTGCTTAAAAACAAGAATAATGAAGACAATCCAAGTTAATGAAGAGAACTGAAAGAAAAAAGCTTCTCAAAAAGGCTTGTGCGGGAAGCAGCATGCATTTTGTATCTAGAAAAAAATAGTACAAAGAAAGTGTAGTGATAGTTTATAAAAAATATTACCTCAAACTGTTCTGGAATTTGCAATTGAGTTCCCCTTTGCTTCAAAGGTTCAAAATGACAAGCTTTTGCAATGCAGAGTTCTCAAAGTTTGCAAAAGGCCACTGGTTTAGTTTATGTTTTTCCCAGTGCAAAGCAAATGACTGACAGAGGTCAAACATACAATTTGAAAGTTAAGTTCCCTAGTCCCTTTCCTGTTGCTGCCTCCTCTTAGTGCTCCATTCTACAGGTTTCTGAGTTGTCCTATGCATTATTTAGCAGTCTCAGCTCATAGCAATGCAAAATTACACCCAGCACCAGCAGAACTCCAACTCAGTGTATTTTGGAGGCCTAAACACTTCAATTTAGAAAACCAATACAAACAGTCCTAGGCTTTCAGTACGTGTTTCAGTATGCATAAGAACAAAATACAGATGAGAATACTTCTGTTAGTTCAAATGAATAAATATAAATGTGCTCTTAAACAGGTTCCATTCTAAAATGGGAATTCCTATACAAAGGTTAACCTCCTGAGCGCTGGGATTTAAACCAATAGTTATGGAAGAAAACCTAACACCTAATTCTGCCGGAGGAAAATTTCTGTGCTTACAATTTAAAACGTTCTTTTGCTTGCTTTTTGCAATCTCAAACAGAAACTGAAAATGTTTGAAAGATCTTTTTTTCCCCCCAAATAATACCTTTTTTGGTTATGGACCAGTGGTGCTGACAAATACCTAATTCTTGCCAGAAGCTGAAACACTAAATGGCAATCTAGCCCATTTTTGACAGTAGACATGAGAGATACAGCCACATCTGTAAAACACCATTTTTTAGCATGCCCCTTAGAATATCTAAAATTAAAAGTGCAAGAGAACACACAGCTAGTTTCAAACCTTGTTGCAGAACTGCAATAATTACTTCTGACAAAAAATAGCCTGATGCACTGAACAAGAGTGACAACAGATACTAATAATCAAATTGTATGACCAGTTGTGTACTGCCAAATTGCTAAAGATGGAGTCCAAACCAAAAAGTCAGAAATACTATTCAAGCTTCCCATCTTGACCCATTTCAGACTTCTGCAATATGGCTGAGATGGCTGTAAAATTTTGCACTTACAGATTTTGAGGGGTTTGGATGCCAGGATCGAATTCTTAGCTTGGGCCCAGGACTGTTCCAGCAAACTCTTTTTAGAAAAACGTTTGGGTTTTGTATGACTGTCATCAATAGAACTGATTAATGTCAATGGAATTACACTGAAGAGCTCCAGTAAAAGAGCTGGTTCCAGTGATTATTGCAGCAGATAGAAAGAGCTGATGAGGGGTTGGGATGAGTTAAGAGTCCACACAGAGGAGTCCCATTTAGCATTACAGGCCAGGATCTAAACTTATGAGTCAGACACAGCTTTTTCTGGAAATATTTACCACCTTGGGTTTCCAACTACTGCTTTTTAACTGCAAACCTGCCTTTCATCGTATCTGAGAGACTAAGTGGATCAGTTCTGAACACATTTTGCAGTCAGAGCCTCATCTAATCTCTCACCTTTCCCTCGTCCCTCCCCAGGCTCTAATACCTGCAGTGTACTGCTCCGATTCCCTTGTGCATACAGAGACATGAGCATACAACTTCTGTCCTTGAATAATCCACTTCTAAATACCCTTTGGCTACAAATTTGTGTTCAAACATCTTGCATTGCTTAGGCTCAGCTACCTCCTAAACTGGGTGTTCCCCTGCTTTCTTCTGCTCTCCCCTTGTCTTTTTGCTGCTTTTCCTCTATCCTTCCACATATATCAAACATCTGTGGTGTTATGGTCCTCTTTTGGGCAATTCCTACCATGCGAAACAGCTCTATTGTGCATGCCCCCCTGTTTATACACAGCTTTCCTGACACTTCTCAGTCCTTCATCTGTCAGGTTTTTTAAGGAAAAGAAATGAACAGGCATCTTTGAAAGAAACTGTTCTGGGTAAAGGTACTTGGAAGCCATGTTACACGTCGAAGACTACAGTTCTGTCTGGGACTGTGAGGATTATCAAGCATGGAAGAACAGTAATTTAAATGTATAAACTGCTTTGTTACAAATACTGTGTGCACAAGAAGATATAAATGATAATGACAGTAGATTAAACTTGGTTCACAAGCCTTCAAGCACACTCAGTATGACATTCTTTTTCATTTATGCAGCTGAGCAAGTTTACTTCAGCCAGCGGGTGGGGGGCCTAAGAAAACTATTTGGACTGCATAACAAGAACACATCTGTACAGTTGAGATAGCTTTGAAGATATGCCCAATTTGGTTTGTTAGGGTTTTGTGTGTGTGTGTGTGCTTTTTTTTAATAAGCTTAAGGCTTTTCTAAAAGAATCTTAATATCTCGTCTACCCCTCACACCAAAAAAAAACCCCTCAAATGAAAACAGCATCAGAAACAGTCATATAAGCATTTTTATGGCCCAATACATAAACTGCTTAACCATTCAAGTCACAAAATAGTACAGTATATACATGAAAAACTGGATAGAATTAGTTTACGTATTATGTGTTCAAGCAACCATCAGCCAAACACATCTTCAAAAGCGTCGATATGAAATACAGGTTCCCAGATTGCCAATTCCCAGTGAAAATCACCTATAACTGTTTGTAAATAGCAATATCCAATTACGGTATGCTTCGGTATTTAACTAGGCTTGGCAGGGAGAAGTAAAAACAGAAATACACTCATGCCCTGGCAATCTACAGCACTTTGAATTCTACAGCATTAACCGATGTAACCATCTTGTCCTATTTAAGAAAACTTTTTATCTAGATTTCTTTGTGTTTGATAATGTAAGTGCAAGCTGATTCAAGATGACAATAAGCTTCACTGCAAATGCACTATAAGAATGCAGCCCCAGATGCTACTTCACTGCTTGTCCATAGGGAGGATTGTAAAGGGTCTGTTAGACTCTTAAAGAAAGCAGTCTGTGGCAGCTACTTTGAGACAGAATTTGCTACTATTACTGATTTACTACATTTGTACACAAAATAGTACTGTACATAAATTTCAAGACAGCGTATCAAATTCTTGTACAACATAAATGTTCTAAGCGCGCAGTTTGGAAGAGCTGGATTGTATTCAAGGTTTTGGGGAAAAAAAGTTACAGGCCCTCCTGTGCAGCTAAATTGGGAAAGCAAGAGACTTCAGATGTGCTCTGAAGTGGTTTATGTGCTTGTATCAAGAACATTACGCTACTCAGTACAAGCCAGGCCTACACTATCCTGTGACGTAGGCCACTGGCTTTCATATGCCCAGAGCATCCATGGTGCGCACTGAAGGGAAACCAGTTTGGAGAAGCTGCCTGACACCAGCAACGGCAGCATCATTCCTAGCAAAGAGCAAACACCCAGATATGGCAGGGGCTTCCTCAACAGTGTGCATGACAGCTCCCATACAATGGTAAATAAGTGGAAACACTGGGAAGATGTTTGCCATTTTCCTTCTATTTTCTCTGTGTCACTCATTACATAAATGTAAATTTAAATGTTCAGATTTAAGTTATTAGAGATTCAGATTCAAATGAACCTAATTGCGTAACTGTCTTTAGGCCACATCTAGATATTTTCTTTCCCTCCTCCCTTTTTCTATTTTCTTCCTTCATCATGAAATCTTTCATGTCAAGAGAGCTTACGGGAAACTTCAGGCTTTCCAGTTCTCTGTAAAACTTGCATTTGAGTCTCACAAGGATGCAGTGGGTAAAGTATATAGAAATTTCTTTACAAAGACCTACTGGTAGCTGTGCTGTTAGTTCTCCTGTGGTCACTGTAAGGGATGCTGCTCCTGTCCTTGCAGAACAATCCAACAATCCTCTTTCACAAGTAACCAGACACCATAGAGCTTGGTGGAAGCATTGCATGGAAGGGCTGTCATATGTTATTGCAGTCTTATCTTTGAGCTTTTTTCCGTGGATGAGTTTGTTTTTTCAATCCTAACACAATTTTGATATAATTTTTGGCCAAAAAACAAGGCTAGTTTTGTGCCAGAACAGCCCAGTATAATGTGTCAGAACCTATTTTCATCTGCTTATTTAAATCTTCCAGAACAACATCTCAGCCCTTCCCACCATACAGAACTATGCCTACCTTGAATGGTTTGTTTATTTGTCCTCAGGATAGCTAGGCAACAAGTGGGCAACAACTACCCATGACCTGGTAAAACTGCATTGTATTAAGCTGCACATGTCCAAGTTTTTTTTTTTTTTTACTTTGGAAAATGAAATCTAATGCAAAATCTAGACCAAAACCAGGAATTTGGGGGTTCTAATGTTATTTTCATCTCTTTTTTAAAAAAAGTTAATACTGCTACCACCCAGCATCACTGACAGAAACAATGGTAACTTTAACTTCTGATCCAAATCCTGCAGACCCTTAGCATACCTAACTCATATACGTTTCTGAAGATTCAGCTTTGATTAATCTTTATCTAGTCCCCATCAGAAAACACTGAGAGCAATGCACCCGTGGCCGATCAGCCACATAAATGAGCTCTCGCCAGAGGAATTTTGTGGTACCCGATGAGCTGTGGCTCTGCATAGGGGGTCTAGCATGTTACAAAGCCAGGCACACCGTGCAGCCCTACGGTTTGAAGTCTGTCAGGCTGTGCAGTTCAGTGTAAGGTTGGTTCATGTGCCCCTGTATCACAGTCTTGGAACTGGGAGTACTGGGGAGCACAATGGAGGGATACAGGAGCCGCTTGGACATGTTCAGTCAGGTGCAACCAGATTTATTAGCCCAAGCTCAATGCCATTGCTGCAGTCAGCAGAGGCAAGGAGGACACTGCAGCCGACTTCGAGAGCAGGGTGAAGTGGATATAATAGAGAACAAATCTTGCCAATTATTTCAAGTATGGCTTGGCTGCAGAACTGTTGGGAATCGTTACTGTATAATATATTAGATGTGCTTGAACAAGTTGAATTTCTTGTTTTCTTGGACAATGAAAAGATCTTCCTTCTTTAATGTACTATAAATTACTGTAAAATACAAATTGAGATATTCTGTTGATATGTGGGTTTTCTTTCTGGTTTTGTTTGGTTTGGTTGTTATGCCTGGTTTCTAACAAAGCGTAACGTTCAGTCCACATTCATGTCAGCAATGGCCTTATTTGAAACAGCAATTCTTCTCAAGGTGCCTCGCAGGGTGATGACCCTTAATTCCAGACATCCCAGATTTGATTAAAGCCACATGAAACAAGTTCATCTTTGTAACCCTGCACTAGTATATTGCCTGCTTTCCTCAAACACACAAAAAGCCTTTACTGAGACTACGCTAATTCATCTTTATGTTGGTCACGTTTTCTTAAACTTTGTCTCTCTCATAGTTCAAGCCCCAAACCAGTTACAGAATTGTGAAGAACGCTAGCAGCTAGATCAAAAATGAGATGAAGAATGAAGTATGGAGTGCCACATTTATTCCTTTAAGATAGAGCCCTTTCATGAGACATTTGTTCTATCTGTATAGTATATGTATTCTATCTATATATTTTTTAAGTAAAACAGAAAAATCCGAGCATTTATAAATAGAGTGAGTGAATCTCAGTATCTTGGGAGTGAAGAGTGTCCACTTTGCTCTTTCTTGGTTTACTTCATATACAAGACCACCATACCAAGGAGACAGCATGGAGCCTGTGTAAAGATTCGTCTGAGTAGCGACTTGTGAGTTAGGCAAGAAGGAACCTTTCAGTGTTGTCTCTGTAGAGGCAGACTTCTTCCTCTATGCTATCTCACAACATCAACAATATGTGCTGTCAAGGAGGACAATTATTACAATCACAAGCATTCCTCCTGAATGAGGAGCAAAGTCATTTTCCTTTTAAATCCAAGACCAAAATCATCTTTTCCTATAAGATGAGATCTCCCGCTCTCTTCTTCTTCAGAAGTAAACTGCCTTTTATCTTCCCTGGGGTTACAAGAAGACGAAATCATATACTTCAAGTCAGTGGCTATCCCTGTCCCTCCCAAAAGTAGCTGGCTAGAAGGGAGAGGAGGGAAAAAAAAGGAACAGAGGATGCAACAGCAAAACCACAAAGCTCTTTGGGGAATTGGACAAGTCATTAAAAAAAAAAAGGGGGGGGGGGGAAGAAGGCAACACACAACTGCCACCACTAGTAACTGTACAATCACTAAAGAGGAACTATGAGAAACTACCCTGGATTTAGTACCCATTTTAAGACAAGATCAACAAATATGATACAGGGTGGTTCAATGTAAGAGTAACTACGTCCCTAGCCACATTAGCAGAGTGATACAGAGCACCTAAACCCAAAGAAAAGACCACCCTTTGCGAATTCTCTTTCCCTATGGGTGATTGCTGCCTTCCTTAAGCTGTTTTCATTTTGTTTGGAGGTCAAAAGAAATCTTATTGGTTTGGTCCCTGTCTTGCTTTCTCAGGCTTTCACATATTAAAAGTTGGTAACATCTTTAATGATCATAGTTTTGCAATTCCCATTTAAATTCCCAACCCCCTTTTCCTTCCTTCTAAAGCAGCTGCTCTGATCAAATACAGGCCTTTTATAGATTCCAGTTTTTGAAATCCCACAGGAGATGACTCAATTCAATGGGATACACATGGAAATCGATTAATAATGCTAGCTTTACTTTTCATATCCACATTAATGTCTTTTTATCCATCTTTTCTCATCCTGGGGAAAATAAAAAGCCCTACCTAGCACTCGACTTTTTAACAGATAAAGAAATCAAGCATTTCAAAAGTTTAAAGTCTCAGTAGATCCCCAACTCCATCATAGAATCATCTCTGCTCAGTACTTTCAAGAATCCGGACTGAGTATAAAACATATGAAATAATATGCAAGTGATCCTCCAGTATGATAATATCTAATTTACCATAATTGTTTCAGGCTCCGAATTATCAAACTAATGCTGAGTGCTCTTTTCTTACTTGATAGTACCACATACTGTTAAGTGCTTTTCTGACTTTCACAGTAGATATCTATTGGCGATTACTTGCAATAATAATCCACTTCCAAACCAGTTACAGCACATAGAGTGAAATCTCAGGCTCCAAATATATTATTAACGGCCACAGAAATTACCTTAAACTACCCCCCTCCCCAGGCTGTCAGACACGGAGGTCTTTTCTTTAAAGAAGAAGATGCAGACAGAGGATTCAATTGATAAAACACTAACCAAAACAGATTTTCCAATTTATTTTCTGTCCGTAAGTGTGTGTATGTTTTCTCAAGGTTGTGAAGTGCAAATTATCCCCAATGCTAAAAGCAAATTCCTCATATAATACATCCTAAGCATAATGCAGCCACTACAGTTACAATACAGTGCATAAAATCAGTTGATCCTCTCACAGTTCAAATTCTAGCTGCAAAAGTATTTCTGTTCATTGAATGATGAGACAGGAATCCATTATGAGCCTTGGAAAGCAATTCAATCTTACTAATTTTCCATCAGTATAAAGAGCTTGTAACCTTGCCTGAACATTAAATCCTAGATGAAATAAAATATAAAAAACACTTTAAAACCAGAAAAGTAATTTAATCCTGTTTTTTAAACTGTGGTTTCACTTTCTGTAGGAAGCAAATGCTCCTTTGGGGATCACCTGAAGGAATGCCAAATATCCATAACAGAATTTAGCACAGCATTTCATATGGTTGCGCAAACCTTTTCACAACTAAGCAAGCTAGGAGAACCTTAGCTCAGTTTCAAATGAGCCAAAAATTGCTTTGTTGTTTCTTCAGTTTTCATGTGGAACCAAGTGAAACAGAGCAACTTTAATTGAGTTTTGCAAGGAGATTTGTTTTAGTTCATTCAAATTCAATGTGAATTTCCAAGCATATGGTTTTTTACACGGACATATACACAGAAAGCAAAACTTAAGTTTTCCCAGCCACGCCTGTGACTTTAAAATGTGAAGCTATAAAAGCTACATACTTAAGAGTTCGTAATTAAATGAAGGACAAGTATCATATCTATCCTCCTCTTCTAAACGTCTGCAAAAGATAAAGCTGCTAGTATTAATTTATCATATTTGATGTCTTAAACATTAGTGTTAGTTATGTTTATAGAACAAGCATCTTGGTGCAGGCTATACAACAGCAATTGTGAACACAGTGAAACATAAAATAGAGCCAACAGAAGTCAAAATTTCTTTATATGGATTCTATTGCCACAAAACTGAATGATTTCATATGACCATATGAGACCATACAACTTAATGCCAGTGGCATCTGTTATACCAGTCCAAAGAGCACATCCTCTCAGCATCTAAAACACAAAGGTCTTTTTTTCCTTTTGCAAGAGAATAACTTGAGTTCTAAATTTAATCTGCTAAAGTGATTTCAAGTGTTAAACTTCTGTATATATTAGAGAAAGAACAGGAAAGAATAGAAAGTACACAGCAGCTTCATAGAGAGCACTGGGGAAATGCTGAGTCCCATTTACAACAACAACGGAAAAGGTAGGTTTCTGCAGTTAAAATCTGGAGCCAGTCAGGTACAAATGCTCATGGAGGAAACATCTTTTTTTTCAATAATCTTATCCAAAATAGTTACGCCAGCAACATTTTTGTGTGTGTGTATTTGTAGACTTAGTCTAAGTTGGAGTAAATCAACTACCTAAAGATTCTGCGCTCAGAGACCTGTCAGTCATTTTCTCCCATCTTCTAGACCACACGTAGACATGATTGTTTTCTTTTTTGTTTCTTGGAGACATAGTTTAAAATAATGAAAAAAAAGATATCATCTTGAATATGCAAATAGGTAACAAGATATCTTGGGAATGAATGTACCCACATAAAAGATAAACATGGAAAAAGAGGAAAATAGAGCCGAGTGAAGCACTTCCTAGCAGCAGGAGACTCTAGGTAAAAATGATATAACGATGCCACAACAGAAAGAGTTAATAATCTTAGCCTTGCATAGGGAACTATGGTTCACCGTCACAGAAAAAAAGAGATTAAAAACCCTGAGTCTTGTTAAACTTTAAAAGTGTAATGTAGATGTAAAGCATTAAAAATTATTGCCGTAATCTTATACACGTATCGCTTTCTACAGAGTTCAGCTAGTGATTTTACATCAAAGCGAACTAGAATCAGGCCTGCTGTCTGGCAGCCTGGTGTCTGGCTGAGTCTTAGTTCCGTGTGGATTTACACAAGTGCCACATCCCAGATCTGGGCCGGCATGGCCTGGTTGCCAATCATAAGTTTATCTTTTACAGTAGTGATGATGGAAACTCAAAGGCCTGGAGCTTGAGCTGGAGCTCAGCAGTCCCTCGCACACACAAACTGTTGATAATGTTGATAATCCTTTCAGAGGATCTTACAGCGCTGTTCTTTCTAATGTTGAGTACCAAAAGGGCAGAATTACATATGAAAATGCAGGCAACAAGTAATGTTAACTACAATTGTCTTAGCACTGAAAATTATCAGAATGGAAGCTTATACAAAAGTTTGGAAAGAAGAGGTTATAGTGTCTAAACGGACTGTGAAACTGCTGTATATGAGGTGGATTCTGTTCCCATTGTAACCATTGCAAGCTCTTCCCCATATTGCATGTCTGTTTATGTCTGATTTATCTGGAGAGAAAAAAAAAAAAAAAAACACACTAAAAACCACGAGTGAGCTAATGAGGACTTCTGTACACAATGGCTTTAATGTTTTCCAACTTGCTTTACTCCTTGACATGATTTACTGATTCACCTCCTGCTGTTTAGCTTTAGTGCCCCACTAGGAACAAGGCTTCCAAACAAACTGAATCCCATTTGTTTGCGACATATTTAGACAACAGTTTCCTGGGGATCTTTCTCTTGTTCAATTTCCCACTTCACTAAACATTGTCCAAGTACTACTGAGCTGCATTCAGTACAATTTTCCTACTGAAGGAAGATATTTCTTTTATCAGATTGCACAACTATTTTCAAGTACTTGTGGAGAATATTATGGATAGTAAACAGTAAGTCCCACTTACTGACAGTAAGAGTAAGTCCCACTCTCTCACAGCACAATATGAGCAATTCTGATTGGAATTAGTATCTATCTTTATTGCCAGCTTTGGAAGAATCAGCACTGATTCAGGTCCAATTATAAGCAGATTTGTTGGAAGCATTTTCTTTTCAGCAACAATTGCAGTCATCTGAAAATGTGTGTGGGAGTCCATGCACTTATATTTCTCTATACTTACTTTGGAGAGGAATTCTCCCTGATAGTTTTAGGCAGTGATCAGCAGGCAAAAAAGTCAATAAATAACTTTATCATGAGGGTAAGTTGCCTGTTCGAGACTAGGGAGATCCCACTGTGTTCCCTGATAACCGAATTACACAGGACAGGTAGCACTGCTAAGACCATCGAGTGTAATTACGGAATATTAAAGTACGTATTCAATACCTAGTCTGTTTACCTTAAGAACACATCACAAAAGAAGGTATTTGAGGGCAAAATATAGTCTAAGGAAAAAAATAACTAACTTCACCATTAAATAAAAACAGTGATCCAACCTGTTTAAAACAGCCAATGTAGGTTCACCTAAAAGGTGGTATCCCCATTAGCTGTGGAAAAACGAAGAATTGGAAAAATGATCTCTTAAATCTGTTTTATTCAGAGATTCCAGGATATGAAGAAATTCATATTAATAACAGCCTTTGTAAAAAAAAAAATAATACAGGCCATGAGGCACATGGGATTGAAGTGATTGTAAGTTTATATTTTAGGATAATGCTCTCCAAAGACTTTTTGAAAATTTCCTTGCTTGGCTTTTGTACAGTAAGTATGCTGTGAGATTTCAGGCTGACCTTTAGCTTTTGGAAATGCTGAAGTCTGTGCTTGCAGAAGAAGCCTGCACACTTCGGCTAAACAGAAGAAGGAAAAACAGTGAGGAATGTTTTGTTATGGGGTTGACTAATTTCTTTTAAACAAAGGAAATACTGCTGATTCAACAAAATATAGCTAGAGATGCCTTAAGTGGAAAGTAAGGGAAGTGTTTGATCTGGTGATCAAACTCTAAGTAAAGGACATTTTTCTATAGATGTTTGACAATGGTTGCCATTACATAGAAGGTAAGCGAAAAAATATTTCTTTTGCCCTGTCTTTTCTTGGGTTTCTGCATCGCATATAGCTCCCACAGCCAATGCCTTTTCCAGCTGCATGTCAAATCCAGCTTATTATCCTTTACATTCTAACACTTTGACATAAATTCCTGATGAGGGAATATGGCAGGAGGTTTCATTTACTTATTGGGTGCAATCTGCTGTGGAGTAACACATAACATACAAGGAAACTGTCCGCAGGATCATCATGATGGTTGCCAAGCTCCCTGCTTGAAGCACACTTGCAAATCATCTCTCTCAGGCTGTACTGAGAGATAGAAAGGGATAATAACTGCCTTTCCCCCTTTCTTTGATCATTTCCTTATCTGCAGAAAAGACGGTGGGATGAGTGCCAATGTCCTAATCAATATTCATCTAATATAAGGAAAAAAACCCTCAACTACCAGTAATTTCTGTATGAGTAAGCAAGCTCCGTCCTATTCTGAGTTCTCACAAGTCCACTTAAAAATCTACTAAAATTAGAATGTTGTCATTTTTAATTCATCACAACCCCAATAGCTTAGGCTGAGACAATGCCAGTGGTTTTCAGACCCATTTTTCCCAGTAGACAACTTTAAGGGACTTTCAAACTGGGAAATATAACTAATGTCTTGTTTATTCTCATATCTGGCTTGGGCCAGCATAGTTCCAAAAGAAATACAAGAGTTATTTGTTTATGTTAAGATATAGCCCTGCTCTAAGATGTCATCTCATTTCTGATCTCTCCCATAAATTTAGTTCACTCCGAACCAGATGCTTCTTATTCAGTGATTAATTGTAAGAAAACTTCTTAATATCTGTGTTTAAGGTTTCTCACTTCATCTCACTTGAGTGTGAAAACAGACAAGAATGAGGTGCAGAGAGCAAATGTTGTTCCAGAAGAAAATGGATTAATTTTTCAGTTCACAACCTGAAGAACTCCCTCTCAGCTCTTCTAAGCACAATACTGTAGAGTAGTCAAAACTAGCTTGAACTCATATTTCCTTTGAACATTATTGAAATCATGTATAATTAAAAATTCTTAGTTCTTTGAATGGAAAAGTTTCTGCATAACAACTTATTCCACGTTTGATGACAGGGTGACTGCCTTCCTGACATTGCTCTCATAACTTACTCATTTGCTTCTGCAAGGCCAGGATACGTGCGTGTTGTATGTAGGGATGGATAGAAAATATGAGATACCACTATCCTCATGCCCAGCCCCATTTCCCACAGAAATAAAGAACAAAGCTAGCAACCTTTCCTATACCTTTAAAATTTTTCTCCACAGTGGAAAATCACCTCTAGAAGGAACTCCAGTGACAGCTACGCAGAATTACAGATTGCACGGGCAACCTCTTTAAATGGTATTTGTTTCTTGTGATACACAGCATTTGAGACTGGAATGATTTTCTGAGCTTAAGTTGAACAACAAGGTGGGAAAAGAGGAGCTCAAAAATCTCAACTAAATCATTTTGCCTAGAATTTGGGTTAAAAGCAGCCCTCCCTCCTCCCACCATGTTGCTGAGTAAAAACAGGTACTGAAGAATGACTGAGTAATTGCCATTTTGTACATAAGGGGAGGCTTGGCGAGAAACAAAGATATTTGCAGGAAGTCAGGTGGCTGGCATGGGTCATCATGAATTTTGAGTTACAGAAAAATGAGAAGCAGGGGTATAGAAGAAAGAAGTCTAAGGGCCTTGAACCTGATGGATATCATTCACTGTAACAGTCAGAAATAGTGAGCTCCAGTGCTTTGTGTGCATTCAACTTAGTTGATGATTTCCCCAACTTCCTGACTGTGAATTTGAGCAGATGAACCTTATAAAGGCTATGTAGTCCATACAGCATAGCATGTTTTCTGCTATTTCCTTTTTCTGTAATGCACCATAAGGCAAGGAGTAATTCAGAATAATCACAGAGCAAGTGGATTCTCAGATAAGAATAGGTAATTAGGGTCATCTGAAGGTGATAGCACTGAATGCAGAGCTACTATCATGCCCAGAGGGACAGAAGAAATTGACTAGAAAGGCAAAAAAAAAAAAAAAAAGCTGTCAGAATTGGCCAGGAAACTGAGTTTCCACTCCACTACTTTTTTCTGGTGTGTCTTCAAGTGTTAGTAGTTCCAGTTTTTACGTATCATGTTTGAAACTGCTGCAGTCTTTGTAATGACAACTGACATAATTAAGCCAACCTCATCTACGTTAGTTAGCCATCTAAGTAAGATTTGTTTCTACCCGGTTTATTACAAGAGATTTTGAGAAGACATTGTAATAACAAATATCCAGCTGGACGGACTACAAGCAAATGTTAAAAAATGGTGCGGTGCTTTATAAGAATGTATCTTCTATGTAGCAGATTCTCCCCCTCCCTTGTTTTATGCTATGCTGCTTCTAAATACATAGATTCTGTTACCTTCCCATAAGAGGAGTTTAAGGAAAACCTGGAGAATAGAGCTGGATGAAGCATAAATCTCTATGTTACTCATAATTAATTGTAGGGAAAGAATTTAGCATTTCATGGCCCACACGTATCTGTATATATTTGAGGGGCGGTACATAACATTCCCAAACTTAGCCCTCAGAGCTGAAGCTATAGTTTAAACATATGCAATGACTACCTACAAGTATTATTAGTCTTTTAGAAAATCTCGTGCCTTTTTGCTACTAGACAGTCTAAATAGGAAGCCAGTGTTGCTGTTGTCACACAATGCTTCTCAAAACAAGTCTGGATGCAGTAATTGATCAAGTGAATAGAGAGCAGTGCTAAATGAAATAGTTGATGACCTTGCGTTACCCATGCCAGGAAGCATTTTGGTTTCTTCTTACATCTCACTGCGTAAATACAGTAACAAGAAGAGATTTCCCAAAAGTTTTTTTGTATGTGCCTGTCTTCCCCTCAATATTTCAGTCTTGATCTGCACTTCTAGTGTGTAGGGCCTCTTCAATAGAGATGACTTATAATGCTGAAGTGTTCTCCAAATGCAAGGTGAACAAGCATCTGCAGCGGATTAGGCTGACGTCAAAGTCACTCCAGATCCTCTGTATTAGATATGAAGTTGGGTCAGGAAAGAAACGAAGCACTTGTTCATTGAATCATTCTGCCACTTAACTCATCTTAGCCATACTTTAGAAGGTAATTACATTCCCAATAGCAAAAGTGATCTGAAATCAGTTTTGCCAGATGAGTCTAGATGAAAGGTACTGATAAAAGGCACTGGGAGTTCATATGAGTCTTATTTTTCATAACCAGACCTTGTTATAGTCACCAACAGGCTTGCTAATGCAAATGGAGTAATCTTTTCAAGATGATTGCAGAATCCTCTCTAGCACAGCATATAGCTTCCTGCATTGGCCCAAAAAGAATGGGAGAGATCGTATCATACACTCTCTTCTATGGCTGCTGCCCCCTTCTGTAAAATCAGCCTGGACCTTACGGAGTCTAAGGAGCCCTGTGCTAAGTTATTTTACAAAGAAATGCATTTATCTTCTATTATGCTGTTTTCTCAGACACAGAGGTAAAGCGGTCCTGCTTTGGCTGTCGTTTTCAAGGATTCGTGTTATATGCACTCTTTCTCTCAAAAATATGTCTAAGATGAAACAAGGCTGTGTTTAGAGTACAATTCAAGACATATTTGTATGGGCCCTTTCAGTTACTGTGGCAACTACATATCCAGTAAGGTCCTGTAGACTGGACTGGCTGTTTTTCCCCCTTTCCTGTAAGGTTATTTAGATGGTTGCTAGCATTGGATGTGTGGGGCTGCTTGAGAGATTACGTACTCCACCGATTTGAGCTGAAACCACCCCGTAACTACCAACTATGCCTATGACCTCTGGCAATTGTCAAAACTGCAGTCATCATGAATTAGGACTTGTAGCCAGAGTGAAAAATAACTTGAGAACCGCTGAAAACCAGCTTCTAGCCCTGAGGATTAAATAAGGCCAGGCAATTCCTGACAGAAATTGGCTTAAACTCTTCTAAAATCCTCTAGTGAAGGAGCTTCCAGGAGCCTTAATTTAGCAAAGTCTTTCATTGTCCTCAGAAATATTGAACATGTAAGCTTAAATTTTCTTTGCTTTAAAGTTGATTTCTTGCTGTTTTCAGCCTACAAACAAGAACTCCCTTCTTTGTAACAGTTTCCTGCGGTGAAGAGGTTAAGTCCTCCCTCCCATCTCTATAGTTGGGTTTTTTTGGTTGTTTTGTTTTGTTTTTTTTTTTTTTTTGTTTTGTTTTTTTAACCAAAAAAGAAAGACTGAATACACTAAATTCCTCCACAGCTTCCTCATAGGTCATGCTTTCTAACTCTTTTAGCATACTTGCTGATCTACTTTGGACCCTTTCCAATTTGCCCACATCTTTCTGAACTTGACAGAGTACTCACAGCGCCAAATAAAGATGAATAATTACCTCCCATGTTCTACAGATTGAGCTATCCTATTAATACAGCCCAGGATCACGTTTCCCTCTTTCCTTAAGGAAAAAAATCCAACAAACAATAAAACCCCCTGTGACCTACCTCCTGCCCCAGTCTTCCCTTATTTAGTTTAGAAACTCACTAAATGTCCTCCAGAACCTTTGCAGCTGAACTGGTGTCAGCAAGACACTTCTTGTTATTATACATTCCATTTCTCTTTCCCAAGTGGAGCAGTTTGCATTGCTCTAATGAATTATATCATTTCACTTTTTGTCTTCCGTTTTCCAGATTATTTTGAATGTGGCTCTTTTATAATGCCAACAATCACACCCAGCGGGCTGTCATTAGCCAATTTTATGTGTATACTCTCACTTCACTGAACGATTAATGAAAAAAGTCATAGAATGAGATCCATGTCATAAGCCTATAACACTGTTTGAATGTAGAATGTTACTTTTTTAGACAAAAACCCCATACTGTTTTCTAAAGGATCTAACCCTGCAAAGGGCAGCCAGACAATAATGATAAATGCCTGGAAAGGCTCCTAAGAAAAATCCTTCCCTGGTGCCTATGAGCACAACATTAATAGTTTTCTAATCAAAGATGGAATCGTGTTGCAATAAATTCTGGTATGCTTTGTGTAAGGAAACACAGAAACTCACAGGAGATCTGTCATTAATGATAATAGCCAATTTTCAATCCCCTGGGGATTTCATGCCTAGAAAGATTTGGTGAAAATCCTTATGTCCCCACATCAAATAACATGTGAGTAGACCGAGAAGCACAAAAAATGCCGTATCAGAATAAAGAACGAAAAAAAAAGGATAAAATGTCCCTATCTCAGAGAGATCAAACTTCTGATTCTTACTGTTAAAGAGACTGTAAAAATCATACTAAGAAATGTGAAAATGGTACGGACTGAATAAGTAGTAATATTTTTAATGTGTAATATGAATGCGCTATACCTCCATCAGAAATTATTTTAGAATGGTTTTTATTATAGCTGCTTGAATACTTCATATCAAAATATTCCTCTTTGAAAAACTGAGTTTTAAACTTAGTAGTTTGGGGGAGGATGTTTGTTTTCATGAAGAAAAGTCCCAAGCTTTCTGAGTTTTTTAGATTTATTTGGGGTTTTTTTTTGGTTTGTTTGTTTTTTTTTAATCCCCCCCCACCCCCACCCTAACTGAACAGCTTTTAGTGTTCATATTTCACTTCTGTGAAAAAATATTCAGATACGGAACATCACAAAAAAGCCACCCAGAACTGTAGCTGCAGATAATATATTTTTTTGTGTCCTCTGTACTACTTTCCCTGAGTTTTAATTTTGTCCTTATCTCCCTTTCTTTTTCCTTCTGCCTTGTTTCTCTGTTCCCTTTTGCCACATATCAAGACAACAACAACTAAAAATTCATAGGATAGTTTTAAACTACATATCCAGGGTAGCAAACAGTACTCTGGTCCGCAAGTAACAGTTACTTAAAAGATAATCATAGTTTCCTAATTGTGCCTTTATTGGGTCTATTAAGTAAAAAAATCATCGTGATACCTACACAGATATATAATTTACTTTGCACGTGCCCTACAGCAGCCATTTCTGATACAGAATAACTAGGAAGTGTGATGGTAAGGAAAGAGAATAATAATTTTCCTATGATGAGACATTTTCATTTTTCAGTGTAGTGGATTCACTGCCCTCTACTGCCGGAGATGAGAGCAAAGCCATTAGGGAACAACTTAACTTCTCTCAACAAGCCAACTGTAACATAACCCAACTTGGAAAACTTGTAATAAGGAAATAGTAGTCTCACCTGCTTCTTAAGCAGAATTAAACTTTGTATTAGTAGTAAAGCTTGCCGTTAAAGTAACATGCAATTAGATTGAAGGTCTTTGTTATTATCTCATTAAAGTAAAATGTTTGAACTACGTTATACTGCTTTGCACAGTATGTATGTGCACCCAAGCAACGGGAGTAAAAAAATCAGTAATTATCAAGAAATTGAGACATGTAGAGTCTTGGATCTCCAGTAACATTTAATATTTAAAATCCCACCCTGACTTCAGACCTAATAGTAAAAGAAGATCTAGTCAGTACATTCATTAGATGAAACACGGGTGTTTACTTAAAGTGAGATTTAGCCATCTTTGACTATAAAGGTACCTAGACAACTAATCAGATGTTGACATCTGAAACCAAAACTTTGGGTGCGTCCATGTAATACAATGGAAAGTACATGTTCCAGCTCTGGACAAGCTCTTCAAAACTCACTAAAATAGTGTAATATCTCACCTTGCTATGAGGTAATATAACTTAAGGTTGAATGGCAATATGGAATCTCACCATCCTACTTTTAATACCTAAGCTAGCTTGTCCAAAGAGATATTTGGGGCTTCTGGGGGCTATCAACATGATATATAGATCCAGATTTTAAAAGTGCAGGCAGCTTTTGAACTGTGTTAAGTATGCAGGGGGGGATTCAGTACAGCATAGATTTTACTGATAAAAACCTGTAACTTGTATATAAATATTTGATGTATTTAAGATGTAATGGCATAATGTAATGGCACTTAGGTCACTGAGCTCATGAGAAGTAGAACAACAGCAACAAGGGCAGTAACAAGGTGAAAATGGCAAGTGTATTTTTATCTCAAGATAGCAGCTGGTGACAATATCATCATGCCTGTTCCAATAGAGTAATTTCACATTGCAAATATGCAAATCCCAATTCAACAGCTTGTTGAGCACTTCTCACTCTGTTCAAAATATACAAGTAGTGTCACATTGCAGCTTAAGATGTTCTGGGGATCACAGTAACTTGCCAAGAGAAACTGATGAGGAAAAGAGGCGGCTAACACCAGGCAATTAACAATCCTGAGGAAGTACTCCACACTGAGGGTTGGTTTTGTGCATTTTTTGTAAAAAAAGACTTCATTTAAGTCAACTATCATAAGCTGTACTCTATCAGAGTCCTCACTGATGCTGCTTCTTAAGCAGCCATGTTCAGGCTGTATTTGGAAAACCATCTTTACTCACTCACTTATACTGAACGCTAGGTCAGGTTTCATGCTAGGTAATTATCAGTCTTTCCTCCCTCTCCAGATACCGTTTTTACTTTCTTAGTAAAATACACGGCCTCTTCCCTAGACATTACTCTGTGTCTTAGCTGTACATGTGGCTGGTGAATGACAGTTTCAGCTATTTTCATCATCACTATCATCTACTTCAACTACTTTCTATGTTGACACAAGACCTCCTAAAGAAGCCAGTCAAGATCAGTTATTGTCCTCCTCTCAGTTACAGCATACATGTGGTTTGCATCCAGACATCTAACATGGAAATCTATATACTGACACTTTTGAAAAAAAATTATTATCACACACAGTGACACTATTGTGGCCACAGCCACCATGGCCATGATTACCTACACACAACCGTTATTACTGTTATTACCTTGATGCTCTCAAAGACATATAGAGGAAACTCCCCACCCTGAGCATTGCGCCACACAGACAGTAGCCAGCTATTTCTGCTGACACACTACTGAATGGTTTCTAACATAGTTCTCAGAATAAAAAATATCTTCCTCCATATAAGGCAATTTTGATGCCCTGTCCAAACATTTAGTATTTGTATAGCTGAACATGAAAGTGTACTCTTCAATAAAGTCTCAGAACAATATATCCTCTGTGTGTGCAGTTCTGATGTATAGTTTTTCTTTAAAGAAATATGACCACCATATTAAAAAAAGAATGGTTACCATACTTTAAAAATCCACACCAACTTTATAAAGCTAAAGATAGAAGTTAAAACTAGTTACAGTACAATTCTAATAGTGCCAGCTATGTTTTTATATGTATGCTTTATGATAATCCCATATAATTTTTATCTATTTTTTTTCATATCACAGGAAAGCAAGAATAGTGGGGTGAAAGGCCAACAAATTCCCACATTTACCTGGTGTTAATTATATATGATGTTTACATATATAGTTTTAATGACAAACACATATGATCACATACAAACACATACTACCAAAAGGAAGTCATTACAGATAATACTGAAGTCAGGCATCGGAGGGGAAAAGGGTGGGGGGAAAAAAATAATTCAGGATACAAACCCCAAAAGACTCTTCTGCTCCTCTCAAAAGAAATTTTCATGCTTTCAAGAAATTATCAGAAAACTTTACGTAGTCTGAGACAATAATTTTGAAAGGGTGGATACTTGAGAAATGAAAGGGAGCTGTTACAGTCTGGTTGTAGTGAGACTACCAAGTATAAGACACTTGACTAATACACTTGTAAGGCTGGCCTCATAAAACTTGAGTGGTCTTCCTTGATACTGGGGCTAGCTAACTCAAAGTGATTGTGGAAAGTTTTGAGCTTCACTTTTCTGGACAACAGAATATACATAACTCTTGCTGGGGACTGTATATTGACCATCACCCTTGTTGGGGTTTTTTTTGCCTTTTTTTGGTAAATGCTTGTCTGCCCACGTTACATTGTTCCCACCATTCTAGTATCTTAAATATCATAACATTGAATAAATAAAAGAATTACAAGCATTGCCTAGACAGTTTCTTTTTCCAAACTTAGAAGTACTCCAGTAGAAAAATAATTATTTAGCATTTTCCCTCTGTCTCATTTCTTTTACCCAGTTTGTTGTTTTGGAGTCTCAGAACAAGTACTATAACAAATATGTTTCTAAAGCAGCTACACAAAAGCACTCCAGGATTAGTAATATGTTTATAAATATTTTGGAAGTTAGTGACTTTTCAAACAAATCTCTATCCTTAACTAAATTCAGGCTTACACAAACACGCACAGAATACAGCTGTTTTCTGGAACATTCTGCATTTTGTACTGCTGAGTTAGCCTTCAGCTATTTAGAGGAGGCTTGATGAAATCATTGTACAATCACGACTTACAGACTGATGGTGTTTGTTTACAGCATAACGGTGCTGCTTAATCTTACTTGTCTCCTACAGCAGCATTTCAGTAAGAAGATGCTGCTTTTTTCAGAGAGTCTTAAAGAACAGCTTGGGCTTTCCACCTCCCTCACTATACCCTTTAAAGACTTTTTACCTTTTTAATTTGCAGAATATGTTATTGTTTGACATGACCAGAGAATACCATGCACTGAAAACAGAAGCATGTTTATCTAGAGGTGCATGAGAGAGAGAGATTAGAATAAAGTTAAAGAAAAATATTGCAGAGTCAGTTTCTAATGGTACTCAGTCAAATTTTGAAGTTAATATGAAATAAGAGTTTGCAAATAAAATAGAAAGATATGCCAATTTGAATGATCAAATATGTATCCTTGCACTCACCATTTTAGACGATCAATTGATGATGACTAAAATTCCATGTCTGAATTCATGTCTGCTTGGTTTTCAGCTCTTTTGACTTTTTTCTTCAACATACCCAGCTGATATAGGGGAAAAAGTTCAAGTGATGCGAGTTTACGTACCTCGCTCAAAAAAAGAGCTTATTTCAGTTAAGATTTCCCTTTCTTTGGTCCAAAAGCATGTAAAGTCCTTTATTATTGCTTTGGACTGGGCATCTGTATATTAATGTATTTGTATTTCCATTTTACAAATGGAAATACTGTATGTTATAGATTTATGTCACTATTAAACAGCTAGTGTTGATTAAATGGAAGTCTTTATTTTTTTAGCAATAACCAGTTCTAATCTCCCTCTCTAGAACAGCTAACAAAATGAAAACAAACGCAAGCACAGAACTGTATCTTACAAGAAGAGCATGAAAGTTTTACTGGAAATCACACTGAGAAAGTTAATTGAGAATACATTAAGACAACTGACTGACCAGATGTACAACATTTTAACAAATGTCTTTTCGATATCATAAAATTGCTAGGTTTATTAATAAAAACAACAAGGATAAAGTTCTCTGGCAACTGAATGCATAGCCAACAAAAGCCAGAATTAACCTCTAAAACCTCAAGCAGTTACTTGTTCAGGAAACAGTGTAGAGATTTGTTTAATCCCAGAAGGAAACAGTTCAGGAACTGGGGAAAGGCAGTCTGGGATTCCTGCCTGAGACAGCTGCAAAGTGGATCAAATTAGGAACATATCTTTGCTGCAGAGTAAGCCAGCAGTACTGATGACATTTAGGAAGGAAGAGGGGACTGCCATGGGAAGATTTCTTGGGTGCTTTCTCAGTGAGGCAAGGAAAGGTATAGAGTCACTTCACAGGAAAGAGGAAGAAGAAAGTTTCGACTCAAAGCAGAGTTAGGCGCTTCAACACAGACTGGGAGGGAAGAGGAGCTGGTTTCTATCGCACTGCTCCAGGAACGAATATAACATTGCAAAAGGCCTTTAGCAGAACCATATTATAGAGTTATGACCAAGTTCCTTAAGTTTACCGTGATTAATCCCTTACAATTCCTGCAATTATCTTAAAATTTCTATCGCTCGCATCCAGCTGTTAGATGTTCTCGTGACAAAGGAACTGTTCGGGCCCCTTAGCACTAAAACCAGCCCTCACATTCTTGCCCATTTGCCGCTACGGGGCACTGTTGCTTTGTTTAAAGGCGCGGGGAGCTGGGACAGTTCAGCTCCCCCTCTTCAGCTAACAGACCTCTTTCTAGTTTCTTTCCTTTAGGTGCAGTCCCTGTACTTACAACATAACAAATGCCCACAATGCCAGCAGTGCCATTCTACTGTTCTGTTCCTGCCCTACATTCAAAAGCAATATAGTTAGTATATCCAGCTGATTTCACCAATAAATCTGCAATGCTACTCGTGTGCACAATAGTTTGGCTAGAGCAGCAGTTCCCCACAATACTTGAACTCCTTCTCGTACTTTTAATAATAAGGTGGGATTGGTATGTCAGCGTATTCAAAAGTATTCCAAGTGCAAATTTCAATGCCAATAATTCCATTTCTTCTGAATAACAAATGTCAAAGTAGAGAGTGTAGAGAGTGTTATTTCTCCTGCTATTCCTGGTTCAGTGCATTGGTAGGATGAAGGAATTTCCCTCGTTTGAACTATTCAGCAATTGCTGCCTATGCTTCTGCTTTGCCACCGACTAGTCTGCCCTGTCTTATCTTCTGCATGACACAAGACTGCCATCTTTCCTTCTGCTACTGGAATGCAGACATCACTTCCAGTTGCTGTGATTTTTTCGCCCCTAATTCAGATAGTCTAGCTGTTCATAATTTTATTCACCTGAAGCCAAACAGGTTATGTCCCAGCTAGCTAGACAATATAAAACAGACGTAGAAACCCAAGGCAAGTTAAGACCACCATCAGTTCACTCCTGCCTCCAATTTAGAATTCATCGCAGAAGCTGTGTCAAACTACAGCAGAAACGTACCCAGTGTCCTTAATTTAGCTCTGTTACCTCATCTAGTCCTTACTCAAGCAAAACCACATTGGCCCCAACTGCTGTGCTAACATTGGCAACAGCTGCTAAAACCAATGTTACCTGGCCTGCCTCTGAAAGTTCGACCAGACCAGAAAGTCTCCCGTGCTTCACAGACAAATGAAGCCAAAGGGTTCCTCTTAAAACTGCAGCAGAAATGACATTGAGAAAGTTAATTGAGCACACAGGTTTAACCAATTCTGTTCAGTACTTCCTCCTATCTATTCATGCAACAATAGGGATTAAACATAACCGTTATGAGCTTGCTGGATGATTGTACGTGAGGAAAAAACAGGCTTCAGAAGGCAGCTCCCTAGCAAGCCAGCATTTCAGACACTGCTCCGTTCTTCTGCCGTTAACTGTGACTACCATTCTTAGCCCACCTGACCATTCTATCCGATTGTTTTTCTGCAGCACCCAACCAGTTTAGGTGCCCTTTGTACTCTGGATAACCGAGAAAACTATAGTTGGAAAGACAGAATCTGTAACACCAAGTTTTACCTGGTTTGTTGGGTTTTCCCAGTGTTGTCATCTGTTAGTGTAGTAAGCTATCTTTTGGCACCAAACTGTGCTTGGAACTCTCTCTTCCCTATTGCATCATCACTCGTGGTAACGAGGCTTCTCTGACATTTTTAATGGATAAAGCAATTGTTTCAAGAACTTGGTAGAAATTAGAGTATTAAAAACCAAATACTGGGTCTTCACTTCTCATCTCAGTTCCCTCTCCCTCTAAAAGACATCCAGGTCAGAGTATCTTTGTGTTTTCCAGTTTTACACAGAATTTTTCTCCCCCACTGAGTAACAAGTATTCTCGTATATTATAAAAAAGTAATGGTCTCCCCAGCACAGCCTTATATAGCTCTTTGAGTAGAATCTCTCTCTAAAAATAGAAATCTCTTTGACATTGAAGCTCCAGGCAGCATGGAAACTGTTGCATTTCAAGCTGAAGCTTTTGGAAAGCGTGCCCTGTATTTCCTTTACAAGTGTCCCACAAATGTGCAAAATGCACAACCTGTCCTGTCATGAACTTTGAGTAAATGAGATTTTGTTTGCAGCCAGTGCTGTTGCAGCAATAGCTTCTTAGAAACAAGCAATAAAAAAAGAATGCAGCACTGGCAAAAGGTGCTGGATTTACAGCTCTGCAAAAATAACACCCTTTCTTTTCCCCCTGTGCCCTCATACACAACTGCCAGGCTTTCCCAGACTGCCTGACTGGGCAAGATACCGTGAGTTAAGCCCAACACTTGCACTGAGGACAGAAGGACAGATGAAAACACGCAAAGAGAAATCTCACACGTCAGCGTGGCAGTTTTTCCAGTTCTCAGGCAGACATTCCTCTTGGGAATACACAGAAAGGCAAGAGCAGGGGGAGCACAAATCCTCTTGGTCCAGCTTTTGAAGATGCTGACAGCTTGCTCTTACTAAAGTCAGGGACAGAAAAATCCAACTCTGCCAGCATGCCTGAATCGGAGACTGTAAGACTAGGAGGTCTAATTCTTCAAAGCACTAAGTCCAGGCATATTAAATACAGCTCAGCACCTCTGTATCAGACTTGCTCAGACAAGACTGTGCAAGGGCAACAGCCACAGATGGGCTATCGACATGGGAGCCAGAAATCTCTCTCAGCTTCCACAGTTACAGTCTGAGAAAAGCAGTATTTCCTCAATGTTCTGGCTACAACTATCAATTTGCCATGCCAAAAAAGTTATTCTTCCATCACTGTACTATTCCCCTGGCAGCATATTTAACATGAAATTGAAAGTGCTGTTATTTCCAAATTAATGAATACGAGTGAGTACTGGTCTTTAAACCCAAATGAGGAGGTGGGTATATGATTCTAGCCTACCTCGAGGGACGATCTTTCAGCACTCAGTTCCAGGGCAAGCCTCATGCTCTACTTGCGAGATACTTCATTTTTACTCTGGTTGGCCCCACACTGGAATTCTGATATATAGCCTTACACAGTATTTTTTTTAAGAGCTGAAAGGCAGCTCATGAATACTAATCTCTATGTCAATTTTATGAAACATGCACAAATTGACAAATGGGTTCAAGGACTGCCTACACAAAAAAGGATTGAGGGGGCAACAAGTAAATCTTTGCAATAGACATGCTTATTCCTATTTATTTTATAATTATTTTGAGTTAAAGCCATTTCAGACTAAGCCACGGAAAAAGAAGGAAGAATTTTACGTGATGGCTTGCATCAGTTCAGCTATGACCATTTCAAAGCTTGATCAAATTAAATGAAGGTAAATGCTGAATATATTCTAAGCCTAAAAAAATTGAGACTCAGATAAGGAAATCTTCATGGCTTTAATTGTTTGATTAAAAGCACAAGTCTAAATAACTTGCTCAGTGTTGTTATCAGGCGAGGCGTAGTGCCCACAGAGGGAATACTTTTGTCTCCTAGTTCCTTGGAGACTTCGGAAACATCTCTTGAGAGTCTCCAGCCACCATTTTCCCCTTCATTAGGGCCTCCAGCACAAACAGAGAAACCTTGTCTCTTCCGTTGGGACAGCAAAGCAGAAGTAGACCACTGACCTCCCCCAGCAGGCATGCATATCCTGGGTGTGCATCCACCCTCTGAGCCATCATTGCTGCTTTCCTGGCCAGCCTTATTTGAGCCACCAGGGAGAGGCGAGGCTTCTGAACATTCAAATTCCCTGGTGAGTCACAAAAAAGGAGCTGGCCAGGACAGCAGCCAGGAGACACTGGAAGGCCTCTGCGTGAACCGATGTACTGGTGTTCACAAAATATTCACCCAGTTTGGCAGAGCTTTCCTTTCTAAGTACCAAGATGGGTTGGCCTGATATTGCCCTCAGTTTTAAAATGTTTCAAAACATCACACGTTAAGCATGAGGGATGCTAAGTAAATTAGAAGACTGATAATTGAGTTTGCATGCTTTGTTTCTTTCTTTGTTTGTTTAAATAGTGAGTCCTGGGAAATTTGTCTGAAACTGCCACGGATAAAGCCGTTAGTCAATATAAATTTGTCCATAAACTGTCTAAGATATGAGGAATCGGGCAAGTAGAGAAAAGTCAGGGAATCGTGAAATTTGGGTGAAACAGTGAAATAAGCAATTCTGAAATTTGTTCAGTAGAGAACTTTCCAGGGAAGCAGAGAAGCTTGAGTCTAGCCGACTTATTTTGAGAAGTGAAAGAAATAGATATAGTTCAAGAGAGAACAACAAGGTGGAGTTTATGTGAAATCCCGGTAAATAAAGCTATCAGCTTTCACAGAGGACCATTTTCTTTAGTCGAACTCTTAAGTTTTAGTCAATTGAACAGTCCAGCTAAAGATGACCGCAAGTAATGGGAGCAGGGACTCAGTCCCTGTATTGAGCTCTCAGCTGAGTTGGGGCCACTGTTTTATTCATAATTCTCCAGTGACTTGGAGCTTTGTGCTTTCCTTTGAAGATTAGGCATTGGCCACTTTATTTGTTCACAATACAATAACTGTTTAATAATACAATAACTGTTTAATGTATATTATCTAGATGCTGCATTTACCAGATGCTTGTGTTATTTGGTTTCTTTGAACAATCTGACTCATTTGTGCTAATGCAGGCCCCAAAGCCCCCCTACCCTGTAATTTGAGATCTGGCCCAACTGTGCTAAGCACTGTACACACAGAAAGCTCTCATAATAAACACGTTGCCACTGCTTTCTCCATTGGAAGTGAGGCAAAGCTTCTAGTTACCTCTTCATGATCCTTCTGGTGTTGACTGAATCGCTGCCTCGGCAGTGAGGCAAGTAGCAAGAAATACATCACTGGGCACACATTTCAGTATAACCTTGACATCATTGACAGTGATAGCTACAGCCCTCACTGAAACAGAAACCTGCAAGACGGCATTTGTTTCTTCTTGCTGCCTTTGCTATTCCTTTCAGGAGGATGATCATATGCCATGCTTGTATATTTGCAAACTCATGACATAATGTTAAGGGATTGTCATAAACAATACCATTTCAGGGAATGGACTGAGGAGACTGAATAACGATTTCATTTTAACTGTCACTGGAGTAGTTTTGCTCTAAGGATTAAATGTGTCGTCTCATATCAGATTTGTAATTAGAACCAACCCTCCCTCCCTGCTTGTTCCCTGTCCCCCCACTTCAAGAGAATTTGGGCAGATGACCAATGGAGTGAAAACGAGACAGGGGAGCCACACAGGACAGAGTAATTGATACAGGATACGAAGCTAGGAATGAGTGGGTTTGACAAAGTGCACACTAGTATCTGAGTGGCTCATTTGCCTGGTAGTAGGATGGATTTATGGCCCATATGTCACTAATTAAGAAGCCAGTTGTCCCCCCAAACCCTGCCACCCCAAGAGCTCACACACCCCTTGTGTCCGCCTGCAAACATTGCTTAGTCTAAAAGGCAGGTAACAGGACAAACCATAAAATTACACAAACATGCTTTGAACTAAACTGAGGAAAGTATAAAGATCTCCAGCAAACTCTTTCCCTCCGAACTCACCATTCTCCCACCAAGACAGAAAGATTTTCACATCTCAGCACCATTCTTATCACAGCACTGGGTAACTTCCCAGCTGGTAATAGAGTCCTCTCTTATTCCAATAGACTCTCTTCTCTTCCTTGCTATGTTTTACCCACAGCAAGGAAGATGCCAAAAGCGGTCTGAAGCTCCCAATGATGTTCCTGGGATGATACACCCTCTCCTATGGCTCAGGTCTGTGCCAAAAGGCAGCCAAAAGCTGTACTAGCAGAAACCTCCTAATTATCAGACTCGGCCTAATGGCTCTGGATGCTCTGTAATCAGTCATAGCTGGGACTTGCAAATCTGCCTCAAACCTCATTCATAAACAACTTCTCAGAAGTTAGTTAATCCTAGACTATGTAGCTTATTTTGCAGATCTGAGGTACAGGAAAACTAGCTGCAGCTGAAACTCACAAGCCTGCCTTAGTTCTCCTGAGACAAACCTCAGGACAACTCCAAACTTCACAAAAGCCCAGAGCAGTCCAGGCAAAACAAGGAACCACCTATTAAGTTTGGCACCCGTTTAATGATGGCTGAATGCAAGCTTGCTCAGTGTGAACACTGCTCTGCTCTTGTCCCTTTACCCGGAATTATAGGAGTGAGTTTGAAGCAATGAGTAGCACTGAAACCCTCAAATTGTCCTCAAGTTAGAGGAACTCAAACCAAATGAGTCCTTAACTTGGCAACAATTCTCCCTTAACTGCAGACAGTAAGTTGGCCTCTCAGCATTGACCCCAGTATCTGTGCTAGTGCCAGTTGTAGCCTCGGCTCTGGAGCCTATAACCCCAACTCCAGTCAAGAATGAGGGATGGGCCATCCAACCTCCAGCACGGATAAATAAGGCAGGGTAAATTTCATCCTTATCGACTTCACAGTTTAAAATTACAAACTATTTGTCAATATAGCACAGCCTGGATCCATGCACTTGTTCTCCTGTTATTGTAGTTTCCACTATTGAAATGCAGCAAACAGTAAGCACGCTTACTAACCCCACATTAGGCCCCAGGGCTCTGCCAGCATAACCAACTCCAAGAATGGTGCTTATTTGCCACCTCACATCCTTACTCAGCACAGCAAAAATGCCCAAGTCTGGGCTGTTCCTCCAGTCCTGGTCTGAGTCTGGAACCTCAGTTCCACACTGCCACCTGTAACTGGAAATAGCGTCCACATCAGCACATTTTACACATGACGATGCTGCAAAAGCAGTAAGAGCTTTTGCTTTTTAAGTTACATCCGGAAGTTTGGAAAGTGGTCTCAACAGGCCTCTGGATAGCTAATGCTGATTTTCATTAAGTCAGAAAACAGCACTCTGTGTCAGAGGCCTAGAAAAATCAAGTGTGCGTGTCAGTGTTTTAAAAGAATAAACACAAGCAATGACATGTTCTGACATCAGCTCTGACTATATGACTGGAAGAGTCAATATGGTGACTCAAAGAATCAGGAATATGCAATTAATGACTATGGAAAATTGCATATTTGAGCTCTCTCCCAACAAGATTAACTCTGTCAGGGAAACTTGTAATCACGTTGATGTAACATGCTTTCTCTAAAGGACTTGCCATGGCACCATAGATTTTGTCTGATAAATTTAAAACAGCTCATTCCTAAGGCACTTAACAGTATGCATTCAGTTTGTTCTAGTTTACAGTTAAAGCCATATGAATGTATTTTAGAGCTGAAGACACTCTCTTGACTCTAGCACCCCACCCTCTGTTTCTGCCTCCTTTCTTTTTCCTTCCATTTGTCTCCAAGGACCTGCAACTCCTCTTCCTACAGGATGGCAGTTGCTGGCATGGTTCAGGCATACCTGTTCAGTATCTTCCTCATACAGTTATCCCACTTTCTAGTTCTGCAGCTAGCCCATACATCTTTGCTCTGCAGTACTGCATGACATGATACAAACTCAACAGAATGGACTAAAATATGCCTCATACCATGTATCTCACAGTTAAAGAGGAAGCAGATGGCCACTTTTTCCCCATTCCCTCTGATTTATACAGAGGAACAGAGAAATAATCCAGTCTTTTTTTTTTTTTTTTAAGAAACAATTGCAGGTCTAAAAGTGCTTAAATTTTTAGTTATTTCTCACATACCTTTGCTGCTTTCTACCAACAGTTGCAAGTCTTGGCTAGAAATGCTGTTGACTTTTGTAACAGTGTACATATACCTGTCCTGGTTTGAGGCCTAGCTAAGAAGCGAAGTTACTGAACAAAATTGGTTCTGTTTTACCTCAAACCAGGACATTACCCTATTTTTACCTTAGCACCACCAGAAGGTAAGTACTTTCAGATGGCAGTTTTTGCTTTTTACCTTTCATTTGCCTGTCCTTGGATTGCAATTTTGGTATAAGAAATGCGCCACTTTTTCTCCTGGAAACACCCAGTGCATGGTCTTAAGACCATACTAACTGTGTAAGTATATAGCAGCCCAAGAGTAGGAAGTGGATATGCTTGCCACAAGGACTGTCTATTGTAGAACTTCCAATGTTGCCTTGAACTGTTTAGTAGCAGATACTATAGACATTTTTATTTCTTCTCTGTATTAGGCTATATTATTCTCCCTTAACCCTATCATCACAGAAATTCTTTTCTACAGGCCATAAGCTATAGTAGTATAGTTACAAGACTTTTGATGCTACCTATATACTAAAGCACTCAGTAAAGATGAATTATTTTCTCAATCCCAAAGAAGCACTGACAATTCAATTATCCCTCCGCACAGGGGTTGGTGGGAAAGAAGAAATGAAAACTTTGCTACAATATTCACGGAGAGATCAAAGTTGCTTAGTATTTACAAATAAGCCAGGAAGCATATAGCCAGTCACTATTCAAGCAGGGCAAGGAGAAAAGGGGAATGGGAATAGAGCGGACAATGCACAGCCACAATACTGAGAGGCAACGGCATCATTCCTCTCCTTGTCACATGTTCACAATTCACCAGCAGCACTAGTGAAAAAGAAAATCAGCACAACATTTTAATTTTGACACATCAGCTGCAAGTATGCAGTAGTAGACCCCAAAAAGAATAATCCATAGCCAGGCTATACACTAGATGTGTTGTACAAAATGAATAACAAACTTTAAGTGCTGTACCCAAGCTCACTGTTGGGAAATTTGCTGCGTTGCCAGCATACCAGATCAATATTTCAGAGGTCATTATCTCATCCCTTCTTCAGCTGCTAACTTTGGATTTCTGCCAGAGAAAGGCAACCGCTAGCAAGATGATACACTAGTACATTAGGCAAAGCTTTTGGGAATTTGAGCAGGCTTTTCTTTTCACTGAGATCAGTCTGCTCTCTGGTTCCGAATGGCACAAGTGTTCCATCAATGTATAAACGGTGAAACACGTTCTTTAACCCTCCCACAACCGTATGTGTAAGAAGTTGTACCAAACTGCATTTGTTGAATACACTGTGAAGAGAACATTATGGAAAGGAGGAAATGACAATTACCAAACTGAAAGTGCACCCAAGAAGTGTGATTTCACATGTACAGTGAAACAGGAGGACTGACTGGAGACAGAGTTAAACACTAAGTAAAGCAATAACTAGATGGTACCATCACCCCTCTGCAAGAATGTCCCATCAACTTTTACATGAGTAAACCATGACTAAAGTTTTACTTTAGCTGTGAGTTGGTAAGTAAAGCCAGAAACTTTCAGGCAATTGGATCAATGGGTTTTAATGTTAAAAAGTACCTCCATTTCATGTAGCTTAGCACCCTACATCACATATTTTGCCATAAATTACCATAGTATCACTGTTCAACTTTTCTAATGATGATCTTGGTGATAACCTGTCCTGATTTGAGGACAGCGCTCCCATGAACTCAGAGAGTAACATCCTACCTCCCCTTCTGGAAAAACTTTTTAGATTTAATTCAACGGTTCAAGGATTGTATCAGACACTAAAGAATATTAAGTAACAAAAATATGTCTGGACATATTAACCCTTTCTCCTTTGATCTATTTAATGTATTTTCTCATTTTAAAACCCACTTGGAAATATAATTAGCTTTACAGGCAGACATGAAAGCTATGTCTACAACAGTGGATGTGTCTAGGAGCCTTCCCTGAAGACCAGAAGCAGAAAAGTGTGTGCTGAACTGCCAAATTCCCAATATCATTATCCTGCTACTGGGAAGAATTTGGTGACAGCAAATATTTCTGCACTTGCTTTACAAGCCAAAGATACTTCAATATTCAAAGCTTCCTCTCAGGAAAAGCATTCAGCAGATAGCTTAGAAGCATCTTTGTTTACCCCAATTAATTAATGGACATTTGCATAGTCTCACTAGTCCTACTGTGCAAATTCAACAAATGCTCCCCAAAGAATGGGACACAGTGACTTTAAAGGTAAAATATAGAAAACAATATTTTACTATACTTACATTATCTATATTTATACTAGCTAAAGTCACAGCACTCCTAGCACTATACACTAGCTAAAGTCACTTTGGCATGTAACATGCCCTAGGGGCAAGACTCCTTATTGCATGCCCATACATTCAGAGGAGCTAGGGATGGATTGGATCTCACACTCCTGATGAATTTGCCCTGTCTAAAGGTTTTATATCATGGCTTTTACTGTGACTGAGTCTGAAGGAAACTACCTTGTCTGGTGGAGACATTCAGTATCCAGAGAATGGGAACTTGTAGCAGCTTGGTGCAAACTCACCTCCAGGCAGTACAGATGCAAATAGCTTGAGCCACATCATGAAGCAGAGTCATACTCAAATATAGGCATGGCTAATGAAAACAGACTAGACTTTGGTATACCAGCTCTAAAGAGGCCCTTCATAAGAGCAAAATGTATACAGCCATCATGGATTTTGAGAGTCTGTGTACAGAATATTTCTACAAAGGTAAGCCATTGCACTCAAACTCCAGTCTATGACAGTGCATTATCTCAGTAGTCTATATCCCAGCTTGCTTAAAATTTAATCCCTAAGCTTGAGCTCTGGCCTGCCAAAAATGCCAGGTCTTCAGTTTAGACCAGAACTGGTATTTCCAATTTCCAACTTATGTGGACACAAAGTCCAGACTGGAGTTTTAGGCAGGAACATTTCCTAATTATATCATTTTGAAAACCTCTCAAGGAACTCCTAAACTATGCTACTATTACTCAGTTATGCGAGCCACTCAAATTCCCTTTCTGAAGATCTTCCCTGTCTGTTCTTGTCTACCTTTCTATCTACTGACAACTACTTTCTCTTTATATACATATTCAAAGAGGAAACTAAAAACACAAAGGTCATTCAGTTTTCCTCATGTATGGGCACAAGGTCTGATAACCAGCTGCAGCTTGCCCTGTTTTGCTCCCCTGACACATGGACAAGAAAAACGAAACACTCTCTGACCTTAGATTTTTCCCAGCTGTCTGTCTGAAGCATGTCACGATCTCCAATATCCGTGTGTCACCAATGACCTTCACAAACACAGTATTAAAGAGATGAATTTTAGACAAATTTAGCTGAAGTGTTCGAAACATTGTTCAAAGTATGAGGAAGAGCTGGCAAGGTAATAGCTGTGAAGACTTTTGCTTTCTTGCTGAAGACTGCATTGTTATTGTGGAGTTAGAATAGGAGCTGCACGTTAACCATGTAACAGAAAGCTATCTGTTGTATAGACAGATTTAATGCATAATAAACTGTTGTATGGGTACTAATTCCATGTGCTTGAAAACCCAGAGTGAGCTCAAGACCTGAATGGCATGTTCATATAGACATTAATATAGACATTAATAACACATAAGTACATGCTAACTTCATGCCTAGATTCATCAACCAGTAAAACAAGTGGTCTAACTTTATTATGGTTTTAGTCGGTTTTGGGTTGGTTTTTTTTTTTTTTTCCCCTTTTTCCTTCAGATTCCCTCCCTATTTTAAGTGTACAGCCTACAAGTTGCAGTCATGACTTAGCTTCCAAACCATGATGCAGATCAAAGCATCTTAAATAGAGTTATTCCAGCAAAGGCCTTGATTCCTTGTATGAAGCAGGATCTACAGGCTGATTGACAGGCCACATCTTTGTTTCCAGAGGTGTTGATTTGTAGCTGGAAACTGACAGTTTGTTTTCAGATAAAGCTGACAAAACATAGACATTTAAAACTATAAATATAATTTTAAATAGTGGCAAGTTTAGAGATGGAGGGCAAAGACTGGATCCTTATGGATTGGAAAGGTCACAAAAAGGCTTGTGTCACTGACTATATTTTTTAATAGATGGCTACATAGCCAGAGAACAGAGACCTCATATCTCAATTTTTGGATGGGTACTAATATCTATATGAACTCCATGCGAAGAAGAAACAGGTCACCTTTTTCTTAAGATTTGCATTTATACAGCCTATACTATAACTTGTGATGGCAAAGCTTGGGGATGAGGAAGAAAGAACATTGTAAACAAAAAGAAGGGATGTGAGATTATCACTGAGTCACCTCTATTGATTATGTGACCATGGAGTACCTCACACATGTCCCACCACCTACATGGGACGGTTCAGAACATTGTTGGTAGAAGGGCTGGTGCTCTGGACTGAGGAGCACTAACAAATGCTGATTTGCACTAAGTTGTGAGCTGAGACCCAGGATTCTGCCTTAGCAAGATCAGTGTTTACTAGCCTGAAATCTCTGAGCTATTTAAAGGACCTACAGACATCCCTAAAAAAACCCAAACACATTATGAGGTAGGCTTAACTTACTGTACAGACATTTATATCTAAAACCCAAAAAGCTTACTAACGGAAGGTTACTTTTTTGTCTAAAGGAATCCTGCAAGCATAAACATTGTAAGAAAAAAGCGCCCTAGAGCCCCAATTTTTAAATTGTGCCCGAATTAATTTCATTTGTAACTTCATTTTGAATTCCCTAATCTCATACAACTAAACCCACTAATACACTAACAACTGTGCAACTCGGTGCTTCTGCTTCCTGCTCATAATAAAGCATTGTATATTGTTAATGTTATTAGAGTGACAGGTAACTTTTAAATACATTTAAATACATTTACTATCAACTACCTTTGCTGTAGGGTTTATAATAGATGAAATGCCTTTTTTCATTTGTTTTTTTTAAATACTGTCTACAGGAAACTGACCTTTGATGCCTGACCCTGAACTTCATGACTAAGACCTACCTAATCAATTAATGTGAAAAGTAACTTCTGGAAAGTATGAGCTAATGCCTGACAAAATTAAACTAAGTATTGACTACATTATCCTATTTATGCTGGCCTTAAACATATTTAAGAGAAACATGTTAGCCAGCTAAATTTATTGCAGCAACTAGCAGGCAGGTCTTTAATTGTGGCAATACTACGTTGTACTTAGTGAAGTGGCAAAGCTGGGTTCCGCATGCACTTTGTGTACTTTCACATGTAGTACTATTTACCACTTGGTCAGCAAGCAGAATACAACTTTGTTTAATTGCTTAGATTTTGGATCACTTCATCACTGCCCCTGACTTTTGAATCACTTTGATACCACCACCTCTGTTATGGCCAAGACTAGGTCATACTCAAGTCAGTTGACTGCCTTATTATTTCTGGTATGTAGTCCATTTAACCTGGATTTTTAACTTAATTTTACCTTCTGTTAAAGTTAAGATACCTGACTGTATCCAAAATGTTTTAGATTCAGAAACATCAAATCTGTATTCAGGGTATCAAATGTCAGAATTGTAAGTTGTTTCTTTTAGGGAAAATATTAGGGAAGTGCATCAAATACTTGCTGCTTTAATACTAGTATGAAACAAGAAAGAAGAGGCAGTTTGTCCACACTCCTAGCCCCACTCCCCCTTTCCTGCATACTGATACCTATTATCTCTGCTTCTTTCCCCTTTTCATCTCTCTGACAATATAATTGAATAGTTGTATCTATGAAACCAGACATCCTGTTCTATGCTCAGACCTGTATTTTTTACAATAGTAAAAGAATCAGTATTTCTGGAAGTTTAAAAGCCCCCTTATAACACTAATTTCATTCACAAGACACTTCTGTATCCAGAAACAGTTCTCAAGACAAATAGACAAAACTGATACTTGTGTAAAACAATGTACTGACAACAAGTGAGAGGTTTTAACTGTGCTTACCATCTAGTTGCATATTCCTGCCTCAAACTAGTGTAAGGACCACATGCTATAACCTGGGGAGAGAAAAAAAACACCTTTAGAAACCTGCCTTTCGAAACCTCCTCATACTAAAAAATTGCTAATGGTTACTCAGTTACCTGCCAGGCAATCCCTGAAGGGAGATAATAAAATCTTAATGTTACATGCAGAAAGTCATGCAAAGTGGCAGGCAGATAGAACCTGCTTCTTGAATAAAAATTTATTACCCAATTTCTGTATAATGGGAAGGCCTAGACTGATTATTTCTTTTCTAAAGAGAAAATAGGTCACTGCAAGACATTTAAGGGCACAGTTTGCTATTGTAGTAAAAAATACTGCTTTAAAAGCTGGCTAGTTATTGGGTTGGAGAAAGTAACCTTAAATAGGAAATCATTATTCTACAGGGACATAACAGTGGTCAAAGGACATATCCTTGTTAAGCACCCTTCACCCTTTGTTATTGATGTTTAATCATCAGCCTAAAAGAAAACATAAAGTCACTGCTGGTAAAGTTTGCAGCTGACATAACTAATGCAGTAAACAATAATGAAGACAGACAACTGATATGCAGAAGTCCCATTTGCCTGGTAAGCCGTGTTATTTTGGGCAACATGTTTCATCATAACAAAACACAAGGCCAGCCATCAAAGACTCCTGACTAACACTGAGGGCTAAGATGTGTAAACAAGGTTCACTGAGACCGGCTTCAGGCCATGAGGGCCATACAACAGTTCAGAAGAGGGTTCAGAAACCAGGTAGGATATTCAACTGAATAGGACCTTCCAGAGGTGACCCCACAATGAAAGAAACTACTCTGTCTGTATGAGTAAGGGATCTTAAATAGCAGGGCAGTGTATTTCCACTTTGTGCAGTGGCAGTATTTTCTGTTCTGCTGTCTAAAAGTTGCTGTCAAACTGAAAAAGGATCAGTAAATAGTTCTGAGAATAACTCATGGTTTCAAAAGCTTGCTTTAAATTGAGATTATTGCTGTGCAAAAATATGTATATTTTAAAGCAACAGAAGTTTCACTTTAATAGATAAAGGTTTAGGCTAAATGGATTCTCCTTATACTCAGATTGCTCATTTTCTCGGACTGGTTGTTCAGTCAGGCTGAGCAATCATGGAGCCTGATTTCTCAGTCAGGCTGCATCTGAAGCACACCACTTAGACGCATGTCCCCGACACAGGTATGTACTCCATTTCGGATACAGGCATGTACTCCTAGCAGCACACCAGAATAAGATGAAGATATGCATCATCCTTCCCAAAAGTCACTGGTAGAAGCAAGACTAGGAAATATCCTAGCAATTTCTTAGTTGTGCAATTGGAGGACCAGGACTGCAGAGTGTCCTTAAGTCCATTTGCCTCGCTTTAAACTCCAGCTTATTGACCTTATTATCAGGTTCAACATACCTCAACTCTCTGATCTGCTTATTATAGGGCTCAGACACAGAACCAAGATCATCAGCTGGTAAACTGAGCCCCAGTTGCTGTCTGTGCATCCACTTGCAGCCACAAAAAGTAACAGGTGCATCTACTTCAGCTTTTTAGCTTAATCGGGATTACATTTTTAGAAGCACGTTTCCCTATTATCCTGATTTACCATGTGTTGTTTCATAGCATGGAACAGTTTTGGGTTGTACAAACTAAACTGCTTTCGGATCAAATCAAAGGAGCAGATCTAATACCTGCTACCTGGCAAGGAGTCTGCATGTGACAGAATGAGACCAGAGTAAGTCGAAAGTAAAACCACTACAGCATACGCAGCATGAAGGCTGGGCACTCAGCATTAGCTTTCTCTACAAAACCCCTCCTTTGCCCCACACTAGTGTGAGCACATCCACTGTGTATCCCTCAATTTATTCATCTTTCACTGGTTAAAAAACTGACTGAAATTGCCATGTGCTGCTGGCACTGATGACTACCCCAGCCCCAGCAGCATCCCACAGCTACCACCAACCCACAGTGAGTTACTATCCCACGCTTTTCCCCCTGACATACCTGTGCCTTCGGCGTGTGAGCTCTCAACTTGTGCATCACAGCACCCAGACCTTACTCGCTCATGGTTTCCAGCCCAAGTCTTCACAGAACCACCTTCAGAGAGCTTCTGCACAGCCCCCAGTCCCTTGTTGCAGCAGCTGCTTGTGAGTAGGTGCCAGGTGAGGAGCCCTCCACCAGCCCCTGTGGCCTTCTGTCCCAGGGAGCATTGCTGCTGCTGCTTGTGCTGGTGCTGCATTGCTCACAGGTGTTCCGCGCTCCTCCGCAGTGCTCAGAAAACAGCCAGCATCCAGGCTAAGTTCTTCACAAAGGAAGGTTCCTCTAAGATTAACGTCTCTGTGGAGATGAGGAATTGCTCAGTACTTGACATTTTAAGCAGCAAGGGGCACTCCTGATAGTGGGAAATTCTGGATCCAGGAGTAATCTGGGAACAAAAAGAAATTACGTAGTTCAGGTAAATTGTTCAAGTAATCTAAAATTGTTCTTCATACCCTCTAGCAACAGCGATCTAAACACCTGAAATTAGAGACTATTATAACAAATGGCTCAGGATAACAGAATTCTTCATGTACAACTATTTATACACAACACTTTAATACTGTTAAAAATTCAGAAATCTAAAACTGCAGAGCATGCACAACATTGACTAAGGTCAGTACCGCTGCAATGCCAATACACCTTGTATGATGATTTCCTTAAACTTTTGGAATTCAGAGTAAATATTTCTATTGCTATTTCACTGGAAATGTTATGATTGGAAGAAAACTGAAGCATTCTAATGAGTGCATGATATATAACTTGAACAATAAAAATGAAGAGTCCTGACTGAGGGGGAGCAGAAAAGCAATACAGGCAGCACCAGAAGAAAGTGGGCTAAAACGTTTCAACATGCCACAGGAGCAGCTGGCGTTTTGACAGATTTGGCGCTAACAGTACAGTCCCAGTTTTGCTGTGTTATACCAGTATTGCAAGCATTGAAAAACTAGGGAAATCTTTAAAAATATTTTTTTCTAGTAGTAAGATCCCATTCACAAATTTGACAGCAAAAAGCACCTTTCCTTCCTAAAGAAAACACCAGCCCAAAGCAGATAGAAGAAACAAGAAACTGAGCAAGTGTGGGCTACACTATACAGCAAGAGCAATCACTAGTTTTGGAAGAATCTCTTCTGCTTTACAACCAAATATATCTTGCTTTAAGTTCCCAAGAACTGGATAAAGGTTTCTTACTGTACCCAGTGTGACCAAGTTGTATTTCTGCTAACAAAGGCAGCTTTTGTTTCCCAGGGGGGTCATCAAAGTTTTTCTGCCAAAACTTCCTTTGAGAGAAAACTGTCCACTAAACACATATTTTAGCAGGAAGATCCTGCTTTCCACAGATCTTCTTGGTTTTTTTTTTTGTTGTTGTTTGGGGTTTTTTTCCCCAGAACTCTGAAAAGTTTTGGTTTACAGGAGTAAATTACTTGTTCTTTTTTGTGGGTTTCCAGCAAGGACAAATAAACAGAACCAGAAACAGTTGCAGCTTGCCTGGCAAGGCAGTCCACATATTGCTGAGTAACCTGGTGATACCCTGAGGCTAAAATAACACAAGTTATGATGGTCTGTTTGTACCCTAGCAGCAACCTGTTATAATTTACTACACAATCTGCCCTTGTTCATTTTTTGTCAGTGCTCTCTACTCCCTTTCATTACCCCAACAGAAACACACAAAAATAGGATAATACTGAGGTGATTTTATACAGACATTGTTCAAATTTGGGAGGCACAGGTGCCTCTGGGGGAGGCTGAAAAAAGGCTGACATACAGTCAGGAGAACCACACATACAGTCAGAAGAACCATTAATATGTATAGCATGTGCAGCGTGACCCTGCAATGGCAAAATCACGTAAAATATTTGATTTATGTGGATAAACCTGGATATATAACAGTGACAAGAAATTACTAAATTACATTTAGTAATGCGCTATATGAACTGAAATGCTACCAGAGTGAGGTATAGCAACTTACAGTAATTTCTTTCCTGCGTGACCAGTCAAAGAATGGGCTGAGTTTATTTATGAAGGTCCAAATCTCTCACAATTGTGATCTTTCAACAATTAACAAGGCAGCAAAATGGACTGAGAGGCCCTTTCAAGAACTTTAAAGGAAATTCAATATCCTTGTCTATTTTCTTTGAATGGTACCAAGGAGTCTGTCTAAAAAATCGTGAAACTGTTTGAGCTGTCTATCAATTCATTCAGCCCTATTAACATGGTACATTTGTAATTTTGCTTTTTGACAGAAATCACTGAAGTTATGGAACGGGTAACAGTTTCTCTCCCGAGACAGCTGTAATGGTATTCTATGACAGAACTGACCCCAAATTCTCAGACACTTAATAAAGAAACAGAAACAAGTTTTCTTCTCACAATCTAGGTATCAAATTATGCTATTTCAAAGTTTACATGTTGCTATAATTGCCGTTTATGTGTTTTTTTGTAAGAGACACTCTAATTTCTTCCTAGCATCCACATTAAATATTTACATTCAGGCCTAAGTTGTCTTGTAAAATTTTAATAGCATACCCTCCTATTTAAAATTACAACCACAAAACGTCAACCCAAAGCCCAGTGCATATATGAAGTAAAACATTCTAAACACTGTTTAAACTGTCATTTCTTCCCAAAGTACAAGGATGTTTATGCTCTTGCCTAAGGCGAGATAAACAGAGCAGCATACCACTCCATATTTGTAAATGTTAACTCTGCAAGGTAGGAACTGGCTTCTGTATGCACCAAGCTTCTGTTTCTTCACTGCTCTAAAAGCCATAATACAACATATGGGCACATATACATTGAAACAACAAAGATATATGGCCCCGCCACAGAAAAACGTGCAGTCTCACTCTATTCCACATATCATCCTGACTCCAAGAAACTTTTCAAAATTGCCTCCAGAAATGCTTCTTAGGTACCAGACCAGTGGCCTAATAGTATATTGGGGATAATTCCATGGGTCTGTGGGATAGTTGCACCCTCGAATCTGGTGTATATCAGAATTAATTTTCCTAGAGTCAGTGGGGACTGTGTCTGCTGCTGTGACCATGGTAGAACTATACTACTTCTTTTAAAATTTTCAAGAAAATGCTATGAGATTTAATAAGGATAACATATCGTCCCACCAACTGAATATTGTATAAGGCCAAAGTACTCACATCAGCAGGTAGAAGACTGAGAGCAAAGAACCCAAGGACAGCCCTTTTATGTGTATGTGTCATTCTAAAATAGACTCCTGCAAGCATCCTGGTTAATATAACACACTGTTTGCCAAACGTGTACTTTAAAAATAGCAGTCAACTGTATGGCATACCTTGAGTTGTGTTAAAGCTGTCTAGGTTTTGTTATACAAAGACTCTGATAAGTTATAACATGCTGCCGGTGGAAAAAGAAGTGAAACACCAAAAACCAAGCTGCAGAAGATTCTTGAATGAATACTTAACGGGGCAGGTTAAACTGTAACAGGCATGTCTTTAATAAATAGGAGCACTTAGATGCTAAACATGGATTTAGGATCTCCAGTGATTCAGATGTTTATAGTTTGGCAACTAAACCTACAGTCGGGCATCTAAAGAAAAGTGTCCGGTATACCTGAAGTGTGTATACCTACAGCTCTAACAGCATGTAGGTATTGGCATTCTGCCCAGAGGAGCCTGAAGTTCTTTTAAAATCTTGGCACAGATTTCAGCTCTAGTATTCTTTCATTTTGGGAGAAACTAGTAAGATTTTTCGCATCTCTACTAAACTCTGATCAATTGATTTTTGTCCCAAACTTCTGTGTCTCCCTTTTTTTAAAACAAATTCCAGCCTGTTTGACATCAGGGTTGGTAAAGCAGAAGTTTCTGTATTTTTTAATACTGGCCAGAACAGTATTAACCTCAACTGGGACACGTTATTAATTTGTGTTACTAGAAATTTCTCATCAATAATACTGATCCTTTTTCTTTCATACAGACAAAAGAAGTTGAGGACATGGTTCCTGCTGTTTTCAAATGAACGCTGTGTAATTTGGAATTTGTTTTTGACTCATTGTAGGTTCGCAGCAAGAGCAAAGCAGCTAAGGCTGGACTGTGTGAGGGAGATGAGGTGGTGTCTATCAACGGCAAGCCTTGTGGAGACTTAACTTATGCTGAAGTTATTGTTCTGATGGAAAGCCTGACTGACGCCCTGCAGATGCTTATAAAGAGGTACAGAAATGCTCAGAATGCTTTGGTGCGATTCTGTTCAGTGAACCATATGGAAAATGCTAGGTTTGAATGCACTCATTTTGCAGACATATACTGTGAGCTTCTGACAGTCCTCTTATGTCTGTGACTGCTTGTCTGTATGGAAAAGGGAGGAAAGACAAAGTATTTGATCTGAAGGACTTAATGTATATAATTTGAACAGTACAGGTCAGGCACAGAATTAAGAGTACAGTCTCCAAATATAATGATTTTATTTCTCATTAAGTATTCTTTATACTTACAAGGTGTCCACTACCATATCTGCATACTGCAGAGTCTTAAGTTCAATTATTCTTTCCACCCCTTTGAAGTCGTGAAGTGTTGTTATTCCCCATAGATAGGGAAGTGAGGCTTACAAAAAGCAAATGCTGTATAGATGGAGAAAGCGTGTTACACAGATATGCCTTGATGATGACATGGCAAACAGTCTTCTTGGGTGGTAAAATGTGTTAGTAGTCAGGAGGGGGAGAGGGTCTGGAAATCATGAATTCTATTTCTGTAGCTGTTAACACTTCACTAGATGAAGTGGGGCAAGTCACTTACAGCTCTCTGGGTCTCAGCTTCTCCATTTATAAAATAGTGATAGTGAATTTCAGTTTTCTTTAAAAATGCTTTGAGCTTCTCAGAGTAGAGAACCTTCATGTAAATTTGCAAGCAAGCCAGTATTACTGCTCACAGCACATCAGTCTATTCTAATGACTGTTCTGTAATTGTCATCAGTGTAATGCATACAATCTTGAATTCAAAACCACCTACAGCAAGCACATTCTCGCCAGGCTTCGTGAATGAACTCTGAACAAGATGAACTCTGAATTGCCTTCAGTGTGGGTAAGAAGAGGAAGAAAAGACCTGAGCACACTCGTAAGGAATTATGGCTCCCCCACTGAGTTACTGTAGTTCCCTGCATCTGCTCTCCCACAGGCAGGAGCAGGAGGACAGAAGGGGTCACATTCATCACAACAGCTAACAGAACAGTCACTGGAAAGGCTGAAAGGACTCTGGTGCAAAAAAGGCACTTGTCTCTGGTTACCAAGAATGTCTAGACAGCATGTGAAATTCCTCTGTGGTTTCTGCAACCTGTGCAAAGGAACTTTCCTAAAGCGTCTAGTAGTTCAAAGTTACAATCTGCCTCCAAAACAAGATGCTCTCAAGGAGTATTCATTCTATTTATAACAGACCTTTTGCATGGCCTGTCTGCGCTTGTTGTCTTGGTCTGAGTAATGGATCAATGTGATGAGATCAGGGGAACAGTGATAGCTGAGGATTACAGCTTACCTTCTCCATAGTGCATAGCTCTTGTTTCTGGTTTAGCAGTGTACCATTTGAATAGTCCTCATGTGCTATCTGCATTCTTATGTTTTCAATTCATAACATGACTAGTGGAACTGCACTTGTAAAATTTATGTTTGTGGCTGACCAGCTGTCTTCTTTGCAGCCATAGAAATAGCTCCCTATGCTTTGACTCCTGCCTGTTGCTGCTCTATAACTGGTATTTCAGTTGGTCTGAAGGCCATAGTATGTTCTAGCTGAAAGTGGCAGCACATCTTCCATTCACTCCGTTGCCCCTGGTTGACTGTATGGTGAATGGCAAGACGTGTCCTGAAAATCAGAACCAAAACAGTGCTTAGACTACATAATTCAGTGTTTCATGGAATGAAGCAGTGTCTGTTAGAAATCTTAAGAAAATTGCAGCTGCTCAACACTCTAAAAGTGACTAAAATATTCTAAAGGAATTCACCATGGGAATCTGAATTTCTTCTCATCAGCTTATCTACCCCAACTCCCAGCTCCTACTGTCAGTATCTTCCACGGTATTGGAGAATAAACTGCAACACTTCTCTTCTCCTGCCACCTCCCTTTTGGGTAGTAGTCCTCTCAGCACTATCACCAGAAGGATTTTTCAGGAAGTGTCTTAGCATCCTCCAAGAACAAGGAGAAGCAAACCCTTCCTTTCCTGAGTAGCCGCTTGTTAGCGGCTATCTCAAGAAAACGCTGGAAATCATGAGGAAACGATAATGCCTTATTAAAGTGGTGTTCCAGTGGTAATCTTTATACCCAAGCTGGCAGGGAAGAATATTTCTCCTTGGGAAGCTTCGGACTGTTCCTGAACTATTTGCACAAAGGATAAGATTTTCATAGACAATCATTTTTGGCCTAATTCTGCTCTTAATAAGCTTACTGGGAGGAAAATTAGGCATTTAAAGTAGTTTTTACAATGCTACTTGGCCTTTGATGTCTACAAAAAGTTTTCCCAATCCCCTGTAAACCACAGTCAGTTACTGAACAGCAGTACCCACAAAATCTTTGGTTTACAGGATCAGAGGAAAGAGACACCCTGCAGGGCAGGCACTCTCCAGATGCCATGTGGGGGGAACATCTTACTGACCTTCCCGACAAATGCTGAACAGATGTATCTGGGAAACATTGAGAGTAGGGACAGAAACAGAAACATTAGCCTGCCCTTTTCACATCAGTGTTAGCAACTCTTGGGCTACTGCTGAGTCTAGAAAGAAAATCTCTAGGGGAAAGTAGTGAGTGTGCTCAGTGCATACCAAAATGAAATGCACCATGTAGGGAGTAAAACATGACTCTGAGACAAAACCTGCCATGCTGACTCCATGACTTCTGCTTCCTTCCTGGAATTACACCAGGGGTGTTGCTCCTGCAGTGAGCTAGAAAGACCTGAAACAAAAATAATACTTTGACAAAACAGAATCTTAAATGACAAAAAAGAGATCAGACCCAGTACTCTGCCTCTTGACACGTGGATACACATTTATGTCTATATAGAGTAGAAGTATATCCATAAGTAGCAAGGGCCTTTTAAGGTGGAAATCTTTCTCAGACATACACACAATCACTCAGCTACCAATAAAGGCTAACATTTAGCTGTCCCAGCCCCTAGTCTCATATCTTACAAGGAAATGTTTACAGATTTCTGCAATTTATCTGTTCTTAAGAGCAGTACAATTGATCATCCAAATAGCATAAGACGATGGAATCCAGCAGCACTCAGAAGGAGCTCCCTAAATTAAAATCTGTCTGACCTTTATGTAGCTCCATATGTGGTTTAATGGATGTTACATGATTTGTACTATTTGAGGCAGACCCAGACTGCTACAAACAGTACGCTGCATGGCTAGAAACACAAGTGATATTGAAGTTTCTTCAGTGAACTGACAGATTTATTTCTTCTGTTGCTTTTTTCCAGCCTTTCTTTGTAGGGGGTTCCAAAGTTTCAGAATACCTGGGACCTGTCTTTGATTTCAGAAATCTCTGTAATACTTGATATTAATACTTTACTGAGGGTACCTACCGCTTCCCTCATTTGAAAAAGTGCTTTGCTACTTTCTAGTCAACAGAAAGCCTTAATAACATGCTGCACTATTGCTGTATAAAAAAGGTTTCTGCTTGAATTAATAGCAGTCAGTACAGCCCAGAGCACTCAAAGAAGAAGCTAGAGAGTACACTAGGAGTCCTAACAACAGTAAAACAGCCTAACTGGCCCAGGGGAATGAATTGTTTAAAAAGGGAGCTACACTGAGGTATATGTTTGCCAGTTAGAAATACATATTTTTTAATAACTAGGAAATATTGTATGGGTGCGCTACTCTTTTTCACTGGATCACTGGAATAGGCTCTTGAGTGTTTTAATTATTCCATGATATATAAGGATGATGAGCCTCACAGTAATTCTCTGAATGTGTATTTTAAGTATTTATTCCCCTCCCTCTGATCCTCACCCAGTACTTACCTTAGAGAGTAAACTATTTGGGACAGGAACTATATGTGAGGATGGTGCTTAAAACAGTTGCAGTAGTAGCCAGAAAACCAAAAATTAACCACTCTTCTGGTGTCATGAGAAGTTAATTTTCTCATGCACATGTGAAATACGAAGAAGTATTGTCCCAGAAGTCTCAGTAGCATTTGTCTGGAAACACTGTAACAGAAATGTGTCTGTGAAAGCATACTGATGTTAGGAATGATACAATTCAACATTGCAGAAGGATGGTAGTAGGATCATAGTTCTACTGCAGTAGTGTAATTTCCCTCTTACTGAACTGTTAAGTTGAAGAATTTTGAAAGATACAAAGATGCTTCAATTTAAGACATCTACATTCTGGGAAAATTCTTCTACTTAAATGGACCTGCTGGCTGGTACCACAACTAATATAGGGTAAAAAATACTATACCGATATTGCTTTTGTTACTGTACTTACAATTGCTGTACTTACAGCAGCTTAATTTCTCAAATTACTTGTTTATGCATGTGCAGATCCTCCAATGGAATAAATGAAACCTTGAGTGCTGAAAGAGAAAATGGAAAGCATGATAACATAAAAAATGACGACTACAGGGAGAGTACTACACTGCAAATTAACACAGCAAAAGAAATACCCCATGGAGATTTATGCATTACAGAGATATACAGTGAGACTCACCAGGGAGCAGAAGAAAGCAATATACACTTTTCTGAAACAAAACAAGAGACCACACAAAGCCACAGAATTACTCCTAAAGTGATAGGCACCTCCAAAGTGCTCGTGACAGATGAGGCTTTCAGAGGGAAGACAGAAGAAAGGCGGCCAGGTACTATGGTTGAGCTGCAGTTATCGCTCTCAAATAACGCACACAAGGGCACCAATGCTCCTGCTGTGACTCTCTTAGGGGCAGAAAAATGCACCCCTTCAGGAAGAGGACCCAGCGTACAACAAGACGGGACGAGCCCTGTAATCGCAGTTCCCCTGGGCGTGAAAGAGGGCAACGTTCAGTGGTCAAGCAAAGTAGTCCAGTTTTCTAGTGGCAAAGAGGTCAAGAGGATCCAAGGTGCAGCTCCATCTCTCCCCAGGGTGGAGGTGATCCTAGACTGTTCGGAGAGGGAGAAGGAAGCACTCAGGTCTCCAGCTGAAAGGGGGTGTGTTGATTCCCAAGTGGAAGGAGGGCAGTCAGAAGCACCTCCTTCCCTCCTCTCCTTTGCAATCCCATCAGAAGGCACAGAGCAGGGAGAAGACAACCAGCACTCTGAAAGGGATCACAGACCTCTCAAGCACAGGGCGAGGCACGCAAGTAAGTATGTCCCATCTAATCATTTGCACTGCCTGAGGGTATCTTTTGTATCTTTAAACATAATTGCAGAATTTAGACTGCATTAGAAAAAAAAAAAGTAGAGTTTTTTTCTGCAGTTTTCTAACTTTCCCTCTGTCTTTTTCTTTTAAACAATGTTTCTGTTCTTGCTTTATATACTTTTTCAAAGTAATACAATGCTCCTGGTGATGAGCCAGGAATATACCCATGCCTTAACTCTGCTGAATAACTTTGCTCAGTAGACTTCCACTTTAAAATTAACTCATGACTTTGCCCAATGAAAAATACTTACATCTCCAAAACGGGCTGAATTCTGCAGGTCTTCTAATGTATATTCAGAGGCAATCTGTAGAATATTAACAAAAAAACCCAAGTTGCTTGCACATGTCTAACTGAATCCTGTGGATTTCTCCTTTTATAGCAAAAATTTTGTATTGTCATTTGCATCATCTAAAATCAAAACCATGCCGCTGCTCTTAAAAGTTAATAAAAAAGGCTAGTAGAAAAGCTTGATGTTGCCTGCAGAAGAGATTTTGACAGACACTAGCATATGTATAACTGTTACATGATCCTTTCAGTTTTGTCAGTCTTCTCGAGACTAAAGTGAACATGCTATTTCTTCTGACTCCCATACCCAGAGGTCAGCTTCAAAATGCGTCCAAGAAGTTTACGTGAAAGTAAATTTGCAACTGGATCCAATATTAATTAACTGAGTGTGGATACATATTATTTATTTATTTATCTGTTGATTTATTTATTATTTTATTCATTTGGGACCTTTCTATTGGTTGCTTGCTCTTTCCCAACAATGTTAAGAATCCTGTCTGGGGATTTAGTAGCAGTATGTCAAAGGTGCTTGAATGTGTGCAGTGATATAGTGTAGCAACAAGCTATTTCATATGCAGTGTTGGAATTAGTCTGCTAAGCCACTGCTAATTCCTCTGTAAGCATATTTTTAGCATGATAACCATTTGTATCTTATTGGCAAGTGGATTAAGCAGTTACTTATGCCTAAGTGTCTGTATGCAATCCACATATTTTTGGCATATTAAATGAAGCATAAAAGAAAAGTGCACATGCTTTACATCTTGGCTGCGAATTTAGAACCAACTGTGGGACTGTGCCTGTCTTTCTTAGAGAATTACTTGCAGTGCCTCTCTAATAACGCAAAAGTACAAAGAACGAACTACATATTACATGATAAACCCTTCCTTCAAGTAGGACACAGATTCTGTCTTTTTCCCATCTCAACTATGACAGTCTCAATTCCTTCTAACCTAGTGGCAGATCATAATCCTTAGGAACCACTGATTTAATCTATAAAAATGTTTGGTTTTATTATTATTATTATTATTATCATCATCATCATCCTATCTACAAATTAGAACAAACAAATTGCCAAGCACAGGGGAATAATCTGTGTGCAGGAAATACTATGAATGTTTTTCGTAAAATTAGAAATTATAATGCAGCAATTAAGTCTAAACTAGAGAAGAACATTGATTATAGTTGTTTGATCTCTTTAGCAGAAATTTTGTCTGTAAATAGTAATCAGATTATATTTACCCGAGCAGGTAACATTTCTTCTGCCATCTTTTGAAACTATTGATTAAGTAACTATTCAGATGAATTACGAAAAAATACACCAGCAAAATGAAAAGTTTCAATTTTTTCTCTCCACAGAACTGTATAGGTACCTGCTGAACCCCCTTCCTAGAAAAAGACTCACTGCTGATGCGAGTAGCTTAGTTGAAAGCATAGAGCTTACATGCTGAAGTGTGACCATTTTTGTTTGGAAAGTCACTCTAACACTAAAGCCCATGCTTTTGGAAAATGTCTTTGGTGACTATTGTAAGCATTTGGAGTGTCAAAGGATTTTGTGATTTGGCCCTCTCAAAATAAAATACTACAAACTGCTGTTTCAGGTGCCATGGTCTTTTCTCTTTTATAAGTTCATGTGAGAACCATTGGTCCAGTCAGGCTGTTGGCTGGCATAATGGCAAAACTCCAATTGTCTTTAATAGGAGAAGGATCAGACTCAATCTACTGACATCGCTAAAAGGATCACTAATAGAAAATACATCACATAGCTTTCTTTAATGAGTTTGCTTTATTTATACTAGCAAAATATACTAAACAATTTACTGTTCTATTTTCATTTTTCAGAGGCATGCTTTTTCCTTTTGAAATTAAGTGGAAGGGGATCATTGATTTAGGCAGGAACAGCTTTAAATTCTAGCTTTGTTAAAGGGAGAAGCTATTGAGGCTGTCATTCATGAGATGCGGTGGTAGAATATAAGGAAGGGAAAATAACAGGAACACCACCTGCCCCATGAAGCACATGCTCCATGTCACATAACAAGGAAGCAGTCATGCTGATATACAGTGCACCTATCAGCTTTACAGATGCATCTATTCCTGTTCCGCACGACTTGATGAAAACCAGTAATTTATGCTTTAAGAAATACGTATTATTGATATAAGCTAGTGAATACTCTTGAGAAGTTAGTTGAACCTCCTCCATTCAGTTCTTAAATCTATATTCACTGTTGCCACATTTTCAAAACAAATATTCTGGAGCTGTTATACCCTATACAATTCTGGATTATGTTTTAGGCAAGTATTGCTTGTTAAAAGACTGAAACCTGCTTTCATTTACCATGGCGAAACTCCCATGTCTTCCAAGGGGCTGAAAGTTAATGCTAATGGTTTCTCTGTATGTCTTTTTGGATATATACTTGCTTTTAAATAGCTAATACACAGAAGCATATCAACTATACACATTCTGTAATACATATGAGCAAAATAAACACATACATGGCAGGAGCTGCTGCCACCATCAGACAGAACACACTCAGTTTCATTTGGTCCCAGGTGTTAACCAGTCATGGGCCTGGCTGGCTGGGAATGTCTGCAGTAAGCCTAGGAACTGTGCTCAAATATTTAGTAAATACCAGACCATAGAAAGTGAATAAATGAGAAAATGTCATTTCCCTGTTGCTGTTGAGACTACTTATGGTAATAAAAATCGAGAACACTAGAAATACACATGTAACATTCCTGTTGAACTAAGAAAGTCCTAAAGAAAGTGGTGTAGCCTTTGAACTTGCATGGGTGTGACTCTAAGGAATGCTGGGTATGGACTTTACAGCACAGTTGATATTGTAGGAAAAGCTTAAGGATGATGACCTCTCCATGCAAAAGAAAATAAGTGTTTTAATACGGGGGAAGGGGACGGTGGGTAAATTTCAGTATAGATAAATGCAGAACTATTTGTTATTAGTCTCCTTGTATTTTTCTAGGCTGCATGCAATTAAATGTGCACTTCAACTCTTTCCATAGGGCTCCGGCGAAGTGAGAGTCTATCAGAGAAGCAGGTCAAAGAAGCCAAATCTAAATGTAAAAGTATTGCATTGCTGCTGACAGCAGCTCCCAATCCCAATTCCAAGGGGGTGTTGATGTTCAAGAAGCGTCGTCAAAGGGCGAGGAAATATACTTTAGTTAGCTACGGTACTGGGGAGTTAGAACGTGACGAAGACGAGGGTGAAGAAGGTGAAGGCGAAGAGGGGGACAAAGAAAACTCTTTTGAAGTGAGTTTGCTTGCAACAAGTGAGTCAGAAATAGATGAAGATTTCTTCTCTGACATTGACAACGACGGTAAGATTGTGACATTTGACTGGGACAGTGGTCTACTTGAGGTTGAAAAGAAGACAAAAAGTGGAGACGAGATGCAGACTCTTCCAGAGAGCACAGGTAAAGGGGCCCTCATGTTTGCCAAGAGGCGGCAGAGGATGGACCAGATTACAGCTGAGCAAGAGGAGATGAAGGCACGCACCGTGCATACAGAGGAACGAAGGGAAGCCACCATGTCAGAAAACTTCCAGAAAGTAAGCTCTTCAGTCTATCAAACTAAAGAGGAAGAAATGTCAAGACAGCAGACCTGTGTGAGCAAAAGCTACATGGGCATCAGCCAGAATCATAGCAAAATGGTACAACAAAATGGCTTTGGTTTAGCACCAGACACAAACCTCTCTTTTCAGTCCTCTGAAGCTCAAAAAGCAGCGTCTTTGAATAAAACAGCTAAACCCTTCCCTTCTGGTGTTCAAAACCGAGCAGCTGCACCATTTTCACCCATAAGAAATGTCACTAGTCCTCTTTCAGATATACCAGCACCACCTCCTTACTGCTCTATTAGCCCACCACCTGAGGCTTTATACAGACCTGTTTCTGCTCCTGTAGCCAGCAGAGCTGCCCCAGCTGTGTGGTCACCCACTGAGCCATCAGAACACATAGCATCCAGAGATGAACGGATTGCGGTGCCAGCCAAAAGAACTGGGATACTGCAAGAGGCAAAGAGAAGAAGCACTTCAAAACCTATGTTCACTTTCAAAGAAACACCGAAAGTAAGTCCTAATCCTGCCCTGTTGTCCCTTGTACACAATGCAGAGGGCAAAAAAGGTACTGGAGCTGGTTTTGAGTCAGGACCTGAAGAAGACTACCTCAGTTTGGGAGCAGAAGCTTGCAATTTCATGCAGACTCAAGCATCTAAACAAAAGGCCCCTCCCCCTGTTGCTCCAAAGCCTTCACTCAAGATCTCTCCTACTGCTGGTACTCCAGTGTCACCAGTTTGGTCACCTTCAGCTGTGGCTTCTAACAAGGCTCCTTCTTTCCCAGCACCAGCCTCACCTCAAGCAGCATATCCTGCCCCACTCAAATCTCCACAGTATCCTCATTCTCCTGCCCACCCCCCAAGTACTCTCAACCTAGCTGGTCCTTTCAAAGGGCCTCAGGCAACCCTAGCCAGTCCAAACCATACACCCAAGACAACACCAGTCACACCAAGTGCTGAAGGAACAAAGCCACCCTTTGAGATGCCACCAGCTATGAGTGGAAAAGGAGCACAGCTATTTGCCAGAAGGCACTCTCGAATGGAGAAGTACGTGGTAGATTCAGAGACTGTGCAGGCAAACATGGCACGAGCCTCATCTCCAACTCCATCTCTACCAGCTTCTTGGAAATATTCATCTAATGTCCGAGCACCTCCACCTGTTGCTTATAATCCCATCCACTGCCCATCTTATCCTCCTGCTGCTACCAAGCCTTCCTCTAAGTCCACTGCCACTACCAAAAATACAAAAAGAAAACCTAAGAAAGGTCTCAATGCTTTGGATATTATGAAACATCAGCCTTATCAACTCGATGCATCTTTATTTACTTTTCAACCTCCTAGTACTAAGGAAAGCCTTGGTATTAAGCAGACATCGAAGTTGTCCACTTCAAAGCAAGCTCTACCTTTAAGACCACCTAGTGCTGGCTCTCCTACTAATGCCCGGGCATCTTCAGTGTACTCCGTGCCAGCCTACAGTTCACAACCTTCGTTCCAGTCAAATGCCTCTATCCCAGTTAATGAATCATATTCACCTACAGCCTATTCTGCATTTTCTAAGCCAGAAACCACCACATCTTCTTTGTTTACTGCTCCAAGGCCAAAATTTTCAGCAAAGAAAGCTGGCGTCACTGCACAGGTGTGGAAGCCATCAATTATTGAAGAGTAAACCTTATAGCTGAAACTTAGTGTCCGTTTTGCTTGCAACCAATCGCTGGCAGTGGTACCCTGGCGCAGAAACAATGCCAATAGTGTACTTAGTACCATCAGATGTACCACCTCAAATCTGGGTCCAAAATATTTGAACTTTTTTAAGGAATCAAAATAGATACAAATTTTAGCACATTTATGCGTATTATCAGATGATTTATACACGTAACAACCTGAAATTAATAGATACCATTGTACTAAGTAAGCAGGACACTAGGTTTTTGCTTTAGGACTACTACAACAGAAACAACAGTAAGCAATATTCCTGGTATGTCAAATTAATAGAGAAGAGCTTTCCTTCTGCTCCCCTCCCCAACTATGTTCTAATGACCTAGGGATTTGAGGACTTTTTTTTTTCTTTTTAAAGAAGTGCCTTATTAAATGACATAAATAGTCATATGTATTACTAACATAGCATAAAATAGATACAGTATTAGACTCTGACTGATCACTAGCAGAATACAACTGGGTAGACCTTTGGCCTGCACAGAGCCCCACTGAATTCAGTCAGAATCTGTCCTGGCTCAAAGGTCCTTCCACAGGAATCTGGTTGATTAGCCAGGGGCTTAGTTTGTAAGCTATGTGGATCAGCTGTGATCCAAAATCATGAATTGCCTCTGTGATTTCACAGAGAATGTCCTATAAGAGATGCTAGAGTGTTCTGAAGACTAAAAGAGATGGAAAGACAGCAGGAAAAATTGTTAAGGATTCCCCTTTTGGGGGAAATTTGACAGCCCAAGTACAGACATATTTTTAGCCGAAGTTTGCTTTGAATCCAGCAAGTAAGATAGAAGCCAGTAAATCAAAATTATTGAACAGTGAGAGAGGTGAGCTGGGTTTTGCAGCTGCAATGTAATGCAATAGGTTCTTGTGAAGGCACAGTCATTAAGAACCGAAGGGATACAAGTATTCAAGAGTACTCATTCTTGCAACCAGAGTAGTACGTGCCACAGAAATTAGCATTTAACAGTAAATCATAAATATGACCATGTCTTTCTATTGGTCTCTCGTACACATTTTGTTATTTTCACTTGGGGCTTTACAGTGCTTCTTCCCACTTTAAATATTTTTACTCTGGTCTTATACTTTCACCTTTTACTTGTCATATTGGGGCCTAAGTATTGAAATACTGCTACTGTAGAAAATTTTTAAGTGTCCGTGGTCTGCAGACCTACTGTATAATATTGCAGTGAACACACAGTCTTGCTGAAATCAAGGAGCTATATTTGAATAGTTAAGCATGTTTTTCAGTAAGCACTCCTGTTAACACCAGTGGTGCTAGGTCTGAAACAAGGTGTTGTTTCACACAACTAAGGGTATTAAAATCCATCCTAAGTGTGAAACTAAAGATTAAAGCATTACTCGTGAATAAAGGTGGCAGAATCTGTTGATATATGTATGTTTAAACTACCATCCAGCTAGCTATAGAGCAGTTTACAGACCTTTTATATCATAGGGGTTTTAGTAGAACTATCTATCTTGATGAAGAAAACATTCCTGAGTATGAACAACATCTCCTCAGTTTGGTCCCATGATCTTAACTCAAACTGCGATCAAACTTGAGAAGAATGCATTTGGTTGTAGGTGCAGAAAGCAGGCTGGAATCAAAGTCTAATCAAGCCAATAAAAATCACTCCTTTTAATTTTGGACCTCCAAAATTCTACTCTCCCCTTTAAATTTTGGATTGGGACACTGACTGCATTTAGAAGAAAATGACCAAGTGATCCATCTCCCTCTTAAAATTCCGGAGAATGATGGGAAACTTTGAAAGAAACAATAGTTTGGAAAACTCAAGAAAGAATTACAGTGAATTTACCTGAAAATAGGAAGTAGCAATATTTTAATCCTTTGGAGATCTCCCTTCTATCTATTCTTCTCTGTCAATATCTGTATTTTTCTTCTATCATTAAACTTGTCCCTTTCCTCTCTGCCTGTTTGGGTTTTTTTCTTTGGTTTGGTTGCTATTTTTTTCTTTCACTTACATCTACAGACTGACAGTATATTTTAGGGGAAATTTATTTTCTATGCTACTCCATTAATATGAAATCTCCTCCCTCCCCTTCTTTTACCCCTTCCCCTTCCTTTTCCCCTTCCCTTTCCTCCCTCCTTCAGTTTTCTCTGATGCTAGATATACTATTATAGGTAGAAGCTTAAGACGCTAGTATCTACTTGGAATAAGGATACCCCACCAAAGATAAGTAGTGATGCTTGAGAGATACATAGAAATCCAATCAGCCTCATATTGCCTTACATGTTTTTACTCAGTTTCCTCCTGTAAAATTTGTCTTTAAATTATAATCACACTTCTGTGCTTGTTCACCGCCCCAAGAATATTTCCTTATGTGATGAGATTTTTAGCAGTTTCGTACTTCCACCACAAGTGTTGATGTTGATGCATGTGGCTACTAACAAGATGGCCACAGCATGACCACCAGTTCGTATCAGGCTCAGGCCGGTAACTTTTGTAATTCATCACCAATTACTGAGGTTCCTATGGGAAATATGTGAATTACTGAAATCTAACTTCTAGGTTTATATATGCCTACATGGCATACCACTTTCCAAGTAAGAAATAACAGACATTATTCTAATTATCAGCAGAAGAAACAAGAGGTGAAGCTGGGATATATTCTCATCCAAAGGAAATCAGCTCTCCAGAAAGACAGAAGTCAAGTTAATAGGAGTTAGAGGAGAGCTGTGGACGAAACAGAACGTTTCAGTTTCCTGAGTCATCTGTCTAGAACTAAATTCACCTGAGAGACAGAAATGCGTAATTGTCATCTTTAAAATCATTTTGCTATTTCTTTCATTTCCAGCACAACCCAAAAGTTCACTGAGGAAGTCAACTAAATCATATGCATGTTTACAGCAATAAGCAAAGTGTAACCTTCTGTGATAGCAATATAAAATATAGCTAGTAGTCTCTCTCTTTACTTTGTCCAAAAGAAAAGGAAAATTTGGATTTGGATCATATTTGGATTTTTTGCTGTTATCCAAATACAAATATTTCATATGGCCTACAGCAATGACAGAAGATTTTTTAAAGCACCAGTAAGAGTTAAAAGCAAAAGCCCCAATGACACTAGTCCTCTTAACTTGGCTAAGATCTTCTGAAAATCCCATTCAAAGTCCAGCTCTGAATTCAATTTCATACATACACATCATTCTACATGCATAGTGCTTGGCTTCAACTTGGCTTCAAGACTCTTTTTACTAATCAGGTAAGTCCGTAATTCTTATTAATATTTCAGGAGACTAGCCTACTTAAAGTAACAGTTTTATCCAAAATGTAATCTCTTGTGAAGCAGATACGTAGAGGAAAGTTGAGCTGTTCATTGTCATGGGTCCAAATTACAAGCTAGCGATGACATCAAACATAGCTGAAATGTCAAGAAAATAAATGGTTTGTGTAGAGAGGAGCCATCTGAAATTTCACTTTGAAAGGGCAGTGAGCTTTTGTAAATGGTTTTCTGAAAAAGCTATTAGAATTATTTTAATATAATATGACCAGGCTACCAAGATGCAACTGTTATATTTACTATTCAAGAATATTTAACGGTGAACTTTAGGCCACCTGTAATAAGAATACTTGCAGTATGTTCACATGAAAAGAGGAATTTAAGTGCTTTATGTTGTTTTAGCACATTTTATTATAGCATATACTGGAGGTACTATGCTGCATCAGTTTGGATCTCACATTCTATACAATCTTTTCATGAGAACAGCTACCTCAATGAAGGGTTTATATACTTTCAATTTCTGATTCAGTGACAAACCTCTTATTATAAAACCTGAACTGAAAAGGTTTGGTTTAGAGATGAGTAGCTTTTAGACAAGAAGTTAGTATTTCTGTTGCAAAAATAAAGGACAGAATTTAGTTCTTGAACGAAGAACTGCTTAACTTCTCCCCATTCTCCAGAGGAACCACTCTTACCATGTTCCTGCTCAGCAAAAGATAACATAGTATGAGAAAAACAGAAAGATATTTCAATGAATTTTTTCTGTAGGAACATTTACAGAGTAAACATTACCATCTCTTAAAAGAAAGCCTCATTCTTTTGCTTTCTGCTTCTCTTATGGAAGAAATAATTTTGCCAGTGTCGTAAAATGTGACAATATCCAGTGACAATGAGCTGCTGGGTTTCAAAAGCACCTGGCTGATAGCGTGGGACTTTCTAATACGCTCATATCAAGGCTTGCAGCAGGGAATACGCAATTCTTTCCTTGACACACTGGCAATTCACTTTGAGGTCAAGTCAACGCCATTTTGAGATCAGCCATCAAAAGGATGTTTCAGTTCAATTTTGCCTGAAGTCTTCTTGCACTGATCCTAATTTTATATACCTAGTTTTATTTATTTTATTTTGTATACCTAGTTTTATTTTATATGAGACATTCAAGACTCGAGACACAAAATCAGCCCTAAAACTGCAGTGACCCATTTTGCTGTCACCACAGCTATCATGCGGTAATGAGTTTATTTTCTTTTTGGCAGAGTGCTGTTATTCACCCTAAAACGAATGTTCAGAATTCACACAAATTTGTATTTGAAGTAAGGAAATACTAGGAGGTTGAGGTATCAGCAGGCTCCAAAAATTAGGAAGTGAGAGGCTGGTGTGTGGTTCAGTTAGGAAAAAGAGTGTTAAGTGGCAGAGCAGCAATTTTGAGAGAAAAAACTACTAGGATTAGAGGGAGCCAAGCAGTGGGGAGAAAATGCCAGGAAAAAAGCAAGAGACTGCCCAGGATAAAATACCTATCAGAGGATCATGAAATACTGAAGGTACAGGAGAAGAAAACAATCAGCAAGAAGGTTTTAATTATTCTGCACAGAGCTGCCTGGCTATTTCCAGTCTTTTGTTGAAATTGTCTAGATTATTCTTGGATGACAGAGTGCTCGCATCACTGGGCATGACTTTTTTCCTCTACTATTTACAAAAAGATATTGTGAAAGAACTGAAATGCTAACACGCAGCAAAATGAAAAAAGTGAGCTTTAAAAAAAAAGCAAGGTCTATCAATAGACTATTGCTCCGAGAGACAACCGATCTACAAATATATACCCTAGACAGCTCCTACACAGGAGAGTTTTCGAAAGTGCTAAGGTGAACTCTGATAAAAGATTATAAGCAATTATAAAAAGTACTTGACATCAGATGATGTGATCTGGGAGGAGCAATGTTTATCAAGTATCCAGGATGACACGTGAACAAAGGACCAGCCTTACCATCATGCTCTGCTGCTCCAGCATCTCTGTGGGGAATCCTCTGTACACTATGAGGTAGGGAAATACCAGTGAAACTAACAATTTGCAAAATCTTTCTCCTCTCTTTTTCCAGGATCCTTTACCAGATTTCGTAGCTTTAAGAATAAAAAACGATTGGCTATAAAAAGATGCACTCTTCCAGTCTTGCCTTGCCTTTTTAACAAAACATGATACAACTTTCTTTGCCTGAAGTCAAACACCCAGGATTCCACTGATCGCTTCGGCAGCTTGGCATGGCAAGTGCAAACCTTAATTACACAGCTTGGCATAATGTTATTTTATAGTGAGTCCACTCAGCTTGAAATAGAAATGTTCTACAAAGAAGAAACTTGACAAGATCTTCAAAAACGTGCGGATTCAGAAGCTCTGAATTACTCCCTGCTGGAAAATACGTGAGCCTGATCATTTCATAGCACACTTGGTGCCACCATCACAACTTCACAGTACCGATGACAATGACTGTTCTTACTTTATAGTAAACATTACCTTTGCACATTATTACATAAGGGAGGAGTTGGAATCCCTCAAGAGCTGTATTTCATAAGTGCTTTTCAGGCCAGTTGCTTACTACAGGAAGCACTTTAGGTTTTTTATGAAATGATTTTAAAAGTAGGAAAAATCCTGAAGTTCGGTGAAGTACTATGTTGGAAGGATCTCCACAGAAGCAGACTTGAACTCTTCCCTTACAAGCTAAGACTAACCATATGATGATAGTTCCGTGGTTTTAACATTTTCTCCCCGAGTAAGGCAGGCAAAGACTTTTTCTTTACATAGCAAGCTAATCAACTCTCCTGTCATCCTCTGCAGTTTTCAGAGGCAAAAATCTATTCCTGTTTGTGATGATCTTGAGAAACTGTTCTTAATTTCAGTGCATGTGAAACCTGCATAAACTTGTGTGGTAGTATGTTATAATAACTGCACATTCCTTTAGGCTGAGGAAACTCAGCTATGCGAAAAATAACTTACAGAGCCATGCTTACAGATTATTTAGATGAAGGCTTCCTGTGTGGGGTGATCGATATAACAATAGTGTTTTCAAACAAGAATCCTTGATTCTTTTGTATGTGATTAAGACAGACATCCTAAAACAGAGTCCCCTCATAACAGCAGGCAATTGAAAGACAAGCTGGTCATTTCTAAATAGGGATAAAGACTAAACTGTTGAACAGATGGAGTGTTTCTCTTGATGTTTCCATCTATATCTGAAACAATAGATTGAAACTGATTTAAGAAATGCACAACAAACAGAAGAAAAGGAGTAACATTACAGAAATAAAATACACTCCCAATCACTGTAATACATGTTGGATTACAAAGAGTGACATGGTGCAAACATTGATGTCAGTGTGAGCTTTAACTGATTGCAAAGCAAAGAATTCAGTACATTTATATTAGAAGCAAAAGTTTTCATACAGTAACAACCTATGGACAAAAATCTTCTATTTTTTAAAGAAAGCTTTTGTGAAAAAAGAACTTTTTTTTTTTAAATGTCAGTAAGTGCTAATGATTTTTTCTTTGATCTGTGAGAATGCTACTTCTTATAGGCTCACTGTGCAGGTTGTTGTTGGTACATGGTTTTATTAGTGTGAACAAAAGCCAAGCATGGGCACCTGGGTACACAGTTTTTTCCCTAGAATCTTGGTAAATTTCCCACAGGCCTATAACTTAGGAGTGCAACCTAAGCAGGTGACCCGAAAACCTCAAAATCTGCACACAGTTTAATTTTCTTTGATTAAGTAAACAGTTTTAGATATGTACAGATCTTTCTAAAAGTCCTAGCCGTGCTATCTGAATATCTTTTATGAACCAAACAGGGCTGTAAGTTTCTTCAGAAAAGGTTTCCACATACTTCCTTGCTGCTTGTTTGGCTGATGTCAGAAAGTGCAGAGGTGGGACAAATGAGACAAAAATTTTCATGATGGCATTCCATTCAAAATTCAAAAGATTACACAAAATAAGAGCATGTGAACTAGTTACTAGTTACTGTATCAAAGTATGTGATCCTTAACATCAGTCTGTAAGTGTTAATAGATCACAGGTCTCCAGGTGGAAACCCAGAAAGGGAATCCATCCAGTGAAAGCATCTTTTGTACAATAGACCCCTTTGCTATATCATCTTAGTATTTCCTAAATGAAGCCCTGAAACAGCTTTGGGTGGGAAAGAAGTTCTGAAATTTAATACATTTCATAGTTTTTGAATACTTCACCTTCCAAATTCACTAGTATTGCTTCCAGGTAGCTTTGTGTGTTTAAGATCCAAGGGCTTTCTAAGAACAACAAATCAAAGCCTGGAATATTATCATATAGCATATTGTAACCACGAGGTTGTTCCAGCATGGCTTGAACCACAACAGACAACTGCCATCATGCTGCTACCTTAACTGGCAGCAAACGCATGTTAACATTCCGCCTGTGAATCAGCTACCGGGAGGATGACAGGTTTCCAATGGGGCTTACAGTCTTTTCTGACAGCAGAGAGACCAAGGAAGGACAAATTCCATTCCTCTGATGAAGAAATTTCCCTGGAACTCTGGAGGAAAGTATACAGTAGTGTGCACAGGTTCTTCTCCCTAAATGTACCTTCCTTGCCCCATTTACTAATCTTTTTCTTTTCCTTGTCTTTTCATCGTAGCCTCATTGCAAGCTACACAGGCCAATTTTCCATTCCTTAACCTGCTTATCCAAGCTCAGGAACCTTGGCTATCAGATCCTAGTCTCATCACTCTCCAAGCCAGTCCTGAATACAGATTTTCCTTCTGTATCAAGTATTACCAGCTCCTGGTTTTGCTTTGTCCAGTCTCTTCTCTGTCCTTCCCTTGCCTGTTTCTTGTACCCTGTTGAAAGTCTGCTTCTTGCCCTCCTATATTCAAATCAGACATTCTCCCCTTTGAGGCTGCTTGGGCCAAGACAGGAGGTCTCGGGCTCTATCAAGGGACAGCTGTCCCCTGCTGTGCATCTCAGTCCTGATCAGTGATTGTGTAGCCTCAGGTCCGGACCCAATGGTGGGAAGAGACATGGGTCTCCATATGCCTGCATGCACTACTTTTTTGTGAATGAAAACCCAGCTGTGCAGCCAGAGCAGGAGCTGTGAAACATCCCAGTGACTTCTCCAGCCTGCGGGGCTAACATAGCCTGCAGTTTAGACAGGCAGAGAAAGCACAAGGACAGTCTCCTTGTTCTCCTGTGTGGTGCTCAAAGACATCACAGTCTACAGCAGCTTAGACCTGTAATAATGAATAAATTCGTCCTGCCTAACAAAGTATTATCGCTGCTAACAGAGTTCTCAGGAACTAGCTGTAAAAGCCAAGGTGCTCTTATTGAGCCTATATAAGGCTCTCAGCTTGAATATACATCAGCAAGTTTGCATGGAAATACAAGACACTTCAAAGATTAGTCTCAAAGCAGTTCTAAAGCATGTAGTGGTACCACTTTTCAGAGATAAGGATGCTAGAAATTTTTTTCATTGACATTTATTTTTCCTTACTCTCACTCTTTGAAATGGTTGAACTATATAGGTTCATTTAGCTGAAAGGCATTTGAAATGATTGGATCATTTGGGATGAAGTAAATAAGACAAAACCCAAACAACTAAGATGGAAAATTTCAGTTTGAAAGATTTGATAAGAAAATTATAAGGAACTGGATAATCTATCTTTTAGTTTGGATATGTTCAGCAACAATAGTGCCACTACCTGCAAGTATTACAATATAATTAATATTTATGTTCTTTGATTTCAGGAAAAAAATTATTAACCTTTACTTCTTATCAATTTAAAATGTTTTCATTGTTCATACAAAATAGCAAGGTCAGAAACTAGGACCAACTTCGCACTTGTTTTTCAAATGTTCATTCACAAGCCTTCATCATCTAAGACCTTCCTCTATGCTGTGTAATATAAAAGCCCAGAAGGTGGCGGCAAATAGTCTTCCTTACAAGAAACAAACTGTCTATTCCAAAGAAAGCTAACATGCCCGTGGCCAAAAAAGTTTCAGCCATTCGCTCTTTATAGGCATAATTGTATTGTATTTTGATAACCATATATGGATAAAGATTAAACGATAATGGAAAGCACTGATTTTCTTTCATTTACTCAGGTGCAAACTCAGCTGAATAACTAATTTATGACAGGTTAGCAGCATGCTTATATTTCTTTTCCATATCGTCTCTTTGCAGTATTGAAGGCCTAATTCTAATATCTCACTTTTCTCTTCTAGCATTACTTGACAACTACAAAGGCCTGTATTGGCAAAAGCAGAATTTGCCACAGAGCTTGTGTAAGATGGTTGACAGTAACTGTTTCATTAGTTCGTATACTAATGACGCAAACAAGATTATTCTCCCCTAAACAATCTAAATGGAATAAATTGGGTTCCAGTTCTGAAATTCCCTATAAATTTTTGAAAGCAAGCCCTGACAAGACAGCTTTGAGGAAGACAGGATCAGACATGAACTATGTCATTGTAATCTATTATTAGTCTCAGTACAGACTCTGACAAGGCTTTAATTGTTAGACAGGTAAGATTCCCTGCCTCTACAGCCATCAGTATCCCCATTAACCGAAATGCTCTTTTCCAGTTTTAGCCTGCTATTAATTATTTCCAGAGTTTCAAATAAATATGATTTTTCTATTTTATTTCAAAATTTTTGGGATTCGTATTGTAAAATAGCTGGCAGCATTTCCGAGAGAAATTATTTATTATTTTTTCATTACATAAAGTGTAAATTGTAAATGGTTTGGGATGAAAAAAACTATAATAAGATTAACAATATGTCTCACTTCCATGCACAGTTCAGTTTAAAAATCTGAAGCGCTTGTTTTATGGTTAAAGAAAATGGAAGGAAAGAATTGAAAGGCATAAAAATCGAGTATTACTTATTTTGTCCTATTATTTTCTCAGTGGTTTGATCTCTCACTGCAGTAGCTATCACAAGCCCATAGAAAGCAAAATGAGAAATGCATCACTCTGGACTTTTTATGAAGACGGTAATTTTTTGAGATTGTTTTATCTACTTCCTCCTCCTTTGTCCTCTTTTTGTGTAAACATTAGCCAGGTGCTCACGTTAACTCAGATTTGAACATGCTTTGATATGGGACTAAGGACCAGGTCTAAAATGAATAGTAAAACTAAAACTGCCTTAATGACTTAGACACCTAGGTCAATTTTTTTGAAGTGACTTAATCAGGTGGGAGTCTACAATGCAGAGAGTTTCACTGAGACGTGGACTATTAAGAGTCCAACCTACTTTTGAAAATAGAACTCGATTTTTTTTGAAAATCTAATATATGTCTCCTTACCTGGTGACAAGGCAGTTTCAGCATGTAAACATGTGAACGGTTTTCACTTGTAAAGGAGATGTGCCACCTGAGACAGAAAAACAGTTACTGTGAAATCATTTCACTAAGTAGTATTTTGCCTTCCCATTTGGTCTGTAAAATGAAGAATATCTTTCTGACTCTTGCCTTTAAAATTTGCACTATTTTATGAAACTAAGTATTGCTCATTTTGTCTTTCAACTTTTCGTAACTATCAAGAAATTTGAAATAGCAGTAAGTTCCAAATAACCAATTTTTCTGGACTATTGATTTAAATATTATTGAATCAAAGGTAGACATTCACACTGCTTGAACTTACATTAAACAGATCTATACGTGCACACACCTCATAAGTACTGTGTTGACATTCATTTACTTACATACTGAAATAGTTTCTTTTGGAAGTAATATTACATTCATTTGAGTTGATATTAATGCACAGCTTATAAATTGTGGTATAATAGCTTGTGGTATAATAAACATTTGCTTCATTGACCAGTTTATAAATAGTTCGCCTTTTTAAAATCAATGTTAACCTAAACCTGAAGTTTAGTCTGTTTGCACAGACACCCAAGCAGTCAGCAGCTGTTGTTAAGACTCTATGATTGCAATGGACAGCTCTGAACTGCCTTTCCTCTTCCTGAGATCCAAGAATCACTTTCCCTTCAATAACTACTGTAGAAAAGATTTTTCCCTCTGAAAACATTCACATGAGGCAATGGAAAAGAACAAATTCATCACTGTAAAGGGTTCTGGTTTGTTTTGCAGCGTAATACTTCAAGTGCTGGTATGGTATTATAATGAAACAATACATAATAATGAAATAATTCTGATAACACATCACTCTTCTTTCCCTTCTCCCTCGATTTCTGGGAAGAAGAATGGAAAATCTCTACCCCTCTTTTTATGATCTTCTTGTAGCTTAAGGGAGACAGAGGGTAGAATAATTATTCTTGATTTGCACTTCATATTTCCCACTGTCTCACTTATGATCTGGGTTTTGCACATGTTTTTTAGTACATGCTTGTCAAAAGATGTATCTCTAAGAATTAAATATGAAGGAAAAATAATAGAAAGTATTACTACGTCTGGCTGCTGCTGTCCAGTAAATGAATGATGACTTCTAGTGACTAAATGTTGCCTTAATTCCACTGTTTGTGTTTGTTAGTTTGAAGGGGCTGAACACCAAAGCAGTGATAGAAATCAGTATATGAATATCAAAAACAGATCTGCTTTGAATTTAGAAATGTTCAGACCTAGACTTTCAGTCTAGGAACACCACTACCAATAATAAAAATTAACTGCAATGAAAGCAAGGCAATATTGATCATCTCTCAGTTCCTGCATTTGAGATACACTTACATTTTAGCAAAATCATGCTTTTCTACAAGCGCCTCAAACCTATTTACCACTGACTGTGAAAAAACGTGTGATTATATGTATTATGAAGCCAAAGATTATTCAATTTCAGAATAAAGTCGGGGTAGATAGGAATATTCTAAATTTTAACTCAATAAATTATTGCAAAAGTATGTCACTATGCAATGTACAAAAATCTTCTGTGCAGGGTGCTATTGCATTACTTTTATTACAGCAGATAGCACCATAACAATCTTAGCAGTCAGTAGGCTTAGAAACCAAATTCCTCCTCCTTGAGGTAACACTGAGGCATTACAGCATACTGCCCATAACTGATGCATTTGCTATATTTCTTTCATGGGTGATAACAGAAATTAAATCATTTTCTGTGAAACAGACGTGAAAATTAGAAAATTATTCCCCTGAATCCAAAGGATTAGAACTGCTTCAAGTCGCAGCCACTTTACAAAACACAGTAGAATTGCTCCAGGCCAAAACTGATGTTTAATTTTCCTAGATTTGTAAAAAATAAAATTAATATAAAACTTTGTTTCATTCTCTCTGAGCTTACGGGAATGTAGATGATGATGACAACTACTATTTATTTTTGGAAGACTGTAGTTCAAAGTAACTAAGCTTCACTTTAGCCAAATATATTTTCACCTTCTTGGATCTTCTGAGTGCTCAAAACTTCTTCTACACACCTTTAGCATAGTTACAACTTTTTCTCTTTTGGAAATGTAGAGAAATCAGCCCGCTCCTTCTATCAATAGCTTTTCCCTTCAAAAATTATTGGTCCACTCTTCCTCCCCATCAAAAGTAAGACAGCCAGACAGAACATTATGACTGGAAATTAGTAAGTAAGTGGGGGTGTCTTAACTTTTTCCTCAAATACCTTCAGACCCTTATGGAATGGACAAAGTACTTCAGCCTTTTTCCAAGAAAATAATCTGGAACACTATTTGCCATGGCAGATTTTGTCCTCTCACAATCCAAAAAGATAACTCTTAGTTAAAAACACACGCTGTTCAGCCCTTCTTTCATGGAGGGAGAGATTAATCCTTACTTTACCAAACCTAGAGGAAATAGATATGCAATTTCACATTTTAGAATTTTAAAGTTAAAACCAGCCTATCATCAGAACTGTATCTAAACACAAGCTACCAAGTAGGAAAGGAGAAGAATCTGACTGGTCCAGGAATATCAAAACAGGACCAGGTATGCTAAAGAACTGTCCACAGATGAGAATCATCCAGCTGACAGTACCACAGTTTGATGCTGAAGCAGAAGCCTTGTTGCTGTGATTTGGATGTGGGTTGAACAGTCATCCAGAAGGAAGTAATCATTTATTACCTTCCGTGATACAGATCTTACTGAATGTGTTCACTGTACCCAGTGTACCTAGTCTCCAAACAAGGTATTTAGCACCTAACAAAGCTGTCCACTGGGGCATTCTTTGGATAACCTACTCTGTTTTTCTGTCAGAATGAAATCTCTCAGACGATGGCTATTAAGATGAAGTCTAGAAATGTACATAAATATGCAAGATCCAAGAGATCAATGAAAAAAAAAAGCAAAAGCTACTCTGGCAAATTGAAAGCCAGTGCTTTCAAACAGTACTTTGGCAAAATGGACAAGACTTGAAATAACTATTCCTATCTTGGGGTTCCGAGGTAGAAAAGGAGAATATTTATCAACTTTTAAGGCAATACTGTTTTTCCAGATAAATGGGCACAATCTCTCACTGGCCAAGTAAATTGTTACAATTGCTGTAGGTTACCTGACAGTCTGTAAATCAAATTCCACTGAAAAAATCTATCACAGACCTTTTCATCTAATAGAGTGATTACTGGGTACTCCTATTCAGAGCCAAGGAAAGCCATCCTTACATAATGAAACATTCTTCACCTCATGAGACATTATGAACTATTTGGATTCTTACCTAGTCATTTTAGGAGCCTTACTAAAGTTAAAAACAAACAAACAAACAAAACTGAATAGAAGGAATGTTAGTATAACCAAGCTCATTCCCAACGCACGACTGATGTTCCAGTTTGCTGACTGTGTATTCCTGCAAGGCCTAACATTCCAGCCAAATACAGACCCATGCTGCACAAAAGCTACTAAACTGAGCAGAATCTCATACCAAAATGAAGAAAATATTTTTATTTGCCTATGAGATTAAAATCTTCCACATCCAAAGTATTTTGCGTAAGTGCATTTTTTTCATAAGGATCAGTTCAAAAGATACAATAATATTCTCCAGATTATCGGTATTTGAGATTCTGATTTTTCTACACCAATGCTTACATGCTGAATTTATGATTTACATGACAGTAAAGCTGCTGTGGATAGATGTGATTTAAAGTACAAACACTTGTTCATTGAGGTCTTCCAAATTAAGGACTTAGGAGATACTCAAGCCAGTAAAACGCCCCTGAATCCAGCTGTCAAAACGTTGTGCTAGTTCCTGTGTACTGTATTGTTTGATTCATACAGAGGTTTTGTCTATGAGGTCATTTTAGCTCTCTTCTGCCAGTTCCCTTTCTTTGCCTTATATGATAACAAAGCTATTCGTAAAACAGTTTCCATCATCATGGAATAACATCTTATTTTCCTTTAATGATCTTGATTTTCTGTTGAATTTGATCTAACACCTGTACTACAAAAATGTAGAACTTGCTATAATGTGAACGTTTAATTTTGTCTACACTATCTCTACTTTTACAAGTGAAACTTCTACCTTCATAACATAGTAGAATGGCTCATTTTGTTAGACAAATAGTGAAATACACTCGATAAATCATCATACTCTGATGAAACTCTGTCAAAGAAAATTAGCTCCTGCTTTATCACTAATGGTTAGGCCAAAAGATACTTCTGCAACTTGATGAATTCTGAAGTTTTTCTCTAAACATGACAGACTAAAAAGTATCTTTATCTAACTGTCTTGAAATGTCAGATATTTTATGCAACACTTCTTTTAACAGTATCACTTCCCTCCACATCTCTGGAATCTCCATTAAATAAAGGGGAAATCTTCTATCTGCTCAGCACAGACTGTTCTAGAACCCTCCAGAGAGCAGTTAACAGAGGTAGACTAACTAGGTGAACCTGTTTGATCAACTTTCTCATCCCCCTGTACAACCTTATCTGCTTACACCTTTTTTAAGATTCAGACTGAGCACCACCAAACTGACTGAAAATAATGAAATCAGTAGTCTCTTTCTCAGTTTCCATCTCTTATATACAAGGCTGATATTAAAACAACTTAAAAGCCCGTGTGAAGCAGAGGTCTTTTTAAGTTTCTTAAATGCGTCAAAATCCTGCCATGCAAAAGCCTATAAAACATGAAATTTCTATGTGAATCTTTGCTAGATAAGCTACACCTTGTATGATCAGATACCTGTTGGCTGGTATCTAGATCATGCTCACAGTTATTTTAAGTTTTGGAAGCTAATTAGGAAAAGTAACAAAGGCCAATGTTGTTTGAATGAAATTCTAGCAAAGCCTCTGGCAAAAGAGCCTGGAATTTCACACCGGATTTCAGAGTTTAAGGCATTTAAACCTCAGGATATGAATCAGTGGGTGTAAATCATTGAGTTTAGGAATCACATGTATAAAGACTACTTAGTAAGAACAATGTAATTTATCTGTGTAACACAAAGAACATGTCTGGCTTGGAGAAAATAGTGTACTTGTTTCACATGCTGCCGAACGACTGTTGTAGCAGAACCTTCTCATGAACACAGTTTCTGTTTCAAAGTGCTACATTACTAAGAAGATTAGGATTCGTCAAATATGAATGGATTGCTCCTATAAATGGGTCGGAATGTACTGAAATTTTGAGGGCATTGCCTTTTAAAGGAGCCAGGTTAAGTAGCAACCTGTAAGGGTATTATTATGTGCATGATTTCATTAACTTCTTTGATTTTTTTTTGTGTTCATTTTTGTGCTCCGAAAAGTAAAACCTAAAGTCTATTAATTTTAGAGTAAGAAATGCCTTTCTTAAAACAAGATTGCCAAAGATACGTTCTCAGACAGATGTCCTAGACAGAGCCTGTTATCAAATAAATCAGGCTGTGCCTGCATGTTAGAAAGAATCTTGTAAACACACAGAGAACCGTCACAACATGACTTCCTTTTTCATTATTGAGAATGGTCTTTTCAGAACAAGGCACGCTAGCTAGTAGTGGAAAAGCTGCACAGCTGCCAACGTAATTGTACCTTTTCTGTAAAAGCCTGTCTTTGGTCTATTTACTTTCCTCAAAAACTCAATTTGCTCTGTCTTTGTTCCTGTTTCTTTCTCTGCCTCCTTTTTAATACCTCCACTATTTCCACTAAATTAAAGTATTAAAAAGTACCCATAGACATAAAAAGGGATTGCAAGGACGTCACGTGCTTTCAGGGTCTGTGGTTCCAGTTTGGAAGTGAAGAGAAGGGGCTTCCTTTCTGGTTGTTTATTAACTATATTTGGTATTTTGTTTTCCTAGGCAAGAAGCAGTGGACGCTCATTATCACTTCCTGGGAGACCTTCTTCATTCATTTCTCAAGCCATGTCTCCTACTTCTCCTCTTGTATTTCAGCCTGCCCCTGATTACTTCAGCAAGCCAGACACAGCAGCCGACAGGCCTGGAAAGAGACTGACTCCCTGGGAAGCAGCAGCAAGATCCCCTCTTGGCCTAGTGGATGAAGCTTTTGGGCCCCAAAATATGCAGGAATCCATTGCTGCTAACGTAGTATCAGCTGCTCGCAGGAAAACACTTCCTGAGCCACCAGATGAATGGAAACAAAAAGTTTCTTATGAGCCTCCAGCCCCAAGTGCTAGTGTAGCCTTATTAGGAGGGAAGCAATCGGGTATTTTATCACCCCCAAAAAGTTCCCTGTCTGCCCCAAGTGCCACCACGCAGGCTGGCTCTCAGCTGCAGTATCCTTACTCCAGTCAACAGTCCAGAACAGATCCTGATATAATGTCCATGGATTCCAGGTCTGACTATTGCTTGTCAACAGCTGATTCAAACTACAATCCACAGCCAAGGGGATGGAGGCGTCCAACATGAGCAGCTGAAGGGCCTGGCATATTTTCCCTTCTTCCAGCTTTACAAGCCTTACATTTGAGTTGGAGAAGGAAAGTTTCTTGCTGGCCTGACCATCTCTGAACTAAAGAAATGAGGAGGCAAAATTGAATGGAGCACAGTTTTCACATGACTGCAGAACTAGCAGCCTCTAGAATAGATTCAGTTTTACACCTAACCTAAGATTGTTCTGTTTGTCAAAAGGCAAAAATATGTATTTCTTGGGGTGAGGGGTGGGATCAAAGTGGGGCAACCAATGTGATTGATACAAAAATCTAGGAAGGATGTAGATGGAGATAGTACAAGTGCTTACAGTTAAGTTCATGTGAAAAAAACCCAAGTACAATAAGGGCATTGTAAAGGCAAGAAGTATTTTACAGGATCTTGTAAGTTTTCTGGGTATGTTTGACATCTGAGTTCCAAGGATATAACCAGACTTGGTAAAGCTCCAGTGGAAATGGAATACTTGGAAGCACTGGCTTATTTGCCATATGTTTTCTTTACTGCATTTTTAAAATGAGCTAAGAAAGTAAATCAATTAATATTTTTACTGTGGCAGCAGTTAAAATACATCGGCGGTCATGGTACCTGAATCCCCACAACACATAGATATATGCAATCTTATGCAGCCACCCATTTCAGATGGATTTCAAGACAGTTTTGATGAAGTTTTACACATTGTAATTAATCAAATAATCTGAACACAACAGGAAGAAATGTGTTATCAACAGAGATCAGTACCATGACACCTGAACAACAAAAAGGATGAGGAAAGTATTTAGAGTGTATTTAAACTGGCTTGCAAGTTAATTTTGCAATAAACTATCGAACAAGACAGAGGCTGAACAGCCTTTATTTCTCTGTGAAATGCACTACTTGCTGAACATTTACTGCTACAGTGTCTGGTATCTGACTGGCTGGGCAGTTATTCTTAGTATCCAGGTAGCTCAATGTTTAGAAAGACTTTGATTTGTATGCTCCGTTTGGAAGACATAGATAAGTTGTTTATCACGAACAATACCTGTTCTACATAGAAATTGGTATGTGAAAGAGGGTTTATGACATGTGTTACACGGTATGAGTCTAGTACAAGTAGCAAATATTTGGACGGTTGTAACAAACTATCTTGATGGATCTGAAGAAATGGTAAATAATTTTTGCTGGTGATACATATCTTGCTTTTACAGCTTATTTAAACAATAGAAATATGTGGCTAAAACTATATGTATTCCAAGATTATGGGTAGTTTAGATGTTGTTAAAGCATAACAAGTTTTACAAAGTGTTCTGCGTCCTCCTGATTTTGTGGGGCATTCTTCAAGGATCTGTCAAGCAGTTAACTAAAATTACTGCAGAAGCACTGTTAACTATCCTTCGTTTCAGTAAGGTTGCCAACTGTGAGTAAAGTTATTAGATTAGATTAGAAAGAACTAAAACGTATATGCAGTAAGACAGAATGTACTACAAGACATTCCCATCCGCAAAGAATTTTCAATTATAGCAGTTATAAAATGTAATTGGTATAAAGGAAAAAGGAAAATTAAACCCAAGTTCAGCTGAGCTGGAACTTCCCGTAAGAGCAAATAAGTACATGAAAAATATACCCTTAATGAGTTTAAGTTGGCAGCAATTCTCTAGTCAAACAGAAGCCTCCCTGATATCAACTGATCCTTTTGACCAAGCAGGAAATGAAGACATGGGAGTTGTAAACCTTTAAATTAGGATCATATTGCTATAGCAGCTTACAAATTTATTTCACAAAATATGAATTTGCAAAGAAAAGATGATTTAGCAAAATTGCATGAACAAGGCTGCCATGATATGCTTGAAAATGAGCTTTGCACCTCAGTCATATACACACATAATGAGAGTAAATTTTCCTGCCACACAGGCAAAAATACATTTTTCACTAGAGTCCCATAAGGCCCCCTTTTATCATGACTGGGAGTAGTCTCATTAGCCTAAAGGGCTTGTCAGTTTTTCACTTGATTTCAATGAAATTATAATTCAAAATGAAATTCAATGAAATTTATAATTCAAAGTCATTAAGGCCTTAACTATTCAATAAATACTAGTGCATGTGTATTTCAGAAGGCCTACATTCTGTAAATTATATAATGCTTACGTATTTTGCTGAACTGTGGTCCATATTACCATAATAAAATAATTCCCTGCATCCAAGTTTAGGTTTCTGTTTTGAACTGTATCTTTTAAATCATTAAACAGGAAATCAGATTAATGAGTTTGCAGTAAGGCATATTTTTACCCAATGCAAGTATTTTAATTCTCAGAATCGGATACCTAACACTTGAATTCTCATTGGAACTAAGGCCGTGAATTCTAAGGTTATGCATCTACCAGAACGAAATGTGTGCTTAATTTTAAGGTACATGCAATTAAAAATTGCAAAAAGAATTTGTAAATTTTGATATTACAAAAAAAAAAGTTATGATACAAAGTGATATTAAAAAGGATTTAAAGCTGTGATCACATAGCAATACAGAAAAACATACTCTGGGATCAAGCTCTAACACCCCCCCCCAATATGCAACGAACACGTAAGAATGGCAGAATCAGAGTTTCAGACACAATCACTGACTTTCTGTCAATGTCCCAAGAAAAACAAAGATAGCTTTATAATTTTCTCCTATTCACAAGAAGGAATTCATCATTAAGTACTTCTGTGAACACGAGAATTACTGATGTAGAGTTTCATGTGGCTTTGTATCTTATCATAGATTAACTTGGGTGTTTAACGTGATCTAGTACAGATTTCTTTTTCCTTCTGCTGAGGATTTACTAGCTCTCTTTCCCATACTGATTCTCTCAAATCTAATAAGGAATGAGTTCACACTGTAGCATTTCCCTCAATAGCAACACTGGTAAGCGTATCTGTCCTCCACCCAGCCGTCTATTTTTACAAAGTCTGTGGCAATGGATTGTCTTTGAGACCTATTCCACTGCCACACAGAAATGAAACAAATAAACATTTTTAAAGTTATTAATGGGAGGACAGACATACACACCAGCATGCACGCAGATCATATAGCCGTGTTTACAAAGGAAATCAGGCTAAAACCAGATTGAGACAATGTACTGATTTCAATAGAAGCAGCAGGCCCAGACTACTAAATGAAATATTAACACACACAGAGATTTATGAAGAGCCACGTGGCATTTTTCACTTTCTGTTCTTCACCCCATTCCTCCACCAGCAAAGCATCTTTCTTTCAAATAGTTGTGACTGTTGTGCGTGAGTTCTGAATATATTAATGCAAGTATTTCTTACATTTGTTTTTGAATGCACAGATCTACTCAGTAAATATGAAGAAAAAAATCTCTTGATATTTTAAATATTAAAGTTTTGTGTTCAACCTCAGAGATGTCTCTGTTAATATGCAGAGTGTTTGAATACACAATATAACTGAAAATTTAGGTTTTTTAGTTATGTTAGATGATGATGTTCACAACTCTTGTTCATAATTTGTTTTCATTTTGGTTTGCTTTAACACAACCAAGTATCTATTCACATTGCATTTCTGCCTAGTAGCAAAAGACTGTATTATCTTTATAAAAGGCTTTTCACTTGTAAAGACTTTTTGCTCACTGCAAAGGACACTTTATTTGAAAGTGCATGCCAGGATGTAAATTGTATCATTTAATAAAGTGATTTGACCAATCAGATGAGAAACACAATTTTGTTTTCCCTAAATTCTTGTCTGTTTGTTTAAATAATCTGAACCCAAGTAAAGCCTAATCTCTTTTTTCTGCACCATTTTTAGATTCACTGACTTTGCCTGTCGGTGACCTCGTGCTGATATGAGCTTCTAGAAGCTTAAATCAACATCAGGTCAAATGGTAACTTGTCAAATTCAGTAGAATTTCATTTTCATACTGACTAAGCAGAGGAAGAAAACAGAGTGAAGCACAATCTACCCAGGTAAAGTACTATGGTCAGAGCAGTTTTTATTGTTCGAACATTTTCATCCCCACCATAAAACCTGCAACTAACATCTACTTACTATAATTACTTGCCTACCTTACATGCATATAAACCTCTGTTTAGTTCCTGTACATTTGTTCGTAAGGGCTGCATTGCTGTATTCTTTTGTTGTTTATTCTTGAAACATACTATTTAAAGAAGAAATAAATATTGAGAATAAATTGTGAACCCAGTCCTTACGCTATTCAGGCTATTTGAGTGCATAGCTCCTAAGGAAATAAGGACAGCATGTACAATCTATGTGTGAAAAGACAGATCAAATTTTCACTATTTACATGAAACGAATCACAAAGCAGATTTTGAATTTGTGAAGCAAGCAGGATTTTGCCCCCAATACAGGAAAAATGATTGATGCATGTAAAACTTGGGGAACTGATAAAGCTTGACAATAGCATTTTAATAGCTTTGCTCTACACAGGGTTTACACGGTTATAAGAGACTCAGTATTATTCCTTTTCATGGTTACATTTTCATTCTTCTTTGGTAAGTTCTTGAACACATCATAAAGAAAGAAAGAAAGCATAAGATAGATTCACAGTTTACGTAACTCCCTTGACTTCAGTAATTTGCAACAGATTAAAAATCTCACTACACAGGTGAACAGTCATTGGTTTTGCTTAACGTTTTACCCTCCAGAGAATGTACTTTGGCTTTCTTGAAATGCCCTAGATCTTCTGGTGCATTCAACAACATTTAAGAGAGTTTAAAATTACCACGGTGTGGCAGACTGCTCAATTACCAAACATGAGTCTGGTGGAAAGAATATTTGGTGTAATGAGTAATTTTAAGTCCAGAAAGAACGGCGGATGTTTCCAGGCCAGTATCCGGTTTTCCTCAAATTGAACATTAGTGCTTTTACATTGTTAACTGGATATATTAATGGATTTGAAAAAGAAGTTCTGTGTTGCTGCTGAGTCAGAAACAGCGCTCAATATGCTGTAAAATGTTTGCTGTTTGTTCACACATTTTCAAACCTAAAAAAAGGACCCAAATATTCTATATTCGAAACAAAACGACCTCAGGAGCACTGCATGCATGCACATGTAAGTTGGGTTTTTTTCCTGGAGAAAAAAAGGTAGGGGATAATTAATAGATGTTAATGGAGAACTAGGAGAACATACTGTGCTGCGGTACAGTCCAAATACAGCTGAAAGGTTACAATATAAGTGACAACATATAGAAAAGAAGCTGTTGATAAACCCCTAGCTATTAATAATATCTAGATCTATTTGCATCTTTAAAATAAATGCAAACCTAAGGATAATTTTGTCTAAACAGTGCAGAGGTTTGTTACTTATTTTTTCCCTATAAATAAAGAAACCTAAGGAAAGATATGCTAATTGCTGGCAAAATAATTCTGCATGTTGTAAACAATAACTTTAAGCGAGCAGCAGACAAGCAAAATTTGCCCAAGGCAAAAATGGAAAATAAGCAGCTTTATGGGATTCAGAATCAGAATAATAGATGCATTGGTATCTTTTCCCAGCATGGACAACCTCACAGGACTATGGCAGTTATAAAACAATTGCCACTTTTCAATACTATTAAAAAATCGCTAGTTTTAATCAGTCACTTCCTGTTAATGGATGAACTTGAGTTTAATCTCAGAAAATCAGTAATTTTTGGAAAACAGGAATCAACATAAAGTCAGCATATGCTCAACTTTACAGTGTTTCTAATCATTTTTTCTAACAGAAAAGCTTATAAGCATAAACAGCACATAGCATTTTTAATCAGGTGCTCATCAGCTACTCTGATTTTCAGGTCTGTTCAAGACAGTTAATCTTTACAGTTAAATGCAAACCTCTTCCCTACCATTTGTATATTGGAACACAGAGCCTAAATTGAAGCTCTCTGGTGAATTACTTGCACGGACAAAAGAATAGTCTCAGATGCCATGGTTTTAAAAGATGGAACAAATAGATAACTTCTCTGTTTTCCAAGAAATTCTCCACTATGGATCCACATAATTCACATCTTATGTGACAGTTCAAAGTTATTTTCTTCACCATTCTTTACTTCCTCTGGCAGTTTAAAACGCCAAGAGATTTTCCACGTGGTAGTCAAATAAAATTTGTGTAGAAATGGATAAATTTACCTACTGAATAAGAATGCCTTGAGAAGAAAACGCAGTTCAAAGAAACACCAAGAACAAAACAAGGAGACAAAAATACTTTGACCACATGGAGCAAAATTCTGATCCCAGCTAAGTCAATGGGAGCTTTACTAATTTACCCCTTCTGTCAGCAGGGCAAGGATTTCACCTCACATAGAAATGTGCAGGACCACAAAACACAATTGGTCATGAATTCACAAGCACTGAACCAGTGTTAGCAGTTCTGTAGTATTTTGAAGCCTGTAGTTTTAAAAAATGTGATTCACACAACAATAAGAGGCATTAATCAGATTTTCTAACGTCATCTTCTGTTAGGAACTTGCTCTTTTCAATGTGCAGAAGTATGAGTAGTTGGGACTTTGTTGAGGCTCAAGTTACCATCAATGTGGACAACCATTCTTAAAAAGAAATTAACTCCATCTGGAAATAAATGCCTAAAATAGGTGGACTGGATACTAAGTCTACAGGATATTTGGACAGATTAGGATCAGAGTTTTTAACAGTGTGGAGAGTGCTAGAAGATGATTATACATCTCCCCCTCCCTCTCTTTCTACATTTGCAGGTATCTCTTCAGTACAAGTATTGCAAAGTCTTTGGCACGTAAATTATTTTTTAAAAAGGTGGAAGCTATTATGGAAGTGAAATTTTAATTTTAGGATAAGTATATGTTTAAGTTACAAGCAACTCTTCATTAAGTTAGATAGTAAAATGAAAAGCCAACTTAGCAAACAAAGAAAGAGAATACATGCCTCTGTTTCTGGACCTGAAGTGTTTTTTGTGTTATAGTATATCCTGGTACAATAAATTCTGAGAGGACTTAATAGCTCTGAAAGCATGCTTCCTGCATGTGCAATGCCAGCTCAGTCTCAGAAGCTATATAATCACGCTAATGTGCTGCAGCTGAATTTGCTCCCCATCTAGTCAGACTTGACCTGGTATGAGACCTGAAGTCCCAGGACCCCAGACATATACTTATGCCATTACAAACTCACCTAGGTTTGCAGAGGTCAGATTGTACAGTTCTGTGACACAGATCATAAACAAACCAGATAATCCAACCAAGGATAGTGAAGAGATGATTGTTGTTATTTTGCTAGCCATAAAGATCTTGAACTTTAGGTAGATACTTTTTCAAAATCAACATGGGGATTTCTCAAAGGAACAGATCATTAGTCATCTCTTCCTGTATTTTAATAAGCTGCTAGTTACCCTGGCAGAATTAGATACAGATCCCTGTGTTTTGGATGTTTATTACTGGAGTTAGATGTAACTCCTCTCTACATTTAATCTCAAATGAATAGCAGTTTATATACAGGTTTGGATGGCAGTTAGTAGATGTTTGGATGGATAACATTCAGACTGTAGAAAAAGTAGTTTGCTTTTTCCTGGTGACTTTTATAATAGTTTCTACTCCTTTGAACACTCTGCCATAAACTGTGTACCAGAGGGCAGAGAACGTGCAAGTGCTTTAGGACTAAGTTCACCACTACAGTGAGGATTAAGGGCATTTCCAAGGCACGTTGTAACTTTTTCCCCAGATATTAATCTGACCATTTGTGTCTTACTTTGATATTCATTACTTTTCCCTTTTTTAAATGTTTGCCATTATTCATGATCTACCTTTCAGACTCTATAGTGTGTATGAGATGCATGATAATTGTTGACAAAGCATATATACTTTCTGAAAAAGCATAGTTAAAACAGGAGGTGCATTATAATGAACGCTCACCTACATATACATAGAATCCTCACAGGCCACAGAACATGTGAGACAGGCAGAGAGTGAGAGGGGAAAAAAAAACCCAAGAAATCATGTGTTAACAGAGAAGCAGTAATATACATTTATATTAGATTGTAAGACATGGCAGGTTTCCATGCTTCTATTTCCCCTCTGCATTTTAGGGACTGGTTCAATTTCTGGAACACCTGACTCTGGTCCCTGTCATTCAATGCCTAGCACAGAAAGAAAGACAGAGAGGGGAGTACAAGAAAACAAAGCTAAGATGAGTTAGCAGGCAACAGTGCTAAGCAGTATTCTAAATGGACCTGCTATTCCACAATGTCTTTCTGCCACTGGAGACTTCATGCCCTGACCAAGTCATACTGGCATAACACGCCAGTAAAAAAATGAAACCACAGAGGTTATATTTCTTTTTTTATCCTCTTTCTGAAAATGCTAATCAGACTTAAGCATGTTAAGGACACTCAGAAATGCAAAGACCCTACGCAATCCTGTACTTAGCTGCAATAACTAAACTGGCTAGTGAGTTTCATTGTTTTCTCTTAAAAGATGGTCAATTTGTCACTAAACACTTCAAACTTACTTATAGAATATTATCAGGTTTCTTCTTTCTCAAGTTTTTTCAAAACTTGAGCTGTGTTGTTTGGTTGGGCTAGGTAGTAGTTGTTAGATGCTCCTGTTTCCTTAGTTGATTAAGACACAGATGAGTCTGACACAAAATTCAGCTGGCTGAATTGTTAAGTCAGTATCCATGAACAGTGATATCTAAAATTATCTGCAAATCTTCCATTAACAAAGAAGTCTAATCTTTCTTAGTGGCTGAGGAAGGGGAAGATCCTCATGTGCACAGCTTCTGACAAAGCAATTGCCTTTTTCAAAACTCAAATTCCTGAAGAAATGTTTTGTGTATTCTTTCAGCTTCCAAATTTTAAGGCCAAAACAACATAAGCACATAAACTATGTCTAGTGCTGTCCAATAGAGGGCAATGGTACAGAATCCGTAAAAGCTAATATACTGTATGGTCTTCCTGACAAGGCCTCTATTTCAATAGAGAAGGTATGGTACAGTTAAAGGAGGTCTGTCTGGACACTAGATGCTAAACAATGTAATTATCAGCTAGCCCACATATATGCTGCAGCAGAAGTGGAACTCAAATGCCATAAAACTTTACAGTTTGAGCTAAATAAGATGATATAGGAGGTATTCATACAGCACTATTTAATGACCACCACAGAGATACCAGCTAATTATTCCTGACCTCAAGACTATGGGGTGTATAAATGTCATTATCTCATTGTACAAATGGAAAAAAAATATGACAATGAAAGAGCATGTGAATTGCCCAAGGCTGTTGAGACAATGCTAACAATGGACTTCAATGCAGGCATTCTTGGATCTTACCTTCATCTATAATCCACTATTTATAGTAGTAGTGAATATTAAAAACCAGCACAATTACATTCTCATAGCTCAGAAAAGAAATAGCAAGGAAGCTCCAAATCCTTTGAAGAAACAATCCAGTAATTCAAAAGCCTGATCAAGTTATGGCCCAGTCTGCCAGAAAAAATACACCAAATTCTGTGAAAGAGAATGTAAGGCTTTGGAGTTGTTTACTGATAGTAACCATAGCAGGGTGAATAGGGATTAACCTCAAAGGGCAGCAGAACGGTTAGTTAAAAAAGTCAGAAGAAATAAAACGGGAGTCTGCATTTTTCTTATCATAATGGAAGCAGCTGTCCTCTCCCATGTCACCACTCTAGTCTCACTTAAAGTCTATAATAAAGCAAACAAACCCCAGCCAAATTAACAGAATCTTTGAGTTTCCCCATGTGCCAAATCACTACTGGCAATGTCTTCAGTCTTAAATAATCAAGACTCAGATGGGTCTTGACAACGTCTTTTACTAAGGAGCACATGTTTTTTTCTATCTATCCTAGCAGTAACACAAAATATACACTCATCTGCTACCAAGGTGCTCAACTGTGCCAGTAAAAGGAAAAGAATAACACAGCCATATTCAAAGGCACCAAATGAAGGTAGTTAATCAACCCAAGGCACGTTAATGTCAGGACTCTCTTTCATTAACCTGGGAAGAAGGTAACATACATGAAAAATTATGTCACTATAGATGGTGTAAGAGTTTATTTTCTGACTCCTTGAAAATTACTTTAATAAGAAGTTGCATGATTAATTTAAGAATGAGTGAGTAAAACTTGTCAAACTTGCCACCCTTTTCTCAACAAAGCAGAGTTAACAGTTAACCTCTGCTTCTAAACAAGTGGCATAATAATAAACGTAGACAAAATCAGTTTGCTGGCACAATATTTTTATAAACAAAAAGATTAAAGAAAAAACCTGTTCTAATGAATTAACAATGCTACTTCCTGGAAGCAGAAATAATCTGGAAAAAAGAGACAGAAAGTACACGAATGGAAAGCAACACACCCATTGCTAATGACTCTTCCTTAAAATCAGAGCAGCAAGGAACAGCCTTAGAATAATTAGCAAACATATAGTAAGTTTATGTGAGTATGTGTCCACAAACTCCAGCCACTGCAGACACAATACAAAATATTAGCCATTTCCATTCAAGATAATAAAAGTAAGTGGCACAACACAGACTGCAGAAAGAGAAGGATGCTGGCATAACTAAAATGCATTATGCAGACTGTCAAAAATCATGCAAAAATCATCGTGTTTCCAGCTCCCTTGCCATGCCTGCCCAAGTTATCTTCCACTTCTAAATAGGATAATGACAGTATTATATAGCTGTTTATTTTGATTTCATTTCTAACAGTAGATACAATATAGGGAAAGAAGCAAAAACATTGTAGCTATCCTCCCTAAGATATCATTCATCCATGCCTATTCTTTACTAGGGCTACAGATCATATCTATTTCTTCTAAATCAAGTATCACAGTATCAAGATATGTATTTCCTTAGGAAAAAAACTTTCAGCCTTTGTATTTATGTGTGTACTCTCTACACTAAACATATTTTTTTTTCCTAGTGAAATGACATTGAAGAATAGCATCTGTCAGAGTTCAGATGAAAGGGAGTCCACATTTCTGGGGAAATAAGCTTCATTCTCCTAGTTCTCCATTCAAAATACCCCTAAGTCCTGCAAAAATTACTTTTATTCTTGCAGTATATTTTCAAAGGGGACGGAACTATAAAAACAACTTGACATTCCACACCTTTGCATTCAATAGTTTCTTTTTGCTTTTAGTTCTGTTCACTATCCTAAGCAAAAGAGGAATTTGGAAAAGTAAATAATCTGCAACTGCTGGTAGTTTCTATTTGCTTTATCTGAATTAAGGCATATAAAGTGTTGGTACAGCAAGTGTTATTCCACTGGGCACACTGCCCACATTCAGTGTAGCTAAAGTAATGGAGAAATTACTCAGTAAAGTAAAACACACATGTACAATTCCAGAATGCATTCCCATATAGTGTAAGGACTTTTAATTCCACATCTGCAGGATATCAAGACAGAGAATGGAAAATATCTATGGCATGGTTGGCCTCTTGTAAAGTGGAAAATATGAGATGGTATGAGTTTTGTTTTCTGCTAATCACCTAACAAGCCCGTTAGTCATGGAATGTTTCTAAACTAAGTGAATCTGTGAAGAAAGAAATAAGAGCAACAACATTAAGAGGAAGTAAAGCATGTTTCAAGACTGAAATATTTCGTCTCCAATTTTAAAATACTTCTTGCAGCCATCTATGCAAAGATGGAACTATGGATCAAAATTTTGTCTTTGATTCTCCCTGTTTAAGACTTACATACTTGAATTCACGATTATTTGGATGCAGTAAATTACTTTTTATAAAAAAAATTAAAGGTGAAGCCTGATCATGGTGTAATCTGGACATAGTAATCCAGCAAGTATTACTTTCAATGCTGTTGCTCATACCTGGTACAGAATAGTATCTAACCTATTGTACACCTTCCAAAAATACAGTAAAATACGTACTTACTCTCGCAATCTGCTACCTGGGGGATCTTTGGTGCATGACTCTAATAATACCTAAAGCAAAAAATGGAAGGAATGCCAAGAATGAATCACAATCTTCGAAATTATCCCCCAAACAACAGCACAGTAGTATAGTAGATATGCTCTACTCAATGAAAACTACTGCAATATTTTGCACTTCATAAAGGTCAAATGGAAAGGTATATTTGGGGGGTATAATAAAGTAACGCTTCTTCAGTTGTGATGTGTTACTTGTTTAAAGTTTATATTTGCTTAAGCTAATTGATACAGTATTCAATTTCACGTAATGAGGTTAGGTATTGACAAGCAGAGCCTTACTAGTAAATGGTCATTCTGCTACTTTATTAAACAAATAGTTTCTGAAAGCTTTTAAAACACATCCAGGTGTCCCTGCTTCAGCCTGGATGTTAACTGACACTTAATACCTATAACGTCAGCAAATATTGCATGGTTGCAATAGGAACATCCCTTGCTTTGGTCGTATGATTGTCAGCTGAAGATGACCAGAAAGTTTATATAGATGACTCCTTAATTTCTGCTAGCTCCACTACATACAGATTTCATTTCTCACACAAAATTGAAGAAGTCAGCAGAAAAGCTTGATTCTCAAGTACTTCATTGTCTGAATGAAATTAACCTATTCTGCTTTAAAACTTCTGGTCTTTTTTGTATTGTATATTTATTTTCTAAAATATAACATGTGCTCTTCCACAAGACCAATGTAAATTCATCTCCCTTCAGAGGCCAAATAGGAAACTCATTTTCCATGTACAACTACTCCTGAATTCATTTCTTACATGTACTTTAAAAGAAAATTCAATCTGTCCTGAGGGACAGATCATCCGTCCTCACATCTCTTCACTGGAGAAAACTGACCTCTAGATACAGAGTCTGTTCCCCGAGGATTGTCTGCAACCAGTCTTTAACTCGCTATCTCAGTCTTCTCAATTAATGTCCTGAATAAAAAGAAATAGACAGTTACTGAAAAATGTTGGTCCAAGTTTGTGCTTTTGTAACCAGTAACCTCTGTTTCAAAAGTATCACACTGTGAAGTCTAAAAATAATCTAGCCTCTATATTTACAGTGTTGGATAAGTTAAGTCACTAAATCTATGTTCAAAGCATGTGAATAAAAATTACTTACTTTTCAGAAGTGCTGAGACCTGGAAACAGTAAAATGCATAAATGCCCATCATGTCTTAAAATCTGCCCACCGTTTTGTAGCCTGAATATTGTGGTGCATATGTAATTTTAGACATCTAGATCTTAAATGCTTTCTAAAAACAGTCTCAATAAAGTTGATGACAATGTTAAACAGGAATTTATAGGCCTGCTGTTTTTTCCCAGTTGTATAACTACTTTCTAAAACTACTGCTTTTCCGGCCAAAGTGTTTCCAGATGTAGATATGACGCAATAGGCTGTAGGGTTCAATATTACACTTAAGACTCAACTGCAGGTCTCCCTGCAATGAATGCATGCAGTTTCAATTGCAATCCAAAGAAGCTACGCATGTGCCAGAGGGGAAATCTTATTTGGCAAGTGACACTACCACACAGCATTGCAATCCACTGAGTACAGAGACAAATCCTGGTTTCATACTCTTGCAGTAGCAAAGCCCCCATTAGCTGACACTCCCTTCCCTGAACCAATCATGCATATATACTTGTTTTGATTTAAATATGTTCCTGTGCAGGAAGGGCAGCAGAGGGTAATTTATTTTCACAGAGACAGATGAGCAGATATAATGATTAATAGGAACATAATTCTCATAACACTGGGATACTAAAAAGAGAAAGTAATGTGGGACAAGTTATGTAATGTGTACTTACTGAAATATGCTGCATGTCTCTGAAAGGAGACATGATCCTGTTCTCGCTGAAGCGAACAGCTTTGCCACTGAGGGAGCCCTCAGCTGCTTTAAATCACAAATTGATTTCCCCTAATTTATTCTTATTTATAGTTAAATATCCTTGTAAGTATAGCATCAGGGAAATGTTCAGGAAGAAGAATTATAAACTACCACATCCAATACTAGAACATCCACTGCATGACTGATTCATACCTCATGAAGAATAGTATCATCCCTGTGACGCTTAGGCCTAAAACTCCATGATACAAATGAGTACAAGAGCTGCCTTGCCCAAAATGACCCAGGGTAAAGCAAGGTTAACACCATTGCCCTGTGTCAGGACTGAAGGTTCCTCCAGACTTTGAGACATTAGTCTGAATCACTTACAAATAGCAACTGAACACAGACGAACAAGTGTTTTGGAAAGGAACCACTGTTACCTAGGATGACACTTCTCTTGGAACTGTGCTAAGTTTCCAGCACAGACTCACCCCAATTCAAGGGATTATAACACATGTTCACAATGTTTTTCCTCAGGGCAGCAGGAGTATCATATAGTTTCTCCAATTTTCTTGTAAAATGGTATTAGGTTCCTGTTCACAGGCACTCATGCACATGTTTGCATCAAGAAACAGGATTTTTAGCTCAGGTCTATTAGTCACTGGGGTCACCTTTCAAACCTGTCTTACAGCCTACGCAGTGACTTAAGAAAGGGATGCCAAATTACCCAGGTCCTTTCTACTGCAGGTTGCAACTCAGCAAGAACAGCCTCTAAAGGGCAATGTTCATCCTACCTCTGTCAGGGCAGGGTGGAAAGAGAGGCTTCAAGGCTATGACTCCAGAGAGGGGCTGTGGGAGCAGAGGCAGGCTGATAAGGAGAGCTCGGCTGTCTTGGTGACACAGCAGTCACAGATTGTTTCACAGCTACATGGAGGAGTGAACTTGAGATGCTGTGCTTGGGGGTTACATAGCTCTTGTTTGTCCCTGAAGTCTGTAGCGAAGTTACAGTCTAAATCCCATTTATGGGATGCAAACATAGAATCATAGAATTGTCTGCGTTGGAAGGAATCTTTAAGATCATCAAGTCCAACCATCAACCTAACACTGCCAAAACCACCACTAAACCATGTCCCTAAGCACCACATCTACCTGTCTTTTAAATACCCCCAGGGATGGCGACTGCACCACTTCCCTGGGCAGCATGTTCCAATGCTTAACAACCCTTTCTGTGAAGAACTTTTTCCTAATATCCAACCTAAACCTATCCTGGCGTAACTTGAGGCCATCTCCTCTTCTCCTGTCGCTTTGAACTACCGAGAAGAGGTCAATACCCAGCTCTCTACAACTTCCTTTCAGGGAGTTGTAGAGAGTGCTAAGGTCTCCCCTCAGCCTCCTTTTCTTCAGGCTAAACAACCCCAGTTCCTTCAGCCGCTCCTCATAAGACTTGTGTCATGTGCTTGGAGAGAAGTTGTGTATCTCCAATGAAATTGCACCACAGTAGATGTACTGGATGCCCCATTTCCTCACCACGAACAAGTTACCTCCCAGGACAGAGGAGGCAGAACTTGAACCTACAGCTGAACCTTCTGCATCTCATATGTTTAACTCCTACATCACTGGCAATAAGCATCAACAGTACAAAAATGTTTTACTTGCCAAGAAGGACATTTAAGTTATGTAGCACAGCCTGAAATTCTGTAAGTATTTTTTATGTCAGATACTTCCATTGCAGAAAAAATAACAAGCAACTCAAACAACTCAAAAAGCACACAAACCCTACATATCTACCATGCTTACAACACGGTGCATCCCCTTGGGAAGCTGACCCTTAACTAGTACAACAGTAGAAAACATTTCAAAAATATTCTTAGAAAGTACTTTGGAAAACATGTCAGCTATGACAGTAATTTAACTTTATTTATTTATTAAATGTATGAAATTAATTTTACCCACTTTGTCCCACTATGCTCAGATATGTTTTAAGGGAAAATAAGGAATATGTGATGAAAAAATAACAAGAACTTCTAGTAGCTGCAACATTAATTATCATTAATTCTTCTAGTAGAATGTTTTGCAATATAAATCACATTTATATTTAAGCTGTGTACTTGTGATATGGCATACCAGGTGGTTGTGAAGCTGCAAGTCTGTACTATGATCTGGTTTCTGTATTTCTAGTGCTGGGAACTTGTTACTTTCCTCAGAGGAAAACAGCAAAATTTTTTCAGTTAATGTTCATAATAAAGTGGATGCTGATACACTATAGGGCCCTGTGAAAGTAGCAATTAGAAGTTATGTTCAATTATATTCCTCACGTAGACAAAGAATCTGCCTGGAACATGGATAATGAAAAGATGAAAATTCTACTTCAGAAGATGGTGACCTCTGAGTACAGTTTATAATTACTGACAAGGGCATGTTCTCCTTTCCAGAAGAATTCAATTGGCTTGAAAAAAAACATACGAATAAAAAATATACCGAAATAAGCTTACACCCCAGCAAGTTTATCAGTTGAGGGAAAGGATTAGAGCAAGTGACAAATTAAACCTGAGATTCTAAAGGAATACTGACAGTGGTTGTCAAACCAGAAGTCCACTGAAGTACTACACAGAGGTCCCAGGCAAGATGATAAACTGTAAAGAGTATCAAACAAAGGAGGAACAAACGGAAATAATACTGAACACCTGGTTTTAGCAAAATAGCAAATAAAAATGGAGACATCTAGATGTAAGACTATCGACAACACTTTTCTTAAAATAAACTAATTTTCCTGCAACAGTTTTACACTATTTGTTTTTCTTCATTGATAGGCTGTACAAGATGGCTTTGCAATATCATAGAATCATAGAATGGTTTAGGTTGGAAAAGACCTTGAAGATCATCCAGTTCCAACCCCCTTGCCACAGGCAGGGATACCTCCCACTAGACCAGCTTGCCCAAGGCCACGTCCAGCCTGGCCTTGAACACCTCCAGGGATGGGGCCTCAACAACCTCTCTGGGCAACCTGTTCCAGTGCCCTACCACCCTCAAAGTGAAAAATTTCTTCCTAATGTTTAATCTAAACCTGCCCTCTTCTAGTTTAAAGCCATCCCCCCTCGTCCTATCACTACATGCCCGAGTAAAAAGTCCTTCCCCAGCTCTCCTGTAGGCCCCCTTTAGGTACTGGAAGGCCACAATAAGATCTCCTCAGAGCCTTCTCTTCTCCAGGCTGAACAGCCCCAACTCTTTCAGCCTCTCCTCATACAGGAGGTACTCCAGCCCTCGGATCATCCTCGTGGCTCTCCTCTGGACACGCTCCAGCAGGTCCATGTCCTTCTTATACTGAGGACTCCAGAGCTGGATGCAGTACTCCAGGTGGGGTCTCATATGGCTTGCTTCTTTTATTTGCATCATCTCTATTAATCTGTTTATTTTAGATCTTATAGAGAATGTGCTTGCTTTCTATATTTGTTTCAGGAAAAAGTGTTTAAAATAATTGAAACACGTCAGCAAGAAAACAGCTACTGTGTTAACTTTCTGTAGAGTGCTTCTTGCCAGATGGTAATGGTTACTACGAAGTACTAGTATCAGCCACAGCAATATTTTCACAGCAGGGCTACCTATGGCTGCCAGCCAGGCTGCCTGGTTTTGAAGCAAGTCAAAATGTTGATAACTGTTCTCTTTCTCAAGGGCAGCAAAAAAAAGGAAGCACTAAAGTAAGCTTTTCCACATTATTTGTACTGTTTTTTTTATACAAGGGTGCTTTCCTGCCAACTTTTTCCTAAGAAAACACTTGGCCACCTGATTCCTTTTTTTTTTTTTTTTTTATTATTTCCTGCCAACGTAGTTCCAGTGAGTGCATGCCACAGTCTTCCTAATTAGCCACAACTCCATCTTGACTTCTCTGCCTTTACACTCAGCTGATATTCTCAGGCTGGCAGGTTTTAGGTTTAGTTTAAAATTATTTCAGCATGAAAAGCTATATAAGTTATACATAATAAACACAGGCTTGATATTGCTCATGACTGGATGTAAGAAGAATAGTTCAAATACTCTTATTTCTGTTCAAATTTGTCTCTAGCTCTAGAATCTTTTATTTTGTCCTGCAGACCATTTTTCTGCTGAAGCATTCCCAAACTTGTGATTCAACTAGTCCAGTCTTGCTTTGGAACTGTAACCTCTAGCAATCAGCCGACCAAGTACACATAAAATTGAACAGGTGTTTACTGGTAGGATCAGAAATTTATTTTTCTCTAAACCACAAATTATTTTCCCTACTGATTATTCCCAGCTTTGTTTACCACTGTTTACCATTTTAAGGCTGATTTTTAAGTGGTGGAATTTTGCTCTCTTCTTTGTTTATTTTTAAGAGTTCACACTGTCCTGACTTAAAAACAAACATATGAACTGTAAACCACATATAGAGACATTTGCCCTGCTCATAAAAAAAAGTCTTGTTGTCTTCTCTGAGTTAGTTTCAAACCACCAAATTTATAGAAGTTAGAGCAACATATTAAGCCTGGTGACTGAGTTCGGAGTTGGTTGTTGAGAGAAGCTTTTAAAACACTTTTCAGATAAATTTTAACGGACACAGGTTGAGGAACCCTTAGGAGTTGCAGAACAGCTTTATCAGTGGAACTGCTTCAAAGCTAAGACTGTAAAACTGGAGACAACATTCAGCCTGAACACCTCGGTGCCTGAGTCTGCACTAGTGTTGCTGGTCATAATGGCACGGCTATAATGTGTGTGGTAGCCATGTCAGACTTTGATCCTATTTCTGCTATCACAAACAGGAGCTGTACTCAGCTAACTTTTCTGGAGACTCAGTAGCTCAAGGGAGAAAGAAGCTACATGCAAAGTTTTTGTCATCTGATGGCATTTCAGTGACTGCCTCCCAACTCCTACTGAAAAGATACTTGCATAATGAGAACCACAAACAGCACTGGGCGTAATTGCCAAGCCTGTAGCTGCCTTAACAGATGGAAAAGAATTAAATGGGTCTGAAGAAGGCAAGTATTTTTTCTCCGAGTCAGGACTGATGAAGAGCAGCAAAGCAGAGCCAGGACAGCAACGCTGTTAAGATCTCACGATTCAACCTCAAGTTTCAAAGTTTTTTTTCAATTTCCAGCTCCTGCATTCACGAGAAACACAGCTTTCTATTAATTTCTTTTTAGAAACCTGAAGTGCACATCAGACAAAAATTAGTAAATGCAGTTAAAAAACACACAGCGTTTAGAAACAATTGTCAGACTGTAGCCATTAATTCTGAATGGTTGGATTTGTCAATATAAAGCTAGGAAAATAAGTATAAAGTTAATCAGCTGATCAATTGATATTGATCAGCTGAGCTGAGTATCAATGGAGCTTGTAAAAAATCAGATATACACTGAGGTTTGAGTTGGATCTGCATCTTCAAATACTTTAAAAACATACTACATACTTTACCATTATGAAACATATTTTGGACTAAAATTTCCCCCTTCAGCTTCAAAAACAAAAGCCCCAAGATACTCTGACAATTCAATGTTCGGCACTGCGGAAAACAGAAGTTGTTCAACACCTTGGCAGAATGGTAAGTTTAGAGTCCTTTTGTTGAACTCATTTTTCTTTTGCAATGCTTTTAAAAGCACAGTACCAGCATCAAAAGCTAATGAAATAAAATTTTCAGGTATCTAAATCCTTTAGGGAAGGCATCTAAATAGATTCACTGGATACGGAGAAAGAAGTTAGAATTAAGTGCAGTATCAAAAGGACTTATTTGCAAATGAATACTGACTTGCCAAAGAGATATACATGTCCTGCAACATTTAAGAAGTGAGGATTCTCTCTTTAAGAGCTTCTTATGCAGGCATAATACAGGCTTGTGATACTATGTCAAAATATAATGTTATAAGTAGTGAGAAGACTTGTATCCTTTTGATGAAAGGAAAAAAACAAGCAATATGTCAGCATCACAGTGCAGTGGACCACCCACAGCAATGAATGAGTTTTCAACTAGTGATCATCAGAAAATGCACATACTAAATTAAAGCTTCCTGGCCAGCTGCTGGCTCTGATTAAGTCTTTGGCAGTACAGGCCTGTGCTCGTGGCCTTAGCTCTTGGGATTAAATCAGGCTCTCAGCTTTGTGTTTTCTTTAAATGACAGACTTTCAACTCTCAGAGACTGGAAATAAAGCATGAAAGTGTGAGCCAACTGTAAGTAATAAATCTGGAAAAGTCACCCCTAAACTGTTGCTCTCGTAGCCGAAACTACAGCCATCCCTGCATTACTACAGATTCCCTAGGGCTGCTGAGGCAATTGTACCATTCTCAGCGAGGAGTAGGGGCGATATTGTGCCTCCAGGAAAAGAAATGAAGCTCTGCTCCATCATCACCTCTGCACAGAAAACGTATTTCTAATGTGCCGGTCCCAAATGCAGAGTCCCACAGCATGGAAAAAATGCTGTTATTATTATAATGTTATTATTATAATGCTGTACCTATTATTATGGATTATTTAATTTCAGCCAAATACAGACCACAGTCTCCAATGAGTTATAACTCACTGGAGTTACAATACTGGAGTTACTCAAACCATGCATTTCAATAAGGGGAAGTATTATTTAACACATGGCAAACTAGGATGATGTGAGCCTGTGAACAAGGGCAACATTTACCTGTCATCTTCCTTCAGGACATTTTATGTTACAGACAAGGCAACTAAAACAGGAAGGCTTTTGGTTTTGGTAGGTAGGTTTGGGTTTTGTTTTTTTTTTGCAAGCTTTCTATGTAAATTGTTACTAGATGCGATGGGGCAAATGTAAAACCTACAAAATAAACCCTCCCGTTTTCTTTAAAAAAACTCAAGGAGAATGAGAATACTGCATCATGGAATGAATCCGTATGGATCCCAGAAAAACAGTGATAGTCTTTGGATCCTGAACAGAAAGACAACACTAACAATATTTTGAAAAGTCTATCAAATACATCATTACTGAATACACGATATCAATATCTAAAATGTACTGTTCTCTTGCTGGTCTGTCCAATGTAGCTACAGTAAAACTTGCAATCCAGCACACAATTGAAATGAAAATACTCCATTTTTCAGCTGCAAAAATGATATTTTTTTGCCCTAAGCAGAACTTAAAACTGGACATATTCATATTCACATTGTTTTCCACACTTTTCATAGGCAGGGAAGTACATTCCAGATAACTCTCTATTTTTTTTCATTCAAATGAATTTGAATTTAGAAGTGAAAATAGGCAACCCTGTACTGCCTCTGACAGAATGCAAGAAGTATTTAATGAAAATTCATTACAATAATAGGACCTAGCTTCATTTGCAACACATGTGGGAAGTTTAGGTTAGCTCAACTTCAGAATTTAAGTAAAAGCAGGATTATGGGTCTATTTTCTTCAGGATTTAACTTTTACAAAGACATAACAAACCTCCCTACTATTGTCAAGAAAAACATTCATTCAGTTAGATCATGCTAAATTTGTGAGAAACATGTCTGCAGATTTTCCTGAAGGTGAGAGAACTGACAAAGAAAATTATTCAATGCATTAGGGGCAAAAATACAAGTTGGAAAGACCTGTGACAGAAAATATGACAAGTCTCTTTAAGATTTTGTTTAAGCAAATATAATAAAACACAGGCTTTCTTTAGCAACTTGTTGCTTCACAAATGGAACAAGCTTTTTCCTAATGCAGGCCTTTATTTACATTCATTTCTTTGCTACATGCACATCACCTGACCTTAGCACAAAGCAAACATCCCATACATACATGGAAATCTATCGTGAGGTAAATCTGGCTACAACATTTTCCAATTTTCTGTGTTTAAAAAAAAAATCTAACAGTTTTATTGTGACTACCACTGAAATTAAGCACTGCACTTGCAGAGACCGGAACTTTTCTTCAGAAGGGAAACTCCTGAATCCCTTATTTTTGCAATGCTTTATTAACCTCCATGTCTATAAGGACCAGTTTCATTTAAAAAAGCAACTGTTGGCAGTTTACCACTACCTACTTTATTCTTTGGCTCCAGTCAGGTATTTCACAGTAACAGTTATACCTGTAAATAGCTGTCAGAAGCTAAGATGGATAAAGATGAAGAATCGTCAGTTAAGTCATTAATTGAACAGTGACTTTGTTATTGTGTAGTAACTACAAGTCCCTTTTTTACAAACAGGCATATTTAATCACTGAACTTCTTGATTGTACTCATATTGTGAATAAGACACTACACATTTATTAACAGTACCCTGAATAGTTTATCGATTTAAATTCATGGCATAAAATTAAGCACATATGGCAGTCACAGTCTCAGGATGAACTTAAGCACCTGCTAAGAACTGAGGCATTATTCAGCACTTAAATTACCTCTAGTTTAAGTCTTGTTTGAGAGAAAACTACAGTAACTCATTCTCTTCCATGTTGAAGAGAAAAGAGAAAAATGAAAAAAAAAAAACAAAAAAAAAAAAACAAACACCCCAAACTTAAAAAAAAAGGACAGAAAAGGAGAGAAAATGAGGGAGGAATGAGTTACAGAAGTGGATGATTGTATGCAGTTCAGGCTTTTTCCACTTGCTAGCCTGGACCTCCTTTCTGGTCAATTATGCAATTCAGAGGAAGCAGTGTGGTGGGAAAGATCCCACAAGGTGCTGGAAAAAACAATACCAAAAGGAAAAGTCTTTCTTGGTTAAACAAAAATGACCTAAAGGAAGAAGACAGGTAAATGTTGTCCTTGTTCACAGGCTGACTTAATCATCCTAGTTTGCCACTTGCTAAATAATACTTTTCATTGAAATGCAAGGTTTGATTTTGTTATGAAGTCACAAGGTACTGTAATTCTTTCACTTTTCTTAACTTTTCCTCATTATTATGGACATTCTATTAGTCATGTATATACAAATGATGTTTTAGCAACTTGGTATATTTTACAGGGCCCTGAACTTCTTTGAGGGTTACAAAAGAAACCAGCATTCAACAGGATCAGTTCTAGTTTTGCAGCTATGACAGTTAAACATCCTTTATTCCAACTGCAATGTTATATGCTTATTTCTATTTCAGTCAATGGCAAAATATTGACACACTAGTAAGTAGTAAATTAAGTTCTGGGATAGTCCTTCTACAAAGTTTTTTAAAGTTCAACTTCTAAATGATAAAATTTACAGATAAAAATATCTGTGAGTAAAGTTTCAGGTTTTGTCATCTGTAAGTTGCTATCACTGCTTTTTCTTTGGAATAAAATATGCTTTCGAAGTTCAGTAATGCAGTACATGACAACACATAAAATTGAAAATTGTTTCAAAACAAACAAAAGTACTAAAAACATTCTTAAAACTCTAATCAGAGGCACTTTGCTGAACTTCACATATTGCCATAAACATTTGGACCTGTACAGAAATATCACAAATAAGTAGGCTGAATTCACAAAACTTCCAAACATCTCAGTGTTTGCGTTCACATTTTTTCCTCCGGGCCACCAAATGTGACATCTGATATACTTATGGTATTTCCACTATTCAGATACTAAAATATTGGAAAAAAACCAAACAAACAAACCACCAGAAGAGGGTCCGGGGTGCATAAGGGAAAGCTTGTAAAAATCTTAAACACAAACAAAACATACGTGTGTAACTGAAATCTGTGAGTACTGTCCCTTTACGAAGGCCAAACCGGAGCTCATGGATTTGCTAAGTGCTGGAAATAAAACTGCAAAAATAGAAGCTAATTCCAGTATCAATTCCAACAACAAGCAAAACATTGATCTACTAGTTTAACTGGTGGGATTGTTAAATAATGATTACTCCTATTTAGGGGGTATCTGTTTTCATGTGAATTATACAAAAATTAAGGCTGAAAGAGAAATCAAAGTCACCAAGTTCATACCCATGCTCTGAGTCAGGACCAGTACGTGTAAACTACCTGATTTAAAAAATTGCCAGGGACATTCTTTCCACAACATCGCTAAGTGTTCTGGTCCAATGCCAGCTATCCTCCAAGAAAGTTCTTCTTAATATGCTGTCTATACTTCTGATATAAAATAAGCTGATTACTTCTTATTCCAAACTTTGTGAACAAGATTGAAGTCTAGATTACAGAGCTTGCTGTTACGACTCACCTCCTTCTTGTCTTTGCTAAGCCAAGCAGACTAAATTCTTTAACTCCTTCCTCACAGGTAATATTCCTTAGCACGTGTTGCCTGGATTTTAATCAGTGCTTGATATCTTTATATGTTTCTTAAAGATGATCAAAATATTCCAGCTCCTCAGTGTCAGTAACAAGAAATTATCTTACTTTTGATATTCTGTTCACAAACAAAATTTGCCTTTTTTTTACTGCACTAGTGACTAATATTTATTTTCTTATTTAATATAATTCTCCTGCCATATTGTTTTTGGCCATTTCTTTCCCAAAAGTGTCTTAGGTTCTTTCCCTGCAATTGATTTTTACTTATGTGCAACTACTTTGCATTTTATTTCTTAATTTTACTGATTTTGAATTATTTCAACAATTTTTCAGTGTAATTTCAAATGTTAATCATTCTCAAGAGCTTGCAGTCATCCAGAAGTAACAGTTGGCTGAATTGTACATGCTGTTCCAATAGTGTAAAAACACAATTCATCTTTCTGGTGTATTTTTTTATTCTATCAAATAATTAGCTAATGGAAATTGGAATAGATTAAACACAGGACTATCCCATTTGGGATGCCTCTTGATATTTCCTCCTGGATCAGTGTTGTTTGGAAATGTTTCCAAAAATTCAAATTCAAAGACAAGTTCAGCATCAATTAGTTGAATGCAAGCTTTATAATTTCATTTGGATGGGGTTTTACTGAATTGCATTTTTTTTTTTTAGTTCATCAATTTTATTTAACATTTAAATTCCTCCCTACAGATCAGTTGTAATTTTCCTAGGTTGGCATTTAATTGACATTCTCTACTTCATTACCGAAGTTATTAATGAAAATACTGAGTAGCTTGAACCCTTGTCACACTCTCCTGCAATCCCACTTGATGCCTTGGAGGTTAACCACTGAGAATAATCTTAGCCTTTAAGTGAATAGATAGGATTCAACCAAGACTTTGACCGTGCTTGTTGGTACTGTCAAAAGTTGCTGATCCAAGCACAAAAACTAGAAAGAATTACCGATGAGTAACAGCAGCAGGTAAATTCTGACAGTGAAAATTAAATGGAACACCTCTTTGGGGCAGAGATGTCTAGGATCTCAGCAACGCGTTTTGCAAAGCTAAGCCTAGGAATAGAAAGCTTGAGGAAAAAATAATGCAATTTTTTGGCTGGACAGGCAGACTTTTAGGACATTGTATCAGGCACTTATATTTTATCTCAGAGAGCTTCTTGCTTGAAAAGTTATGCACATTGTGTTAGTGTATTTTATTACTCTCCAGATTGCATTTACAGTCAGAATTCATTTCTCCTGTCTTATCAGTACCCAAGCAATTTTCTGATCAATCCTCCAAGCCAAACAAGAACATAGTTTTCCATAAGAAAAAGAAATTTCCTAGAACCACCCCAAATCTGAATCAGAAATACAAAACTTTCACCTTGCTTTTACTGCCCCATGCAGCTGTCTGCATTCAGACAGGAGGGTAAGGGGGGAATGTTTCCTTCTGCCACCAATTCTTTCTGTCTGAAGTTGGTTGCCGTTATGAAATATCTATGCTCCAAATATCACACATTTCTTTGATAAACTGATACAACAAGTAACCTGGAATGCTGAATATTACTAAGTTTCAAACTATTGCAGGTTTCTGTTCCTAATGCACAAAGAAAATCAAGAGATTTTGAATACCAGTTTGCAAGGCGAGTGCTTGCTGAGCAATTACTCCCTACCACATAGAACACTGAAAAAATTCTCATATACAAAGAACAGACTTTGTATATCAGCCATCTGCCACTGACTTTAGCCATCAGCTACTATTGAAGCATGGTTTCATCTTTCACTAAAGGATTAGCCTGTGCCATTCTCATCTGATATAGTCTTGCCCATCCGTGTATTTAACACCTTATTTTTAAATGTCTGTTTCCTAGTTATAACACAGAGATTATTATTCTCAGAGGTGATGAGGAGATGATCTGTATGAGTACAAGGGGAGCATTCCATTAAATCTTTCAATAAGCTCTGAAAGGGATATAAACTCTCTTTGTTGTGGGTGCAGTTGAATCTTTTCTGTTCTCTTCTTTCGCCAGGAAGATATGAGTGGCTGGAGTGTTTGATTCTATATATAACTAGTTGATGTCAGCTGGATGCCAATCCCTTTGAAGAGGATCAGCCCCCAGTTTGTCTCAGTACTAGGTACCATGCAGACCCAAGCACAAGGGTAGAAACCATCCTGGACCAGGCAGGTCATCCCCATACATAACTAACTCCTGAAGCTTCAACTAAAGGGTTGAGATCGCTTTTTTCTGCACAACAAAACAGTAGGGTAAGTGTATTGTTTCCTGAAATATTTTGACATTGTCTGTCCTACAAACTGTCATGTAAAAGACATTTATGTAACCTCTTGACTCTGCAATTAAAAAGATATTTATTTTTTTAGTCAGAAATGCATTTTCTTTAAAGATGCCAGAGCATCTCATTTAGTTCCTCCAATTCTTTGTTAGATTAAGAAATGTCAAAATGCAACATTACATAAACCAAGATGTAATTCAAATATTAGTTATGAATTTAAATCTTTTAATATAATGTGCAGATGTGAGAAGGCCTAGACCACTGGCACGGATTTTGCTACAGAATTTATGTAGCCAACTCAAAGTCCATTCCTTCAAATCTTCTATCCATCAGATCATGTGCTAGCATCTGTCTGCAGACAGTAACTGCCAGTGCATTTTGCACAATTAAAAAGTGCAGTATTTCCAAATCAGAAATAACTAACTTCACTATTCAGCCATTCTAAACAGGCTCTCAGAAATTAAAGTTGGCTGAATTGTGCAAACTGGCTCAACAATGTAAAAATGTGTTGTTTTTTTTCAGCAAGGAAAATCGTATCAGAAAATCACAATGTTATCACATTCTGCCATGGTCAAAGAGAGGAAACAACAAGCATCAGCCATTATGGATGAAATACAAAGAAATGGTATAGCGCTGAACCCAGCTTACTGTATATGCAATGTCCTCTAGCCCTCCCTAATATATTTTCTTAATCATAGAGTTTAACTCTCTTACAGCTTTGTCTCTGGGTGTTTTGCCATAAATAATCTTGTGGGAGTATCATGCTGCCTATGGTAACTAATCCTTTTGTAGTTGCCTCTTTTCATTTGAAAGCTATTTTCAGATGAACAACTGCTGTGGAGGAATGAAGTAATCTAACAGCTGATGTACATTCTGCTGGGATAGCCTTTCAGAATATTATTTGGGGTTAATAACATGACTTCATTCCATTTTAAAAGGCTATCATCTAAGAAACATGCTGATTTGTATACTCTTCTTTTGTTCTGTTTCACTCTGCTTTTTTATATGAATGATAAAAAATTTTGAAAATGTTTACAACTCTGTTCCTTCCTCTCAAACTTTATCTTTGTAACTAACAAATTTTACTAGCATTTGGCAATTCTCTCTAATGCACAGCCACCAACTAATCTTATATGATGAAATTTTACTTTTCTGTTATTGCACTGATGAAAATGCAGACATTTATGAGAAAGTAGTTTGATTTTCTAAAACAGGTTCTTAAAATTACGCTTCTAGTGTGACACCTTAAGAAGCAATTAACCCAGTTGGGAATATAAATCTGCTTGGATTGCACTAGGTATGTGTGGGATGCTTTTGGAGATCCTTCCAGTCCTCCCCATGAAGGCTTTTTTACCATCTAGGTAAAAGACCAATGTCTTTAAAGTGATAAGCACACCACAAGCCTCACTGAAAACACAGGGAGCTCCATTAATATTTACAATTTATGAAAGTTATACCACTTACAGAGGATAAAACACTGAGCATTAAATTCCAGTATTGAAAATCTTTCTTGTGGGCTTTAGCTCCAAAGAATTTGGGGGTGGTTTCTGTGCTCACTTTCTGACCACTCTGATTGCAGGAAGAGTAGGACAAGAGACATTAGGTTTTTAGAAAAAGAAGCTACGAGCTTCAGTGCCTTGTCCTAGTCCTTCTGATATTTCCCTAGGGTTTTTTTTATGTAATTTCTATTCCTTAGTAAATACCTCTTTCCATTGTCCACTGAACACACACTTAAGTCTGAAAGGCAGTCTACCCTCACAGATTTCATTACAACTCCTTTTTTTTTTTTTTCTTTTGTATTGTAAATCCAAGTACTATATGTGCCTGAAATAGCCTTCAGGGAAAAAAAAAAAAAAAAAAACAAACCAAAACCAAGTAGTCTTTCATATGTTTGTTTGGAACCAGGCATCTCACATGGTAAATGTTGCTACTATTCATAGCAATACTAACAAATCTACCGTACAGTCCTTGAAATCACTGGAGTTATTGGATAATCCGTGCTGATGCTCGGCATTTGCCTCACATAATACGCAAATAATAAAAAAGACAGATTATCAGATTAGCTGTCATGTTTAGATTCATACACGTAGCTATACAGCTTATCCTACAGTAAGATATGCTGTGATATGTGGCCACTGAAGGCAATACTAACTCTTTCAGCATACATTCTTCTTTTGCATCTTGTTTGGATGTTAAAAAAATATGAAATGTGATGAAATTAGAGTCCGAAATTTATAGCTGTACAAGCTCAATGAAACCAGCTAAGAAACAGAAGGATAATCAAAGCTGTAATCACACAAAGTATATGCTAGTTCTTTGGGACCAATTCTGAACAATTCTTGAAAAAATCAAGAAGAAATCTGTTTTTTTAATGACTAAAGTCAGCTCTATTAGTTTTTGACATTTTATTTTTCTCCTAACTGATAATTCAACATGCTTAACCTGAGATCTGGAGGGTGAACTTCTGTCTTTCTCGCTCTTGCATCTCTATTAGTAATGAAGGTTCTGCACCTGGTAATTATGTAAAAATTAAATTTAATGTTTCAGCCCATCTCACAGACCTATGAAACTCCCCACTGTTAACAAAGGTAAACAGTAAGAGAAGATTCTGTAACACGAGCCCCGGTAGCTCAGAATGACATACAGAAAGCTTATCTACTGTATAATATTCTACTGCAGAAATAGTTGTCAATGAGATAAAAAAATCAGCCAAGTTTTTATCAGTGTCTCAAAGATGACCAAGCTCTGGGCAAAACTGGTAATGACTGAAAGTCTACATCTCCTGTTGACTTGTTTGACATGACTTTGTGTTTTAGAGAAGTTTGACACATCATAAAATGCCGCAGGAATACTAACTGTAAACCCTCTTATGGTCTCAGAAGAGAGACTGTAGTGGTGAATCAGCGTGTGGATGCAGTGACCTCCCCAATCCCTTGGTTTTTCACTGACAGACTTGAACTAATCATACCATTTTTAAGGCTGCTTGGTAAACATTTCTGTAAATACATATGTTTAAAGAAGCCCTTGGTGTTCATTAGTTTAGCCTTCAATTACACTTAAATCTCATGTCCAGTTCTATAATATTTCTTAAATGCATCCTTCAGCCAGCTACATGATTAACTATCTTTCGTGATATAATTAAAAAAAATCTTATTTCTGATACTACAACAAACAATATCTGATATTCATTATTAAAATTTATAATCCAGATTAAGGTATTTAGAAGATTGTAAACTGGAGGATTAAAGGGGAATTAGGTGGTGAATGCAGGAGGAACTATATAAATCATATTTAAATACAGTCTGTTATGATTTTAAGCGTAGGACAGAAGGGACTTGGCAGGAACAAAATAAGAAATTAATCTAAAAGGTTAAGTTAGGATTAAACTATGAATTAAACTTCCAGTATTAAGATACAATGTCCATTTATGACATTGATGTTCTCTTTCTATCATCCTCTAAGTGTCCTCCCTTCCTCGTTCTGCATCACCTTTTCTGCACTGACACTGAAACAATCCCTAGACACATCATAAAACTAGACAGATGATTAGATTTTAGTTGGCAAGGGATTCAAATGAACTTCACACTTATGTTTTTGGGATGCTGCCTGGATACACAATAGTACACAACTGTGGGTTACAAAGTACCTTGGAGCCTTCAGTTAACATTAACAAGAACAGTACGTATGTAAGGCAACAGCAAGGCCCAAAATAGTTAACATCCAGCGTGTCCCAGAAGAATACTGAGTGCTTTGGACAGAGATCTGCAATCACCTTGGCACCCCAGTCTCTGAAGATGTACATACTACCCACTCTGTGTACAATGAAGAAAAGCTTTTTCTGCCTGAAAATCATGCTGATTTGAGGGGTACATTTCTTATTCCTTACTAATATGAAACCATTCAACAGTCCATATCCTTGGAGTAATCTTGAGAAATTACTTGTAAGTCTAAATTTCAGGCCACAGGCCAATAACTAATGCACTTATCTCAACCACAGAGCCAAAACCCCACCACTATCTGTCACTGATATGGCTACATTGGGCAAGCCGAGTCATTTTCTTCCATGTTAAGAACTCTCTGGTTTGTAGTTACCTCTTAAATAACAGGAGGGTGTTAGGATTCTTTGTGCATACTATTTTTAAAGCAGAAGTGCATGCTCCAGCTCACGACACAGTTAGCTCACTCTTGCTCCACTTAAATCTATTGCAAACATTCAACTGAAATCAGTATGAACAGAACTGGATCAACAGTTATACACTCCAGGGCCCACAAACTTGTTTGATTTACTACATGGAAAACTCTTGTCTATACAGCTTTGGCTAAATATTTAATGTACCTGCCTCAGTTAAGTTTTCCTAAACATCAATAAATCACACAGTTTTTCCAACATAAAGTTACTAGAAGAAATATGCCATGTTGAACATGCCAGTTACTCAAAACAAAACTCTGCATATGTAATATTAACTTTGACATTAGCTACCTTCTACAGTTAATTAATTTGTAAAGTTAGTTTTAAACTGGGCATCCTGTGTCCTTACTCTGGAAGCAAGATACAGTCCTATGTATAATTTGCTTTCATTTAATTTTAATACGTTAAAATATATGTAAAAATTCAGAATTTTAAATCCTGTAGACCATAAGAATATGTGAAGAATAGAATGTCTTATTATTAAAGAAATAACAGAATATGACTTTGAATAAGTGGATCAAAGAAACATACTAGACCATTGATATAATCCTCAAAGCATCTTCCTATTTTTTTCATGAAGTTTATGAACAACTAAGGAGAATAATTTAAATTAATAAAATGATAAATATTAAAGTAAGTAGCAATAGGAAATATTTTCTTAAACATTCTTTCTACTATGTGATCCAATTATTGTTGTATTTGTTAAATTCTACAGCCTTCTAAACAGAAATAAATTAGTAGAAAAGTTTGTTGAACTTACTGTATTCTAAGGTTTAAACTTTATCTATAGGTTGAGGACATCTAGTGAGAGAGCTCAGTCACTAAGCAACAGCTTGCTCATTGCCACCACCATCCCAGTTTCCAGAACATGACCAGTAGAGTTTCTGATATTCAGAGTTCTCCATTTACAGTCCCAAATGACCTCCCCTTCCCCTGCTTATGCAGTTTCACTTTCAAATTCCCCAGGAGGTCGCTAAAGACGAAGGAATTTTTCCCAAGCAGTGAATCTAGTAATTCAGTTTCCTCTTAGAGAGAATTAAAAATATGTTCTAAACATATCAATTCCAAGAAGCACGTTGTAGTTCTTTGTTAAGGCTCTCATTTTCAACACCTTGATCTTTATTTTGAAAGCTTCTTTTCCAGTTTAAAAATACTATTTACTACAGCCTTTCTAATGTAAACTTTTCTCAAAGTACAAAACATGCCCTAGATTTCAAAAGCAAGCAGAATATTAAAGAATAATTGAAAATAAAATGTTTATAAGCAATACGAAACTGGTAGGTATGTTTAAAAGGGGTTACCTGCTCATCTGTCCAATGCAGGACACACAAAGCTAACTGAAGGTTTGATGTGGGAATAGTAGGGTCAGATGGAATTTTGGTCCTGGCTTCAGCGGAAGCCAGGTTTTACCAGCCTGCTATTAAGATGGTGTGTAGAAGGTCATAGACCTGATTTTGATAACAGATGAATGCCATTCAACTTAAGTAAATTTGGAGCTTGAAGTGCTTAGCATCTTCAAAAAAAACCCAGGTTTTTGGTGTTCAATACTCTGCTCCAAAATTTTGGAAGAGTGATTAATTTCACTAACACCATATGAAGCTGTTATGTGTTAGATAAGTATGCATTAACATGTTGTTGGATTTCAGGTGTAGGGTATACAATATCAGGCATTTAAGAAAAACAGAGGTATGTATTTATCCATTGTATTGCAGTCTCACCCAGCTTAAACCTTGGAAAAAAGGTCAGCACCCCCAGAGATATCATGGTAGAGGAACTATCGACACTCAGCAACAGAGGTGCAAGACTTTTCAAGAGACGTCAGCGGAGATCTGACAAATACACGTATGAAAATTATCACTATGTAGCAAACAAGCCAAGAAATGTAAGTATTTTGTAATAACTTATTAATGAAACAGTGAGACTAGCTTGGGTTCCCTTGGTGCTCATAATACACATTGTGCATGATTTATTTGTAGTTTCGGGAAGAATAAAAGCAAAACCCTGTACTAGAATAAGGCTAATGTGAAGTGAGCCATCTGTATTTTATTGAGCTCCCATAGACAAATAAAAAAAAACTGAAAGCCTTAATACTTAAGGACATGGGATTCAAATCATTCTCATTCAAATCTGATTCAGGTTACTAGTGATCAGAGTTGTTATCCTGTAATAATTGGCTCATTGAGTACTGAAAATTAACTAGTTAATGTGAAAACTAACTAATTAATGATATTCAAAAACTTGGAGTAAATGAGTCTGTTTCATGCAACCAGTAAGTATTTTTATTAAAATAGGTTGGTGGTCTCAATGTGGCTCCCAGGCAGCAAAATTACTCACAACTGGTACTAATACACTTCTGGCCTGCCTGTCTCAACATGGAGAAAAATGAGTGAGTCTGTCACTGAAAGTCAATTAGTCTTCAAATAAAGCATTAGCTATACCCTGGGAATCCTCATGGCAGGAACTAAATGCACCTGGTGTTTGTCTCATCTGTGGCCTTTCCAAAATATTTAAACCTTTTGCTTAACCTCTGGACAGCAACATTCATAATTTTTACCTAACTCTCCAATGTGCTGCAAGGTTTAATTATTTGAATGAGTACTCTATGCCCAGTCTAATACAGCACACAAGCAGCCTCTCCAATTCCAGTATTGTATTAAATTCTGCTTCTCAGTTACATGTATGCATCCCCATTGATTTCAGATACAAAGTTATGTGACTAAAGAAGCAGTATTTGTCCCAGTACTTTTAAGCTGCTTTAAAGATGAAAAGAAATACATGCTACAGAAGTCAATTATTATTAACTAACCTAGGAAATAATTCCTGTAGAACATCAATTCTCTTTCCCTGAAGCTTTTACAACTAATCATTGTATAGGTGGTGCTATGATTGTGTTAGCATCCAACCCCTACAGAATCCATACAAAGACTTTGACTCAATTCTTCTTTAATCTTCACTTGTGATAAGAAAAATAGTAACCATTTCTAAGTGTATTGTTGTGATACAATCTAAAGTTTGTATCAGTTCAGATAGGAAAAAATTGATTTATCAATCAGCAAAGCACCAAAGGGCTTACTTATGTTTAATTTTACTGAAGAAAATACACACACACTTGTAAATTAATCAGAAACAATAAAATTAATGCAACTTGTTGACTCTAAGGAAATTTTTTGTCTAGTTGCATCTCATAATGAGGCTTTGGGAGCAGACAATAAAAGACATATTTGCAATTTACCGTTGTCCACGCTAACCAAACTGTTGAGGGATCTTACAACAGTCAGAGAGTTGATTATTGGATCTGAGTTCAATATTTCCAATATCACAGCTGAAATCTCTAAAAATATTTTTGCTCCCTTCTTGAAGAAGGAACTCTTTATATTTGTAATTCTGTGGCCTTTGCATTTCCCATACAAAAAATTAACTTACTCAGGAAGAAAAGTAAGTCTTAATATGCCTTGTTATTTTTACATTTCTTTTTTTATGGTGCAGATATTTCAAACTTCTTTGTCCACTAACTCAACAGAAATTACATTACACAAGTATCAAATGGGATCATGTTTGAATTTTGATAAATCTGTCTTCTAAAAATAAATCTGCACAAAAGAAATCTCATTAAAAAAGTGAATAACTCTTATCGAACACCCAAACTATTATTAGAACACTATTATTTAGAAGCCTATCTATGAATAATGTCTCCACAATTTCTCACCCTATTGATTATTAGAAGCTACACAGATAAATTCTCAGCACAACACCACCAATCTCATCAGAATTTCTGTATCCAGTTGCATGTTTTTGCCACTAAGTCTGACAGATCGGTTCCCCTCTAGACTACTTCTTCCCACAAAACCACATAGAGTGCACATGCTGTAACAGTCAGTATGACATTCTGACACATGAAAAAAAGATGCCTCTGGTTTCTGTTCCCTTCCCTTAAATGCCTATTTAGCCACCACTGGTCTTGTCTTCATCATCTTTATGATTCTGCCTGCCAAAATCAATCTTTCTAACGTACTTCAGGATGGCTGGGAAACATTCTGCCTGGATTTTTTTTTGTTTGTTTGTTTTAATTTTAACCAAGTATTATTTGTTTGCTTTCCTACTTTAAGAAACACTTACTCTAAAGCAGTCTATATTTAAATTGCTTTTAGCCTATGTGTCATAGCTAAAATAAGATATTGACTTCTTATGAGACTCTAATTCTATATTTATCCAACAATGATTAAGCCTTTGGATGTTTCCTTAGAACCGATAACCTGAAAGGAGAGTTGAAAGTAACAGCATATCATGAATGTCCAGAAAGTGACTTGCACTGAGGTTGTTATTTCTATTATAAACAAAGGAAAAGAAAATCCCAAACAAAAGCAATTCAACAAATGCAGTGAATTTTCAACTGATATGGGAACAGACGCTTTGAAGAATCAGTGCTTTGGTACTCAAATGGCTCAAACGTGCCAGATTTCTGGAGTCTTTGGGTAGCAAGGTTGCTTTGCACATAACAGCTTCTAGTGTCCAGTAATCCAAGGGACACATGTTATGGGGCCCCCCTGCCAAAGTGACCAGATCTACTCTTTGCTGTGAACCACACAGCCCACATGTACAGGTAGATTTTTTGGCGACTGGTGTAAGCAGCAGATGGGATGAACTTTCTTCATAGATAGCAAATCAATATTTAAATATCCCAAATTTAGGAAAAGGACAGGCAACTCAACTGGATGGAATTTTTCAGGATTTTTTTTTGACTTAGCTCACACCACCTCCAATCCTTTCAATAAAGCATTCACACACTTGTAATACAGATATTTTAAATTATGCTGGGATATCATTCTTAACAGTGAAAAATTATTCATTTTTGCTTACACAGCCAACGTAAAAGAGTTGAAAAACTGTTTCATCTTCTGGATAACAGCCAGAAAATCCTGGAGAGTGCTATCTAGCAAACAGGGTACCACACAGCAGGACAGTATGCCTTCAGATAGTACACCCTGGGTCTCAGATCTGGGCTGTAAACTGGAGTATTGCTCCAACCCTCAACAGAATATCACAGAGGCCTTTTTTGCCTGTGCTGTCAATTATATTTATTTGTATCTGAATGCAGCGTGGAGAGCCCATACAGAGTGTTAAAATGGACGGCCTCAGTGTGGAAGGAATTCCCCAGCATGCCCCAATGACACCTCCTAATACACCTGACCCCCGGAGCCCACCACATCCTGACAACATTGCCCCAGGTAATATATGCGTTTACAGACTTTAAACATATTTAGTTCTCATTTCACAGCAGAGGAAGGATCTCTTTATAAAACAGTATCGTCAACAAGAATTTGTTAATGGACTTACTATTAGCAATTGATAAATTTGAGTCAGATAACTAAATCAGAATCTCCTACAGAAATGTGAAGTGGTGCTTTTCAGTCACTTCTGTTAATTTTTAAAGATTTGATATGCCTTTTGTACTACTTCTCCCTAAACTGAAACCATACACTAATATCAAGAGAGACTGCTCCTATATTTACTGGTCTTATAAACATTGAGAAACAGATCACCAGATTTAAAACCAGATTAATATACTGATTTGTCTTTGTCAAACCTTTGTTTCTAATATGCAACATGCTGCTCAGCAGTCTGAAAGTTATCCATTGCAGTTTAATTACCCATAAATGTTAATCCGAAGTCACTGCAAGTTTTGCTAGAAACCTTTACAGAGGAGTAACTTAAAAGAGAATTTGCCCCTGGCTGTATAAACTGTTCTTTTTTAAATTCTTAATTGTAAGGGTACTGATGCCTTTATTTAAAGCAGTGAGCTACAAGGCAGCCTTATTTTGTATTCTTTAAAGAGCAGAGAAAGCTAATTTGTTTTAATTAATTTATTCAGTGATATTGCCTCTCTTCCTGTTTATGAATTATCCATGAGCAGACTGTGGTGTTTACAAATTCATTCTTTGTTCAGAATAACTCAATGCATGTTTTGTGCAGACCTTTTCCAGACTATGTAAACTAGGTCAATGCTACTCTGTTAGTGACTGCTAAGACACTGTGCATCCATTGGTCAAATACAATGCAGACAGAGGTAATTTCCATTGCTAAGACATGATAGAAACCTTCAAGCCCTTCTTTAAGCAAAAAAAAGGTCTGCCAAAAGGAGTAGATATTAATCCACAGGTTTTTTTTAAGCTTATAGAAGGAAACAGCATAAATTTAAAGAGGAAGATGTAGTGGGAGTGTAAAAGGGTGGAAAAGATTTCCCTTTTTGAATTATTTTAGTTTTAACCAAAAGGCTGTTTTCAAAATCTTTTTGTTAATTCAGCCCGAGAGCTGTGTAGCTATAGTCTGGCTTCAAACAAATGCTTATAATGATAGAAACAAATTTATATAAAACTAAAATTATCTTAGCTTCAAAAGTGGGTGGAATGCTTTGGAGCAGTTATCTAAAAGGCTACAAATTCCTGCAGCCAGCTTTCTGTTTCTGTGTAGCTTTGGCCAGGTGACTTGAGTACTTTACCTGTGAAATGATGGTATGTTACTTCCTAGTTACATAGGACGGTGGTAAGGAAGCAGAAAAGTCAAACTATTATTACAATGGTTTTGCCTTGATTGCCTTGCAGGGTATTCTGGACCACTGAAAGAAATTCCTCCTGAAAAGTTCAACACTACTTCTGTACCAAAGTATTATCAGTCTCCCTGGATAGAAGCCATTAGGGATGATCCAGAGCTGCTGGAAGCTTTATATCCTAAACTTTTTAAACCTGAAGCAAAGCCAGAACTGCCTGACTACAGGAGCTTTAACAGGTAATTCTGAATGGATGCTGAATTTTACAGTGCAGAGAAAAATTACTATGAAATGAAATGTTTCCACCAGCTGTAAAAAACCCTACCACCTGTGTTTGCAAGTATGTGCGTAAATATGAATGTGAACACAGATTACAAGTGGCAAACACAAGCATTAAGGAAGAAACTAGTCTCTCTCTAAAGTATGGACCCCAAATTAAATTGTAGAACCAGGACTGTAAGATAAATTGTTGAGAATATTTAAAGACAGAAAGTATCAGAATCTGGTGTACTCAATAAATGGGAAACATGGGCTATAGCAATGCTTCAAACCCCTTTCAGTATTTCTGTTGTTGACTTGAGTAGATACAGGATCATAAGATCTACCAAGGAAACTCTCAGTCAAAAGTTTGTAAGCTGTATAATGCAAACCACTCTTCCTTTTTTCAAATACAACTCACATCGCTTGTTTTCTAGGCAACGATAGTACAATGAACTTTATCCCTCAACCAATCCTTCAGACCAAATAGTTAGCAGACTGCATATTTTATTGCATTTTAAATTTTTTATATCTTTGACAACCTTCTGTAACAAATTAACAGATAAAAAATTTCAAGCAGACTTTAAAAATGGGATCTAAGAGTGAAGTTATTTACATAGTAACTAGTATACTAAGGCTGTCAGTAGACCTTCTAGCTACATGGACAATACTGGCTTTTGAACTATTTTGAAAGTTTTAAAACACATTCTTACTTATGTCTTTTGCTTTCATTCATACCATTCACAATATATTTACTTACTGAAGTTATGGACAATTTTTCACTAAATAACCCCTGCTGAGTTCCAGACAGGCGAGCCAAACCAAAACCCTTCCTCAAAACTCCAGACTGGCACTGTTAGATGCTACCCTAATTCCGATTTCCTAACAGCAATACACATTGCCATGTTAATAATTGAGCCTGTGTGGCACACTCTTCTCAGCAGACAAAACAGCAAATACAAGTTAGAGAGATGCACCACAGATGCTAACATTGGAACAGTAACAGCATAGTTTATGTACTATGGTTATTATAACTGAGAAAAAAACCACCACACCAAAACCAACAAAAAACTGCCAAAGATACATATACAGGGAATAGAGACAGAATCAGTTCTCCCTCTCACAAGAGAAAGTCTGAGTCCAGCGTGCGAGTCGTTACTGTGAAAGACAGGATCAAACAGGGCACAGAGGCCCCATTAATAAGGATATGTGTCTTGAGATGTTATCTGATGGCTTCTTTGTGGATTTTTAGCTGCACTGCAATCTCATATTCTGTTAGTTGTCATCTTTACAACACTAACTGTTCAGATTTCTTTCTGTGGGGATTTTCTCTGTGTACAACATGGCAGAACTGTGGCTTACCACAGTCTGAATTTTATGAACACATGTGCGTTCATATAAAGGAAAGGTCAATATTCTCCCTTGTAACTGCCATAAAACCCTAAAACCTGGCACATAAATCCGGATCCAGAGCGTGAAATTGGAAAATTCAAAACACAAGTCATACAAATATAATCCACCACAACTCTTCTTCTCATGGAAAAAATCCACATACAGAAGAAAATAAAAGGATGCCTGGTGGACCTAGAAAAGCTGTTACATACAGTACACTCAGATTTATGTTTTCTAGCAAGAAGGCGTAGATCCAAAAAGAAATTGAGAACTTGTGAAATTGAAATTCAAGATACTAGCTTCTCGGAGATTTTACAGGCATGACTTAATTGTCTAAACTCCCAAAAATGCACTGGAGAGTGGGGTGTCTGATTATGGGATTCAAGATAGAACAATGAGTGCCAAGCTCACCAACAAAAAAAAACATTACAGAGAGGGCTAAATGCCACTTAAATTTATTTTGCCAAGGCCACCAGCACCTAATTCTGTCTGCCTGTCTCCAGGTCAGGGCTAGATTAAGGTCTTCCTTTCTAAAACCAGAGCAGGGGTTAACATGTATTCTTTTAAAAATTGTATAGACAATAAGGTTCATTTCTTTGGAAAGAGCATTTTCATAGAATGTGGCCATCCTGGATTTATTTCTACAGGAATGTCAAGCCCTGAGGAGAGGTCTGACAACCTAGTTTCTAGCTCTTCCATGGAAGAGCCGGGAACACATTTCACTTCCCTTATTAAGACCTGTGCCAAAGTACAGAAAATAATAAACATCTTTCTCTAGCTGAATAATTAAGAAACTCACTTGGGGAAAGAGAAACCTGGGCTACATCTGAATTCCCAGACTTTCAATGCACTTTTTAAAATTATTACTTCAGTAAATTAAACAAGCAGATGTAGGAACAGAAAAGAGGACCTACACTTCTCTGCTATCAGCTGTGTGGCCTGTGCCTAAGATGAGTCCTACTCTGTCTAATCCAAGTAATTTTTTATTTCTGGGTAGCATTTTTGCTGGAATACTATATGTGAGTGGTGAGGTCCACTCTTACAAAGAGATGGTCTCAGACTGAAGAGAATCCAAATCTCTTGCAGAACAGCTCTGATCACAGACACACTATTATTCAACACAGAGGTTCAACACTAACAGCCATGGATTTTGAGTGAAAGTGCCTTAACATGATAGTTTGCTCAAAGCTTGCTGCAGCAGCATATTATGTGTGTTTTCAAGCATGGAAGTTTAGGCAAAAGATTATTAATTAGAGAATTGCAGATGAGCTTTGGTGTAAGATAGGTGCAGCTGCCAGTATAGCTAACATAAAGGTAGATCTGAGCATTTATATAAGGAAAACATTAGGCATCTCGGGAATTCAGCAGCCTATGGGCTTCGAACATAAGGTGAGATACCTCTGTGGACTTCTCTGTTTAGATCCTAAGTCATTCCATGGATCTAGGTCAAAGCATCCTTGACTTCTTTAATTGCAGTCTTGGAGAGAAAGCAAATGATACTGTATTAACAATTAAAGTGTGATATAATAGCACCATTTTGTTATCAGTGAGGGTGTCAATCAAGGCTTTCTATCATGCTTCATCATTCAATAAAAGTGCCATTATGTTTGTTCTCCTGCAAAACACTGGTACAGTCATCATTAGTCAGGAGGGGGTGTGGTTAACAGTAAGTGTGAGGCACAGGACTCCCAAAGGAAACAAGCCTCAGATTCTTCCCAGTTCAGTGGTATCTGTTAAAATGACACTTAGACTTTGCAGGCCACTTTCAGCTTTCCTTGTTACACAAAAAAACTAAAACCAACACAACTTTAGCAGGTAGGGACATCTTGATGTGTTGGAACAGACACACACATGCATGGCTTAAAGGTATATTCAGCGCTAAACAGCATTCACAAGTTTTTTTCCACTGCCTGCAATGAAGAGGTGACTCTGGACCCTACAGCTGTGCATTTTTTTATAATAGTAGCAGAATCAGAACTAAGGAATTTATAGAGGTATTAGTTGGGGTCTAGTGCACATTTTATGCTGCAGGGATCTTGCAATGATGGCATGTCAGTGAAGGAAGAAGTGGTGGCAGTAAACGTCAAGCACATTTGCCTTCTGAGGCAGGGCTTGCTGTGAGAGCGCCAGTAATGCTTTAACAACACACAGCACTAAACAGATCAGAGAAATTAGGGTCTGAAGATCTCTGAATAGACTGTTCAGACCAGGCTACTCCTCCTCCTGGATGAAAATGAGTCTGTGATAGCAGAGAAATGCTGCAGAACAGAGCCATCCCATCTGATTTCCCTTGGAGATTAATTCCTATTAGGATTGAAGAAGTATTTACTGGTGAAAAATTTCTTGCCTCTTTTACCAGTGTGGAAGCACCCAGTAATCACCTGTGGTAAAGACAGCATGAATCTACATTTGTTGTGGAGTTTGTAATATTAGTTAAATTAGTACCTTTATTCCATCTGCTTTCTTGGAGCTGCATAAAATGTCAAAGGTAGGATTATGAGCACTACATCTTACATAAGACAAGCAAGTCTGACTAGTTCTGCCTCTCCTACCAGATAAATTCTTGCTCAGCTTTCTCAATTCCCAAAGACTACTGTTTCAAAAACACTACAGGAATCCAGCCCATCTGGACTGGGCTCTGATTTTATTGATTAATGGATTCTGAATTCTATTCTAAAAATGCTGAGATCCAGAGCCTCAAAGGAATTTTGGGTACTAACTTGGTGTGATGTGAGATTAGTGAAAGCCAGTTCCTTAGCACCTGAACACCTCTGTGAGGTTGGTATTAGCTTTTGCACTAAGCTAAATGAAGCTCTGAGCATTTTGCAGGGTCAGGTTCTTTGCTCTTATGTCTCCTTTTTGTTCTAAGAATAACAGTCCTGTTTCAAAATGTGAAACCCACATTTTTTGTAACTACATAATTGAAGGTGCTAATACAATACAGTTAAAACATTTCTTCAGACTTTGTCAAATAATCAACTACCAGTAGTCTCCTATGTTGAGACAATATAATGTTGAAGAAGAAAGACTGCAGGGGAAAAAAAAAAAAAAAAAGGAAGCCCTGCTAAAACAACAGCTAAAAATAAATGTGGTTGTGCCTGCAACTGTTAAACATGCACCTACTTTTTAGGAATATGCAAAGTGAATATTAAATCTCTTACACTTCCTGGTGCCACTTCCTATGGCTCTGAACCAGCATTTCCGCCCTCATTATGAGAAATGACTGCTGGAATGTTTTCCACGTGAGTTTTAGGCTTCTGTACAATGAATCAGAGCTCAAGTGATACAGTTGATGTGCACACAACAGAGGTCATTACAACACCGTGTTGTCAGACAAGTTATTGGTCACAAAAACATACTGTTGCTGTAAAGGAAAATTAACATCTATTAACCAATTACTGTAGTCTCCTTTATGTCGATCACCACGTGCTTCTGCCTAGCATGTAGGAATGCATAGTTCTCTGAGGCCAGACTTTGTATAGGAACTACATGGGGTTTTTTCCCACAAAAGATATTTGAATTTCCATAGAATACTCTTCTGTTACCTACAGAAACATGATGTATTTAAAACCCAAAAATACTACAAAGAGGAAGTTTTACACTATAGAATTGTTTTGCATTTTATATAGCTCATATTATTCTGTTCGTATTGATTAATCCTTTAATTTACATATTTATGAGAATTAAATATTACAACAATGTGAGAATATGTATCTTAATTAGAGCAGCAATTAAAACAATTTTTATTATCCTGTAAAATGTAGATCACTACGTTCACTCTGCCAATTACCAAGCAATTATTTTTAATCAGTATCATACGGTATCCAAATTGACATTGTGACCTAGAAGACAGTTTCACAAGAAAAGCTTGATACCACAGGCACTTTGTATAATTTCCTTTGACCTCAAGAGAGTTTAATGCGAGGACTGGAGGCTGCTGCAAAATCTTGTCTTGTTTTCATGTGAGAAACAGTTTTAGAGCTTAATCCAAAGCAGTGCTCTTCTCTCACTAAGTGTGCATGCCCAGAACTTTCATGATTTTTCATATCTTACAGGATTGACCCTTTGGAGTTAACATTATCCCCTTCAACAAATGCTGCTTGTGCCAAATTTCAGTGAACTATCTGTGTAATGACATAGCAGTACCATTCCTTTTAGGTCACAGATTCATTTGTCTGAATTAATATCTTTTTTTTTTTTTTTTGGTGTGCGTGTACTTAATTTTCCCTAGGTCTTGTTTTATCTATAGTTATTTTGCTGAAAATCCTAGTCAGATCTTCAAATGATCTCTTTTCATTTCTGTTGGTATTAATTTCTCTGGGCTTCAGCTATAATACCTGGAGCCACAGGAAATATATACCAACAGATCTGTTGTTTTGTATCAAACACACAAAAACCTACCAACCCTGGTGAAGAAAAATTCATTTTCGCATGCCACTATGTATCTAGCTTTGCAGAAATCAGGTGCTCATCTGTAGCTTAAAAATCTGACACTCTTGACTGGCCAGAATATATCCCAGCAAAGTTATGCAACTGATCAAAATGCAGAGCGCATATAATAGTCTGTTTGGTCACAACTTACTTACACAAAGGACTCTGGAAAAAGTGACAGAAAAACTCAGGGTTTCTTTTTTCAGCCTAGAAACCTGCAAATACAGAAGAATCATGGGAGGTATTTAGAGATACTGTTGTTTTACAATATTTGCAAGTGTATGTAACAGTGAGTTGCTGTTTAGTATTTCTTATCTCAGGCTTATTGCCTGAGGGAACATTTACATTTAAATAACATGAAAAATACTGGTCGAAGACTAGGGGCCAATTTCAGCCTGTGTTTCAATGTTTAGTTACATAAACATTTTCTTCAGAAACAAAGCTGGTGTAAGAAGTCCTCACCCATTCCCCTCCTTTCCACAGTCTGTTGTCTTTGGCTGTTCCTTTCTGCTTCACATTACGCTTTACTGCCTCCTCATTTGTATTGCTACAATTGTTTGAGCGTAACGATATAAACCAGATTGTTGAAATAATTTGGATTTTAAAAAGCTCCTTTGTTTTGAAAGGTCTTTGTTTAACCCAGATCACATAAGTGACCCAAGTTTATAGCACAACCCACATACATTCTAACTGGTACAATATGGTGCTGAAATACAGTGTAGTGGGAAGAACAAGCAACTGGGGATAGAAGAAAATGGGGTGAGAACTTCCTAAACTAATTACCTGATAGAAAAAATGTGTTGAACTACGTTTTCAGACTTATCAACTTATCACCAACAAAATAAGTTTAGTAACTGTGACTCACCAACAAGGTTTTCTTGCGACATGTTTTTCCCTCAGCTTTTCCATTTAGTTGAATTTTGAAGAAATCTGAAGGCTTTATCTAAGGGAAAATAAATCAGATCTTAAAGACAATTTGTCAGAAAAACAATCAGAATACTTCTCCCAAAAGCTTGAAAACATACACAAGAAATTGAACACAACCTGTATCATCAAAATAGCTTCTGTTCTTTTCAGCTCCTCAGAGGAAAAGAAAACAGGTATTTTTAAAATCACATTTTACTTTTATTTCTCTAATATCTACAGAGTTGCCACTCCCTTTGGTGGTTTTGAGAGAGCATCAAAGCTGGTTAAATTCAAGGTACCAGATTTTAATCTACTGATGCTAAATGATCCCAGATTCATGATCCTTGCAAACCCTCTTGCTACCAGAAGATCCTTCAATAGGACTCCTAAAGGATGGACATCTGAGAATATTCCTGTAGTGTTCATTCAGCCTTCGGATTCCAACACCGTTCCAGAAACAGAGGACCTATGAGAGATGCTGCACTCCACATCGTACAAAATGCTGAAAGCTGCACACCTGTGTATTTTTGGTCCAAATATTACTAAAGGCTACTGACAAAATTTTCCCTTGGCAGCTGGAGTATAAGTAATAATGTCTGATGCAGTGTCTCTTTTCTGGCACCTACTTTCATCTGTAGACATAAATAAAGTAATTTGGCAAATGTAACTGAGATATTTTCTATTTGTGTTTACATGTTCTTCTTTTACTTCTTTACTTTCTAAAATCTTTGCTTGTCATTTAAGAACAAGTGTATTAAGAAAAAAAAAATGTGACAATGGATTTGATTTAATAGGTATGCTGATTACGGTAAAACAACCAAGCAATACCTCAACAGTGCACTCAGTGCACTGTGAGTACTGCCTGCTCAAGACAAACTCTGACAAATCAAGCTGTTTTCCCAACCCTGCTTTCAGCCTAAGTTAAGAACCTTGTCATTACTTCAGTGACAGAAAGTTTAGGCCATTTCCTCCTTTCTAACTCTTACTCAGCTTTAATTGTGGACATCCATATCCATGTCACCTGGATTTACTCACAGAAAATGCAGTAAATTTAACAATGACAAAGATTACATAGTGGTATGAAAAAGTACAGAGGTATTTCCTGGATAAATCTAGAACGTTTGTGTTAATCACCTCTGAAAAACTCACCAATGACTGGTTATGTCAAACATACCAAATTAGTATCACTGAGCTATGTTACCACCAATGCTTTTGTTACTAGAAAGACTTTTTCCCCTACAGTCATAGTATATACTGGTATTTAAAAGCATGTGAGTTTTCTTTCTCCTGATATGCTGGCAAGCTCTGACATTTTAGAAATATAAGTATCAGACTCTTATTAACTACACAGGGGGCAGGCAAAAAATCAGTAAGAGGGTGTTGTTTTTCAGTGTCTTTTTTCAGGTTACAATGACATTCTAGTAAGAGGCAAGCGTCTCTTTAATAATTGCTTGTTTCTAAATGTTTTTGTGTTTGAGAAGTATTCATAATCTGCAGGTTGGACATTCTAATATACAGTTTAGTTTGTATGTGTTTTAAAACAGGATACCTAGTTTAAACCAATAGGCCACTCTCATATATCTTGGATGCTTCTCCAGGGCATTATGGTCTCTAAAAACATGCATTCAACATCCAATAGGTTTCTGGGTATCTCAGATACTATTTTTTTCTTTAAATCAGAGTATTCATAAAATTTTGCAAGCTCTATGGTAACATGTTAATAAATTTTTATCTCAAAATGAAACCCACAGAAGACGATGACGATAACCAAGTAAAATGTTGCTGTTCCAGATATTTTCCTTATTAATGGTTTTGGTGGCATTCAGGTACAAATATAAGTATTTTGGAAAGAATCTCAGCATCTGAAGAAAAGAATGGTAGAATGAGATTTAAAGTGGAAAGATCAACAACAAGTTTTGCGTTTTTGTGGCTGAAATTAATGTCTGTAAAATGGTTTCCACATTTCAAATCTGATTTCAAGGCAGGTAGTTGACAAAGGAAATTCTGTCATCTATTTTCTTTAATTTACTTTGTCACAAAAACTGCATAAACAAATGTACAGGCCCTGAACAAACCTATGGAAAAAAAAAAAAATAATCAACCTTATTGACTGAGAACACTTTCCTAGCAACAGATAGTTTGGGGACCTTAACTGTGCGCATTTTACAACGTATATATATGGGCAATGAAAAAAATATGGATTCATGAAGGCTAAAAATGCAAAGGCTTCCAAGAAAAAAAAAAAAAACTATAGTGGGGAGCAATGCAAATAAGTTCTGGAGGAATTTGTTTTTTTATGAGCCAGCATAGGCATTCATAAGCCCATTTGAACAGAAATATGAGAAAATTGGTGCACAACATATACACAGTGAGGTCTTTGAAGATACATCATTTTTATTGTATACTCTCTAAAAAATAACCTATACATGCAGAGCATGCCACCTTGCTTCTTACACAACACATATAATGGTAACTTTAGCTTCCTATATATTTATGGATTCACTGGTGCAGAATGGGCTCAAGGGGCTTAAGATGTTTGAGAAGCACCGAGCCTGCTATGTGTGTGTTCAGTTGATGGTCCAAGTAAAAGTATTAGATGTGGCTGGAAACTACCAACAGTACTTAAGTCCTCAAATTCTGTCTGAGACTTCTAAAATGAGCTGCGTCACAGCAAAACTCGTAGCTAATTCAACACTCAGCTACAGTTAACAACTGCAGCAGAAGAATAAGAACTCTGTGCCTCCTGCTTTCCCATCTCTGCTACCATAGAACTACACATACACTAGTAAATCAGGCGTGCCCAGATCACTCTTTTTAAAATGGAGGCCAGCTGTCAGAGAAGAGTCTGCAGCTATTTAATCTTCCCATACTGGGAGGCTTTTGCCAAGCTGCCTATTGGGAACAGGCCCGTGACCACGCTAAACTCTTGAACCATGCTTGGAAACTCTTCGGAAGAGCGCTAATTGGCACAAGCTAAGACTGTGCAATGTGCTAAGTATTCAACAGCACAGAGGATCAAGTGCCAGTGTCCAGGAATGTTCCCTGGCTGCACTGGCCTAAAAGTAGCCTTATTGTGTAAGTCTCACTGCAATAAACAAATCTCTCTGCGAAGAAACAATTCCTTTGCCACAAAGGAAGATCTCTTGCTAAGGTTGGGAATTCAGAGATTCTCTATTAAACTTCAATGGGTTTCAACACCTGCACTGATTTTGTGAGACACTTATACGGTACTTGAAAGGTATCCTATAACTAGAGGAAAGACTATTTTGGGGTGTCACTATTTTTAGTTTCATCACTAATGATGAAGAACTTCAGAGATCGAGATTTGTATTAATTTTTGTAGACAAAGAGATGACTCCGAAGTGACAGAAGAAAGGTTTCTTTAGTTATGGGTCTGGAAAGATCAACAAATACATATTTTTAAATTTTCAGTGGTGCTTCTGAAAGCTTCTTTTAGCTGTAAAAAATACAGCTGAAAAGATAAATTAAATGGAAAAACACATGGGCAACAGCTTTACACAAACAATCACAGGCGTATAAATATTTCAGAAAATGTGCTTATAAAATCACGTACACTTTATCACAAGACACTGCTCATATTTGCTTCCAAAAGAGAAAGTGACTGAAGGGTTTGATAAAAAGGCAGTAATGTGGTAGGAGTAAATACACAGTTTAAAATGTCTAGAGGTCTTTGTTTCCAAATTTTTTTTGGTCTCATTTTTATTTACATTAAGGTACCCATTGCAGCAGTATAAAGGGAACTTAACAATTCATTTAAATATTTTCACTAAAAATGTGGTGAATTGAGGAAATAGATCTGCCATTTCCCAATCTATATAAAATACTCTGTGATTACCGTATGTAAAAAAGTGAGATGTACACTTCTGAGTAGCTCCATTAATATATGTGTTTTTTAAAAAACATACACACCTTAAACCTCTTTTGACATGAAAAGCCGGGGGGGGGTTCATGGCCTGTACTGTCTGCACTGTTGAGGATAAATTTATATCACCAATAATAGTCATCAGAAGGAGTTCATATTTTAACCCTATACTGCTATGGCCTGAAATTATGCTTATTGATGTCACTTATGAGATTCCTATTTCATATACTTGGTCATATATTTGGTTAGACTCATAAAAATCATATATTAACATTTTGCTTTACTTTGCTAAGCTAATAGGCCAAATTATCCTAATATGCAAGTCCTTCATGAGCAGCACTGAAATAATTCAGAAGTATTACATACAGTAGATAATTTGAAATTCATTCTTGAATCCAGCAGGCCACAGTCTGATGCTGATTTCTGATGATGTACTATTTGCTTATATCTGGTATAAGGTATGTTTGCATGAATGGGATAATGAAAACCCCATATGGTCTCTCTCCCAGTCTCAACAAAGAAACTGCAGCTGATTAGTTTTCTGGTTGTTGTGTAATAGAGATTACACATCAGTACCAGCAAGTGAACAATTCATGTTGTTTCTTCATTACTTTCCAGAAACATTTTGTTTATACCTAATCACGTACTTTGGATGTATATTTTTAACTGCTTACTCCCTTCTTAGATGTCTTAAATACGTCAGCATGTCTTGGCTGCTTTCCCTCCTGCATAATCCATACAACTGACAATTGTGGAAATAAATTATTATTTTATTCTCTCAAAGTATCTCTGTGTTTTAATTAATTTAATGCGCAGTATCTCAATCAGAAGGAGGAAAAACACATTGCAGAGGAATTCTGATCCCACTGAAATCAAACAAGGGTTTTGGCACTGACCTCTGTGCAGATAAAATTTCACCATTCATGGCATTTATGTGTATTTGTAATTGAAATTTACGCCATTACCGAAGCTCTCTGTGTTCAGCATCAGAATGGATGTTTTGGTTTACAGAGCTGGGCCTAACTATGTATGTAGTTTGTTTTGCATTGTACATATGATGAAGAGCAAACAACCCTAAAAATGCCTCAGAAATACTCTGGGAAACTGCATGGAACTGTAGGGAAAAAATGAGTACATATCTACCAAGATCTTTTAAAAATTATTTTCAGACCAGACATGAATAACCTGCATTCTGCTTCAGTTCTTAGATGGCCTTACTAACCAGCAAAAAGTATTCTGGACCATACTTAAGACAACAGGATAAAATATACTTCTTGAAATAGAGTAAGACTGTGGATCATAAAATCCCATATATGATAGATTAGAATTTCTGAATGTGGGGTCAATAAATTACTAGCAGTCTAGACAGAAATACCAGAAGATCCCCATAGAGCTGACAAATGACATAGGGCTGGTTCCTTCATTATTCCCAGAGGCTACATACTGTTCAAAAACAAAGTGCCCTAAATTATTTATAAATAATATGTTTGCCACTGAGCGTTATGTAATTGGGTGTGAGAATATAGATAATAAAAAATAGTTACAAAATGCAGTCAGCATACCAATATAGTTTAAGAAATAAAAATTGCATATAAGATACTCTTATTAAACAGAAATTTAAAAGCAACTGAAAGGGTAAAATCCTTTCAAGGAAATAATACATTATTTTAAACAGCCTGCAGGCTAAGTGTTCAGAGTAAGTAAAAACTATTACAGAGCTCTAACCCTTCCCTCCAAAAAAGTTGTCATGGTTTAAGAGTAGAATAGAGGAGACTTAGAAAACAAAGAGACAAATAAAACTTCTCTGCAAGGAAACAGTAATTAAACTACCTAAACACAAATAAAGGAACTTAAGACAGAGGTCTCCACAAATGGTATGGAGAAGACAAGGAGGGAAAAATAGCCGAGGAACAAACTGATTCTTAATAAAATGATAAGGAACCAACTTTAAAATTAACAGCATAAATACTTTTTCAAGAGATGCCTAGTTGTGGAATCTGGTGCTATAGGATGTGGGTCAAAAACTATTAATAGCTTCAAAACAGGATTACACAAATTCATAGTGGTAACTATGCCTGTTATGGATAATGGCCACTAGTGATCTGAACCTGGGGCTTATCACTGGAAAATAGGAAGTTGTGTGAGAAAGATCACCCCATATTTAGCTGATTTCTTCCTATAAATATCTTCTACTGTGCACTGTCAAAGATTGATAAAAGAAGGATATGGCAGTCCTATGAAATACTTTCAGGCTGTCTACTAAAAACCATGTGTTAAAGTACCATGACAATTCTAGCAAGTGTGGTTAGTACAGATGTTTATTAATTTACATCTAAATACCCATTCTGGGAGCAGTTAGAGGAAAGCCAATTTCCACATGTGAATGAGAACACTTAAAATACAAGTTAGAACAAGAGAGAGACAGGGTTAACTTAAAACCTCCCACACAAAGTATGGGCACTACAGGGAACACAAAAGCCTGACCTCAGCTCCGCCTTTGGCAAGGCTCCTGATCCTATGGAGCGAGACCTCACCCTCCCGTGTCCACACTCACCATGTTCCACATGTTAAGGACACAGTATATTAGCTCACAGTATATCAAAGGAATTTTTCAGTAGGTTATTATTATTATAAAAAGTTTAAGGAAGACGGATAAAACAGAAAGGAAAGTTTCACTTTACCAATTAGAACACAAGAAGAGTCTTGGGGAAAAAAAGTCTGAAAAATCCAAGCTTTGCATTCGGGTCCATCACAGACTCATTTTGGGCACGACATATAAATTTTGATCCTCAGTCTTCCCATTAATAAAATATAAATACTAATGCAGACTGTATAAGGGAGGTTTTATGGTGTTGGTTTTTTTTTTTCCATTTCAAACAAGAAATCTCATAGTAAAAATAAAGAAAGAAAGTAAAAAATAGGTTTACATGAGTATATACATAATATTCCAGGCTATGGTGCATAATGAATACAAGAACCATTACTAGTAGAATAACATTCTACTTCCACTTTACTTGAAATAACATATATCATTCTAGAGTGGGCAGATTTTACCTGATAAAACTATAAACAAAGTAGTATTTGATGTTTTTAAATAGAAAGATGTAACTTTAGTTTTTAAAAAGTCCAAATAATGTCTTTCTTACAGTTATTTTTTAGCCAAAACTATGAACTAAATTCAAGATTAATTCACAAATATTTTGTTTACATATGGAAACTGCATCTCTTTTGAACAAACTATTCACCCAAAACAGCGGCCCCAGCATTTGCAATACTTCCCTACTTCACAGAAACACTGTGAGACAAAGTTAAATAACACTTGCAAGAGGCAGAGGATTTACAAATCACTGTAAGAGTAAAAATAAGCCTGAATATTTTGAGCCAACTATTCTTTCAAAAGCAAAGGGAGATTAAAATATTCGACAGAGTTTGTACAAAGAACAGCCTGAACTTTCTCAGTTCAGAGCTGGCTGTACTCATTAATGCAGGAATGCCTTCAGGTTGCTTTGTGTGGAAGGTATAACTTAGAACTGGATTTCTCTGGAGTTCTAAAGGACATCTGGACAGTCATCTTCCAAAAAAAAACAAAAAAAAAAAACCCAAACCCTGAACAAAGCTTCAAATCTTCTTCTCATAACATGACAGGACCCTTCTGCAAGAAAATAAATCCAGTTCCTCTGATGTAGGAGTGGGAAAAGAATGGAGAAGGATTTAAAGGGCCAATGTAGGGAATGAGGAGATCTTGGGTGGCGTATAGAGCAGCAGGTTAAGAATCCCCATGGTGGGAATGCTAGCAGCCACGCAGCAGTCTAGACAGTATCACTCTACTTCTTTTCCCTTTGTAAAGTTTCTCTGCAGAGCCAAGTTACTCAAGCTAGGCAAAATATTACCTTTGAACAGTAGTTACTGTAGTCATTACACTCAAGATTACTGAAAGATGAATATGCAAGATAACTACAAATGATTATAAACAAACATTTGAGGCATGACAGGCTCTTCCTAGGCTGGCCTACTGTACATCAAGAGGCCAAGTAAGGCTGCATTCTGGCAGCTGAATTCTAGCAATATGTCATTCCTCGAGTTCTTAATGAGAACATTTTGACTATTTGCTGGCAAGGAAAAAAATAAGAACACGATGTTCAAACAAGAAGAAGAGCAAGCTGACCAGTTACAGCAAGCATTACTGAACTAAAAGAGGAATGTGCTTATTTTCTAGCAGGGTTTGCAGTGATACAAATACATTTCATTAACGTATCATTGCTGAAAATAAGGGTTAATACACACATTTCAAAATAAAACCAAAAAAGTCTCTATATATTCAATGACACTACTTTATCATTTATTCAGATATGGCTTATAAAATCGGCACAGAGAACAGAAAACGTGGAAATCGGAAGCATCAGTGAGAAGCAAGTGGTAAAGCAGACCTGCAACTCTACACTTTCATGAGACGAAGGCAGGAGGCGTTTGCCCCAACCCTGCTGTCTTTCTCTTCTAAGAGGCAAGAGAAACCTATAACCGCACGCTGTTCAGCACAGCACTCTCATCTGTTACTTGCAGCACAGTGGAGAAACCTAACAATTCTCTTTACCACCTGTATCAGTCTGGTTTAACCTACGGTTGCTTTGAGCTACTATATATATGAGACAGTTCAGACCTGAGTGAGCTCTAACTACAGCTTAATAAAGCACAGGACAAATCAATTTCCATTCTATAATGTGTCCCTTGCACATTACAGATCACTGTATCGTACAATGATGACATTTTCTCTTAAATGTTTAGAGGCTTGGACAGTTAAAAGTCTTCCTTTAACTTCAATCTAAATTTATTCATACCCAGTTTAGAGTAATTTCTTCACATAACTTTTTTTTTCTAATTAAAACAAGCTTCCTTTCCTGTGACATTTGCTTCAACTTGTATATTTAAAGACTGTAAGGTCTTTTAAGCTTCACTTGTCTAAACTAAACAATCCAAGTTCTTTTAGTCTCTCATCTACTCCTCTCTTTTAAAGGTTTTTTAATTTTTTTACAACAATTTTAAGTCCAATTTCCTGCATGTGAATTTCTAGATCTGTTCTCAGTTTTAGAGATAAAGTTTCATAAGCCACATGTACTGCACGTGGCATTAGTACTTCCTTATCTCTACAAGAAATATAGGGCTGAATTTACTTAGGACTGAATTTGTGTTTTCCACATCAAATCAGTGGCTCACAGCCACCCTTTCTTTGGCTTATACATCCTGTTTTTTCAAATTCTCTCATCTTCCATGCAAAAAGCTCTGAGCTTATACCAGAGAGCCTTTCCTTCTAGTCCCTAAGCACATGACCTTGTACTTTATATTATTCTATTTTATCCCATTTTATTTCTCTACTCCTCAAGGTCATTCAATTATTCCAGTATGACACCACCCTACAGGGACTGCTTCCCAACTTTGTGATGTCAACAAATTTCATTAGCAAGTGCTAGTTTTTGTGCCAAGATCACTAATGAAAATGTTAACCAATACCAGTTGCAATATCAATTTTTGGAGAGAGCTCTAATAACTTCCCCCTGCCATTCAGCATAACATATCACCACCTTTTCCTCTGAGGTATTTCTTTGCCTGTCTGACAATTAATCTAGTTCCCCTCTTTTTCAGTTCAACAATTTTGTTTGTCTAGAAAAGCAGTTACTGTATAACAGAAAGAAAGCAGGCAAGTCTGGCATGATCTGTCTATGGAAAAAAGATGGTTTATGCTATTTACTTCCATGTCCTTACTTTTTTTCCTCCTCCAGAATTTATTTGGTTGTTTGTTTTTTTTTTTTTTTTAAATCTGTATGAGGAGAAGCTAAAAAGTGCCTGTCTTCTAAAAAACGCCAGTCTGCCTTAGCATCCATGTCCTGTCCGTGTTACAGAAAACTAGTCAGTTAAGATATTAATTTCACCTTTGGGTTTCTACTCCTCTGTTGCTTGTCCAGAAAAACAGTAATGACTTGCTTTTACAACAGAATCAGTAACAGCGGACTAAACCAAAAGCTTTTACTAAAGGTTAGAATTGATCTGGCTTTAAATTTATCTGAAAACTTAAAAAACCAAAAATTCCCATACATTTCTCCGCAATTTAAGTAGAACATAGTACAGAAACATTTGAACTAGCTAGCTCAGGAAATAGAAAAAAGTATGGATATCTCAGCATGGTAATATCTACAGTTCATCATGTTCTCTGATTACTAGGATTTAAATTTTGTTCAGACTAAAGTCATCTATATTAAATTTACACCTGCAAAGTAACTTAGTAGTTTGCAATTGAAAACCAACTGCATCTGTGCATAGAAGTGGGGCTAAACATTTTTGTGTTATACTATAGACTATATTCTGGTAACTCTGAAAACTTCAGAACGGACTGAAAAAATAGAAAAGAAAAAGGATGAACTAAATCCTGAAATGCAATGAGCACTGAGAACACTTAAATCAACTGTGGTTTGGTTTTGTTTTTTTTTTTTTTTTTTTTTTTATTATTATTATTATTAATTAGCCTATTTTATAACACAATCCTGTTAAATTTTGCTTAGGTGTGTTGAGGTGTGGACTCAACTCATATTTTAAATCAGATAATGTTCAGTTTCTCACACAGGATGAAATCAGTTTTTTAAATACTTGCTAACATTTTTGCATTCTGTGATCTGAGGTATTTCATGTATTTTCAACTTTTAATGAGACAGGAGTACATATTATGTAATGTCAACCACTGTATTACTCCTAATTTTACATTCATTGAATACTGCTCTTTTGTCTTAGTTTTACTTCATGTTGCATTTCTAAAAGCTCAATTTAGCCACAGAAATTGTCTATGTGAATCCAAAGAATGAGCTTTCTAAGGGAAGCTCTCTCTCATTTTTTTTTTTTTTTTCTGTTGCAGACATCCATTCTTATTGGCTTATGTCCTAAGAGAAAGCAATAAAACAGACCTGCAAATTTGAAAAGATTGTGCAAGACTGGTGCAACACAAAGATCATTGTTAAAACTACACTTTCAAGAGCACCCAGATGAGGACACAGTTTTAAAAAGGTCCCTGATATATACAGTGTGCATAGAACTTTCTCATACTTAAACTGTTCTGTTTTTAAAGGTGGTTCCTAGAACAGCCTAAAATAGGAGAGAATTTCAGTTTCATTGTTCCACAGAAGTATATTATTGGACTGGAAACTGGATTATCCAAGAGGAAAAGTAGTTATTCGCAAGATTCATGCAACCGCCATCCTGTCCCTCGTTCCTAAAGAATGAACACAATCATGCATGCACAGATCTTATTTCAGGCCCTTTATCATCAAAAAGTCTAGAGAAGAATGAAAACCAATGATTCTTTTCCTCAGGGTGAAATTCTAGATTACTTCAATGAAATTGCTTTTGCCACCCCATTGAACATTTTAGCACTTGAAAAACTACTGGGAAAAAATGTGTAGTCAGGATAATGGACAATGAATAAGTAAGAGCAAAACATATTGTATTTATTCTTGCATCTAAAGGCAGAAAACGTAAAAAAAATAGTGGCTATGCTCTATGAAAGTGTGTCTACAGCTAATTGAGAGGAGAAGGAAGGAGAAGAAACTTGAACAGAAATGATGGGAAGTTTAAAATTTCAGCCCACAAGACAGAATGCAGCAGGCTCCTCCCTCTGAGTCTGTAATGCCCCTTTATTTAAACTCTCATGTTCTCTCTCGTCTCCTGTTTTCTGTATTATATTTTTTTAATCTAGCTAAAATAAATCAACACTTCTTAACACTCTCATTGCTTCTGAAGCTTAATTTAGAGGTTTTTTAAGATGAAAAAAACAGCGATGCTTTTTCAGACAGTACTAATTTTCTCCGCCCTTGATTCATGCCTTCCTATGTCCTCATTTTCTTTTTCCTTCCTTCTTCTCTTCTTACTGCTGATACTAACCCTTGTTTCATTACTTCATTCTTATTTTTCAACCTTTACTTTTGTCATTGCTATTCCATACCCTCCTCCTAAATTGTATTTCTCAACCCTCTCTTGCTTAGCCCTTTCTCATAGACCCAGTAAGCATGGAGCAGGCCTCCAGCATGTCCACAAACAGAAGCACAGCCAGAAAGGCCATGAAGAGAAAAATACTTTTTAAATGTAGCACACCAGATTGGATGAAAAAAGGAGTGGGAAACTAGCTGACTGAACGCATTTGCCTGAACAAGTCTTTAAAGAAATGCTCCACTAGCCTATTTTGAAGGAGAAAACGGATGTGGATGTGCGTATAAATTTCAGAGTCTATACAGGATGTGGGAATGAGAGCAATCAGATGACTAAGCTTCATGTGACTCCTTGCTACAGGCTACATAAGGAAAACTTCACTAGAGTATGTTTAAAAGGAAAGGTTGTGGGTACAGGTACACGTGGTAAGGGAGACTTAAGGACTGGAATATAGTTTAGTTAGGTAAAGTTACTCAGGAAATAATGTGCCCTCACTTAGCTTACTGCCAGCTAAAGAGATATTTTTTACCTTTTCTGCTTGTTCCGGATCTTTTTGTGATAATACAACTGAGCATACAAGCTAGAGAACTTTGACTAAAATGCTGATAGGGCTTCCTTTCAGTCCTCCTAGCAAATGGATACAATTATTATTTTGTGTTGCAAATAATAAAAATTCACTTTTTCTCTGGTTCTTTTACTCCTTTATGGCTCTCCTTCATTCCAATCTGTTTTCCTTATTATGGGTAACTCTTGCAGTATTATGGAGACTACTGAGCTAACCGCTCACTGAAAAAACACTGCTCCCGAAGACAACTGTAAGAGTGTCTTAGAATTTGAAAGATTTTGTTTTCTCCTTTCTGGGCAGAAAACTTTAAATGTATGATCTGACAATACCCCAAAGGCTTAGAGAACGTGAAAAAATCCCTTTTTCTTAAGTAGTTCAGCAATACAGCATCTTAAGTAACCCCTGTCTTAATCAAACTTTATCCTGCTACTGTCTATGCAGAATAGGGCCCAGTTTCCCTGATATCTTTCAAATTCCAGGTTCTTCTACAAGAATGATTTTCTTCATTCTTTTTCTTCTAGCACAGCCTCAGACACTCTCTTAGCTCAATAATTACTTCACAAAAACACGATGGCAGTTTCCAGCCACTGGAATTAAACCTACTTTTCAATAACAGGAATGTCCCACAACTGTCTTAAAGTCAATGACAAATGGTACTTGATCCCATAACATTCTTTATGATACGCTGGTAAAACAGAATGGACCATAACAGGCAGTATGTCTAGTGCTGAATTACGTTTAGTGAAAGTACTTTAAAAAGTACTTTAATAAACCACACCTTAAATTCTGCATTAGCTTGTGGAATTTTCAACCCCAGACCCTACACATAATTTGCTAATTTATTTTTTGCAAAATCCCCATTACGTACAGACACAGTTCCTGTTAAGTATACAAAGTTGATTTCACATGATTATCAGCTTATAAGGAGGAAGAAAGATTGGGGCAGAACAGGAGCAAAAGTGAAAAAAATCAATTTGCTACTGAAGAAAGCATTAAATCCACAAAATTTAGCCTACTACCTCTTCAATCTGAGAAGACCTGAAGTAGACATAAATTTCTTTATGAAACATTTGAACATGAAGAGGATAGTAATTGTTTGAAAAGGTTGTTGTAAACCTGTTCCAAGTGTTAAGAAGAAATAGGAAAGAAAATAGAAAATAGAAAACAGGTGCTCCAGTACAGCTACAGGTATGAAAATGTTCATAGAAACACTGTGTATATAACACACATGATACAATAAAATTATTTCAGAGGAAGGAATCAGAATTTATTTACAGATCAGCCAGTGGCAACAACAGTATTAATGACACTGGAACAGAAAAGTTCTAATACAAAAAACAAACCTGTTTCTGTGTAGCTGTGAAACACACACTTGCAGCTCATTCATCAATGAAAACTATGTATGATGCCTGCAGCTTTGAGAAAAAATATTTAATGTGATTACTTTTAAACCCTTTGATGTCTCCTAACTATGTTAAGATTTTTCGTTTGGTATGTAACTTTCCATGAATGTTATAACCTGGATTGGATATGTGCAAACCCCCAACCCCCTGACTATGCTGAAGGATCTGGATATGGTCCACCTCCATTCTCTTCCAGCTCTGTGTTTTGTGTCACACCCCGACCCTCACCCCCATCAACCACTCTGCCACACTGTTCTTTCTTCCTTTTGAAAATCTTAATACTGGCCTGTTAGCCTGGAGCCAAGCTGAATGGTTGGATTACTGAGTAGAACTGTAAAAGCCTATTTTACTTTACTCTGGATCCCTCTCCTCCAAGTTTAACACCTTTTCAACCCTCCAGTCAAGTCTCCAGGTTAGCAATCTGTGTTACTAATACTATCAAACTTTACATAAACATTGGTACTAAAACCATGTAAACATTCTTCTGCATCCCTGCATCACACATAGCACATATCCTGCACTGACAATAACTGCAACAGGAAATCATTTGCCCTTGTAGAATTGTTTTGTACTTGCACCATTTATTCTAATTTTAAAATTCTTCTTTTAGTTCATTGAGGGCTTCCTGTGCCACACCTGTGTCATTCTTTGTCTGAACTGTGTGGAAGACTATTAAGATTCACTAGTAGAAAATCTTAAAATATCGCATAATTAAAGCTCACAGACTACACTTACTCTGAGAAAAAAAGGAATAGAAGAAACAGATATAAATCCTGAGGGACTTCTAAAAGATTAGCAGTGAAAACCAAATCTGTGCTGAAGAAAAGGCACAGGCAAACAAGAAAGGAGAGTTCATGGAGAAGCAAAAATATCAAAATGAGGTCATAATCAGAATGAGGTCATAATCCTACTTTGGGATTCACAGATGCCTTTGCTTGACTGGCTTTGCAAAGAAGTAATGCAAGGATCAATGACTAAACTGATACTAACCAAAATGATAAGCAGAATGTTTTTTTATAAATACACAATAACAAGAGACACTAACACAAAACTGGATTTTTAATGGTAATGTTAGCATACTGACTTTTAACATGTTTTTATCTTAAAATTTCTAGTGAGAACTAGAAATTCAAATACCTATCAATAAACAGCTAAGAAAGAACTAAAAAAACCCAAACCCCTAAGAATGCACATTGTGCCAATATACTGTATGAATTTTAGGACACTGAGAGAATCAGATATTCAATTCCCTTAAAAAAAAAATAAAATTCACAAAATCTAGGAAACTTTTCAGAAAACAAGAGGCAAACAAACACAGTATCTGTTAAAAAATTAAAAAGTACATACATGTCAATTACTGGCCATAGCATCTGAAAGTCTCAAGAAAAAGCACTTTATGCAAATCCCGTAACTCCGTTGTGAATATCACTATCTAAATCACTGAAAAGTGTGGTTAGATATATATAACAAAACCCTGGAAAATTTAATTGAAATTTTGGGGGGTTTTTGACATCAAAGGTTGGCCACTTGATGAAAAATGTTGGAAAGTGAAACTGAGAAAATTGCCTTTGCCAGTGGGCTTCTTACACTAGCAATATAATGGAAAAAACGCTACCAAAAAGAATCTGATCAAAATGTATTAAAATTGACTTTTAAATGAAAATGGATACAAGAACAACAAAAGTGTAATTTAAGTAAAGCAGTGAACTAATTTTATGCAGTGCCTTGTGTTCCCCATAGTCAGTTCTGGAGTGAAATGTTACTGCAATCTGTATGACCTAAAGGAGATGTGGGAAGGGACATTTTCAAGTAAATTATTTACTATTGCAAAAGATGCTATTGGAAAAATGAACGTGCTTTTATACACACAAGCACTTTTCCAATCCTGAAAGACTATGAAAGAGTCAAGTGGAAGAGAGAGTATAGAAGAAGTTGCATTCAGCAGCATGCACTATGGACTGATGTTGGGTGTGGTAACACTTAAAATATCATTACTAATCTAGAAACAAAATGTGTCAATGAAATGTACGTGTTTTTCCAGGAAGATGACAATAATAGTGAAATATAGCAGGTACTTGAGCAACTAGGAACATGAGTATTCATCAACGTATAATTCCTTTTGCAAATAACAACATCCCTCCCTCTCCAAAATAAGAAACCAGATAAAAATCATAGGGAACACAGCTTTAGGGCAATGACCCTCAGCCAGGTGCTATGTAACAACAACATGGAACTCCAATGCAACTCTGAGATGTATGTACACTTGTTTGGGATTTGGCTTCAAAGCTGCCTTCGCTCCATCAGCCACCCGCATGCCTGTGCTAGGTCACAGGCATTTTAAGTGAAGCCAATGTGCGTAGACAGATATCCTGAAATGAGCACTGGAAAACAATTGCTGGAAAAACAACCGCTGCCTCATTCATTTTAATGGGTTATTAACTCGAAAACCCAGTGGCTTGGAACAGCCCCAACAGAGGCCTCCTGCGCTGCTACTGGATGACTTCGAGAGCTGCCCCCAGTTACCTGAGGTGTAGCCACGGCGGTTTTTACATTTGGGATAACCGCGCCCTCAGCCACCGATAAAACGTGGTGGAAGGACACGGCAAGGGTGTCAAGAGGCGTGCAGAGGGCGTGTGTGTTGTGGCAGCGCCTTACCTTGCCACATCTCCCCCAGCGCTCCGCCTTCAGCAAGCCGCGGGGACCCCTCGCCTCGCCTCTTCCCGCCTCACCGCCTGAGGCGCGGTAACAGTCCCAGCCCCCTCGAGCGCGGGCCGTTGGGGACAGGGAGCCGCCCTCCCGCACGCCCACCGTGCATGCGCAGCCCGAGCCGCACACCGCGCCCACCTACTGGGCTTTCCCCTGCCAGAGCGGGAGGAGGCGGCGCTGTGATTGGCTCGGACCTTCCAATCGCTTCTACCCCTCTCTCAGCGTTCCCTCCCTCTTCCTGGCACCGGGCACGCTCGGGAAGATCCGGGCTACCGGCGGGAACCACGGTCGCCTCACTGCGCAGGCGCGCCACCGGGCGAGAGAGGGCGGGGCGAGGAGCTGGGGGGAGAGGGAAGGAGGGGCGCGCCTCCGCGGAGCGCGAGACTCTGGGAGGGGGGGGAAGCAAAAGTTGTTGTGAGGGCGGCGCCGCGCCCGGAGTCGCCGCCGGGAGGGGGCGAGAGAAGAGCTGCGTACGGGAAGCGCCGGTAGACGGGAGGTGAGGCGGGGGTCGCGTCCCCGGTGGGGTGGGAGGCGAGGCAACGGCCTCGGCGGGACGGCGGTGGGCCGGTCACCTGCTGCGGGCGGCTGGGAGGGAAGGGGGTCCCGTCCGGTGAGGGGCGGCCGCCGCGCGGTCGGCCGTTGGGGCGGGAACTGTCATCTCCTGACGGCGCGGCGGTGAGTGGCCCTGGCCCCTGCCCGGCGATCGGCGCCCACCCGCGGAAGGGCCCGGCGTGGATGTGGTGCCGGGGCGAAATCCCTCCTGAGGAGGGCGTGGGTGAGGGTCAGAAGCAGATGGCGGGGCGAGCTGGCGGCGCGGTCCCCGTGGGTTGTGTAAGTGGAGGGGTGGGCTGCCCCCGAAATGGGCGCGGGTTCGGTGTGGGGACGAGGCGAGCCCGAGTTTAAAGTTAATGTTTAACGTAGTAGTCATATGCCCATCAGCGAGTTTTTCTGGAGTGTTTTCAAAGACTGTTTAGAACAGGAAATGCCAGTACAGGTAGTATGGAGCTGTTTGAAATTTAATCAGTTTGCAGCATTTGGAGGCTGTTTTATTTGCTGTATTCATACAGATTGAGTTTCAGAGGCATGCAGGTAGATGTATGCAAATTGTCTGCTTTGCATCTGGTCTAAGTTTAAGTTTATCCCTTACTTTGATTTTTCAATGCAAATATTTTACAATCAGCTTTTCTGAGAAAATAGTCTTGTTCTTTCGACATGTACTTTTCCCTTCCCAAAATAAGTGTGTTTCACATATCTCTACTTAAAGACATGCAAAAAAAAAAAACCAAACCTGAACCAAACTTCTCTTGCTTAACTTGAAGCTACTTGGGTTATTTTAAGAGCAAAAACTTAATCATGTGAATAGTATTGTGCCCGATTGATGATGTGATATCCCCTTCCCTCTCAAGGCAATGGAAATTACCGTGACCGACTTTATTATTAACTGTCCTGTTCTTGTAGAATGAAAGGGTGATTTTAGGTGTCAAAATAGTGAGATCTCATGTTATAATCTGAATATAAATTAACTTAATCAAATGATAGATAATCTTCTCTTCCCCTAACAAATTGTGGCAAATTTAGATTTATTTACTGGTTGTCTTTTTTAAATATCAAACTACTTGTGTAAAAAGTTATTATCCAGTGGGATGTTGACAGTAAAAACACCTAAAATATGCACTTGACTTTCGTGTCAAAACTTGATAGTGCAGAATTTTTTTCAGTCATGCAGTGTGCATGATGTACTACTGACAGAATTGTTTGGGTATGAGACCCATAGAACTTCAGGGTCAGGGTATTAGCACTATCATGTGTTCCAGTTACATTGCTTTCCGAGATCTTGATAGCAACACGTTGTTATTTTTCCTTGGTTAATGCCTTTTGAAACAGTAAAACAGTTTAGTCACTTGAGGAACATAGCAATGGGAATGAAACTCATTCAAAGAGTTCTTCAAAAACATCCTCATAGTTTAAGTGGAAATAAGTTGAAGATGGGTTGAGGCTGGAACAGGGAGATGGACTGGATCAGAATTTTAGATGTGCAGACTGAGCAAAATGTTTGTAGATAGATTTGTACAGATTTGTTCGTGAAGAAATACATGAAGTGTAAAGATTCAGAACATTATTTTTTTGTCAAGCCTATAAAATATAGGTGGTCTTAAAGATGATGCTTATATTACCATTACTTTTAACTCAGTTCTGTAGCTTTTCCTAGTGACTTAAGAAATCAGAAAGCTTATTGGGAAGGAGTGGAACTTGGTATTTTGCACTTCTGTTACTGATCAAACATCTGCACAGAAAACTGAAAGCCAAGGTTACAGTTTGGACAGGCAGTTAATCTGGGATAAACAGGCAAGTGTTAGAATTATTCTTGTAAAGATACGTTCTATCTTTTTGAGGTTCAGGAAAGAGTACATGATAATCTTTGAACAAAGCACTTTGTAAAGGAGTAGGAAGATGGAGAAACAAAAATCTTCTCTGTAATTTCTGTGTGATGATTCACTGTAAACGCTGGGCCGTGTCATGGGTTCGGAATTTGTATTCTTTAAGATCTTTACTCAGAGTTCCCATTGTAGCTATTTCTAAAGTTGGTTCCTAGTTGTAATAGCCCAGAGATGCTGTGCTGTGAACCTGTTGTTTTGTTTTTGATGCAAACAGGAAAGTTTTTATTGGAACAGGTTAAAGAAAAAATTGTATACTTACACAAAAGCTATCTGGGATAGCATCTATGCTTCTGGTTCTCCCATCTTGAAAGGATACAGAGAAGTATGACATGCTGGAGCAGTGGTTTGGCATGTGAGGGACAGCTAAAAGGATAAGGGCTGGAGAAAAGACAATAGAGGTCTTTAAAATAGAAAAAAGACTGGGTTTAAAATCTTCAGAGATTGGTTGGAAGATTTTTCTAGAAGAGAGAACCATCAACCACCCCTTTTTCTCTTGGGGACTTCTTGATTTGGTGACTGAAGGCAGAAAGAATGTGTCATACCATTACCACTGGCTGGCATACTTGCAGATGGCCTGCAAAATCAAAGACAAAGTCTAGTGACTACTAAAAGCAGTAGGTGTATCTAATGGCAAATGACATATACAGTTCAACACAATGGTAAGGGTGGAAGGGGACAGGATTTATGCAGGGACCAAAAAAATTATGTCAGCCTCACTAAGATGGATATAAGGGTTTATTCATTTCAAATTTCAGTCTTTCTCTACATTTTTAAAGCAACTTCACTGTTGTTGTGGTGTTTTGGTTTTGTTTTGTTTTTTTTTTTTCCCCAAATGTGGGGAAAAGTCATCGCAACTTCCAGTATTGTCACAGTACAAATCAGATTTTTGTTCTGTTGACAAAAATTGGCAATTTTAAATTACGAGCTTTTGAGGTGTGGAAAACACTCAAATTCTCACAGTTACAAGTTGTTGAATTTCTGTTGGATTTCATTCTGTTGAGGAGGAGAAAATAACCACAATCCTAATAACATTGGCCTACTGCAGAAAACTCTAGTGGTTTCCCATTGTAAGTTTATTCCCTTGCAGCACATTTAATAACTCTTCCTTCCAATTTTTGTTGTCTTGTATCTAAATTCCTAAGTTATAACATGTATTGGTTTAGAAAGTGGCAGACCATTGGGTTGGATGCCAGGCTCAGCACAGAGGTGTGAACTGCCAGCAGAAGCAAAAAGCTGTGTTGCTTAAAAGTAACCTGAGCATTGGGCATGAGAAGGGTTTGCCATTAGTCATTTATGCAGCACACTGAGAGTAGTTGCGAAACAAAGCTGAGAAGATGTAAATTAAGATTCTTCAGCCAAATTTCAGAGGCACGCAGAGTCAACAACTTTTGAACCTATTGGCACCCAATTTGACAGAAGGGATAGAAGTGTTAAAGATGATTATGTGCTTACAAAGTGCAAGAAAACAGGCAGCTGGCTGGAAAAGAGAGACCTTGTAAGAAGATGGAAGAGGCAGAGTTGGCATATTACCAGCTAGGGAGAAAACTGTGCAATAACTCAGCCATGAGACATAAAGCTATCAGGAGCCAGGCATTGATAGTTCCAGTATTCACAGGACCAACTGTTAATCGCATTAGTTTTGTCTAAATGTATACCAAAGACTCCTGAACACAAATGTGCTTGTAGAAAGTGATTTGTGTAGGTAAAATAGTAAAAACGCTGATTTCTAAGCTAATTTAGTGACATTACTTCTTACAATGAAAAGACTGTGCCAGCTGCAGTTACGTACATGCTAGGGTATAACAGCAAAACAGGTGATAACATGCATTTTTGCTGATTAATGTATTTGTTGTTCTGGAAGCTATAAAGGCAAGTGCCAGAAATTTGTGACAGTCATATATTTTCACAGAATTGTAGAATTGTTATGGCTGGAAAAGACCTTTAAGATCATCAAGTCCAACTGTTATCTAACTCTACCGGGCCCACTTCTAAACCATGTCCCTGAGCACCATATCTAGATGCCTTCTAAATACATCCAAGGATGGTGATTCAACCACTTCCCTGGGCAGCCCATTCCAGTATTTGATAACCCTTTCAGTGTATAAGTTTTTCCTAATGTCAAACCTAAATCTCCTAATGTCGAACCTAAACCTTGTGAGAAGAGACCAACACCCACCTCTCTACAACCTCCTTTCGGGTAGTTGTAGAGAGCAATAACGTCTCCCCTCAGCCTCCTCCAGGCTGAACAATCCCAGTTCCCTCAACTGCTCCTCATAAGACTTGTTCTCTGGACCCCTCACGAGCTTCATTGCCCTTCTCGGAACACTCTCCAGCACCTCAATGTCCTTCTTGTAGTGAGGGGCCCAAATGATCAGTGCTGTCATTATTGCTCCAGTTTTGGAAATGAGAAGTGTAGTGTATTCAGTAAGGAATTTGTTTTAGGTTAGGAGACCCTGATAGGAAGCCTGATGTTTCTGGGTCAGAACTGTATTGATCCTGTTGCTCCTGTCTACTAAAGTATAGGAACACAATGAGGGACATCTCAAGCATGTGTTGGAGTACAAATACATTTTATACCTTTAAGGCTATCACAGGGCATCTGTACTGTTCCAAATCCAGTCTCTTTCCTGTTTTTTCCCCTTCAGTGTACCCAGTTTGATATTGCTGATTACCAAAAATTGTTCATCTTAACTTCAGTTTTGTCTTCTGGGACAGCAGCAGGATGGTGGCAAAAACCATACATAATTCTCCGTAGGGGAAATTATATAAAGTGGAATTAAGAACTCTGTATTGCCAGGAAAATGTGTGCTCAAGAAGCTCTATTTGTGACAAAAATGTATTAGGTCAGTTTTTCAGTATGGATATAGAAATATTAAATCAGAAATAAATAAAAAGATGGTTGACAGTTGAAAGGGGTGAATTTAAGATTCTCCTGGGTTTTTGTCTTTAAATCATAGTTATAATGTTATTTTGAGGAATTAAAAGTTATGGTTCCCTGTAATCGCAGCAGACTTTGGGCCACATGATGCTTCATATTACTAAGTGCTTTTGATGTGTCATACTGGCTATGTATACATATGTATACACATTGAATATGTATGTATATGTATTTTTTTATATGTGTGCATATATATGTATCTGATAATAAATAGCTATACACTGTAGATTTTTTCCTTGACTCTTTATTCATCTTTACTGTAGTGATTCATTGTTTTCTATTTATGTACTGAATTGAAACTGTCTAATGAAAATACTTGTTAAAAATATTTTCTTTCCTTTAGTTACACTGTACAGATCGTGTTATCCTTCTGTATACCTGACTTCAGAGAATCTTTTTCTGTGTTAATCTTTGTTTTACCATCACTTCTGTCACTGTTTTCTTAAGAATTTTGTCCTTTGTAGAAGAACAGCTACTATGCTTTGGAGCACTTTGACTTTTATGTGGAAAAAAAGTATTGAAGTTGATACTCTTTCTAAATAACTTAAAGTTCTAATAAGATCTTAAACTGATATACATTTCTAGTTACTCACTATGTATTTTTCTTTTCTTTCCCCTTACTGGGTTTATTGAAGCGAACATAAGGGAAACAAAATTATCACATGATATTCAGTTTCCAGTTAGATTTCAGACTCCTTGCTCAATCCTGTCACAAATCATGCTTGCCTATTTCCAGTATTATTAAATCAACTTACTTACGGGTGAGATACAGTAACATCAGTAAACAAACAAAACCCATCTGATTATGCATGGGTCAAAAGGGACTTTTGGTTAGGTTCCAGTTACTGATTTTTTTTTTTGACAATGCATGCAAGTACCAATGTTTCTTTTAAATAAAGGGCAATGGTTTTAGGGGTGCAAGACTTCCTGCAGGTACTTTTGATGTAATTTGTTTCTGTGGTATCCCAACTGTACAATATTTGAGAGCTGTAGAACTTTGACATGAATGTGTTGTTGGTTGTTCTGAGCTAGGGAAAGTTATCTTCCAATTTATACAGTGTTCCAACTACAAAATTTATTTTTTGGTTTTTTTTCAGTGTTACTCACCAATCTTGAAAGGCTTGCAGACTGGAAAAAATTAGTGAGAAGTCTGCAAGTCTTGAAGTATACTGATATACTTCCAAGTATATCAGTATCTCACATGCTTGTAAAATCTAAGGTGAATATCTTGGTTGTAATGTGAGGCCCAAATTTCACCTTTTTTTTTTTTGTCTTTTTCAAATATGCAGCTTTAATCTCATTGGTTTATTTAAGTTTGTTCTGTGCCATTATTTCAAATGTGTATGTGGATGATGTAGTAATGCCAAACTGATTGAATAATCCATTGTTGTGAGATGATCCCAACATGGGTTTTACATGTGCCTGTGGTGATCTGGATGGTGAGTCATTTAACCTTAAATATGTACCTTCATCAATGACAGAAACAACTCTTATTGTTGGAATTTTAAAATCTTGGAATCAGTTATTGGGCCAGCTAACAGAGTGTTCTTGCTCTCCTATTAGCTGTGTTTTTCTGGATGCTTTAAGAATGCAACTAGGTTAACTATGTATTTATGTTGTGTTTACTAGGTAGTATAAAATTTTGAAAACTGAGTACTAGCTGAGAATCCATCTATAACATCTTAGTAATCTTAAGACACAGAAATACATATCAGTTTGAGTGATTTGCTGGGATATTGAAACCAAAACCATATTTGGTTTTCGAGGTGTTGAATAAAAATATTTATTTCTTGGTAATCTTTTTATTAGACATCAAGATTGAAAGTTAGAATAACTTGTGTTATATGGTTTTTTTTATAAGCTGTTGCATATTGTTAAAGGACCTTTACAGCAATTGTATCATGGTCTTTAGAGGTGTATAGTAAGTTAGAAGATAATTGATTACGACAGATAAAATAATTAAATTTTTCTGCCTTAAAAACTACTTCTCGGTGGCAATTTTTTCTCTTCTTCTTCCCTGGTTATTGCATCTACCATTAGATTAAGAGGTTGTTTTGGCTGTAAGGTCTTTAACATTTTGGAAAATTCTATTTTTATATTTTCTGTTTTTTTTCCTATTTCAGATTCACTGGAAAGAGAATGAAATAAACATGGAGTCTTCTAAAGTGGAATATATTTCACGGGTTACTGTTAAAAGTAAAAAGAAGATGAAACGAAATGAGAGAACAGGAGTATAACACCTGTCAAGAACTTCCCATGGGATATATACAAACTTGAGATATAATACAACTAATGATATGTAACAATACTTTGTTGATACTCCTTGAAGGAGAAGTCAGTTACTGTGCAACTTGCTTAATAAGAACTTTTATTCTAAGAACTTAGTAACATGTTTTAACCTTAACTGGACACCTTTTTTTTTTTCTTTTTTTTTTTTCTTTTTTTTTTTTCTTTTTTTTTTTAAGTCTGAGAGTTAAAAACTTTGTATAGCTGTATTTTAACTGAGACACTGATCCTGATAGATGGCCGACAGCTGCTCACGGAAAATGGTTCCTGTTGCACAAAGTTGAATGGAATGCCCTGACCTTAGAACAATTCTCTTAGGACCTCCTTCTTTGCCTTGCACCCATCATATCCTTAAATATTTAAGTGTAAATATTGCGATTATAAAGTCTAAAAAATCATGGCATGGGTGAAGTTCTTAAGAAAACCAGGGGGTAACCTTGGAAAAGTTTATCAGCCTGGAAGTATACTGTCCCTGGCCCCTACAAAAGGCTTACTAAATGAACCGGGCCAAAACAGCTGCTTTCTTAATAGTGCTGTTCAGGTAAGAAAAAAATTCATTTAATAAAATGTTCTGGTTTTATAGCAGCTTAGATGGTCATGGTAGGGAAAGTGTGCTCTTGGCAATGCTGTTTTTTACTATTTGTATTGTAGTATATGTATTTTACAGAAAAATACAGCATGTTTTTCAATGGTGTTAAATTCAGTTCTCAGTTAAACTTAAAGATTCAAAGTAAGACAGAATAGCAGGTCTTTTTTTTTTTTTTTTAGGAAAGTCCATTTTAAAAAGTGGCAATTGAAAGAGAAGAGACAACTGTGTGGAAGTAGTTTTACTTAGCATTTAATTTTGAGGAATTGATTGAGAGTATTAAATATTCAGTTTTGCAGAAAATGACAGCATGTTATTTTGTTTGCATGCATTAAGAATATCAGAAAAACTTCCCTTTTTTATTTGGAAACTTATGACACACAACTTTAAAACTTGCTACTTGAAATTAAAGCTGAGATTTCTGTCAGACATAGCAGTTTTATTACTTAGCAAAATTTACAGGACACTTTTTAATGTGGGGCAACCAGTGCTACTACTTCTATTGAATAGGACACTTTTTTTAAAAAAAAAACCACAACAATGTTTTCTCAGAATTAGAACGTGAGTCTGTGGACTAGGACATATTAGAAAATGCACATGTAGTTGAAAGCTTTGATTCTAATCTTAGGAAAGATTTATGGAATTAGAGTAGGATATATACTTGATAGCAAAGAAATATGACTTAGATTTCTTTTTACTGTTTATATGCATACATATTGCCAACCAGCTTCTTGCATGCGTTTACCTACACACTATTCTGTTTCTATGAGCTGTAATTAAAAAAATGTTGGCTCTTTAGATCTCTTAAGTATGGTTTAATAGTATGGTGACATTAGCATGATAAAAAATTGAGCTTTTAAAAGCCTACTTATGACAGCGAATATGGGGATTTACTTAATTCTGTGACAGAGCAGTGCTAGCCTTTCCACATTGTCTGCATGTCAGAATAGCAGCACAGTTTAGTTTATACTATAATCTTTTTAAATTTAGAAATTAACAACAACAAATTTCTAGGCTGTGCAAATAAAGAGCAGAACAATATATATATATTTTTAATGCTTAGATTTTGGACCTGATAATTTTCAAATTGTAGAGAATTATTTGCCAAACTGGCAGAGGGCTTAATAGATGCGTAGACTTCCTAAAAGCTGTAAGTCTTAAAAATGGTATGGATTTAAACATAAGAGAAATGAGAGAGAGACATCTACGTGGTGTGTATGTGCATGGTATCTAAATAATTTTAAAATAAAAATGCACAATAGATTTAGTAGAATGGGTTTGCTGTTTTACATTCAATGGGAACAGCATGACCTATATTCTCTTGCAGTTTTGCTATTTTCCCTGAGGGTGCCCTAAAATTAAACCCCAAGTAATTTTTAGTTATAGTTTCAGACAATCCTACTACTTCACAACCTACTGCTGTTTATCAGATGGTGGCTGATGATTGGTGACTGCCCTTTTACAAGGAGGAATGTGTTCCTTTCTTTTCTTTTAACCTCTGTTCAGCCTTCAGAACTGAGGTTTAGACATTCATTTTCAAATGCATTCTAATTCATTTTAGCTTTTATATTTATAGATAGGATTTTTATTTTTTTTCTGGATTTGCAGCTATTGTGTTACTGTCCCTCTTGAGATCTCATTTTTGGTGGTGTTTTTTTAATTTATTTTTTTAATGGGCAACTTTCTGAACTACTGCACTGGTTGTGTACATAAGACATTAGATACTGAAAGCAGTGTAGTGTCGCCAAGCTGATGTTACCTTTATATAGAGTAGTTACACAAATAAAAGTTAGAAACATACCTAATTAAGCACCAGGATTATTTTGATCTGTGCAAAACCAAACATATTTCGGCAATCATTTTAGTAAGAGATCATAAGAATGTAGTATAGACTTAATCCAAAATGATGCTTGCATTTTACCTAACAATTCAGTTTCTGTGTTTCCTTTTTTTTTTTTTTATTTGAAAGAAAGCACAGAAGGAGGGAGAGGGAAAGAGAAAGAGGAATGAAGCTGCATAGCTACCTTCCTCTTACATAAAGCCATAAGAAGAATGTTACAATCTCTGTACACAGTTTAGCTTGCTGCTTGTTTCCTTAAGAGTACCTCACCTCTTTTTCCACACAAAGTATATTGTTTGCCATTGTTGCAAAAAGTTTAAAAAGGAGATCTAAGTTTTACGAGTGGTGAATGCAAACCTTCCACCTCAAGTTACCAAAGTAATGGAAAAGGACCATAATTCTTGTAGAAATGTTTGTGCTCAAGTTGTAGATGTTATGTGAAATTAAAAGAAAATGAAAATCTAATATATGTTGCTGTATTAAATGTAGAACCTCCAGAACTCATTATTTATTTTCTGTTAAACTTTATTTTTATAGGTATTATGGCAACTTGACATATTTCGACGAAGCTTAAGAGGTTTAACTGGGCATGTGTGTCAGGGAGATGCGTGCATATTTTGTGCTTTAAAGGTAAATAATAATTTTTGGAAGAATCATCTTTCAAAATGAGGGAAAAATAATTTAACTAATTTATATCCCTATCATACATATGTCTGGGTGACTCTCATTCTTGTGTAAAGAAACTATTTAGATTTAAGGACATTTGTAACATGTTTGTAACAGAAATATTTTCTTGTGTTTAAAGAAGAAATTTTTATACACATACTTTACAGTCTGCTTAAACACAGAATTTTGGATATTAAAAGACAGTATAATTTATTTGCATATTTCTCTCTAGCCTCTCAGAGATTTTTTCTTCTATTTGCATGCATATGCTTTTGCTCTTTCCTTTAGTGTTTGAATACTATATTACTGTTTGATAAGGTCTCAAGATTCTTTTTTTATTCAGTAGTTGATGGTAATGGTGCAGAACTTCATTGTTCGGTTTGTAATGAAAGGCAGGTAGTGGTACTGGAAAACTAACGAAAGCTGGTAACTTTTTAGTGTTTGAAAGTAAGTCAGATCTGCATATCTTAACTAGCATATAAACTTTGCGCTTCAAACAGTTTTGTAACTCATCTGAAGTCTGTAAACAACTGTCGAATTCTGTTAGGTTCTTACTGCTTTTACTGCACTGGTATTTAGCTGCCTGCAGTCATTAGGGAAATAGCTGTAAGCATGGTATCTCTGTTTCATTGGGATAAAAATCCTAATGAAAAAAGGATGGGTGTTTTTTTTTTTTTTTTTTTATTTTAAGCAGTATGCACTCTCTACTCTTACTGCAATTTGACAATAAAGACATTTGAGCATTCTAACACAGGACCGTAGAATATATAGTCAAATACAGTAGTAGATACACAGAACTGGGAATTGCTCATTTGGAGGGAGTTGAAAGGGACAACGCTATTTGAAAATGTAGTTTATTGAGGAAGTGTTTTTTTGACGATGCTAAATTGTAGGGAAGGATAAGCCAAGTGTTTTAGAGTTTATTTTCAGGGAGTTTCACAGACCAAACTTTGTTACCAAATAAGTGTTTTAGGCAAGAACTGTTTGCAGTGACATTTATTTAATCTTTCAGGAGCTGTATAACTTATGAACTGTGTAGTTTTTTTCAGCCATTTTTATTGGTTATCATGATTGCAGTATGGTACAGATGGTTTTGAATGTGTCTCTGTCTTTTTCCAAATGTAGTTGGTTTTTTGGGGTGGTTTTTGTTTTTTTTTTTTTTTTTTAGGAGGTGTATTTTTATTTCTTTTGTTAAAATGGTTAATTTTAAAAGGCCAACAAGTTGAAGTGGGTTGAGACTACACATATTGAGACTAACTTCCTGGGGCTTTTATTCCAAACTTTTTACAAGCTCTTGACTCTACAGAACTTGTTGGGACTTACTTGTTTCATCAGTGTTTGGACACTTCATCTTTTAAGTACATTAAAGTCCAGACCATAATTCAGGCATACCTATGTTTTTCAGATAAAATCTTTTGTCTGTCTTGGGATGATAGCTTTTGTTTCCTGGAGTTTTGTGTGTATAGGGATTCATGTTCATACCTGATGTTATAATAATAGAGTAAACTTCATGGTCTTTTCCTTTTGATTTGATCCATGTTACATGGCGAGTTCTGGTCATATACAGTCTTGTTTAATGCTGCACTGCAGCTGCCTTTAAGAAATGAAGAAGGATTAAGGGTGACAATTGCTGCAAAATATGTATTACACTACATGCTTTTAATAACTAGTCATATAGCTGAAATTATAGTAAAAAAATAATGTAGCAGCTTCATTGTGCTCAGAAACATAAGAAGGTAGTGCTCGTCGTGTATCGCAATTGAACGTGTAAGTAATGAATCATTCCATTCTAGCAGTCCACTTGAGAAGACCGGATGCTTCTTTTTTCCAGCTAAACTTACCACTTGCTGTACGTTAATACCCTCTCTCTTCCTGTAGTTTTTGGGGCTCCAAAATATGCTCTTTTCTTCTCTGGATAGCACTGGGGTGGGGCTTTGACTATGCAGGCCACTAAAATGAGTGTACATATCTGCATAACTGCTTATCTGTAATTTTTTTTTAGTTGGACGTGTAAGGTTCTGTTGCATACCAAATACAACCTGGCAGCCAAAAAAAGAAGTGATAAATCTTTTCAAAGCAGAGTTAACTTGTATTGTCAGATCTGTTAAAAACTTATTTTTGAATGTTTGCATTGAGATATTGACTGTCATTTTTATCAGTAGTCCATGCTTTTTGTTATGAGAGGGAAGTTTAAATATTTGACAGACATTTACCATGGAATGCATCGTGATCAAAACACTACTTTCTGTTAGCAGTGAAACTTTGCTTATCTGTTGTATCTTTGCCTTCTGTCCCGATATTTTTTTTTTAACTGTAGGAGGCCTGTATGAAGAATGCTTATCCTTATTTATATTTTACATGGCTTCTGATTTGTTTTGTCTTTATTCTCTTCATTTTTCTCTAAAGTTTGACTTAAAATTCTTGACAATGGAATATACCCTTTAATATCTGCAAAAGTTTTCTCATTTGTTTAATAGCTTTTAACTTTCAGTTCTTTCAAAATCAACCTCCCTTACTTGCTAAATGATGAGGTCACTTGCATACATATCTCTGCCAGAAAGAAAAGTAGTAGCCAACTGTCTCTTCTGGGAAATGAAAATATATTGCACTTGATTTTTTTCTTCATGTTCTGGAACTGCAGATATTGACCTGTTCTCTTGTATTGCGTGCACTGGTTCAGCAGAGAGCTGATTTAATAGCAACGATTATCAGCATTCTGTCTAATTTATGGGAGTTTTTTGCATATCCATAACTTAATGAAGATACACTCCTGTCTGAAGTAGTAAAGTAAATGTTACATTATTTAGTGAATGATGGGTGTTAAACTAACCTGAGTGGTATTACATTATGTGCTAAGAAATACACATCATTTGTAAAGATGAGAGATAGATGCATGAACTGCTATTCCAGTGGCCAAATTAAAAAAGCTGCATAATTACACACCACAATTACACAACACAAACTTGTATTGCTTCTGGGAGCTAAAGTCAATCACCTGCATTTTTATGCACTTTTATGTTGCTTTTCTATTGGCTCAAAATTCCATTTGGTAGCATAACTTCTTATAATGGAACAAGTAACAGAGCATAGAACCTAAGTAGCTTCAAGAGAAAATAGTAATTTCTAAAGTTGCATAGAGTTATAAACTTTTTGTATATTTGCTGTTTAGACATGCTGCATAAGAACTGATATATTTGTGTAGAACCACAGTGTCTAGCCAAGCGGCTAATGAAGCTGAGTAATTGTATTTCTTCCTAGGCAATATTTTCACAATTTCAACACAGTCGAGAAAAAGCTCTGCCGTCAGATAATATGAGACATGCCCTGGCAGAAAGTTTTAAGGATGAACAGCGTTTCCAGCTTGGATTCATGGATGATGCAGCAGAATGCTTTGTAAGTATTGTTTGTGTTAGTTGTGTTGAATTATGTCTGTTTTGTGGATGCCAACCTGGCCTGTTTTTTTGGTAGCTCCAGGCTCACAGGTAGGATACAAATGACATAATACTACTGACCACCTTTATGCCAGTTTAGGGGAACATACACATAGAGTAGGTGTCTGGTAATGTGGGATGGACTAATTCTTGCATTTGCTCCGTACTTTCTTCCCCAACTGTAGGTCAGGCAGAGGGATATGTAAAACTACAGGAGGTCAGTGAGAATGATGAACTCTCAATCGCTCCTAAAACTTTTTTTGGATAGAGAGAAGGGTGATCTCAGGAGAAAAGGCACCTACGGATTTAAATATATAGTCTGTTCCTCCAAGTATTCTCTCATCAGCAATTGAAATACATTCTGTTGCAACTAGCCAGCTCATTACTGAAATCTTCTGCAGAAGAAATTTCCATTTTCTTATCCAAGAGTGAATGAATACTTGAAGATCTTGACTCTTGCTGCAGTTACTTTCTGCTTTTATGAAGTGTCTCATTGATAAATATGAGCCATTACTGTGGCCATAAAAGATGACTCAAGATCACGTAGAACACTGGTAAAGAAGCCTGTCTAAGAAGTCCTGTATTGGACAAAATTGTTCACCATAAAAAAAAACAAACAAAAAAAAAAAAAAAAACAAAAAAACAAACCAAAACAAACAACCCAAACAAAACCCAACAGTATTAACCTTCAGACACAGATTTGAGGCACAGAAAATATGGTTGCTGCTTTGGACATGCTTTGGAAGTATCCACAAATGAATACCTGCCTGCCAGTTGCATTTTCACACACATAGGAGAATCCAGTGGAGAACTCCTGAAATTGGCCGTTTGAGATCTTGCTGTCAAGTTAATGGATTGCAGTTGTGAAAGAGAATTTTTCAGTAGTGCTCCATCTAATCAAAATGCATTTGAACCCATGAAGTAACCAGCTGTCTGAATGATCTACCTGAATAGATTCTCTTCTTCCCATTACCTCTGATATTTTTGGAGAAAGAAGAAAAAATGGCATTGCTGATTCAGGGGCCAAACTGATGACCATCATAGTACTTTTTTTTTTTTTCTTTTAAGGTTAAAAGGTGAGGCTCAGGATGGGATCAGGCATATGCTATTTATTAGCTTTTTCCATGCTTCTGTCAATGGTACTTGTGTTGAAGCATGTGCTAAATGTGATCAGATGATGAGATTGATATGCAGAGAAAAACATAAAAGTGTGAAAACTGAAACAGAGGCCTAATCCAACAAATATTTCAGTCATTGTGTGCAACGACATTAGTAACATGTCTTACTGTAAAACAGCTGTTTTAATTTTTCTTGAAGATTCACTTCCTTCAAAGACTAATGCACTGTGGACAAACAGTTGGGTAACTGTTGTCTAATGCTCTTTTGTTAAGGTTTGGAAACCTTGAGATGAAGAGAATTCCCATCCACTGGGTTGCAAATAGGGACAGAATTAAATACACATTAAACTTGTAGGTGGACTATTTGGAGCCAAGGGGAGTAGTTGGAGTATTAAACTGTAAAGTTGCTCATATATTCTGACTTCATCGGTTCTGTTTATATTTACATTATTATTTCTATTTAGGAAAATATCCTTGAGAGGATTCACTTTCACCTAGTGCCAAACAGTGAAACAGATATGTGCACTTCAAAATCCTGTATTTCTCATCAGAAGTTTGCTATGACACTGTATGAACAGGTCAGACCTTTATTTGATTGCTTTAACAAATTATTTGTTTCCACTGTCCTGAATAATTAAAAACAAAGGTATTTTTATTTTTGTAGTGTGTATGTCGCAGTTGTGGAGCATCATCAGACCCATTGCCTTTTACAGAATTTGTGCGTTATATTTCTACCACAGCCCTGTGGTAAGCGCTTTTATTCTTATATCTCATTTTTCTGTATACACCCTTCCAATAATAAGCAAAGCATGTCAGAGAAATGCTCTAAGAGTAAAGTAGAGGATTATGTATTCCTTTGTTAAAACATATTTTTGAGATACTGTTCAAAAGTAACATTTGGATTTCAAAAGCAAGATGTAGAGACACCTTGACAAAAAGTATGTATTGCTACTGTTCTACCTCCGTGTCTTCTCTTTTCAGTCATAGGATATAGTTAATTGAGAGTTGACTGAAATCTGTTAATTCTTAAGAAGGGAGATCAACAGTTATTTCCATTTATTTTTCATAGTAATGAAGTAGAAAGAATGATGGAGAGGCATGAACGTCTCAAGCCAGAAATGTTTGCAGAATTGCTGCAGGCAGCAAATACTGCTGATGACTACAGGAAGTGTCCTGTAAGTAAACAAGGATTTTGCATTACTTTAAGTTACAAGGGAGAAATTTTTAAGATGTTAAATCATTCCCTAAAAGCAGGATTACTTGTGGCCACTTCAGCACAGTCCAGCATAGGGTAAAAAAAAGTCCTTAAGTTTATATTTTATTTCTCCAGTTAGAGCTAAACATGGTATTGTAGGTGGCTTGTTTAGAAAGTAGAGTTATTAGGTCTGTGTTTTATTCTTCACTTCATGTTTAACACAGAGCTAGGTGGTTTTGGTTAGTTGGAACAGGTGTATTTTTGGAGTGGAGCTGCTTTAGTTCATATTCCTCTCTTCATTAAATAGTTCTTTGTAAATACTGTTAATTTAGGAACCATAGAAAAGCGCACAAGAACACACAGACCTAAGCTTTAATGATGAAATGGAGGGGGAACAAAAGAGAAATCGTGATGGTGACTTGGATGTCTTCAGAGATTTCTGTTTCAAGGTGGTGATTGGATGTCAAAGTTTAGCTGCAGTCTTCATCAGAGGGTTTTTATGATGAAGAATTTTATTCTTAAATTGTTAGAAACAAATACCATAATTAGAAGAAGTTGCAGAATTGTTTGGTTGCACTATTTCTTATCTTGTAACTCAACTTTCATTTTTTTAAACAGCTTTGTTTTCTCCCATCACATTTTTTTTACTTTTTCTAGAGTAACTGTGGTCAAAAAATAAAAATTCGTCGTGTTCTTATGAATTGTCCTGAGATTGTCACAATTGGTTTAGTCTGGGATTCAGAACACTCTGACCTGACAGAAGAGGTTATGCGGAATCTGGCAACACAACTTTATCTTCCTGGGGTATCTGACCTAAAAGTTACTATTTGCTTATTCTAGAATTCATTTTACATGTATTTTGTCTATATGTAAATATATACAAAACACAAATGTATATACACACATACATTTTTATGTTTTAAGTTTATGGTTTTAGTATTCTTTATAATGTGTTGCTTGATGTTGTTTCTGTAGGAGTAAAAAAGTCCCATCAGAAGTGTTGGTCTTGTGCCTACATGCAAAGATAAACATTGGTGAATGCCTCGTTGAAAATCTAGGAATATCATATTCAGTTTGAAATTTGTGGAGTTATTCCACAGCATTATTGTTTTACTCTTTCAACTATGCAAAAATAAATGTTAAAAATAGACATAATAAGTGCAAAAATCATTATTTATACTCATGAAAAATTATATAATGCAACAGGGTATTTAATACCAATTGCCTTGGTCAGATGCCAGTAGTAGGTCTGGAAATTGAGGCTAAATGTTTTACGCATATTTTAAAATATATAACCATTTTTACAGCTGTTCTATAGGGTTACAGATGAAAATGCCAAAAATAGTGAACTTTTTCTTGTGGGAATGATTTGCTACACAAGTCGACATTACTGTGCCTTTGCCTTTCACACCAAGAGTTGCAAATGGGTGCTGTTTGATGATGCTAATGTAAAAGAGGTAAATACTCTTTTTACTGCTACCAAATGTAGTGATCTTTACTTTTCTAGAATGCATTCTTCTGACACCAAACTTGAAACAAGTTGAACAAATGTCTTTATTTTAATGAACCTTTGGTTTTGTAAATAAGTTTTCATAAATTGATCTTAGAATTTACTTCACTACTTTACAGTTCTGCCTTCCAAATGCTGTTTCAGAATGTTAATGCACTTGTCTACTGTTGAACTTGGACTTCTTGTAATGAAAAAGAAGGCTTAATTACTGGCAGCTGTATTCATAGTGTTGGTGTTCTGATTGTTAGCCCATCTAATATTGGTTCTAGCTTTTTGCCACAATTTACACGAGTTCATGTACCAAAATGTTGAATCTTAATATACCTTTGGAATCAGGCATTTGGTACCTGTTGCTTAATAAATTATTCTTTCCATAATTGGATTCAATGGTGTTGATAAAAGTTTTGCGGTTTTGTTTTGTTTCCTTAGATTGGAACAAAATGGAAAGATGTGGTCTCCAGGTGCATTCGATGTCACTTTCAGCCATTGTTGCTATTTTATGCTAACCCAGATGGTACAGCTGTGTCTCCAGAAGATGCTCCCAAGCAGATTATTCATTGGTCTCAATGCAAAGCAGCAGGAGGAAATGGGGAAGACTTGGGTAATTAAGATTTTTTTTTTTTTTTTCTTTCTTTAGTAACAGTATCAACTATATTTCTGAAATGGGGATTAAAAGGAGAAGGTAATGGATTAGCTGGTTTGTTCTTAAATACTTTTAGCAATAATTATCTAAAGGGCCTCAAGAGAAAATAGATTAGTGTATGTATTCAATATTAGAACTGTTTGTTTTGTTTCTGATATGGGAATACAAATTGAGACTCGTGGATAATGGGGAAAAAGATTTTCTGTTGTAGATTGTTTGGTCATAACTACTTTACCCATAACCAGTAATTTCAGTAGTAATTTGTATATGCGAATGTTCTTATGTGTGTATTGATACATTTAAAATGTCTTAAAAATGTTATAAAAGGATACTTTAAGTAAAGCTTCATACAAATATAGAGATATATTTGGACCATGCGTGTTTGTGTGTATATATACACAAACAGAGAGCACCAATTCAGAACATTTAGAAAAATCAGAAGGAGCTGCAGGAAACCTCTTTTCTCAGAGATTAGTATAGCATAGGCCTCAATATATAAAAATCCAGTCTTTTGGTTCTGTAGCTTGCACTGCTGTCCTGGGGTGGTGTGGTTGGTTGGTTGGTTGGTTGGTTGGTTTTTAATGTTAAACGTAACATACAAGTAAATTAAATAAAAGGCCAATTGAATTTGATGTGTTCCTCTTCACATAATGAGTAGCAATTGGACATAGACTGCTTCAGGGAAGAAAGGATTGAGGACCTTATTCCACTACAGTCTACCAACATAAATATGGCAGTATATAATACATTACAGAACATTATTGCCTAGCATATTTAAATGTGGCATGGTTTTTCTCTGAGTAGTTTGTGGGGTTTTTTTAATCTGCAATTAAAAAGTTTTCTTATTTTTTAATTTAGAATGGAAACTTTAAATTAGGAAGCTTTTAATTTCTAAAGATGCTTATGTTACTTGATAGGATTTGAAAAGCATTCTGCTCCTAAATCAGACCACATGAAAGAGAATGGAATTGGAGACCCCGCTAGTCAAAGAAGTAGCAAAAAACTTCAGCCAGATAATTCAGTGTTCAGTAGAAGCCATATTCAATCTAGTGGTGGTAAAGGTCCAGGTATGTATCCTCCACTGCCAAAAAAAAACCCAAACGTGTCATCTTATGAAATACTTCAGTTGATAGCATTTCAGGTATATGCTAACCTCTGAACTAGAACTGCTTCTAAAGGAAGAGTTCCATCATTGACTTGAAGGAATCTCTGAATAACAACTAATGTTTAAGTAATGTCTGCCATGGAATGTTAACTTTTCTGGAGAACTGTAAACACAAATTTTTTTTATTACCCTTTGTTATTCCTACACTAAAGTGGCTCTTGAGGCTTTGATCCATTTCTCAAATATCTTTATGCCTTCCAACCGTATTGTCAGTTAAAAGGCACATCAGAAACTTGAAGCTGGTTTGATCTTTTGGAGCACAAAGTGTGGCTCTGTGGATCACCAGCTATTTGAGGAACGCTGTTGCCCAACAATATTGTGATATGCAGCCTTATTTGTAGTCCGGTGTATGAATGGACTTTGTCTTTAGTTTGGAAAGAGCAGTAGGAAAGTATTCTTCTCTGTTTAAAAAAACATTCTATCTGTACATTAGGCTTCCAAGCAAATCAGGCTGTAAGAAGTCATGTGAGGCAGTGACTTCTGCATTACTTGTCAGTGACTTTGCTCTGAACTTTCTTGAGATGTTTCCCCTCTGTCTTTATTGTTGAATTCCTAGACTTTTTAAAACTGAGAATGCTTGGCTTGATTAACTCTTTTTGGTGATGACTCAAAAATGCTCAGTATTTACCCTTTCAGAAATAGAAGGATTTGTTTTCATAGTGACTCCACTGTTTTATTAAAAATAAACCTTTGCATTTAGACAAGATTAAACTTAGATCCAGTTTTTCAGTGTAATTCATAAAATTTGACGTACATAGTATATGCTTTGAAAATGGCTCGACCATTCAATTTTAATAAGAGTTGTTTGTAAGACATGGTTGACATAATGCTGCTTTGGTTACTTTCATGAGCTCCGTTTAGTGGACTCCTTGGAGATACCCATACATTTATACTATACATCTCATCTTCATAGTCTGTGTTATGTAATTCAGTAGTCTTTTTAAGTAGTACTAATATTAAAAACTAAATGTTACAGTACATAAATATATTTGTGCATTTTGATGATGAATGACTTTTTAGTAATGATCTTTGATAACAAGTATTTTTTGCAGCTAAGTTAAGTTACAGCGAACAAAAGGACAGGCTAAAGGACATATCCAGAGAGTGTGCTCAGAAAGCTGCTGATATGAAAAACTTCTCATCTTTACGAAAAGATGTAGACAGAGGGCCAAGAAAAGAACCTGGGAGACAAAGAGGTACATTTTAAAAATATGACCAGAGAATCAATGCATTAAATACCTTTTAGCATCAATATTAGCTGTGCAGATTTTTTTTCTCCTTTTAAGAGAACACACTCTTAAGATTACTGAAAAACGGGAAACTGTTTTGTTTGCTGTAACAATATCAGTTAAATATTAATGAGAACTTTAATGGAGCTTTTTTCTTTTCCTTCTTTAAGATTTGATTGGGGAAGATCGTTCCAATGTGAAGTCGGGGTCTCCTCCAGTTGGAAATGGACTTAGACACTGCGCTGATCAGCGCATATACAGCAGCCAGGGAAAAGCCTCCTATAAGTATGACAATGCATCTCACCAAGCAAAGCTTTCTGTACAGGTGCTTGGATCAAATAAAACAGAAGCTTTTCCTGCTGGGGAGAAACCAATGATCAGGACCCGGACTGATGGTGTCACTGGCTATGATACAGACACCAGCCAAGACTCTAGGGACAAAGGAAGTATCAGCAGCAGCAGAAGCAGAAGTAAAGGCTGGAAACCTATGCGAGAAACACTAAATGTAGACAGCATTTTCAGTGAGACAGAGAAAAAACAGCATAGCCCAAAGCACAAGGCAAATCCAAACAGTAAATCTAAGCATGAAAAGGAGCGAAGCTTTAACCATTGGCCAAAAGAGAACCAAATCCAGAAAGGTTTAATGACCATATATGAAGATGAAACAAAACAGGATACAGGAAGTCGAAGTTCACTGGATTCAGAGGGAAAAGGAAATGCTGAAAAAAGCAAAGGATTTACAGAGAGAAAAATCCTTGGTGATAACTGGCAAATTCAGAGGACAGAATCTGGATATGAAAGCAGTGATCATATCAGCAATGGATCTGCAAATCCGGACTCGCCTGTTATTGAAGGAATCAATCCGGCAGATGTCAAGAATGTTAAAGAAAGCGCTTCCTGCAGGTAATGCTAATGCTCTTAGAACCTGCTTGGGTTGTATTTACTGAAAAATAAGTTGTTCTAATGTTCATGTGCCTTTTTAAAAAAAAAAAAAAAAAAAAGGTCAAGAAAACATGCTTTGGAACTTCATACGCTTGAGGGTCAGGTATGTAGAAAGCTACTGACATATCTAGAAATAAGAGTACAGACATCTAAGTGTTAAGTTTACCTTCACTCTGAGGCTGCAACACTAGTTCTGTTTGGAAGGCACTGAGCCAGGTTATTATGGCGCTGAGCCAGAACTGCTAAGCCCTGCTGAGGGGCAGGGTGTATTAATTTGAAATAATTGCTACACTTCTTTAGTTACAAGTTTTTTAGACTGTGGGTAACTTGCCATCTGTAATGGAATACAAGTGTCTGTATAAATCATATCTGTGACAAGTTGTACAGACAAGGAGATGGGAATGGCAGTAGGTGAATCTCCTTACTGTTACTAGTCATTGTTCTGAAATTCAGTTTTCTGGGACACCTCAGATATATATCGATTGCTTGATAAGCGATTGACCTGTCTGAAAGAAATCTTTGCTGAAAAGTGTAAAATTACTAAAACTTGCCAAAAATGTCATTAGTAGCCAAATTTTATTAAACTTACTAAGAATTGATGCATGCTAATTAGTAACAAGTATGCTGCCCAGAGACTTTGCGGAGTCTCTGTGGAGATACTCATAACCCAACTGGGCATGGTCCTGGGCAGCCCAGTCCAGTTGACCCTGCCTGAGCAAGAGGGGTTGGACTAGATGATCTGAGGAGATCCCTTGCAACTTAAATGATTATGTGGTGCTGTGAAATATAAAGTTATCAACCTTCCACATGTGGTTTTCTGTATTGTGTGTCTTAAACTGTATGTGGAACATACTTCATGCTAGAACCTATACATTCTTCTGTCAAATCTTGTTTATATCCGTAGAGTGGAAGAGCCTAGTTGTGAGATCGAGCCTAGTCACAAATGCTTGCTAGATTTGAGCAAATTTGGACACATATTTTCATGAAAAATTCTTTTACAGGGGAAGGGGATAGCAAATACCAGGAAATGAAAAGGCTCTGACTTCTCTAAGCAGAGATGCAAAATTTTAGAACTCATTTCATAAAGTATTGTAGCAAGTTACCAAAACATTTTTTTTTATTTAAAACATAAAAAATACGGCTTCTATATGAATTGAAGTGTCTTTGATTATTTTGGAAATTGCAAGAAGTCAAAATCAGTCATTTGCTTAGTTCTTAGTTTCCTAGGGAATTATTTTATTTCACATATAGAAGCATAAATAAGGACATAAAAAAGGCCATGCCAGGACAGGGGCAAAGGATCACCTAACATGCCTTCAGTCTACACCAGTAGCCGGTAGCAGACGCTTATGAAAGATGACAGCAGATAGAGTGGTATTTTGTAAGTGTATTCTTCTGGGCTGTTGTACTTTGTTGCTTTATGGTCTTTCTGAACTGGAGATTATGACTGTGGTGTCCGCTTCTGATGAAAAAATACTTTTTACCCCATGCCTTTCTTGATTCCCCTCTTTTCCTCCCCCACTCCTGCCTTTCCCCTACCAACAAACTGCACAAAACCCCACTATACAAAAACCTTATGGCCTCTTTGTAGGGTAGTGATATAAATATGTGTAAAGTTACTCCAAGCCATCTTTATATTTTGAGTATTTACAGTTGCCTTGAACAGTGATTTCTACAGTTTCAACCATGCCTCATTTTAAAACATGTCCAAGAGGTAATGGGATGCCTAAATGCTGCATGTGCCTTTTTATGAGAGACGGTATGATAAATTTAGAACAGCATTAAGAATCTGACTACGCTGTTGTTTCGATATTTGTCAAATAAAGACAAAAAAAAAAAGGACTTTATCAAAATACAAATGTCATCTTGGGACTTTCAGAAGGCTTTTGTATGACTGGTAATTGGAATTGACAGGCAATACCCACTAGTTCCCTTCTAACCGTTCAGACTTTGTCTCGTAAAAACAAACAAAATACAAATGAATTACTTGAAAGTTCTTTTAGAAGGTGGAAAAAATTACTTAGTGTTTTGTTTTGTGTTAGGTTCTGTCTCCATTCTTCCTGTTTCTTTCAGTATTTTTCTTGTTTTTCTGTCCTTTCAATAACAATAGTATTTTTTTTTTTTTACTTGAAAAATGCCACTGTGTATCTTCTTCCCTACCTTACTCTTGGCGAGGGAAGGAATTGGCAGAGTATTTGTGAGCTCCCTATCTGTATTGGTAAGGAATGCTTTTTGCTCAGCAAAACCAGCAAGATTTACTAAATCTGCTGGTGGTTTTTTTTTTTTTTTAATTATTATTGTTTTCTCCTCTTGAGTTTGCTCCTGTAATCTTCTGGTTTTCTTCCAGTTTTCGGAAAAGTTTTTAAATGAAAATTGCTATGAGTCAAAGACCAAGTGGCAATCACAACTTAGAAGAATGATGTTTATTGTCACAACAAAGTATTAATGAATAGCAAAATGTCAAACTAGGAAAATGGACAAGATAGAATATTAGCTAACAGGTTACACATACTTAAGATATTGATACTGAGGAGATTTTTGCATTTTTAGAAGACAAGCTTGTCATAATCAGATGCTGCTATATGTTTAAATTCAAAATATTCAGGGTGTAAACTCTTAACACTGGAAAATATATTTGTTTCAGACATGGGTGATACTGGCAATAAATTGGAAACCATATAGTACCACATGGGTAGTGTTCTTTTGCTGCACTAAAGCAGCAATTTTAACTAAAACCTACAGATAAATTGAATTAGGTGACCAGTAGTGTCTGTTCCATTTGAAAATCACTGCAGTAAACATGTATTCAATAGTGTTGTGCTTTCTTGGTGATCTCTGCTAATAAGCACTTTTTAAATTTTTTATGAATATTATAGTTTACAATGAGGAAAACTGCAGTCAGTAGTTCTTTCTCACAGGTGACATACCTTTTTTCTGTTGTCTATAACTTTGGGGAACCAGCTGTCTTTCTTAAGCAGGCTGATGTGATATTAAGATCAAGAAAATTTGCTTTTTATGTGCTGTGTGTTAGGCATCCTGCTAATGTACTCTACAGTAGAGCTGGAATGAGTGGGCATCTGCTCTCCAGAACAAACTGGAGCAGCAGCCTCGCAAACTATTTGTTTTTTACCTGTCCGTATTAAATGATTCAGTTCATCCTGAATTTCTGTGCATCAGCAGAGCTTGTCACATGTGGGAACGGTGTTAAAAGTATTAAAGGCCACCTCTGCTATATTACGTATCTTCTGTAAAGTGTTTGCGTTACTAAAAATTGTGACAGAGAGAACAAGAGTCAGTTGCACATAGGCAAAGTTTTTACGCTTGCACTCAAGGCAATAAAGTTTGTGATCATACATCAATAGTTTAAACCTTCAAATTACATGTATGCTTCTTTTACAGCGAACAGAACTTGTCAACCAAAAAAGCTGACAATGTGTTATATTCAGTATCCCAGCAGAACAGAAACTTTTATGGTAAGAACTTTAACTTGTATAAAGAATGAGAAGTTTTCTAAAACTAATTTAGATGTACCAGAATTTTAATATTAACTTACTAATATCACAGAAGAGATGGACAGATTTCTGATTAGCCTTTTGTATTTTTCAGTTTTGCTGCCCAATTTAATGATATTTCATAAAATTGAAAAATATGTATACAATTTGTTTTGTTTTGTTTTTTAACAAGCCATAACCAAATATTTCAAAATTATACAATTTGTGTATTGGGTTGGTTGTACTTAGGTGGATTGGAAGAAAAATGGCATGGAATTTGTGGCTGTTTTGGCCATGAAGTTAGGGTTTTTTTCTATACTTTTTTTTCAGTAGAGGGCTCTCTTGCTGACTCATCATAGCCTGTGTACTGTCTTCTAAAAGGGCAAAAGAAATCTGTTCTGTGGGCTTTTTTTCCTCTACAGTGAATTCCAAATTTTGGGTTTGTTTACATTTTTAACCTTTTCAGTGAGTTAGACTGATGGATAAAGATGGAAAGCGTTCATATCCCTTCTTGGTACGTTTTGATGGAAAAGTGATGGAAGATTTTTTTAAAATGTCTGGGTGGACTTTGGTACCATTTGTTTTCCTTCAAGATATGAAGCAATATCAGGAAGAAACACTTGTAATAAGGAAATCTACTTCCTTTTACATACTAATATGTCTGTTGGGTTTTTATGAAGTTGATAAATGCTTTGGCATATAAATATTATAGGTCAGTATGAGGCCAGCCAAAATCATTATCTACTGTTGCTGGAACAATTGAATGGTGCTTGTACAAAGAGTTGCAATAAATATTAGGCCACTTCCCCAGGAAATGTTTGATTTTTATAGATATCATACTTCTTTTCAAATAATGCGTAGTATAGTTTCTTCTAAGACTTAAATTTGGGGAGGGGGGAGGTGCCACAATACTTTTATCTTTTCTGTCATTATTTTTTGGTTGTAGAAAGAAAACTAATTTAGTGTTTGGTTTTTTGCTGTCAAACAAACCCAAAATTGATGTTGCATGGAATGCAAAGATCTGGTTTTGCATGACACTTACTCTGCTTTAGTGTACTGTACTGTACTTATACCAGTAGAAATAAACTACACTTGGATAGCAAAAAGAAAAAAAAAAAACCCAAACACCAGTGGCAAGTACATAAAGGACCCTGCCAGAATAAAATATAGGTGGGTTTAAACAATGTTTGAGCTTAGTAATGAGTATTCTCCAGAGAGAACTATGTACTGGACTTCAGTATACTTAAAGCTTTCAACATGCATCAAACATTTTCTTTAAAAAGTATAGTGATTCCAGGTGATCCTTAGAGTTATCATAAAACATTGATGGTAAGATCCCGTTTATTCAGTTATTCTAATTCAGTAACTAACTTTTGAATAGTTTCATAACAAAAATTTATGTATTCTAAATCAAATATGAAGTTCACACGTGAATGCATGTTTTGGAAAATAATACTTTTAGTGGGAGTGATTAATGGACTGAAAACATACCTGAAGAATTGGATCGTTTCACATACATGTGGAATTAAAGATTTATTTAGACTCAGTTTTTGGTTGTCTAAAAAGTGTGTCAAGACACCTTTAGCAAGGATAGTAGTAGTCATTTACAGGTGTCAGTTGTATTACCTTGTGTTATACCTCTGAATATTATAAACAAGACATGGATTGGTAGGTAAATACCAATCAGACTTGTAGAAAATAGTACTTTAAGAAAGAAATTCCAAGTATTTTCTGACAGAGGAGTAGTATGTTAACTTTGTTAATAATAGTGTGTTAATCTTTGTTAACCTCTCGTGGCAACTTGAAAAAAAATCTCTGGGTGGGTTTTTTTTTGTGTGGTAAACTTCTTATGGCTTATGGAAATAATGTTGGACTTCTAATTATGCCCACCATTTGTATAACTGTGTGCTTTATCAGTTCCTCATTTTTAACTGGAGCTGAATAAGGCTACTGTTCAGCAGTTGAGGAATTCTGTCCCAGACTTACAAAAATAAACTTATTGTTAGAGCATTATAAAGATAGTAACATTGGATCACACAGTGGTTATGCAGTTCAAATGGCTGCTGCTTTCTCCGGTAGTAAGCAGTAGATCACTGTAGTGCTGAAGCAGATGTCCCACAAAGCAAATCCTTAGTTTCTGCCATCAAATTTTGGTACAAAAATGTGGATATTAAGCAGATGCAGTATCCTTAATTTATATTAAAGAGTTAGTGTTTATGAAGTTTGAACTTGATGAACTGTGGAGGCTAATTTTTTTTGTTTATAGAGAACGTGTGACATGAACAGTGGGAGGGCAAAATTTCCAACCTCATATTCTTTAAGATGAAGAAATATGACTATAATTCTTGGAAGTTGGAAAGGGCTATAGAATCTTTTTAATTTTCAGAGCAGTCCATGTGCCAGCTACTGATAATAATTTTCAATCCTAAAGGGTTTTTTGTGGCTTTCATGACAACCCTCCCTGATTCCTAAGGCACAGGTATCTCCATGAAATTGCCACTCCTGACAATTTCAATAAAAGGCATTACTGTTGGGAGGGTTAAGGGGGAAAAAAAAAAATAAATCCTCAAAGCCCTGTTTTCTAGATTCCTACCCTCTCGCCCCCTAAAGCTCAGACCACTTCATTCTTGAACTAACCTGTCAGTAGAATAAGCACTGTGATTAAAATTGGCCAAGGGCTTGATGGCCTCCTGTTTGAGATGTAGTATTGAAAGCTGCCTGTTCAGTGATCTCAGGAAAGGATGTACTTGGAATCAATGCCTTAAATTAATAGTTGCTTCCCTTTGAAAATAAATGCAAAGCAATGTTTGTAATATTAGAAATCTGGAGGTTTTCCCATTAATAATTCTTCAGTTCAATAGCGGGAGACAACTTGAACTGAAAACTACAGTCATTCTGAAGCTCTGGTGAGTATGTGAAGAAGAATCTAAATTGCTTTTGCTTAATTGTCACTTCAGAAAACCTCACAAACAAGCTACAATTCTGTAAAAGAAAACTCATCATCTTAGGCAAACCATACATTTATAGTAATAATTTAAAATATGCAACTATACTTAAGAAAATCCAGTCATTACACATTGACTGCACCATAAGGTTATGACTGTCATGTCTGAAGAACTGAGTAGTGAATTAAAGCATGCAGCTACTTTATTTACTTTAATATTAAACGGAAACAAATAAAAGCTTTTCTGGAGTATCTTTAAATGATAGATTAAAGACTTTAGTTTAAAAAAAAACAACCAACATTCCAAACCAAACCCTAAACTTTCAAGATTTCCAAATGTAGTCAAACAGCCTGTGAAAATTGAAATGTAAAGCACTGCCACATTTGTAATGCAGTTTATTAACGTGAGAAGTTTGCAATTTAAAATAGATGATGCAAAGATTCGGGATTGGGTTTTAAAACAAAGACCTCATAAATTTCCTGAGATGGGTAGATCAGAACGAAGAGAGGGTAATAGTTGGTATACTTTGTCGCCTGTTGTTTCACCTCAAAACTTAGTTAAACTCTCACACGTACGCAAGTATATATCACCCCACCCCCAAGAAAAACAACGGTGGAACTTTATTTTCATTTTTTCCCGATGTTTAAAGCCTTGGAAAAAATCCACTAATGAATGTGTAAGAACTGTTTTGCAACAGAATGTTGCTCCAAAAGGACAATTTCTTGAATATAAAGAATTTTTTTTTCTGAAGATTGTCACTGTTTTTTAAAAATAATATTCTATTTTGGGCAAGTTATAATGTGTTTACCTTCTTGAATGGGAGTACGTATTTGTTCCACGTTTCCAAAGCTTCCAGTAAGTTCGTCTGTGATTTCAATTGAATACAGGAAAATGTCTGGGTTCAGGGAGAGGAATTTGCCACGGTACTTGTTACAAAAAGTATTAGACCTTGTTTGGTTGTTTTTTTCTATTGGCAACTTAAAAAAAAAAATAAAAATTAATCAGGTAATCAAAAGTACAGGAAACATGCAGCTAAAACACATTAGAAGGAAATTGAATTTAATGTGGTTTTTGAGGGGTTGGGTTTTTGGTTTGGGTTGTTTGGGTTTTTTTCCCCAGAAATTGGGCTTTGCAGAATTTTGCAAATGTTCTGTATGTGTAAATGGAGTTATTAGAGGAGAACTTGTCTGTCCTACCTCTTGGCAATAGAATGGCTGTTAATCTTCTGAAAATCTAGGTTAGCTATTCAGATGTGAAAATAGATGTCTGTAAAAGCAGACTGCTTTGTAACTGGGAAACCAGAGTTACATTTTGTTTATTGGTAAGTTTCTTATGCCCCATTGATAAGGATGTCAATCTCCCACTGAACACAGTGCTTGTGTGTCCCATATTTAGGTTTGCAAAGAACATAGAGCCAAAATTCCCAGTCGGGTCCACGTCTGGTTTTAACCATGCATGGATATCCTGTCAGCAGAAGAGAAAATAACACATCTATTTATAAGTTAGCTGGAATTCTGAAGGCACAAACCGCCTGGTATCGCAGAGCAGCTTACGCTGAACGCGTGCTGTGGTCACACCATGGAAACAACGTATTAACCTTTGCTGCCGCCTCCTGCCCCATTTGTGATACTGCCTCTCAGAAGGGCTGAACGGGCTCAATTCCTTAGGAGTTTGGAGTACAAATAAAAAAATAAAATCTGTAATCTTCACATCAGGCGGTTTTGGGGAATTAAAGAGCAGTTTTATGGGCAATTTATTTGTGATTTTTAAGTAGATGTGCTCTTGTATAAAACTCAATATATTCAAAGTCTGCAAGTTAAAAACAGTAGCTTCAGACACTGTCAATTTAGCAAATTATTTAACCAATTCATTCCTAGAACTGTATCCTGAAGTTAAGCCTAAGATTAAAGACTGAAGTGGAAATAGTCACAGGAAGTAATGTGACAGAACCTGTGCTTTTTCCCCCTCCCCAGTAAAGCAATTTACAGTTCATTATAATCTGTAGCAAATTCAAATGTTTTCTATTTGCAATATTACCTCAGTGTTAGTTAGCTCTGATGCCATGGCCCACTCAAGCGGTTTTGAACTTTCTTTCATGTTAATTACTTGTCCCTTGCCAGTGTCACATGGGCTCATTCAGTAACAATATTTTCCCAGAAGTAGTCTTGCTAAGGTTGTAGTATTGTTTATCATGCCAGAATAGCAAGATTGATTATTTTTTTTTTTTTTTTTTTTTCATTTTGAGGCTCAAAGGAAAGCCATATATAGGGGCTTTGTCTCCTGTGCTGTATGCCTTTTTAGCCTCTACAACCTGTGTTCTTTGTCAAAGATTTAGTGTCTTTAGTCTTTCAGCAATTAAACATAGGGCAGATATTGACCCTCAAAATAAGTGTCACCCAGCAGCATTGGCCAAAGTTTTTAGTTTAGTTCTTTTCTGTTGGTGTGGTTGACTCATATGTTCACAAGTCAAAAGTTCCAAGGCTTTGTTTAAACCTGGGGAAATAATAAGTGATTAAAAAATATTTTATCTTGGTAAGATTATATCATTTAAGAATAGATAGAAAAATGTTGTAGCTTTTGTTGATAAAAGTCTAGAACAGCCTATATTATCCCATTGGAAACTGGCTAAGTACTGTCTACTGTACATGAAATTATTCTACAAGAAATCAGGAAATATATGCTGCCTTTTTTGAATTTAATTCCTGTTTTTCTGAAATAGGCGTAGTACTTACGTGAATCTAATCCATACACAAAATAAGGCATCTTTTGAATGGCTTTAGAGCAGGTGACTGATTATAATGGGCCAATCATTGCATTAGGAAGACTTCTAATATCTATCTCTAAACAAATAGACCGTTGCTTGTCCCTTGTCAAGAGAGTGTTTTATTCTATGCAGTGTGGACATGGATACTTCAATGCTTCCTTTATTTAGTGTTAACTAGGAGCTGCGTTGTTGAAAAATTGTGTATTTCTAGAGAATGATTCTTTGCCTTTGCCTGTGAATAAAAGGAGCTTCTAGAGTGTGAGTTGTAGTACTGGTGGCCCAGGCGCTCTCATACTATGTGTTTAGGGCACATGACTGAGGGCGTTCTCTGTCTGCTCGGCATCTCTACAAACTGTGCAGTTTGCTTTAAGTTTTAAAATCTGTTTCAAAGAACGCATAATGCATTTATTTAAAAAAAAACAAACTCACAAACAACAACAAAAAAGCAAAACATCCTCCAATCCCTACAGTATTCATTCCATTTAATAGTTATTACATGATGTGAAATTTCAGAAATCATGAATAGTTTTTATTTTGTAATTTAAATTACTTTGGATGTTTGAATAAACATACTTTTATAAAAAGCTGCTTTTGAAAATGTGCTTTTGATTAGATGAAACGTTAAGATGATCTTGAAAACATGCCGATAGGACTTCAAAATTGTGGTAATTACCTATTTTCTGGTAACACTAAAAAAAAAAAAACAAAAACAAACTGCCCAAGATTTCCTCCAAATTATTTTGGATGGATGTAAGATCTGACCTTCTGTGACAAAGGGTAGGGTCTTCAAAATGGTTATTCTGATCAATGTCAAATCTTGAATTAATTTTCCTGTTGTGTTGTGGTTTTGTTTGGTTTTGTAACCTCTGAAGAATTACAAAGAAGGAATTGCACTCTATTTCTGCTTATTTTGAAATAATTTTTTTCTACCCCCAGACTTGAGGAAAGACCAGATCAATTCAGAAGTTAACTACAGACCTCATGTTAATTTCCCAACAGAATTACATTTGCAGGTGCCCAGTCCTCCAATACAGAGGTAACTAATACTGGCATTAATTTACTATGTAATAGTTCAAGAAATACTGAATTCTGTTATGTGATAGTAATCAATATTAAGCATGCAAAAATTAAGTTATCGATTATTTTTGACAGACAATGCCTTTTGTATCTTACATAATTGATAGGGCTAAATGCGCTCTGTCTTTATTTTAATTTTGATGCTGTCAGTGGAACCAGGTAGCTTACAGCTAAACCATCTTACCAGAGTAAAGCATTTTAATATTTTTCTGTTTTGAATTTATATACTATAATAGGCAGCCATTAACCAATTTGTGGTTAGCGCAATAACCCCATAAAGTTTTGAAAAGTTTGGCTGGAAGGGGAGGAAAAGGTAACTTCTGTTTAGAAGCTGCTGCTATGTATCTGTTGTTTCTAATTTGAACTGTAAGTGCTCGGTACCTTCTAAAAATAAAAAATCTAAATACAAATTTAGCACCCAAAAATAACATCTAATATTTGAAAAGTAGATATATCAGGCTGAGTCACAGGGATGCTTAAAAGAGAGCAGAAGTCATGTTTGACATAGTCCTGAATGTTGAAGGAATTTATTTTACCTTACAGATACTCAATCTCTTACAGAGATTTTTTGAGGCACTTTACATTTCAATTGAAAGAAACCTTGGAGTGATTTAATACAACTTTTAATCAAATGGCTGTATGTTAAGCAGATCCCAATTCTCTAGTCTGCTTGAATATTGAAGCAGTGTTACAAGGTTGTCTTTGAAAAAAAATCCTTGGGTTATTTGAGCTTTTTCTTATGTTTTTACGGATACTTACATGCTGTGTGGTTTTGTATTTTAGAGCTGAAATGCCTGAGACCAATAGGAAACTTTTCCCATCGTCAGCTTTACAGCCAGTTGTTAAAGACATTGTTAAGTCAGAAAGTAGGAACAAGGCAATCGAACAGAATTCTTTAGAGTGGCTTAATCCAGACAAGTTTGAGAAGATGAACGTGTCAGTATATTGTGCTGATGGCACAACCCACCCCTATACAGAACATGTCTGTGGAAGGAAGTTGATCAACAACGACCTTCACTCCTCTTCTCAGCCGCAGTCTCATCATGCAAGAACGTTTGGTCCCAAGGTGGGGTTGTTGCCTTCTGTGCCGCAGAACCTGTCAGAGAGGCCCATGGTGCTTCCCCCTTCTGGTGAACAGGCTGGGCACCCACTCCGAAGGGTGGATGCTTTTTGGGTGCCCGAAGCAGTGTACCAGAATCTTCCTCCCCCTTTACCGCCGAAGAAATATGCTCTGAATACTTTGCCAGGATCTGAAAATAACTCAGCAGCTGATGTAAAATCAACAGGAGTGATGCAAAATAATCTGTTAAGGCAAACAGGTACACCTTTAAAATCTGCATCAGAAGCAAGCATATTTACTAATGAACAAAGGCTTAAAGAGCCGTTTCAAGGGAATGAACTCTTTGTTCATAAACCGGATTCTCCACCTCGCTTATCAGTTAATGACTTTTGGACTATGTCTGAAAACTTCTTAAAGAAAGGATCTCGTCATATGGGACCAAGTGCTGGCTATGTGGATGGAAATGATAGTGTATCCCTAACGACTTATTTTTCAGTAGATAGTTGTATGACTGACACATACAGGATGAAATATCATCAGAGACCCAAGCTGTATTTTACAGACAGTGGAAGCTTTCACAAAGAAAAGCATCCTCCATCAGCTGGAGTAGAACTGAATGCTACATACCATGCTACTATTGAGCCCAGGCATCCCACATCTGAGCAAAGGTACAAGGCAAACGTAGAAGGCATACACTGCAGCAGATAGATTCTTAAACAAAAATAACCTGGATCTGCCTTTTGCATTTCATGTAGTCTGTAAATGGGCACAAACCTTGAATCTCTGTGTGTGTGTGTGATAACTAGGTACCCAGTTGACTGTACTTTGCTTAGGAGTTATGACTGTTTAAATGAATATGCAAATAGAGGTGAACGGAGGAGAAGAGGTGCTAAACTTCTGGTTCTTGGATTTGTTACTCGAGTTGCCTTAATGCTTACCTCTGTTACTCTGCTTGTCTTCTACAGTTTATATTAAAAATGGTCCCTTTGGGTGTACGCATCTTACAGCCGTGGGATCAACTAGATGTTACTGATTTTGTAAGTAGATTTAATCAGTTGCAGTTTAAAACTGTTCCTTTAGACTGTGGTCACTACATACTTACACTGACAAAAGGGATAAATTTATTGCCATATATAATGCGGTAAATACAGTTAAAATAGAGCAGTATTTGTCCTGATAGGTAGGAGGAGGTGACATGGGGTTTTTTAACCGACTTCTCTAAGAGTCTGTGCTTTCACAAACCTTCAAGTGTCTTTAATACAAGTTTACCCAGAAAATTTCTAACTTCTTATTTGAAAAGCCTTAATAATAGTAATTCTTCAAAACCGGTTCTGGTTGGCAAGTGTTTAGTAAGATTTTCAAAGGGAATCCAAGTAAAGTGCAGTAATAGACCGTCCTCTTAATATACCTGCTCTATGTTAGTGTGCATTTTTAAACACATTTATCAATTTGTTCACTCAGTAAGCTATATAATTTAACTTATTAAAAATAAATTTAACCACATAAGCTATAAACTGACATAGCACACTAGGATGCTAATTTTAAAATATGGAGTTATCATGCAACTATGAAAGATTAGTTTTGTAAGGTTTCAGATATATTTACTACTTCTGTTCAGTTCTGATTTATTCTACAATCGCATGCAAAGTCAATGCTGCTATTTATTGAACTTCCTATCTTTTTTTCAGCTTGAAATTTTAGCAATGTTTAATAGGGATCAGACATTTGATTTTACTGACAACGGTTTCTCCTATTCAGAGCAGTCCTACACAGGGGTACGTTCTGTATTACCAGATCAGGCAGACTGTGGTGGCTGAGGGGGGCATGGAAAGAAGAGGGTCCTCCCTTTCTCTGCTCTGCAGTTTTGCCAGCTCTGGCATTTACCACGTCTTTTGTTAACCTGACTTATTTCAGTAACAAAGGGGAGGATGTATTTGGCTTTATTTGGGTAGTTAAATCAGTGCACAGAACTATCTAGTGAGGGCTGGGGAGGAAAAGGATTTCACCCTCGTGGCAGTCCTGAGCATTTGAAATGACCCACTGTGTCTTGTGGTGTCAGGGGCAGGGGCTTAGAGTTCTGTTTCTGTCTTGTCGTAACATTGAACAATGTATAATTGAGAATTAATGTCAGCAAAGCTGATTACACCTAAATGTCAATGCCTTTTAGTTATGAAGATAATGCAAAAAGGTTAAATATGCATAATAAACACTGTTACTTGTACTTGCACTGTTAGTCAGAAAGGCTTTTTTATGTTTATAAATCTTATATGAGTTTTAGTGCTTCAACCAAATGTTGGCAATTGTTTAGTGCGATTACCCACGGTATACATTTAAACAGTAGTTTAGGTTATTCTATGTCAAGGTCAGACTGGAACATGATATATGCAACAAAACAGGTATCTCAGCTTAATCTCATTTCTACCTTTTTGATGAAAATTTGTTGTAGCACTTGGAAAAAAATGAATTCTAGAATTTGTAGTGCAAATAATTATGCATGTTTAGGTATGGCTGCTGGTAAACAGCAACTTAAAAAAAACACTCTCCTTTTGTAAGAAAATCAGTTGAATACAGAAAAAGAACCCTGAAAATACAAGAAATTGGAAGATTCCTAATTGTAGTATTATTGAGATTTCAGAACCTGTAAATTAAACTTTTCTAGTTCATTTAGCAATGTTACATAATATATATAGCCATTTAAGTAAAACTGTCTTCTAATACTTGTGTAAAAACAAATATTATTGGAATTTGTAAATAATGTATAATTTGTAAACTGTTTTGCAAAAATCTTGTATTTGAAATGACAGTATTTTTATGTATGAATAGCACAGCAACAACTGTGAATGATGTTAGAACACATTTTTAAACATGCATAGCAATGTTCGTACTTCTGTACAATGAGCAATATGAATGCCTATTACCGATACCAATGAATTTGGCTTCCAGTAAGCACAACTGCTAAACTTATTTTTAAAGTAGCTGCAGTAATTTAGATGTACTTCAGTCTCCTTGCTTTGCTTGAAACAATCTTACCAGGCAACCTTCTATGTGACCCATGTTTACCAGGTATTTAATTATAGTAAATAGACAGCTAATCAAGGCACCTTCGTTTTTATATTTGACTCTCCACTCCATGTATGTATGTACGTAATATTTGCTAACTAATATATGATAACTTGTTTTAACTTACCTAGGGTGCCTATTTATTTTTTTATAAATGTCTCCTTCTGGCTATAGATTTGTATAAGAGCCTAGACAATTTTTGTAACAGTAAAGACATTAACAAGTCTTGTAATTAATATATTTTTCAGTCTTTAGAATTATTTTCTTGCAAAGTTCTGCTTGTTCAAAATATCAGATAAAAATTTAAAATTTCTTTGTCTTATGTTCTTTTTGTACTCCATGTTAAAAAAAAAAAAAGTTGACTTTCCAGATCTACATTTTTCAACGGTGACAGATAATACTGCTGCTAATGGTTGAAAGTTTTGCAGAGATGGTGGTTTGGTTACCATTTAACAGTAAAATTAATCTTCTGAAGTATTTCTTTATACAGCTGTTAAATCCATTTAGCTTTCTAAACATCTGTGAAATGCATAAAGCAATCTTAATAACTAATCCCACAGACTTGGTGCCAACTGATTGATTAGTTACACCAGCTGTCTTGCTACCTTTGCTTTATGAGGGACAAGTGAAATTAGCCTTGATACACTCCTGGAGCACGTGACTACATGTATCACAAGCCTGCGCTTTGCTAGCTTTAAATTTGCTGAGATAAGTTAAACTTCATATGTCAGATTTGGTTGAAGGAGAAAACTAAATTACTAGAAGATACTTTGAAATTTCTTTTAACCTTCTAAAGGCTATTAAGACTTATTCTCCCCTGTCTTCCTTACCAAAAGAGAAATTGAGCAACATTACAGTGCTTCCCTAATAGGTTGTTCGCTTGAGATTTTCCTGGTGAAATCATGCTACAGGCAAAAAAAAAAAAGTTAGCTTGTCTCTTCAGTAGCTTCATTTTAAAACCCGGAAAACTTCTTTTTCTATTTTTGAGAATGCAATCACAGTTTAGCTCTTTTCTGCACTGTGAGTCAAGAACTCTGAAACTGCTGACTTATTTTGTAGGTACCAGCATCCAAGGGTATCTCAGCTTTTAAAGTCTGATACATAAAGAAGGCCACCATCAATGGAAGAACTGTCTTTGGCAATGAAAGAAAAATAAAGGCAAAGAGAGCATATGCTTACTTTTGCATCCTGAATCCTGTTTACCCTGATAGTAGCCTGTTTTCATTTAATGTGTTAAAGACACAGAAACACACTACGCTTCAGTCTCTGAAATCTAGTTATTTTGTTATATTTATTCCCCAAAAAAAACCAGCAACCATAAATTGTATGTCTCAGAATTAGAAACTCGTATTCCCATGGGAAAAATCAGAAAACTGAACCCCCTTCATCCATAGTCAAAGACTATCTTCCCCAAAACCAGATCAGTGAAAAGCCTACTCCATATACTTAGCTTCCTTTTTTTTCTCCTGAGAATGCAAGAGACTCCTCCATTTAACAGTGTTTTGAAAGTCTCCCTGTAGTGAGACACAGGAAAGATTGATGGTGCACGTGGAAGTTGAAACCTATACTTACCTATTACTGTCTACTTCCATATGCCTTCCATGGATGACTGTAAGAGAGTACTGCACATGTAACTTGCCAGCTACTCCAGAAGGCCATTCTTGTAAGCTTGCTGCTTCACTGTTTATAACAAGGAAATCAGAACCTGTTTTAGCTAAATCAGTGAGGATAGGCCGCTGTTACACACTGGCCTGTTTCAGGAGGCACAGGAACTGCTGGAGCTAGAATCTCACGCACACTGTGGTACAAAGAGAGAAAGGTATAATAGAAAACCAAACAGCATCAAGCCTCATGATTAACTTTTTGAAAGTACAACAGCTGAGTAAGCTTCATCTATTGAGGGAAAAGGTCTGAGTTACAACTTCAGTCTACATAAGAGCTGGATTTTATTCTCAGCCACTCTACAGTCTGTCCTTTCAGTTGATTTTATTCAAATAGTACATATTTTCACTCCTGCTTAATAGACCTTTAGGCACTAAGTACAAAACCACAGTCAAGCTGTCTTATGTGACCTCTAAGGCACAATTTAGAACACAGAAACGGGACACAGGCAAGCACCTGAAGAGTAATACTTGTGATACAGCCAGAGATATATTATGACACAGTGTACATATATGCCTCTTGCGTTCAGAGGCAAGTGGAGTCCTGTTCCCAGCTGTTTGCACTGCACAAACGGCCCTCCTCTTCCACTGCCTGTTTTTGTAAGGTGCATCTTGTGATCAGATGGTGGCTCTGCAAAGAATGGAAAGAGGCTGGTTACTTTTGCAGTGCTATAGAATCATTGAATTGTTGAGGTTGGAAGGGACCTTTAAGATCATCAAGTCCAACCATTAACCTAATCTGACAAAAACCATTTCTAAGCCATGTCCTCAAGTACGACATCCACCCTTTTTTTAAACACCTCCAGGCATGGCGAATCCACCACCTCCCCAGGCAGCCTATTCCAATGTTTAATAACCCTTTCAGTGAAAAAATGTTTCCTAATATCCAATCTAAACCTCGCCTGGCATAACTTGAACCCATTTCCTCTCGTCCTATCACTTGTCACCAGGGAGAGTTCAGCCCCCACCTCTCTACAGCCTCCTTTCAGGTAGTTGTAGAGAGTGATAAGGTCCCCCCTCGGCCTCCTCCAGGCTAAACAACCCCAGTTCCCTCAGACGCTCCTCATAAGACTTGTCTTCCAGACCCCTCAGCTGTCCTTCTCGACACGCTCCAACACCTCAATGTCCTTCTTGTAGTGAGGGGCCCAAAACTGAACACAGTACTCGAGGTGGGGCCTCACCAGTGCCGAGTACGGGGGGGATGATCACTTCCCTAGTCCTGCTCACCACACTATTCCTGATACAGGCTATTCAGTCCTTCGGAAGACACAGCATACACGAAAGAAGCATCAAGCGTACTTTCTAATCCAGGAACTCATACTATATTTTTTCGTAAAAGTTAAAATCCGCAAGCTGCTGGTTGTTTGGAAATAGCTTTACGTTTCTTCAGCGGTACCTGTGCTTTCCAGGCCTTTTGCCCCAGTGTCCTGTCATGCCCAAACCACGACACGCAGCGAGATACAGGCCGTCCAGACGCTGAGGGCAGGAGCTCTCCCCTCCCTCCGAGCACTCCCAGGCCGCCCGCCCGCCTGCCCCTTCTTCCCGGAGCCGGTGCCTCAGCGGCGGCTGACCTGGGCCCAGCGCCCTCAGGGAAGCAGGTAGATGACCACGAAGAGCGCCAGATCGAAGAGGACGAAGAGCCACAGGTCCAGCCAGTAAGACTGCCCCGAAAGCGACAGCGCCTGGCCGCCATCCGCCGCGCCCCGCTGCTGGTCCCGCTGTTCCCGCCGCGCCGCCGCCGCCACCGCCTCCATCTCCTCACGGGTCGCGTCACAACGACTCCCACCGCGCAGGCACCGGCTGCTCTTTCCGGGTGGGGAGCCAATGAGAGCGCAGCGCACGTACTGCCGCCACGCCCTACACTGGCGGGCACCGCCCTCGCCGCCTCACGTAGCGCCCCGCCCTGCTGGGGGCGGTGGTTGGCAGCGGTTAGTGGCCGTTGGGGCGCGAGAGGCGTTGTGGCGGTCTTCGTCGCCACCCGGTGATGGCGCCCGTGTTTTGCCGCCTTCTGCTCCTTTGCTGCTCTGCCGGCAGGCTGCCGCCGCAGTGGCCCCTGTCCTGCTCACTGCTGAGGCGCTGATGGCGGTGCCAGACCGGGCTCGTGTGGTAAAGATGTTGGCCGTGGAGGAAACTCCTGTTTCTCCTGCTGGTGCGGGGAGAAGCGGTGCTTGTGGAGGCTCTCTCTGAGGTGGTGACTGACGTTTCTGCGGTACTACCTGAGCACTACTGGTTGCTGCTCCCCGCCAGTCCTCAGGGCGGTTGGCCAGGTGAGACGGGTGTGGGGAAAAGCAGGTGGTCAGTCCAGTCAAACCGGGTTGGCCTGGTTTTGTTGAGCTGGACTGCCACTTGTGTGGAAATAAACATTCACAAGTTCTTCCTGATAAGGTTTCTTGGAGAGTAGATGATACCCTGGAAGAAACTAAAAGGCTTTTTGGGAAATCCTGTTGTGAAGAAGTTTAGGAAAATTGAAATTGTTTTAAGATATATTCCTGTCCTTGAAAGTTAGTTGGAGTTTGTACACCATGAACAAAGATGGAAAAATTCATGTAGATAGCATATACTGTGTGCTTTATTTACACAACACACAGCTGCATAAGAGATTAAATTAAGCTGCACAGCCTGATGCCATACTCATAGTTAGGGTGTACTATCTTCAGTCCAGCCAGTTCACTAGATATTGAAAGGAGTGCAACTCTTTTCCTTGTGAGTGACCAGAAACTTAGGAGTATACTCAACAAGAACTTCCTCATGGTAGCTATTCCTCATGGTAGCTATTAACCCTTTTTAGCCTCATACTGAGAGGAAAAGCAATACTTGCTGCAGAATGTGGAGGAGATGTATCTGATCAGTTTAACTTCTCATAAGCATGCACTTAGGGGTAGCTATTATCCCTAATAAATTCTGTCATTTGAAATAAGGATGATCTTGCATTTGATATAGCAAGTATCAGTTAAGCGTATGTGTGTTAGGTGAAGAATAACAGTGATTTTGAGGGAAAACAATGACAATACTTCCCCTTTAAGTCTTGTAACTGTGTGTATTACCTCATTTGAGCAAAGGGAATTGTGGATTGTAGGTTTCCCCAAAGCAAATGATTTCCTATTAGCTTGCAAAGTAATGTAATTCTGAAATTCCTGCCTAGGAAACAAAAGTCTCCTAATCAAATTTACTAGGCTACCTCATTCACGTTCTAATATAATAGTCTTATTTTTTAGGTTACCAAAGCAGTACCACTGTCTTCCATCCCTTTCATTGATGATCTTATCTCAAGTATTGGAGACTGAATCTTTAAAGGCTTTTCCTTATTTTTTAAGTACAGCTGCTGACCGCATCTGTCTGCAGTATTTGGAGTTCTTAAATACTTTTGAGCTCTCTTTTTTTTTTTTTTTTTTTTTTTTTAAATAAATAATTATCAGGTTACTTTTCAGTTTGTGGCTTTGTATGTAATCCAGAATTAACTAAAATAATTTCTCAAATACTTGACAAAAAACATACCCTACTGATTATTGTAGCCAATCAATCAAACAAATCTGGTAACCTAGATCAAAATAATCATGAATCAGGGTGTTACTGGACTAGGTGTGGCAGAGGTAAGTGTCTTGATACCAGGTGTAGGCTAGAGTTTGACTTTCTGAACCAGAAGGGTGCAACACTTAAAAGGTCGGTGTACTCAGGGAAGAAAGAGAGAACACATTCAGAAACAATAGAGCTTTCATTCCAGCCGGTAAAGTCTCTAAAAGAAATAAAATGGCATTCTCCAGTTTCCTGAAACCTTTCACATGTAATTGTTAATATACTTCTATGCAATTTAGAAGCAATAATGACATGCAGCTGATAACAAAGGTCAAACTCTATAATGGCACTTTGATGATTAGGGCTTCTGTCTTATATTTTAGTCTGCTTTTTCAGTGTACATAGCTTAAGTGAAAGAATCTGTCATATGGTTTATTGCAAATCATTATTCTTTATCCCTCTCTCTTTTAAAGACTTTAGTAGGTAAGCAAAATAGCCTAGAGAGAGACAGAATTTCGTAATAGAGTTGTTTCCAGATTTTTGGGCATTGTTTTTGTTTGGTGTTTTTTTTTTAATTTGCCGTAGCTTTGCTTTTCAGTTTTACATCTCTTTGTAATTTAAAATTGAAGGACTGTTTGAAATAGTATTCTCTTCATTGCGATATAGGTGGTATATCTACCCACTGAAAGATGATTATGTAAAAAATATCTACACTGGAAGTTGCACGCAATCAATATCTGAGGGAGGAAATCCAAATTCATAAAGAAAGGTGATATGTCCTACTCCTAACTCGATTACTGGTTGCGTCATGAGAGCATTTTGGCAGTAGAGGGAGCTATGAGACCCTGAGGACCACAAAAACAGGCTAAGAGAGGATTCAGTTATAAAAATAACTGAAGGAAAATATGTTTTTCTCTTTTGTTTGTTTATGGCCAGCAAAAAGAAAGTCAAGGAGAGCCAAGAAAATGGGGAGTAAATTTTGCAAGGTATTTTAAAAACCTATTAAAATCGTAATGTAAGTGTACCCATTCAGATATGATATTTGAAATTGGACCTGTAACAGCATGTGAATAAGCACACAGCAGAAAATTATCCATCATCAGGGAATTCTGTGATGAAGTGCTGTGGCACTTTACAGATATGGCTGCCTCGAGAGGCAGTTTTACTGTAACCCTTAAGAAATAGCGCAACTCAAGGGAGGTGAGGCTGGACTGAAAGTAGCCCTTACAGACTGGACAACATGAGCAGAACAGGGTGCACATTTGTCACCTATCAGAAACACGTGTTTGAAGACAACATAGTCTGAAATCATTCTTTATCTTGTTCAGATACCTTCCATATTTTTATCAATGTCCCCCAAAAAAACTCACTCAGAGCCTGCTAACATTCTTTCTGACGCAGAATGATTTGAAACCCTAATAAATTGGAACAACTCAAAATATGCGTGTTTAAAAGCGTGGTCATACTTTTAGAAACAAATACAATGAGATTACTTTATGTGAGATATCTGCGTATCATCAGTATGTGCTTTGTATTGTTCCTATTGATATGAGCAAGGTGTCAACAGGATATCATTCAAGTCCTCCAAGTGAGCTGTATTATCACACCATATTTTGTGTTTATTCCATATTTTTATTTACACAGAATAGTCTTAGAGACTTGGGTGTTGTCAGGTTTCTTTAGGTTTTGCCATCCTTATTACACAATATCCAATATGCAGAGAACCTATGTATCAATTTAAATATTACAGTGAGGAAACTAAGTTGCCCATTGAGAACCAGTGCAAAAAAATATTTAAGTTCTGCTTACACAGAATAGTGTATGCAGCCTTTACGGTACTGCGTTCAGATAGGACTTGGTACAAATAACATTTTACATTTGTACAAATTGTAATTGTTTTCTTTTTTTATTCAAGACAAAACAGTAAACATAAGGAACTAGCCTGTATTTTCAACAGGGCTAAGTAATTGCAATTTAGGAGATGCAGTGAGGGGATAAAAGATAAAAAAAAAAATAAAAGGAGATAATATGTAGAAAAATTATCTTTTTTTTTCATTGGATTTTGATTCTGGTGCTGTTCTGGGTGAAGTACTCAGCCCCTTTTGAAGATTCTCTTGGCTTCAACTCCTTCATATACATAGGTCTGTTAAGCAATTAAGAATAAAAGTCAGTGGCTGCTATTACAAAGTTTCATTTCATAGATGCTATGAGAGATGGCCAATAGTGATTTAATTATTTGTGACTGGTGGCTGTGTGGGGCCTACCAGGCCTTGTGCAGGCTCTGAGGATAGGGATGTAAGGAAAGCAGCCTGTTGGCAATATGCATACACTCTCTATGCAAATACTGGAACCATCACAGCACAGCTTTGGGGGGCTTCAGAAAAATCCCAAAACATTGAAGTGTCGTATTCCCAATACCACTATTTAACAAGTTTCATCTATGTGACTGCTTTTATTAGAAGTGTGAAGAAGCACTGAAGGGTTGGACTTGTATGTTTTTGATATCTTAAATCTCACACCTGTTCATAAGATTGTGGGTTTTTTATTATTATTTATTCTTTTAAGAAGCTTGTGACCTGCTAGCAGAGAAGATCTTAAAGTATTACAGTTCAGTTCCGTTTCTAGCTTTACTGCAGACCTGTGAAGCATTTTCCTTTTGTCTCAGACTTACCCTTCTGTTCCATCATTCCCTGCCCCAACCCCAAACTTTGTTTTAAAAGGGCATTTATCAGTTGTTGACAGCGCTACCCCGTAGTAAGCTCCTGTGGTAAGGCTTTTACAAGGCAGACACTTGGAAAAGGGCCTTCAGTCAGAAAACATCCATATAATGTATCTATATATCTCTCTATATATATATCTTCTGTATACAGCTTGTATTCACAGGCTTCAGAATGTATTGATAAGATACAGTTCACATGGGTAGAAAAACATAAAAATCACAGATTGCAAGTTTTAAACTTTGATTAGTTACTTGAGAATTTTAACTAAAGAGAAATGTGGTTATTTGGCTTGAAGAAAATATATCCTACTTTCAGAAAGGCTTTTGAAATTTTTTTTTAGTTCATTACATTGTGAAGTTGTATGTAAGTGACTGCTTAACTCACCTGGACAAGTTCATCACCTATGATTTCTCTGTATGCTGTAAGTACTTTTCCATTATCTTTTCTAGTAAACGTTCCTACGAGTTTAGCTCCTTCCATGTTCCAAGAACCCTAGAATGGGGAAAAAAATCTCAAATATTTTGTAATGGATGTGACACTGATTTGATTTAAAGACTGCAGGAATGCTTAAAAGTCAGAAGAGATTAAAACAGTGTAATAATGCTGGTTTGGACATTGATGGAAAGGCTGTAAATATTAGATTTTAATAAAACCACTAGTTTGTTTAATTGCATAATAGTTACGATAGGTTGTTTGTTTTTTTTTTTTAGTGCTCAGTACACCTCATTTTAATTAATTGTATCAAAAGAGAAAAAGTAATTTCTTATAAATACCCACTCTGCACCCTAGGTGGTCCACTTGAGTATTATAAAAAGGAAAATTGCAATCGCCTGGATTTCATGTGAAAATCGCTACATACTCTGCTTTTTGGGTACTCTGGAATCCTGAGTTCCACAGTACAGTGTTGAACTGTTAACAGTTAAGACTACCTTCAGTTTTTGTATATAAGCTGCAAGCATTCCTGAAGTCACACTTTAAAAGTAAAATTTAAACTAAAAACTAGGAAGACAAATCATTCATCTTGAAACTGTATTTCATGAAGTTATTATCTTATAATAAATATATAATTATATAGAAAGCCTCTTACAGTAAGTTCAGTCCCATCAGCCAGACTGTACTCAAAATTGACTCCCAGAGTGAATTCAATATCTAAGGTACGGAAATTGCTGGATTCTTTGACAGTAAATTTATTTCCATCTTGTTGAATAGTTATCTTCAGATTGTCATGGGCTCCCAGCTTCCTTTTCATCATGTTAACACCTAGAAAAATCAATTAACATCAATCAGAAAAAAAAAATACCCAACACCCTAGAGCATCGTATTTGTCTCCTTTTAGTGATTTTTATGTGGTCAAGAGTTTATTCCAGCATCCGACCCAAATTTTTATTCTTCTTCGCTTTTTATTGAGGCCATATTCACCAGTACAGATACAATACAAACCACTATCCAACTGGAATCATTATGTGTATATCCATATAACGCAAAGTTTGTACAAACTTAATGTAAGTATAAGGTTGTTAAAATTATTTGAATCATGTGTTTCTATAAAATTTATTTCCTCCCTGTGTAATTTTTAAACTAGTTCATGTTGTCAAAACAATATTCCTGCCATAGAATTCTGCTTAAAGTTTATCATTCAAATTTTGATCCTTTTCCTCAAATGTATGCTTAGAGATTCTTTCCTCTGCTGAAATAAATCTGCTGGAATTAGTTAAGTTGCTTAAGATTAACATAACGTAATTAAAATTAGAACATTTCTTAGTATCTCTCCCCCCGCCCCCGGAATCTTTTGAAAATAAATACAGTACACTATGCAAGGGCAGAGCAGCAAACAACAAAAGGACAGGCTAGCCAGAAGGTAGTTACAGACAGCTCGTGTTTGTATTCAGCCGTAGTGGTATTACTGTTGTAGATGGCATTGGAAAAGTAAGACTTACCCATCGCCTCCATGAACTTTTCATAGTTTTCATTTCTGTCTATTTTCCAAGTACCATTTAATGCCATATTTCTGTCTGTAGGAGGACTGTTCTGAAGCAACAGATCTTTGCAAAGAGAATTTATGTACTGGTTTATCTTGAAAGCAATTTACAGGATGATGTGGCTGACTAAAGTCAACTGTTGAATTGATCTTTTCAAGGAGAAGTTTACTGTAGTTTAATCAAATTTCCAGTTGTGACCACACTGCCTGCTGAATCTCTCCCTTATTGCCTCCAATTCATGACAGTATCTTTATTGCTCATCTTAATAAAGAATTGCTAATCCACTCATTTTATTTGCCATATTTGAGTTGTAGTAAAAATCAGCTATCTAGTGAAAGCAGTAATTAGAAAATTTCTTGACTTTTTCTATCTCTGTTGTATCTTCATGTTTGCGGAAGACTTTATGCAGCTGGAGGAAATATATTTACCCAACAAGCCAAATGCAAATCTGCACTTTGTCTATTATAATTTGGTAGAGATCTGTTCTGCTCAACACAATAAGCATAGGGCAGAGGATTTACTGAATGTCTGCAAGTTGTTTCAGAAAACTGTCCACTTGCTTCTTGTCTAGTGCTGAGCTATGAAAATTGGGATGATATTCTGTGTTCACATGTTCATTCTTTAATATATAGTTTAAATTCTGAGCAGTTTCTACAATTTTTCTTCATTATAACGCATTCAGTGAATGTCATGTGCATCTAACCCATTCCTACAATAGAAAAACATGTGCAGCTAAGGGAATTTACTTGATGTGGTTGATTTCCATAGGTCCCAGATTTTGTCTAAGGATAATGCAGAATGTGAGTCTTCCCTGACTTCGCTGCTTCTTCCCTCACTCCCCTTCCCCTCTAACTGGTGGTGCTTGAAACTGAGCAAAACTATTGACCCAGCTTTTGTCTTTACCAAGTTTAGGGTTGTAATTATTCTGTTCACATGGGTGGCATCAGCTTTGCTATCTGTTAGCTTCAAAATGTAAATGTAAATCCTGAATGCCCAGTTAGATTTTGTTTAGCACACAGGTGATGGGTTGTGCTCTACTTACCAAAATTTTAAGTGTCTCATGTTATAATCTTGTGCATCTATGGATTGCAGCCTGGAACAAGAAGTTTTACTGAAGTGTAACTATAAATTTATAACTTTGCTAGTGATACCAGAATAGTGTGGCTTTTCACTCCAGTCAGCTTCATTCTGAAATCAGTAGTAATCTGGCTAACAGGCTGGAGAGGAAAAATAACTCAAAGAGTATTTCTCACCTGATGAAAAGAAAAGAAAAAAGAATTTGGGTTCATATTGTTTCCAGTGATGTAAGGAAAGGTGCCATACTTGCAGCCAAAACAGGGTGCTAGAAGCTGACCGTGCATTGAAGTCAATTTTAACTTTCCCAGACCCTTTGGTCTGTTGAAAGGTGGGATTTGGTGCAAGCTAGTCTGTTGTAGTTGTGAACACCTCATGTTCCAACTACAGCTAGTCCTGTTCAAGAAGACTCTCTGAGCAGTAATTTGCAGAGGTTATCTCAGATCTGCCAAAAGAGCTCCTTTTATGAGGTGTTTTCTAAGGCATTTCATTTGAAGTGAGCCACCTCATCTCACACAGCAGATGTTTCGAACCTTCGAACCTGGGGCTTTTGCCTAAACTGCGTGGGGAAGAGAGGGGGATAAGAAGAATCTCATTTGCCAAGTGAATGGTTGCTGTGAGGGTGCAGTCCCCACAGCGTGAGCTCATGCTGAACATGTTGGAGGACTAACCTGGTGAGCCAGCGCAGCCGCAGCTGGGAGAGAGCAGGAACCCACAGCCATGTCCCTGTTCTGTGTGGGAAGTTTCACCTGCAAGTGAAAAAGATTAGGGTTGGGGATATGTCCTCTTCTGACTGCAGCTTGTCTTCTTGTCTTCCATTCTCCCAGCTGCTGTCATTTGCCTTCCTCAAAGCCATGGTCTTCCATCTTAGAAATGATGGCTAGGAAGAAGCAGAACCTACTGCTTTTCCTGTACTAGCTACCTGTTCTTTCCTCTTCCTACCTCTTATATTCCTGTCTTGCAGGGTAAAGAACCCTGCCGGATGGAAGGCATTCAGGCTGTTTACTTTTAATGGCGGTGAGGGAAGTACCTCACAGTATTTAACACCACTATTTAGATCTCATTATGTAGTTTTTACATGTAGTTTCTTCCTACATTTTCATGCAGTTTTTTATCACCTTGACTTACATCAAAGTTCTGAAATAAAATTTGCAAAGAAGCTGGCATAGTTTTGGTAGAAAAAAAATCCTGCCTCTCTATAAATATTAGAATTCCAGAAGTAGCATCTTTTGTGAAGGCCAAAATTGAAATACTGCATCTCACTCTGAACTGGAGCGTTGTCAGGTACAGCAGGGCATTTGACTTAGGGAATTATATACATGCTAGGCCCTGTAATTGGAACTGGGTTAAAATCAGTCAACTATAAAATGGAAGATGAGGAGTTGTGTTAGCATGGTGCTGAATCCAAACTCAGTATCTCAAAAAGTGTCATAGCCCGTGCCCAGTGCTGTGCCAATCATGGATGCCCTTCTAACCCTTCAGCCAGCTCAGATAATGAGCAAAATGAGTTTCTATTTGAGTCAGATTATCTCTTTTTATTGCATTGGAGTGTATCTTGACCTTTGTAGTCATCATTGTCAATCTGTATTACTTATTTAGTATATACACAAAACCCAAAATTCCTGGTGCCTGATTATAGTTCATCCAATTTATTGTTGCTTAACAAAATTACTAACTCTCTTTACAGTTTCTGCAGAAGGGTTCTTTTTGACAGTGGTATAGTGCAATTTTTGAACCACTTCTGTTGTATCCAGTAGAAAATTGAGGCCCCAAATAATGTGAATTATTTCAGGCATATATGAAATCTAACGAATAGGAAATGACCTTTTATTTTGAGCATTTCAAGGAAGCTTTCTTACTTTTTAGGTGGGTTCTGCATTCTCTCCAAGAACCTGCTGATTAATTTCATTTAAGAAACGCTAAGGTATCTGAAGTAGTGTTTATATATTTAAACAAAACTAATGTTACTGATTACTTTCCTCATTTGAATCCAGTCTATCTTCTTGACCTCCGAGTATTGATACTCAGAGTATTGATATTCTGTGGGTTAAGTATGAATTTCTACATCAAACTTACTTCAGCAGTTTTTCAGAACCTTAAAAAATAGGGAGGGTTCTCTGGAGTGAGTCCTCAACTAACAGAAAGATCTCTCAGATGTGCTTTTCCAGCCAGTTATCTCACAACTTGCCTTTCCCCCCCCTTGTGATTCTTTGGTGTCCCTCAGAAGTCAGGCTAACCAGCCACCTCCAAATCTTTTCACTATGGGACCAGTGAGCAGCTGGATCCTGAATTTCACATCAAAGCTTGTTGCTTCATCTCTGTTCCATTTTCCCATTTTTTCCTTCCTTAACATTTCTTTTCACTGGGTGTGAATCCTTAGGATCCTGTTCAGATCAGCCCCACAGATCTGTCAGTTAAATAAGCATCTCCACATGTGATTAATATTTGAGTTTCATGGTGTCTCTATGTTGGTGTAGTGCTGACAGCATAAAGAACTGTTCTTCTCTGAGGTCTGATAGAATGTCACTGCTAGAACAAGCAGCCACCTTTTTAATCTCTCAGAATTTACATGAGTTACTTAGGACTATTAACACACTAAAATCAGACTTCAGTTTTCTTACATATACTAGAATTATAAGATATACACTTTATTCACAGTTCTTTTGAGTTCCTATAAAAGCTGGGCTTCCTTCTAAAATTATAATTAAAATTGGTTTTATAGATTTTTTTTTTTTTTTAATGTTGGAATATTCCACAACCTTTTTCCTCCTTCTGTCTACCTCTTCCTTGTGTGGTTTTCAAAACTACAATTTTTGCTTAGATGGTGCATTGAAAAACTTGTTTTTTTAGTATTGCTGGTTGCATGAAAGTCATGAAAGGCAAGGGTGTGTATTCTTGGCTTTGTGGCTTTCTTCAGTTTGCCAGCTGCAGAACACTGAAAATGGACAAACTTATTGACTTTGAAGTTTGATCTTTAAATGAGGTGGAAGGAAATAAATTATTAACTTATATGGTCATGCCAATCTCATCTTGCCAGTCTGTGATAATCATACCAAGCTGTATTATGATGGTAATTGACAATGAGGTTCCAAAGATCAAGGTGAAGAAATGCTTTTGCAGTGGGTTATATTCATCTATCCTATTTATTGTTTTGTGGCTTGTCTTCAAGTTGTTCTGCCTAAAATTAGGTAGGACAGTAGAACTCAGCTTTACCGTGAAGTTATAATGACTTGATGCCAGCATAAACATAATATCCTTAAGTAAATATTATAATATTATATATTATGAAAGAGATGAATCCCTGTTAAAACCATGCAGATTAACTGGTTGCTGTCAGGTAGTTGTGAACTGATTTGGCAGTGTTTGTGCATGTTTTCTACTGCATGATTCTTCTATATGTCTTTGGATGGATCACAAAGATCGTTGGGCACTTAAATCCCGTATTTTGAAGTTTTACTAAGAATTGAGGCCACAATGCTCAAATTTATATTGATATGGTAAATAGATAATTCTGTGCCAGTAAAGCCAACTTTAGCATAACTATGGGTGGCATAGCAACAAGGAGCTCAATGGAGCCTAACTAATGCCATCTCTTGGATAAATAATTTCAAAGTACATATTTCAATTGGAGGTTGTATTGCAGCAGGATTAGATCATACTTGAGCTAGATTTTGTCCTACTCCAGATGCCTGTTTGCTAAGTTTTTGGTTGTATTTTGTTTCAAGGAGAATCTCCTGGATTCTGCTAATATGCAATCTGTTCATCATGAAGATTCAGCACTTGAAGATTACTTAGAAATTTCCAGTGAGTATAGATCCATTTGTCTGATTAGTTAATAGTGGGCTGTGGATCTTAGAACTTACTCTTAAGCATCTGTAGACACTCCTTTTTAATTTCTGTGTAATGGCTCTGATCCATAAAGTGCTGCACATTTATGAGAGTTGATTATTGGAGAGAACTGAAGTGTGTGAGCTAATAAGCTCCAGGTTAAAAAAAATTAGAAGCAAAATGCAGAATTTTCTTAAAGCAGTAACAACTCTGGTACTTACTTCATCCATTACTGCATGCTAAAATGAATCCTAGAGTTACTTAGAAGAGTAGAATCTAACCTAGTTTCAATGCAAAGAGGGTGACAGTGAACAATTGCCAATAAAAATAAGTGCGCTTTTCCAGTAAAGGTTATATGTATCTCTGAGTATTAGTGCCATTTGGCACTTGTCACATAGAGACTGATATGTCAGTTGACCCATAGGGCTTTGTGTCAGGCTTCTAAGGTATTTAGATGTCTATATTAATAACCTTTTCCTGTATTTTCCAGGCAAATACTTAGTAGCAGGCAAATTTAGGGAAGTAGTTTCTTTTTGATCAGAATATGAAGTGTGATCAAAAGGTGGGATTGAGTTACAGTCCAATGAGCTAACAATGTACAGTATTGAAAGTCTGCATCAGTCTTTTCAATTTCTCCAAAATTTGAACTGGACTTTTAGTTCATTTCAACATAGCTTTTTGCTGATCATACATTTTGCTCTTGATTATGATATAGCTCCAAACTCCACCAAAGATTATTGTGATTATCTGGATTAGTGACTTGGATCTAATCTCATCTCTAAAATAGTAAGCTTCAGAGTTGTTCTGAGCTCAGCATAATAGCAAGAGAGCACCCTATATGGCTCAGATATTTAAATATTTGTATCTCCAAAATGAGAAGATGGCTTCAAGACAAAACATTCTTTTCTTCATGTCTCATGTAAAAGCAGAATGTACACCCAGAACCTGGTTCTATTTCCAGCTCAGAAATGGACGTTCTATGTGACCTTGATCAAATTAACCGCTCTACTTGTTGGTAAAATGAACTTCCCTTCCACTAAAAAGCTGTGTATGTCATAAAATAACGTGCCAGTGACTTGATTAACTACTACAAAAAAAGAATTCTGAAGAAATGCCTATATGTGATTGTATCATGTGTAACCTAGTGGTATTATTTGATCATGGATTTTATTCCTAGGTTTTGTTAAAGATCTTTGATGTTAAACAACAGAAACCTGTGTGAAGTACAGATCTATTTATCAGTCATTATGAACCACTGGGTGGGCAAGTAGCAGGCTATGGCTGAATTGATTATCCTCATATTTCAACAGGAAAGAGGATTTTATCTTTACTTGATAGTACAGATTCAGAACAGAAAATAATACAGCTGTTTGGAGAACAATTCAATCTTTCAGGAAATATAAAAGTAAATTTCCATGTTAAATAAAATAAGAGCTTTGGAATAATGGGGGAATGTGAAATGTATGTCAGCAATAGCTGTCACCACTGTTACTAAAAATATGGTAGGAGGAAGGAGCTACTGTCTTTTCCATTTGTTAGAAGGTTATCGTAGTTGTGCAAGATGTGAAAGACCCAGTGTAATGGTCTGTTTCACCTCTTCAGTAAAAATGCCCTCATTCAAGGTTATATTCTTTTCTTGGTTGGTTAAGAAATGTATTCTAGTTCTCCTGTTGAAAACTGCGCCGCTTCTCAGAAATGAATTCAAACATTCACTAGGCCAGCAAGGACTAAACAGGAGCATGACTAGGTTGGCGAGTGGGCTGGAAAGACTTTAGTTCCAACAGCAAATGGTTACTTGATATATGTAGATATACATAGACCGTTGTTCAGTTGCACTCATAAATTGCAGTTGGTTCAAGCAAACAGTGCTTGTGTTTTGTGCTGAACTAAATCTGGCCCTTCATAACTTTTTGAATGAGACTGTTGTTTGTCAAGGATGTACATACTTTTTGGTTTTGCCTAGAGCTAAAAAAAGTCAAGCCAGAAGCGTTGCTGTGGAGAACCTAATAGGCAAAGAGCAGAAATTGCCAAGAAACCCATTGGTCCAGAATTACATCTAGGATCAGCAGTTTGCACGTGATGAGGCTTTTGTTGTCAAAAATAATTTTTTCACAGTCTTGTTTGAATTCACTGGGTTGACTATTTCCATGTCTCTTACATGCTACCCCAGGAATTGATACTTGGGCGCAGAGCATGAGGAAGGATCTGTATAACAGTTGTATTTGCCGGTTTCACTTATCCAATAAATAAACTGGTTTCTGACAGCTCCTAATAAGTGTAGCTACAGTGCTCTCTAGTGGTTAGTAGCAGTGAATTATTTTTTGCTGGTTTTAAACAAGAAGTACTTTACCACTGGCTCATATAAGTAGTACTTATGTTGTAAGTATCTTGATACTAATAGTGAAGTTTTTCTCTTCAGGATTTCTAGGATTTAGAGAAGTTATCATAAAATATAAATTTACAGAAGCAATGATTTGAATCAAGGAACAATAAGGTGTTGAAAATTCAACCTTAATAATATTAATTAACAAACAGTAAAATTTGACATCATCCTTTTTATTGTAAAAAGCATGAAAACAGTACAAAGAGAAGAATGAGGAAATAAGTAATAAGAAGCAGTTTGACCATAGAAAATAACCTGACTCTATATTGTCTATCAGCTGTACAGTAAGTAGGACTAGTGATTCTCTTAAGTAATGTAACTAGTTTTACTAAGTAGTCATAGGACAGAAGCAAGCGAGAACACGTAACATTCAGAAGACTTCAATAGTGCTTAAAGGCAAAACATCATATACAGACTAACCCCCTTAACCTAGTACAAAAATACTGTGCCCAGAAACTATATCTTTTTTCAAATATTTTTAAAAGATAAAAGAATACATATGGACAAACTCAGTGGCTAGTGACTGTGATTAAGATTTTTATTAAACTATAATAGAAATGTATATTAAAACTATTTACAGTGCACTTCACACTACATTCTTTCGAAGACACGTGCATGTGTCTGCCACATGAATACATTGAGGGCTCAAATTCTAACTTCAGTTACATCTGTAAGGTACCTTGGGCATCAGCTGAATACAGCTAAGAGCAGGTGAGGCAGGCATTACCAACGGTAAGAGTTTGGGCCCTCCTTATAGGTAAAAAAGGTGGATTTGACCCATTCTTTAACTTTCTATACAGCTAAATCCAACTCCCACTGAGGTAAACGGGAATCATGTAATTGACTTCAAATGGGCATTTGAGCATGCCTTAGGCCCTGGCATGACAAGCTCATGCTGTGAAAGTTAGTGGAAACTAGGTATTATATAGCATTGTAACATAAATATACATTTACAAACAGTGGTACTTAGATATGAGTTTCTCTATGGAAACAAACTTCTTTATGTGGAAAATAAACTTTCCCATGCAATTTCCATTCATCTAGCAATGGTGAAGATAAAATATCTTGCTGTCGCAATTTGCTGTATTTAGCAAGTGTCACTAATTACCAGCCCAGATTCTGTGATGTTTCTTGTTCCTGTGAAAGTCCAAATCAAAAACTCCAGCCCTCATTATTTATCATACTCTGGCCAAACTCATTTTTTTATTCAAGCTCCAATGTTCAAGCTTATCTTTCCAATTAGTGCAAGTCCCTAAAGTATAGCAGGGAACTGTGAAATAAAGCTGAAACCTTTGTGGAATGTAAATTGCATGTGATTTGACATGAAGAAGAAACTACATCATCACAGAGGCAAGACTCCTAACTAAAGCCAATGTATAAATTTGCCTGAAATACTAAGTCTCTATAAAACTTTTAAGAATATATGAATTTATTATGAGTGAGGCCTTTTTTTTCCATCAAAACTCTGCTATCTTCTCATGTGTAACTGAAAGGGGCACCAACCAGATCACTTGGACAACATACCCTAATTATAAGAGATCTGACTCTTCATAATCTTTCTGTACAATGGATTGGAAAATCGGTTACCTAGTAATTTTGAAAAATCTTATGTATGAATTAGAAAGTGTTCTGATTTTTTTTCGGTTCATGCCACTGACAGATAAAATACATTGGACTGGGGTTCAAAATTTATCTTTATGGACATGTAATTGTCAGAGGGTGATGCGTAAGATCAGGCTTCACTCCTTTCTTCTAAAGAGAGATCAGCTGTTCATCAATGGAATAGATTATTCACTTTTATCACTAGCCCACTTGTATTCTGGGAAGATTTGAAAGTAACCTGCTCTTAACTTTAACCTGGTACTAATTAAAAAATCAATACCATCTCCAAAATCAACATTACATTATTTTCTCCTCCTTTCTTTTATTGTCTGAGATAATAGAAAACCTAGACATTCTACAGCTAATATTGGATGTGTGACTGTCATGTTGGAAATGAAGTACTACCTACAGCTTAAGACACTGTTATTTTAATTAGAAGAGGTAGGGTTAATCAGTAATTTTGTGTACATTAATACATATGACAAGTAATTTTTTCAGAAGGGGAACAAGAACCAAAAAAAAAAAGTGTACTTTAAACATTAAATGGTGCTGTGGGGAGACTTTAAAAGAAAATATGTCTGCCTGAGAACAAGTAGCACACTAACTTAGATGTCTTCATTGAGACAAGTATTAAAAATAAGTGGGACAAATTCTGTACCCAAAGACTTAAATATCAAATTTCACAATGGCTTTAACAGACTTAAGACTGAACTGACAAAGTGATAAACTCCATTTCAGCTTGTTTCTTGAATAATCCACACCGATTGCTTTTGCTAGACAATACAAGTTGGGGAGAATATCATTGAGACCTGGGTAAAATAATTAGATCCACAACTCATGGTAAAATTAATGGCAGCTGCATGGCTGTAATCTACTAGCTGGGTTTGAAAATGTTGAATTCTGAACGCAATGAATTTAAGGCCGAAAACAGTCTGGCTTTTTTTTTCATATTGTCACCTATTTACATTATGAAAGGAATGAGCAATTTCTGCAAACAGTTCATACAAAGCTATGACAAAAAAAACAGCACACTCTGACTTTGCCTTCAGGCAAACACTATATAAGCAATTTGATCACTCTGAAATTTCATGAAGTACAGTAATCTATGCTTTTAAGGTTCTTAAGACAGTAGTTTAAAGGGTTTGGTTTTGTAGAAATATATAAATACAGGTGTAGTATGACATTTAAATGGTTTATTTACTAGGAACAGTATTTCTATGTATATTCCAGTCTTTGCAGTGGAAGAGGTTGTGTGGGATAAATGTGTACAGATATGTAATGAAATATATGGACATACTGCATAACTGTGTTCATTTTAAGTGAACCTTTGTAAAAATGCAACATCATGTCCATTTTTTTCAAGCCAAAGTTTTTAACCCAGCACTCTGTAGTAGTTATAAATTTATGTCATAATAAAGCTTTGCTGAACACACAATATAGCAAAGAAATACCGGGATCCTAATATAAATGATGTGTCACTACACTGTAATATCACCGTAGTTGATTTGCTGTTTTGTTTCCATGAATTACTAGTCTCAACCATACTAGCAAGAATACACCTTTATATACATATACTTTATTCATATTTATATTAAATATATACCTCATCAGTTAGCGCAATAATTATATTTCCTTATCTCAAGCATTCAAGGAAAAGAATATACAAGGACTATGCAAATCTGGAAGCAAAGTTTCCTATTTATCAAGAAGTACCCAAAAACTTTTTTTTGGGGTGTGTGTTGGGTGGGCAGGCTGCTGTCATTTTCCTGCATAGCTATGACATAGTACATACATATGTTGTACTGTGTATGCGTATAAATACACATATGGAGCCATGGAATTCTAAATTATTGTTGAATTCCATACTTTTTCGAAAACCTGGAAAAAAAATCGGGACAAATATTTTTGTAGAAAAATGTTTTCAAATTCAGCTGCAATAATATATTATTGGTAGTCATTAGAGAAGTTTGAGATAAGATTTAATCAGTGACAAATAATTTAGGTTGGCATAAATGCTGCAGACTATCAGAATACCTTATTCTATTTTTAAAAGAAAAATCAACTATGAAACTCAGTATCGTCAAACACTTTGAAACATTTGCTTCATCTTTTTTTAGCTACTGGTACAGTTTATCTGAATGCAGAGACTGATAAAAAGAGGTTGTTTTCACTGTCTTTCTGACCAGCTCTAACAAGGAGGGGTTGATAATCTCTTGGGAAGATGAATTCATTGCCATTTCCAACTAGAATTTTCTGGATTACTGTGATAGAAAGAAACTCCCATAATCAAAGTACAATTCTAAATGTATTAGCTTTGCCTAATTCTATTGCTGATTTTAAATGAAAAATCATTATTATGGATTAAAAAAAAACCGAACAACATTTTCTGTGTCTCTGTGCAGCCAAAGTTACACCTACTGCTAACCAGTCTGAGATTGCTGACATCAATCTCCTAATCCTGTCTACCCAGAGTAGTACTGTCTTTGTATTACTCTTTTGGGATTTGTCTAATGTGTATATTTTCTTGAATTGGTTCCCAAAGCAAAACAATTTTATTAGTCATCTTCATTTAAATAATGTTGCTTTTTTTACTAGTGCAAGTTATTTGATTTCTCTCCTGAATGTTAATGCTGCCTATACAAATGGCAAATCCCTTGCTTTCAGTATTCTTTTTTCCTATTCCTTTAAGACATCATGATTAGTCATTGTTAACATTAATGCTAAAAATGATTTTTGAAAGATGTTAACGTAAAACTCTCTTTAAAGTGGTCATAGCCATTTCATAATAGCAGTGGCCTAAAGAATCAGTCACTGATAGTCACTAGAAGAGTGCCATTCCTGCATCATTCTGATTCAGATGTCCATCTCTTGCTCTTGCAGTCATATTCTTTTCTACTCTTCCTGCCCATGGTTCAATCTGTTGTTTATGATGATGTTAAATTCAACTTCCAAATGAAGTTAAAACCAGCATATAAAAATGATCCTGCTTACTTTCCATTTCTCTGTGTGCTCCTTGCAGCTTTCTTATGGGAGCCCTTCTTCTATGGCAGCCTGTCAGTTATGTTGTGACACTTCATCAATCTTCCAGCGGTTTCCATTATTCATGGATAATTATGACACTTCTACCACAAAACTCCTAAGACCCCCATTGCCTAGTACTTCACAGGGTTTTCAAAAATTTCTCCAAATGTAAGACATTTCCTAAGACATTCCTCTAATATTAAAAAAAACCCAAACTACTGGGTGCACAGATTGTGGGGCTTTTTCACTTTGAAGCCCCTGTCTCCTGAAAGAAGTTAGCATAGTATATGCTGGATTAGGCTCCCCAGAGCTAGTCCCAATCTTTCCTCTGAACCTCTGGGAAGAGAACAGGCAAGACTGCTCATTACTTTTATAACATAACACAGCAAGATTGGAAGAAGAACAAAGGTGCGAAATGCAGTAGTCTTTAAGATACTGGCCACAACATGATCACTAAACAACTATATACATCTATAAAGTAATAGGCTCTCAGGGACTGTGGAGTAACTGCACCCGTACCTTCTTGTGGAACAGGACAGCAAAAACTACCCTTGCAGATCTTTTCCATCTCAATCAGATGTGATAAAAGAAACATACTATTTTTATATAACCTTGGTATATACATAGTCATGCTATATCTTGAAATGTGGAAAAACAATACAGCAGTGGCAAAACATAAGCCAAATTCATAGAGTGTTTAGCAAAATGCAGTACTCCCCTATTACTGTGTATTCTATGTGAACTTAAACTTGTGGTTGTTAAATCAGCATCTCAGTTCCGTTTCGCTTGATTGCTTTCTCCATTAATCAGATTCTTCTCTTGTTGTTCAGCTAAGGATTGCCATTTCTGCCTATTTTTTCTACAGCCATCCAGTAAAGGGTAGCAGGCCTCTGACACATGCGTTAGGGCCTGAAATAAATTAAGAACATGTAAAAAAGATTACATTTAACAACAAAATAAGTGTTCTTAAAGATGACCATGAGAGAGACCAGAATGATTGAAATACGAGGTTTATCTATAATTGAAATGGAACTTGTATTTTGAACTTCAAGGAAGGCTTTCTGCTGCACATCAAACATGAACACTGGTACTAGTGCAGATTAGACTGAGTGGCAGTGTCCATACAGTACTTGATACGTAGATGCAGGAGGAACCACAATAAGTTTGTTGTATTATGCACAAGTGACCTGTCCAGTATTTCTAGTGAAGTACTCTGTATGGACTTTGTTTGCAAGCCAGTCCTTTGAATGTATAGGAAGGATGGTCATAAGGAATTACCTTGGAATGGTAATCAGACACAGAGCAGGTATAGTCAATGTGCCCATATTCACTGAAAGTGTATCAACTGATTCAGAGGAGTTCTCCCAGGAATATTGGAATTAAAGACAGTTAGCACAGGATAGATAAGTTACATTTGACACTTAGTGCCTTTTAGGAATAACTGTGACTGAAGTCAATCAAGTATTTTTCATGATGTGGCTGTGTTACTGTATCAGAGTGAAGGAAAGCTGGATTCTGATATCTAAATATAGAATTGAAAAAATAAAAGAACAATTAATAAGCATTTTTGTATATTTTTCTTTCCTGAAAATGTGTCCTCGCACTATAACAGTCAGTCCTTAATTGTATAAAGGGTTCTGCTGGCTTGTGGAATGAAGAACAAAGTATGGGACAGAGTGTTTGAGCCCACTGATTCTGTAACTACTACGACCAACTACAGAGTACACAGGGAATAATCCAGGCCCCTCTGCTGGTCATTATACAAAACCTAGAACCAGTCAGAATTTCACATGGAATTCAGGTCTCACTCAAATAATGTGAGGTAGCAACATCTAATTCTCCTGTAATTTTACATAGGGACCCTACTGAATTATCAGCTTGTATAAATCTTCATAGTTCCTTTTGGTTTTATAGGCTGCTTCATTAGTTCCAGTAGACTTAGTTGAATTATTCTTCATTTACACCACTATAAGAAGAATGGGGCTGTCAAATATCTCTGAAGTTTTCTGGATTTATTTATCTGAATATATCTACCCAGCATTTAAAACTGGTAAATGGTACTTTTTTCAGTTAAAAAAATGAAGAGAATGAAACACATTTCTCTTATTTTTTCAGATTTCTGAACTTTAGGGGAAGGCTTGCAGATCATTCAGTTTAACAGCACTGGTTACCTAGCTAACACAAGCCAAAAGACTTCAGTTTGTTGGGATCTGACCTACTCTGAATGATATGGTAAGTCACATACTTGCAGTGCTGTATTGGGAACTCATCTCTCTTTTCATTCTGTGTCAAATTTGTACTGACTGGATGAAAGATAAGCAAGCAGTGAAAGGGCTGTCATTAAAACCCTGTTTATTGCTTGCTTTTACATCATTAGAACGTTGGAGAGTGAACTGTGTGCTCATTCGTTTTCAAACTAACATTGAAGTTGTTTATATGTTTTACCACTTATTACTCATTGAAGAAAACAAAAATCTGTGTAAGCAGGTAATATCCCCTACTTGTACTCCAGTCAAAACAAACAAACACTGGATCAGCACAAGCCATAGCCCCTTCCTTGGATTTACCAGTACCATTACGGGTTTTGTCACTTCCTCATAGGCTCCCCATCCTCTTTAGTGCTCTCTGCCCCTGCAGGTAAGTCATTCTCAGTTATCTGCATGTTAGAACACGTGCTGGCATACTCTGAGTCTATATAAAGTCCAGACACTGTCAGCCTGCTAAGTGCCGTTCCAGTTCAGGTCAGACTTTGAGACAAGATGACAAGTAAGAGTGATACACTGAAAGCTGTAAGAGGCAACATGTTCTGAACAAAAAGATGCTGCTTAGACCCCCTCCTGTGGACATAGCATCTCCTTTGTTCTTCCCCAATTAAAGAAAAGGGAGAAGACTCCAAACATTTGTAGTTGCTTTTGGCTGCTAACCAGGACTGGCTTTGTATTCACTGTGGCATGATAAAGCTGAGGTTACAAAGCAGGGGCACAGTAGCTAGAAATTACTCATGCACCTCATTTCCTTGCAGGAACTGTACAGGAGCTGGGTACAGTTTGGACTAGTATCACTTGGTAACTGTTGATGTAAGCTGCAGTGAATATTTTAGAGTAAATAATTGAAAATTTTCTGGTCTTTTCATAAATGGAAAGATGAAGCCCTTCCATAACAAGAAAAGGTATAGAAGTTCAGGCTCTGGAGCTGTGGGCATTCAAACCTGCTCAGGTGTTCTGTTCAAAGAATTTTCTGTTTGTATAGTCTGTACCTTTCCACAGATACTCAGTCTTCTTTCAGTGGCCAACCTCCAACTGGAGACAGTTTTCTGAGGCTTCCCAGCAAAGGCTGCCTTATTTTCCTGACAAAACAGTTTCTACAGCAGAGAAACACAGAGTTTCAGGGGCAGAAGCTAGTAGCTCCCTCTCCTTCCTCTATCCATGTTTACTTCCAACTGGTGGATGTGGATTTCTATTAGAAAAGATTACTGTGTGAGAGGAAAAAATTTGAGTAAGCACCTTGTTCCTCCCACTGGAATATTAAGAGTTAGGCTATCTGTTCCTCACCTTTCTTTTCTCAAGTTCCTGTAAAATACTTGCTACAGTCCCAATGAACAGACTTTCACTCTAGTGCTTTACTGGTTTAAAAAAAATCCATAATCATTATGTTTTGTTTCACACTATACTTGACCAAGTATTTGCTTATATAGTTTGTGACCCGGATGAAATACATTTCAATGAATTCTCTTGAGCACTACTTTTTTGTGTGATGAAAGAGAAAGAAAAAAATGGGATGGGAAATGCTAAACTTGGGTAAATTTCCTATACATAGCATATCACCTTTTGCATGAGGAATTCTGATTTCTTTAAAACTCTTAAGCAACACTTTTTATCAATGCAGTACATGGATACCATTCTTCTTCTAGATAGCAAAGCATTAGTTTTTTGACTTTCCCTGATGATCGTAGCAGCTCACTGGAGCTGCTGGAATCCAGAATATAACCCAGGGGTCTAACACCAAGTGCACAGAGCACAGCAATTACCACTAGGTTTAAAAAAATTATAACAAGATACATTAATCAGACAAGCATACAATTAATGATAAACACTGAAATACTAATTTCTTCAACTGAATAATGAACCATATGTAATATATAACAAAAAAAAATAATTTTTAACTAAGGGACTAGTTTTTTTTGTTAATTGTTATTTTTAATCTGCATCTATTATAGGCTACAGTGAGCAGTTCTGGTTTTAGATATTTGCAACTCTTTCTTCGGCACCATACCTCATACAGCTGCAAACAAACAGCATCTATGAATCCAACCTGCATGCTGGGAATTTTATTTTTCTTCTCTCTGTTCATTAGATCCTGCAGATAAGAAGTAAACAAGCTCTGTGTTTAAAGACATTAAATAAAAAAAAAGAACCAAAACTAAAGAGACAGGCTGGAATTAAAAAGCAGCATCTTAAAAAGCACAGCAAGCTCAGCACAGCTGGGTATCAGTACAAGGGTTACAATGCAGGTAATTTGACTGCATGACTTGCCTTAACAGATTGTCTTTGGACCTAAAGAGCCCAAATAGCTAGACGAATAGACAAGCTTTCTGATTTTGGATAGGATGCAAATAGGTACCAAATTAGGAATGTATTTCTTATACAATTTAGTAATACTGATTTAGAAAAAATAATGCTGTTTGTTCTTCTGGCTCAGATATAATGACATATTCTTGGTGTTTGGGAACCACAGGAGAATACTGACACTAGGAAGACAGGGAAGGAGTTGGTTCTACATTGTGATCAGTGGGGGAAATTGTGGCTTTTGAAAGGAATATGAAATGCTTTTTGTAGAAGTCATTTTCAAAGAGGTGATTCAGCATGATTCTGCCACTTACTGTTGGTTCTATGTTGAGTTCCTTCCGCTCTTTATCTCCTTGATCGAAGAACTCAGTAGCTACAAGCTCAGCAATCTGTAAGAGATTTCACACATTGAGAGCCCTAAAAGCTTGCTTGCTACCTACAATCAAAACTGTTTCCTGTGTTCCCTGTCTCTCCTTAGGATGTATTGAATTGGGACCCCCCATAATGATACTCTCAGCTAGCTTTTAGAATTCTTCATGCACACATCTGTGCACAAACAAAACACCTGCGTGTGCTGATATTTACTCTGACAAAGCAAAGTGACTAAAATGGCACATAGGCATCTTACCACTGATAAGAGTTGGAATGATAAACACATAGAAAAAGTCAGCTGATACTAGTGTGTTGTATCTATTGACTGCCTTGTAGTAACACAGAAATGTTGGAAAGAACAAAGATTCCTGATTTACCTTCAGATTACTGCTAACGTGGTGACATAGCTAAATGCACAGATCTTGCTACAAAGATCTGCGAAAGTCTTCAATCCATATACAGCACTTTGAAGAACTGCTTCCTAAGGCTCTGCATTCTACCACTGCCTTTGCAATAAGGACTGGATGGAGGAAGCAGAGGCTGTCACGCGGAGTTTTTATTTAGCAAATCTTAAAATTAAGCATATACCCGTTGCTGAACTGGCCATGGTTTGCTTATGGCTGATAAATCACAAGCAGTCATCAGCATTGCTCTGTAGAAAAAAACAGAAAGAAGTCTATGAATTGCTGTATTGTGAAATGTATGTAGCAACCAAGTCAAGTGATTAGTAAAATAGAATATAAAATTTCAAGGAACATCAAAGTCAGAAAAACAAGTGAAAGTAAAGCAAAGTTATAAAGGTCTCCAAAGCTCGACGATGTGGTAGACTTCCACCTGTGTGAAATGAGCACACAGAAATGAGCAAAGCTGAACTGGCTCATTTGGTGGATTCATGTCAAATGAACTGTATTCTATTGGCTACTGGACAGACAGCACATTTATTTATTTATTTATGACATTAGCAGTGACTGCCATCTTTATTGACAGTATGAGGGCCAAGGACTGAAATAGGAATAGACATAGAACATGACTAAATTAGACTGGTTTTTAAAGGCGCTGAGTTTGAAATATGGCATCCTTCCTTTCTGAAACAGCCTATGTAAGCCTGCTTTCCTCTAGCTGTGCATTACTATACGTGTGTTTATTCTTAATCTTCTTTTTTCTTCACTGCCAGTAAGGAATCAGCTTCAAATCAAACTGACTGTCCTGAATCTTCAGTTACTGGTTTCAGCAATTTAAATTTTAGTATAAAGTATCAACAGCAAAAGAATATGCTACCTAGACAGGAACCCTACACTCTTTAGGAAGAACAGAAATCTTCATGTAACTCCACGTGCCACGTAACAAAGTTTATTATACAGGTTGCAGGCTTAGTAATTCAGATGCAGGGAGTCATTCAGTGACCTATGTGTCAGTGCCAGTCTGTACAGGCCCAGAGCACACAGATCTGCTGGTTTTAATGAAATTCACAGCAACATGGCATGGAAAATTGGGTACCTAAGAATGTTAACTGACTTCTTAATCATTCTGCTTTTACTTACAAAAATAGCTCCTTCTGTGTAGGATCCTCCCAATTAAATTGCTTCTTCCTTATAAGTTCAAAAAATTCTCCTCTCCTCCTTTAAAAGAAGTTAAAACAAAAGATTTTTGCAGCATACTGACACAATCCAAACATCCAGCAATGACTATCCAGCCAAACTTGCCTCTGACTTACTTTATGTATAGTGCTAGGTCTGTAGCAAGAATGGCTTGTTTTATCATTTTCAGTGTGGCCTTGTATTCTTCAATGGAAAGGCTGCTGAGAATCTGATTTCCCTTTACAAAAAAACAAAACCAGTGTTATCGGTAAAATGGGCAACAGCACACCAGTTTGCTAAAATGTCTCTTAAATACTAAATCATTATGAGTTGCTTGCTTATATCTGATGTCATTCTTTTACCCTGCTTCCTTTTGCAGATTCCCCAGTTTAAAAATAAAAATTCCAGTCTTCTTGAGTAATGGCAGAAAGCTGCACAGCAACAGCACCGTAATCAACTATTACAAAATGAAACTGAAAGCAGAGCAACATCAAAGCCTTTAAGGCCATTTCATTCATCAAAACTAAATTTGCCACTAGCTATATCATAGCATTTCTCTTTCCTCTTCCTCCCACTCCCTGAAGCAGAGGAACTATAATAGATTCCAGTACCCACCTATACACCTCACGTAAATGAAAGTATTTTCCTTTTATGAAGCAACATAAATAACAAGTCATTACATAGAAATATAAGCTCAGCAGCCTGCTGTTAAACCAAAGCACTATGGGGCTGGTGAAATGACAACTTGCCTTCACTTTTTTTTTCCATATTTCCTGTCTGAATAGGAAAGAATTATTACAATACACAGGATGCCAGAAGTACCATACCTGTGATACAAAACGAAGAGTGAAAATACACTGCTTTGAAATGATTGTGCATGCTGAATAACTGGTCTTAGAATTAGTTAATAATATAAAGCAAGAAGAATGTAGTTTTATTTGCATATTTACTTAACTTAGGTTTGGCTTCACTTTGGAATGTCAACATTAGCAGTGTTTGGTTTGGTCTCATCAGAACTGCTTTGTGTATGTGTAGGCCAGAATGTTTTTTGAAATGAGAGCAAGGACTTGGGTTTGTTTGGTGGTTCATAAGAGGTCATGAAAATGGCAACATAGTCTTTTGTTTCCTTTGGTCCAAGGAAGCCGGTACTCTAAAGGACACTAGCAAGGCTTCCCTCATCAGGCAACACTTGGAAAGGTTTGGTGGCACTCAGGAATGGAACTCTGATTTCAAAACTGCTGCATTTGCTTTCTTTACCCAAAAAGGAATAAAGATCACTTAGGAATGTATAAGGGTGGGAATCTATCCAAAAGCTAAAAATAAAAACTAAAACACGGACTAGTTCCCTTTAGCATACACAAAAATGTGGCACTCACTGGACTATTCAGGATCATAAGGCATTGATCAAAATGATGATGCTCCATGATTGAGTGGCAATAGAGTTGAGCCAGTGGATGTTCGCTTCTGGAGAATAAAAAGACCCATAAGATGGAGAAATCAAATTCAACGTATTCCTGATCCAGAAATAACTTCCCTTCAAATGTCTTCTTCTTATTATCAGTTTACCACCACCCATCCATGCTCGTTCTTAACCAGTTCCTTTCTCCTTTCCACAGAAACTTGCCAAACAAAATGAATATATTTGGAAGGATGCAGGGGAGTACAGGTGAAAAGACAATGTTGTTACTTTGTCAAAGCATTGACAACTCTAGTTTTCTGCCTTCTGTTACCTGTAGAGACCAGCTGCACACAAGGAGTCAGAATGTAATACAAGGTTTTATATAGAGTGAAAGTTCTTGTATGAAAAGGAAATACAACAAGAAAGGTTCATTCACAAGCAAAATCTAAGTGACAGTTTTGGGTTTTGTAACACTTTAAGCACCTGTCAGACATATTTAGTCAGCTCAATTACTGAATTTGTAAGTAATAATGCAGACCTAACTGGAAGTCCACTGATACCAATGGAAAAAATCCTGCTGACGTCAGTGGACTCTGGTGCAGGGCCCAAAAGGTTGATCAAGTAATTTTCCAGTGTTAGTAACTGTATTGGTACTTCATTCACCACCACTCTCTTCATGACCAAAACTACTGCAATATTGTTACACACCCTTTGCCCAGGGAAAAATCCAAAAGGGAAACAAGATGCTGGTTGTACTACAGGCAGTGAAAAACAGCATGAAACCAACTGTGCAGAAGCAGAATTTAAAGTTATTTTAATCTAGAAAATAGAATTTACTGTTTGAGTAGCTTTAGACAAAATACAGAAACTCCTCCTCTCTGAGGATTTTCAACTTTCCCTTGTTCCTCATTGCATAATACAGTTCTTAGCTTTTGCTATTCTATCTTCATTTCCAGCACCCGGTCCCACATTGCTTATGTCATCTCTTCAACTAAATCGGGATTCCTTTAGGAGTCTTTTGCTGCTGATCCTGAATCTATTCCTTTAATTATAATCTGACCTACAAATGTTTAATCATGTAAGAAATTCTTTAGCATACGTTTCCAGGGGGCTTTTTGTATGGTTAAAGATCATTCACATGAATTAGTGGTTGCAGCATTGGGTCCCTATGTAAGTGAGTGCACACAGAGACTCAAATAAAAGTCATGAGAGGAGACTCCGGGGATCTAAGCAGCACAAAAATGTGGAGAGAAAGATGGAAAGACAAACAAAAACACGGAAAGGGAGATTAAAGGATGCAAGCCCCTGAGGATTATGGGCTGGCTGCCCAGCACCTCCTCCGAGACCACTGCAAAAGGAGCATAGAGCAAATATGCTTGCGTGTTTCTGTAAGGAAACAAATTGTAGGATGGTGGCAACGCATGCTGGATGAAATTCCCATTGAGTTAAGCGGGATGCATACTGTGTCTCCTAAAGTTCATCCTGACTGAAGAGAGAAATATGTGAGAAATATCTTAGGTTATCTTCCCAAGTACTGCACCAAACTAGAGCTTGCTCAGTACTTACAGACCCTGGCTGTCTGGGAAGACAGAAGTGCTGGAAATAAACTCAGGTCCTACTTCTGTACTACATAGCATTTCTGTTAAACCACCACACCAGGCCAAAGGACACCATTGCTTTCTGAACACAGTGGTTTGGTTATGCAGTTTTCATACTCTGTGCTTGCCTACTTTACATGTGGGTTTGGAAAAAAAAGAAAATAAAACCCCTGCATATCTACCAAAAGACCTCTAAACAGTAAACAGTTCATTTCCTGTAATTTCTACTACTAGAACCATTTTAATTTTTGAAACCCTGTTGCTTATGAAAAGAATCATATGCTAAGTACCCACTCTCCCCACTTCCAAGGGAAAAACAACAGGGATCCGTTCCTGGAAAAAAAACTGTTTCATTTAGATTTAAATGATGGATTTAAAAACAAAATTCACAGAACTTTCTATTGAAAAGGAATTATTAAGCTGTAATCATCTCCACTTTGCAGCATGTGTGAATGTTAGATTTTGCTGTCTATGACACTTTCCCAGGACATTTTTGAGAGGAGATGACGCATCTCCAGATGTCTTCCAGGAAATTTATTTTTAAATAAATAAAGCAAAAAATAGCTAACTGGTTCCAATCACTGCAAGGCTACAGTTACTGCTGGAATCCCCTATTAGGGAACTAGTAAAAAGTAACTCTTTCAATTTTGTGGGGGTTTGTTTCTTGGGTTTTTGTGTTGTTTTTATTTTTTTTTAATTGCTTTACACATCAGTCTTAGTGTTATTCTGAATGTATATCTGAAAGGTAGGAATTCTGCTTCAGCTTCCTTATTTTCTTTTTTTCAGTATTCTCTGCCTCCAACAAACTTTTCCTCCCCTAGTATCTTACTTTACACACAGTGAGAACAGCAGACCACTTCTTCCAAAGGTAGCTTCAAAACCACTCTCCAACTCTGCCAGAAAAAGATACAAGTATACATTTCTGCGTATCTTTTCCCCATCTCTGGTCAGATCAGGACACATTGCCATATCACAGTAATCACATTATGCCATGTTTTAAGTCAAGCTATTTATTTAATCGAAGAATCATATACTGTTATTTGAAGTGAATACTCAATTGACTGAAAAACAGATTTTGGGCAGATCTGAAACTATTAATAAAGTCTAAAAACCCAAGTATTTATAGTTAAAAATTAAAACACAGAGAAAATTTTAGAAGAGTTCAGATGCTTCATTTTGATAACTTCAAAGGGAAATATTTTCTTTAGTAAAAATATTTTGGTTTAAGGTTTTAAAACATATTTTGACTTTTTGCATTGTAAAGGTTTTTCTGTAATCCCAGAATTTATCGAAGTTAAAGAATACAGATAACCTAAAATCCATGCAAAACAGTCATACATTTTTAATGTGATTTTAACTATTTATCGTATCCAAATCAACTTAGAATTTTGGAAAAGCATGGCTAAATCCCAAGTAAAACAATCAGAGTTCAAAATGGTAGCAAGACACCTTTGTATGAGCTGGCTGCAGATCTCAGCTCTGTGCTGGCCCACAGTAGACGTGGAAGAGCTGGCTGGGCAGGGAGCAATCTGAAAAGATACACGTTTCCTCTATGCTGTCCCTGAGAAGCTGGGACCTTTTGCTGTCACTGTATGGGAACTGGGGGATGGGACATCCAGAACAGGAGCAGGAAGACACTGGCCCTGCACAGCCTACGGAGAGTTCACTCCATCTGCCATCATAGTTAGTCAACAACTGAGGTGGTGCATCTTTGCCTTGGACTCTAGAAGGTTTCTGGCTGTTCTCGCACTTATGCTTTGTAAAAACCTGCTCCTTTGCACAGCATCACATCATCTAATCAATTAGGTTGTACTTCATTTAGCTCTGTGATTTTGGTATTCATTTGTTTTTATTTAACTTCTCTCAGACTTACTTACCTTTGTATGTAAGAGTTGTTCACTCCCCTGTGATCCAAGTCATGGCTTAGAGTTGCTATCAGCAAAGCCAGTGTTTCCAAGTCAGTCAGTCTGCTCTGTATGTGAAGAGTAATACAAGAAATGAGTTAGCTTTCTGATGGGGATTTATTTTGCCCAATGTGTTTTATATCTGCTCTCTTGTCTTTACCCACATAGCAGATACAGTTCTGGCCCAAGGAGGACAAGGACATACAACAGTATGCTGAGAATAAGGGTTATCTCTCAAGTTGTTGTGCACGGTGATAAGCATTGTCCATAGGCCTCAATGCAGTTTTCAGAGGGAGAATCATCTAGATCTTATATATAAGTATGAGAAAACCAATACATAAGAAGAGGAAGTGACTTGCATAGTGTGACCTGGCAGCGAAGAGAGAGCATAAAAATAATTTTCTGAAATTCTGGCCCTGTGACTTTTAGCTCAGCTCCTCTATTACCACAAGGGAGTTAGGCTACATTCCCTAAGTAGGTATAAAAATTCATTATACAAATGGAATAATCAGAAGGGAAAAATGTCATGCTTTTCATTGATCACTGTGCAAATAAATTAACAGAATTTGAAAACCCGTGGGGAAAAAAAAAATAAAATATCAGATTCATTATTAAGGAGTTTATTCTGGAGCTCCAGCAAGGATTAGTGGAAAGGTTACACTTTCTCTTTTGTGACTATTTCGTATATTTAATATTGTTCAACAGAACTGGATAGAAAATTTATTTAAATCTGTCCAGTGACAAACAAGAGGCTGGACAAAGCTACAGTATTCATGCAGCATTTCGTAATGGGACAAGAATCTGAAGAACAGCTGGTGAGAGCACTGCCACTGCGGGGCTGTACCCTCTGTACAATAAAATCCAATTTTTCTTTAAGGAGTTACAACTTGTGTAGATTTGCATCTGCTTTCTAGATAATAAAATCTGTCCTTAGTCTAGTCAAAAGACAAATCAGTTTGGAGATGACCGATTTTGCGTTTCTGCTAGGAAGATGTGTCCCCCAATGCTTGCTTTTCCCCGTAAAGTAGAGAAAATTGAGAGACTTATATCCAATGCCGTTCTGACTCCAGAATCTAGGACATGAAAAGCAGTGTGGAGTGAATCCAAGGTAGTTAGGACTAAAACAATTTATGGAAATTGCAGTGGAGACTGACAGGAATCCAAAAATAGCAAACAAGCTATCAGGATCATCAGAGATTGCTAGACTGCACAAAGAGGAAAACTACCATGTCCATTTCTGAATAGGAGGAATATGAAAGCCCTTGCCTTTGTCTCTTCCAGCACCTTTCGTCTTTGTTTTTTTTAGCGAGACAAAGTTTGTAGAGGAAGGGAATGCCTCTTCATTACTGGTATTGGGTTTTGATCTACAAATAGGATTTATTTATTCTCTTGAAAGTGCTTACTTTAAAATAGTATAAACCAACTAATAACAATTGTCTGTAATCAAACTGAATAAACGCGTTAACTCAGGATGAACAGAAACATTTTGTTTTCTTGAAGAATGTTAAATATTATGAGGAAACATCCTGAAATAAGGTCAGTCCTTTTCTTCTCCACCTTTTTGACTTGTTTGTAGCATACGCGTTAACTTTAAAAAGGGACATCATAATGTGTGTGCCTTATTTGAGATATTCCCATTGGGAACATTGACCTGATCACTTCCAGAGGATTCAGCTGAAACTGGGTACATAACAACATGACAATTTCACAAACCAAGCCCTTAAAGCCAGAAGTCTTCAGCAGAAATATTTTGATTTCACTAGCAATATCACAGGGTGATGAACATCTTACTGACAAGACAATCAGAATTATGCATCATTATAGAATTTGTTTAGCCAGAAGATTCTTAATGTAGAAACAACAAAATGTACCTGAATTTTACCAGATTTTAAAGCAGCAAACATGCACTGCGCTGTATTAAAGGCATGTCTCCAATTGTGATAAGCAACATTTTTCCGGTAATTTTTCTTTACACTTAAAATCCACCTGCAGAGAACCTTTAAGAAACAGCATCACATAGTTAACTGTAAATTTATTAGAAAGCTATTCTTTTTATGAAAACAAATCTTTCTCTAATTGCGCTTGAAAAGTGTCTTACAGAAAAAAATCTCCTTTTAAATCAATTAAGTTCAATACTTGTAACTGTGAAAATAGATAAGAATATGCTTACAGCCACTAGTTCAGCCTCTCATTCAGTATGTAATACTTGTGGGTTTGGGTTTTTCGTACTAATGGCTAAATGTTAATGTCAGATGCACTGCTGGTAATTCAGAAACTGATTTATGTTGAGCAAACTGGGAGAAAAAATTCCTTGTTTGTAACAAAATATTTGATAGAGAAAATTTATTATTTTAATTACAGAGTTCCTGTAAAAGTTGTTTCGATAATGAACGTGTGGGTCTTCCCTCATATCAGCTTGTCAAAAGACAAGCAGAATTGGACTTTGGAAAGCAAATAAGTATGACAGAAAGGCAGCAATTATTATATTGCTGGGTAGTATTTTTTTAGGCAGGAAGAAAGTATGTCCGGGATGTTTCACACAACAGTATTACAAGTTGTGGGTTATACTTCACTTCTAAGAAAGTCACAGGTATGAAGGTCAGATAGTAAATTGATGTGTACTAGAACAGGTCCCTTGGTTTAAATAGATACATTATACTGCTCTATGTTAAATGCTGGATGAGAATCTAGGCCTTCGTTTGTTCAAGAAAATTTTCAGTGTTCCAAGTGAAAGATGTTGTACTGACAGAAATGAAAATCCAGTATCATTCACCCACATAAACAATTCCACACAGACAAAAGCAGCGGTATTCTCTGCCTTCCCACTGTTAAAAAAGGAGTGCTAGACTACTGCCAGTTTTCTTTAGCTCTAATATGGAAAGTTGAAAGTGTAGCTTCAAAGCTATCAATGTTCTTAATTCTATTCAGATGTGTAATCATGTGCCTGTTGTCCTGGTGTTATTTTGGTTTTGCAAATTCATTACAATTGCCCCACGAGGAACTAGAAGCCCACTCATTACTGGGCTACCTGACTCCCTCTCTTCCTTTGGGACTTAAGAAAGTACAACTTCTTACTACAAAGGTGAAACTAATTACTGGGATAATCAAGAGATCAGACTAGATAATACAGTACTCCTTTTATCCCTTAAAGGCTACTGATCTAAATTGGTGCTTAAACTGGTGATACAGAAAATAAAGCCCTGCTTTCTTTTACTAATTTGCCTATGGAGTCCTCTGAATTAATCTTGCATTGCGATACTGAATTTCGGAAGTTTTGTTGAAAAATACATAAAGCAAAAATAAAGTACTTAAAAATGAAGGTTTTTGCAAATAGAAATAGTGTGTATTGACTGGAAGAGGCCTAAGAGATTATGTAGTCTACCTCCAGGGCCAGCAGCAAAATAAGAATACCTGTCTAGATCATCTCTGACAGATGCATATCTACAACTAGATCTATGGATAAAAACCTTCAGGGAAGTTTCCACAGCCAGCATAAGTAATCTGTTTCAGTCTTTACTATCTCCATAACTAAAAAAGTTCCCCCTAATCTCTAATCTAATCTTTTGTGGGGGAAAGACTGAGTTAATTACTTTTACTACCTTATTTGGACACAGAGAACAATATTACTATCCTCTTTATGACAGCCTTTCACTTACTGAGAAGTTGCTATCATCTCCCTTCTCAGTAATCTATTTTCTGGATAAAACCAGCTTAATTCAGTCAAATGTTGCTCAATCTCCTAAATTGTTATTTTTTTTAATTAATTTGTATCTCTCTTTGTCTCTTCAAATGTGAGCTACAATATAATTACTCCGTGGGCCTTAAATACCACTCTGTCAATAAAGAAATAAATTTGCTCCTTTTGCCCCTTTTTGCTACTATGGCACATTATTGACTTTTACACCGTTTCTGATACTAGTAGCTGAGAAATATTTTTTCTATGTTGCCACTAGATATTCTTTTGTTTACAATTTTTAATTTATGTATTTGACTGTTTAGATTAGTCTTTATATATTTATTCTTGCTGGTTTTAAAATATTGGCATACATTTTCAAACTGAATTTTAACCGAGTCCTCTACCTCCACTCCCCAAGTTTTCTAAAAGCATTTACAGTCCATTAAACAGATTATTAATCATTCAGTAGAACCAAACTGAGGACAAATCCCAGTACTGCCCACTTTATATACCTTCCTAGTTTGCTAATTACTCTGTAATACAGATTTCCAATTATATTTACTGCAGGCTCGTTTCAATATTCTCTTGATTTTCTAATAATTAGGTTGTCTCTTTATGTGAAGCAGCATTTGACAGCATTCGTACCTCATGTTTCATTTGGAAATTTTGCACCAGGTTGAGGTCTGTGAACATGCGAATTGTACACAGTGTTGTTTCAAAATCTGATAGCTCAAAATCACTGAAGTTGAAGTCAGCTAGGTTGAGAGATTGTGCTGAAGGTACTACAGCAGCCTAGAGAAGAATAAGAGAACACAACTTAGTACTAGGAAAGAGAAAAGCATGACATAAATATCTTTTTCAACAGAGAAGTAGTGAGGGACTAAATTTTACCTTAACATTACACTGAAACCTGATGATTACTTCTCATTTATCTTTCCTTAGCCTTTCTTGTTCAGCATTACCTTATTTGCTTAGATTTAACACACGCTTTTCCTTAGATCAAGAGAATAAGCAAAGGATTACCTGGTCAGTCTGTTACTTAAATCACCTAAGGCAAATTGTAAGTATGAAATTGAGAGACTGAGAAAATAAGGCAGTGGAGTTACATGTTTGTTTTTATGGACGTGCAGACATCAAAATCTGTAACTGTTGACATTTCTCTAAGGATGGTGAGGAAAGAGATGTCAGTAGAGCAGAATTGCTAACAGAATCCACCTTCAGTGCTATAGCAGTCAGAACGTTCACAGACAGAACTTTCTCAGGGCTAGAAACCTGAAATATTAGGGTTCAACTGTGATCATTAATCTTACAAACCTTTGGACAATGTTTTAGATGGAATTCAAGTACAATAATAAACCTTCAACGTGAAATTTGAAATTATAAAGTAGACAAACGCCCACAACTCTATACTTTTTAAAATCTGTAACTTTTATTATCAGTAATATCTCCATGTATTACACGTATTATAACCCTATGTATTACATTTCTACTTTTTCTAGTTATAAAATTCAGAGTATAGGTACTAGTTGCCCTTCAAAATACAGATGTTAAGGTTGCTAGCAAAATAAATCGTAAGTCTTACACTATAGAACAAAAATTAGTATCATTTTTTTCAGTAAAATAAAAGGTGGAATTCTCAGTGCTACTTCTTTACAGTTGTTTCACCTCAGTAGAGTGTGGTTTAAAAGAAAATCAGGTAAAATGAAATGGTTAAAGAAATAAACCTATGTGTTTATTTTCCTCTTTGTAATTCTAGGGTAAAGCATTTCTCCAGCATAGGGAACTGTGTCCTAGAAGGCTGAGACACTGCAAGGGAATCATGTGTCATAATCTACAGTATTATTATATGTAGCATGCAAATCAGCGCTCCCCATAACTACATCTACTAATCTCTGTTCCATATAAGTTTGCTGTTATCTTTCCTGTTTGTCAGAATCGAAAAGTCATGACAGATTATGAAAAATAGTATTTACACAGGAAAAAAAAATCCACCATTCTTACACATTTCTTGTACCAGTAATTTTATGTCCCTCAGTTTGGATTCCTACGCTATTTCACCTATAAGCATGTGAAAGACTCACCAGGCCTTTTATGTTCAGTGGAAAATAATGTAACCATTCAGGAACTCTACTGACATAATTTTGAAAAACTGCAACTGCAGTCTTGTATTTCATGAGGAAAGGGGCTGGAAGGACACAGTAGGAGCTCAACGGAAGACCTCATGCCTGTGTTCTGACTTCATTCATAATTTATTTTTCCCTTCCTTGATCTCCTGCCTTTGAAAGCCACAAGAATAAGTTTCATTTCAGCTGAGACATAAAAAATTACACTCTATAGTTATTCAAGTGTTATTTAACTGGGTTAGATACTTCCCCTTGCACTTACTGAAGCCAGTAGAGCTATGTGCCTCCCATTTTACAGCATGAAAGTTCATCAGCTATTTTAATTTCAAGTTATTGAGCTATGGTCAGCTCCTGTAAGCACTGACCAAACTACAACCTCTTGCTCAATTTTTCCACCTCAGGAATATTATAAAGAGCATGAAAAGAAATCAAGAAAAGAAGAAAACGTGCCAATTAATTCCCCCCTTGCATAATTACTATTTTTTAATTACTATTGCTTACTATACGCATTGTATTAATAGTAATTCGTAGTGAATAATTAATTAGCAAGTCCGTTTCATTACCTGTTTAAGTATAGAAAATTACGTGTGCAAGATTTAAGACCAAATATTGGCTGTGGTTTTATTCTTAAACACATTATAAACCAAGTAATTTCTCAATTTAATGAACATTCCTTTAGATTTGTAAAGTTTTGACTTGGCTTTTACCATCTGTTTGCCTATCATGGACATCTGTAAAGTGAGCTAGCAATGAAGTGAAGACAGTCAGAAGCTTGGGTTATTCGGAAATCAGGGACTGAGTGGTGGTCTAAGACATAACTAACACACTGGCAGAACCAGATGCAAAAATATAGATCATATACTAGATTAGGTGAATAGCAGACTGCAGACCATATACATGGTAGTAGGTGGTAAAATCTTTTAACACGAAGAGACTCCATAAAGCAAGAAGTATTTTGAGCAACTTCTATTGTAATAGTAATAGCACTTCCATAATGCTTGTCACGTAAAGATCTCAAATTACTTCACAGTAAGTAATCGAGGAAAAAAATCAAGGATCAATGTTTTCTTTTGTGTGACAGACACCACAAACTTCATGTTGACATCTCATCTCTGTTCTTGAGAAGAAAGAGGAGTGACAACTACGAAGTAATTAAATCACTGCAATTTACAAAGAAAAACAAACTGGAAAAAAAGCAGAAGACAACTACTGTCATGAAAGGCAAACCAATTAGAAAGTCTATATGCCATGAGGGAAGTTTTGAGTAATGAAAGTGGTGGAACGTGGCACCAAAGAAAGAAATTAAGCTTTCTAAAGAAAAGAATAATGCCTAAAGGAGCAATTTTAGGAATGGTCACTGAATTAGGTATCTTGTTCAACAAAGCACAAAGAAGAAACCAAATTATCAGTGAGGCAATAAGATCTATACTGCTATATAAAACAGGACAGGGATCATTCTCTAGCAGTGAGGCGAAATGCCACAAACTGATTTGTCCATATTACACTTGGTCCATGGTTTGCTTTGGGCTCCATGTCATGCCCTGAAGTTCTAAGATTCCCTCCTTTTTAGTGCCTTTTTTCTTTTTTCAGCTCAAATTAACTGAACTAATCTGATTGCTCTGTTAAAATTCAGAGTGATGGCTTCATAGCATGAAAATAAGGGTATTTGTTTCATGCCATGGGATGTGATGTGAGGATTTGTGGTATACCTGAGGGTGCAAAACTTCCTTGAATAGGGCTGCAAGACTGTAGGCTAGAGTATGCCCAATCTGGTGCCCCTCATCCACACTGCCTATCAGAGGTGGCCTGTGCTATGTGCTCTGGTACTATGTGCTCTGGTATCACCTTAGAAAGCAGTGGTTGACAAAGCCCAAGACTGTGCTAGGGAGCACTTGGACAGTTAAGCAGTAGAGGTGGACATTGGTTCAGTGCTAGGTTTATTGTGGTTCTTTTTTATTTAGCAGGAAAGATCTAACCACAGAGATTACAGTGCAATCCCTGTAGAGAAACCACAGGACATGTGTTGCATGCTAGTCTTGTCAGTGCCTCTTTATCAATGAGCAACAAGTTGATAGGACTGAGGTTCAAAATCTGTGTGTCCCTAACCATTCTAGAACTATCCTTACTCATGTGCCTTGTTCTGTGGCACCTTGCTTGTCTGGTCCAGTCACATACTACACAGCTTGTGGTCCCCTATGTCTACCTTGTTCTCAATCTCTCCCATTTTTTTTTGTACAGCAGAGGTGATGCTATTTCCCTGGAACTGAGAGAACTGGAGAGACTAAGCGTAGGCTGTGCTTTGATCTACACTTGATGTCATAGCTCTTGTTATTCCTTAGGCAGTGGTTTCTAAACACAGAATTAAGCATGAGCAGAACAGGACACTGCACAGAAAAGTAAGCATAAAATAAATAAAAAAAAAAATTGGTGTATTAAAAATTAAATATAGAATTTCTGTGTAAGGCCATAAAGCTGCATCCATACTTGGGATGCTTGAAAGCTACCAAAGATATAAAATATACAACATTCAGACTTAGCTGCAGAAAGAAGAGTTCTCAACATTTTGCTTCTGAAATACTTAAACACTGTAAGGTGATACTAACATTGCATCAGCTGTTACTGTTGCTTAAACTCATGAGAAAGGCAGTCCGTATACTCCTGGTTCTCCTGTAATTGCAGCTCCCTGGCCAACCTGTATCTCTCACTGTAGGCATTGTAACATTTCCCTTTTATGTGATCTATTGATTCAACTCAGAAACTGATCAGTTTAAGCTTCACTGTAACTTTTATTTCTGAAAGATGTGTTTCTGCATGTTTAGGGATCACATGCGTGTAAAGGACTGCCCTTTGTTGTTCTATTAATGGAACATTTCTAAAGTAATAGTAAAAAGTTCAATTACCGCTGTTACCTGCAGCTCCCTCGTTTCCTCCTCAGCAGCAGAAGCGTGGTATGAGAGAACCTACAGAAAGAGAAAAGCAGCCCTTAGTACAAGCAAAAGAGCAATGTGATAAAAAAGTCCTTTTCCCAAAGCAGCATTTTCAGCTTGCAGCTGCACTGCATTGCATTGCATTTGCTGATGAGATCTACTGTCCACGCAGGGCCCATGCTGGTTTTAAGGGAGCTCTCTGAAAGCATGTGGGGAGATATCTGTAGCTTTCACAAACCTCCCACAGCACAGAATCTTCTTGAGATAATTAGGCCAAGAAAACGTAAATAGTTTCTATAAAAGAGCAAAGAACTCTGATTTTCTCTTTGGAAAGTTTTCATGCCCCACTTTCAAAGACAAATAATACATGAAACAGCTATAATTATGAGCCTGACATTGTTGCCATAATAATCCTTTCAGGAGTTTATTCAGACATAAAAGAAAGTTTTGCCCTAACTGAAACTTGGCAAAAAAGCCTGAAAGACAGTATGTTTGTTTTAAATTAACAAAATAAGTTCATTTTTTTAGCTGTTGAGAACACAGGACATGAAAATGTTATGGAGTTTTTTTAGCAACTAGAGACTGACTTTTTTTTGTAAAGAAGCCGTCTTATATACTAACCTATAATCCTTCTGGTCTTCCTATAGTATCTACAAAGTGTTATAGTAGGAGAGAGAATTGCTAATTTGCCATATAAACAAACAGTTCTTTTTTTTAAAGCACTGAAATTATTTTGACAATAATTTTACCACCTTTTTATTTAACATGACGTAGTACAGGTTTATTTGAGTTATAATGTTTCTTTTAGAGGCTACAGAGCACATAATACCCATTTTAGGAATTCTCCAAACACTCTGTTTACATAATGAATGTAGGAGATCCAAAGTCTACAAATTTTTCACTTTCAGTTTCAAGTTATCACCTCTGGGTAATTCAGCTTCTCAGACTGAAGCCCTCTTTACCTATTAAACTTAACAGTAACCAATTGAAAGGCTGAGACCAGATGACATTCATCTTGATATGGTTTGATGGAGTCTGAGGAAATTGCTGAAAACCTACAATAATGCTGCTGTTACTCCACAAACCGGTTTGTCTAAAGGACTGAGCCAAAATCATCACAGAAAACCTCAGACAAGAAAAGGAAGCCCCTAATCCCCCAAACTATTTCCTCTTCCTACGCAACAGAACAAACCCACTATGTTGCCAATGTGTAGCCTCATGTAGAGCAAAAGATGCATTCAGCTCACCACTAAATGTCGTAAGTAAAGTGAAAATACAATACCAAATAAAAAAGTCTGCTGGCAGATACAGAAACAAGCAGAAAAATTCCTATGCATCTCAACAGACCAAATGCTGTTCTTCTGGGGGAGAACAATTTCTGTTCAGCATCCAGGTGAGCAGCTGCACTTGCGTGTGGAATGGACAGGGTCTGGAGGAAATTAGGACCAGTTTTGGGCTAATTAAAGACCACCTATATTTTGAGCTCACCTCTAATGTCACCATCTGTTTGGCCATGGCTCTTTCTACAGCTTCATACATCTGGGTATTCTGGATCCCCAAGCCACAGAAGATGACAAATGCTTCCAGGAACTGTTCATCATTTCTGTTGAAAGCCTTGATTTTGCCCGAGTTTTCTTCCATCTTATTCACAAGCTGGCAAACCCCTATGCCAGGATACAGAAATTAAAAGAAGTAATACAGAGAACTGCCAACATATCACCTATTGTATGGAACATCAAGAAAAAAATTAGATCTAGGACAGTTTAGCCTACAGTATATAACACCAATATACATAAAAGTGACACACAAGAGTGCAGTAGGATTTTCCCTGAAGTTTTTTAGAGGAATTTCACTGTATTATAGAATAAATGCTAAAACATTGTATATTACTTAGTAGACTCAAAAGTATTTATTAGGATTTGTAAACCAAAAATGTAGGGCTTTACAGACTTGAGTATCTTGTGAAATTTAGGGTCATTTTCATCCTAACTTGTATTATTAATAGTATTCTAGATTGATTTAATCCCTAAAGACAATTTGTCCTTTGGAGGCTAATTAAATTTTTGTAACCATGCCAAAAGAACATTTATGAAAGTCAGAACAGTGCTACGCAGAGTTTTCACTTCCTTATTTGAGTCAGTACTGGAAATTTTTTAAAATAAATGAACTAAACAGATAATACCCAAGTTGAGGCTCAAAGCATAAGTATACTTGCTGATTCGGTGAGGATGTGATTGAATTTCAGCCTGCTCCAAAGAAGTCTGAACTCATTGAAAAGGATCTTACTGAATTCAGCTTGTTAGGTTCAAACTTGTTGATAGTTGCATCTGTTTATTTTCTGTTAAAAATTTCTGGGCTTTTCTGTACACATGCTATTGAAAGGTCTGACAGGTAACTCCTGCCAAACCTTGCTGCAGCTGAAATAGAATCATAGAATCATAGAATCATAGAATCATAGAACTGCTGAGGTTGGAAGGGATCATCAAATCCAACCATTAACCTACCCCAACAAAACCACTTCTAAACCATGTCCCTAAGTACCACATCTACCCTCTTTTTAAACACCTCCAGGGATGGCAAATCCACCACCTCCCTGGGCAGCCCATTCCAATGTTTAATAACCCTTTCAGTGAAAAAATGTTTCCTAATAGCCAATCTAAACCTCCCCTGACATAACTTGAACCCATTTCCTCTTGTCCTATCGCTTGTCACCAGGGAGAAGAGTTCAGCCCCCACCTCGCTACAGCCTCCTTTCAGGTAGTTGTAGAGGGTGATAAAATCTCCCCTCAGCCTTCTCTTCTCCAGGCTAAACAACCCCAGTTCCCTCAGTCTTTGGCCAAAACTGCTTTGGGGGTGATTATTGTCTTAAGTGAGTGCAAATGTTTTCTCACTCTGATGAGTGTGAGTATATAACTATACATATTTAATATTTTACTCTTTCTGCTGCAAAATATTCTTCATAAAATACATAAAGTATACAAATTGGTATGCAATAGCTATTTATAGAAAATTAAGACCTTTTCATTCATTAATTTTTTTCACAATTTTTAATTTGCAACTTTTACTTTCACAAGGATAATTATTTGCAGTTGGCCAGGAAAATGCTAGCTTTTATGCTCAAAACTGTTAGTACTCACACCAGCAAAAGAGAAGATAACTATTTAGCATGGTGTTTCCAGAAGTCTCTTAACAATATTTAGGCTTTCTTGCATCAGTAGAGCTAATCCTAATTTACACCGGATATGTGAACAGAATCTGAATGCCTTACACTTCACCGCCATAAGGCCAGATTTGCTCTCTGCTTATGGTTAGGGAAGAAATTATAATGAATACTATTTTACAGAAGTACCAACAGTGAACATAATCAGCAGCTACTTTAAGGTATTGTCAGTGCTAATAATTTTCTATATGAAAGTATTTCCAGCATTTTAGTACTCCATATTTACAGACTAAAAAAGTTCATTGAGTTTTCTAATTGAAAAGAAAAAAGTCTTTGAGGGCGCGAGTGTCCATCTTCCCTGTTACAGCAGGTAGAAAAACCGAGGAAAAGAATGTAGCGCACACATGCAAACTGTGTTTTTGAAAGCATATTGGCCTTGCATGTAGAAGTTTTAACTTCTGGTGACAAGGTAACACTATCCTGTTTCCAAATTACATTCTGTTCGGGGAACTTATTTTAATATCAGTCTTCCCTAAAGAAATCAGTGAGATTATTATAACTGTAGCTGTAAACTGTTGTGGTAGGCATTGTAGTATCTGAATATTGCAAACAGGATTCTGAATCTTAATGGAATGAGATGACTAGATACTTGAATGATAGTAAAAATATATAATCCCAGCAAATAAGGATTCACTAAGAACAAGATTAACTTGAAAAAAGAAGCTGACTTATAAAACTCTATTATAGGAAAATCTCATGAAACTCAGATCTCTGTTTAGTACTGTTTCATGACATTATAATTATTTCCATAGCAACTGTGATGTAATGAACACAAGATTAAGACTCAACAGTGAATAAACCACAAAAGCAAATAAATTCTTAAAAGACATAGCATTTGGATGCATGTAAATGTCTCTAAAAAAATGAGAGAACTGCAGTAAATATACTAGTAGCACATAATACTCTTTTTCAAAAGCTTCCCCAAAGCATCGAGGGGTCCATACATTACAATTAAAGGAACTCAAAAATCTTTTATTGGGACATAGTTATAAAACCACAGAAAGGTTCTGTAAAGCTTTCACCACATACCTGAAAAATGCACAAGTCAGGAGAATAAAACAATTCTTTTCATCTTTCTTGCCAGTAAGATTTGCTTGGTTTTGCTGGGGACAATTTCCCCCTCCATGCCCATCTGCACACTTCCCAAATTCTAGATTTGGGTATACTAATCTTAAAAATAAAAAACTAGACTTATAATAATAGTCTTACATAGTATATAGTATGCTAAAGGAACTTCTGGGTATTGTCCCAAAGCCGAGTTCTTGACCTTGCCCTCTTAAAGATCTGAACACTAGGCAGGCTGTGAAACCTTAAAAATCTTTGAAAAACATTTCCCAATGAGAATTACTCAGATTCGAAAAACCCACCTAAATGGGTGGCCTGACTGAAACTTTCAGTTTGAACTTCCACAGAAAATAACAATAGAAAAAAACTATATGAGATCAAATGTGATTGTTTTATCAGTAGCTAATAGCATAGTGAAATATCTCTAATTAAAGATGAACAGTTCAATCTTCATCTTGGTCTTCTTGGGTCTGGTACAATATTTAAAACAAAGTAGTAAAAGAACTCATTAAAGAAGCTGATATCAAAAGAAATTTCAGAGAACTCCATTAGGTACAGATGATGCTTCTTTTTCTGCTTCAGGATTTAAAAAAAAAAGATCTTTCTTCATGGAAAAGGGACCTCATATTTACTATGTATATTGGGTTATGCAATTTTGCCATAATTCTCAAGGAAAATTATTTGAAGACCATTAAAAAATGCATTCTTGGAACTCTCTAACATTTAGTTGCCAAATTTTGTAAAGCTGAGGAAGTTGGATTCATGCTGCTATCTAGGAATCCGTATATTTTATGTTCTGTTTGCTTCTGGAACTTACTGATGCCAGGAAAGCAGGCTGACACTCATTCTACTCTTCATGGGTAAGTAGGGAAGTCCTGGTAATTTCCAAAAGCATCATTATCCCTTTGTTTAAGGTCCACCTGAAACTCACTGAAAGACTTAAAGCTCATTAAGCTTATTCCCTGACCAGATCCTCAAAACTATTTAGGTGTATACTCATTTTTGAGGACCCAGACAACAGCCACCTGAGTATTTTTAGGGAACTAGAGATAACAAGGCTTCTAAGTTTCCATAAGCATCTAGGCCTATGTGGACCTAAGTGATGTCAAATTACGTCTGAAAATGTTACCCCAGGAAACCAGTGGTACTATGGCCACCTTCAAAATAGCAGAAAAGTAGTTCTAGAAAAAGCAAAGGAGATGCTGCGGAGATATTTCCACTGGGTAGCTTTAGGCACCTAAAGACAGGACTGTAGGCTCCCTATGTAATCCACAGAGAGAAGCAGGCATCTCCACAGGGCAATTTGTAGCACCAAAATTGCAGAGCAGCTAGCCTTCTACTGCATGAATCTTTCCGTAGCTGAGTCACATTTGAGGAAACTGTTGAAGTCTGTGCAGTTCACCTTGCCTTTCCACATGCCACCACTGTTCCCTAAAAGCCCAGCCCTACAGCTCAGGTCTGAAGAGCTTATTTACTGATTTACGTCTTATTTTCCTTTCGCTGCCTTGTAAAAGATCTACAGAAGCAAGAGTGCTAACTGACTGTCTGAACAGGAAGCAATGAAAATAATTTTACTTACAGAAAATTTTTGAATGCAAAGAAGCTATAAAAATGGTGACGTATCACAAGAGTCTTGTAGATACTTGGTAACTTTTTAGGTAAGCAATTTACAGTCAAGGTTGTAGTGGACTTATTAGTTGAAAATGTGATAATTAAGGATCTTTTCTCCTGGGTTGAGATTCCATGTTGCTGAGATTTTACTGTGGAGCACAGAAATATTTCTATTAAATATATAAAAATATTTTTTGTAACGATACCTACCTATCACTTTATTCTTCTTCCCATTTTTTATTGGTGTGCACAGCAAACTCTTTATGTGTTGACTTACATTTTCTGCATTGTCATTCTGTTAAACAAACAAAAAAATACAGTTACAATTTTAAAAGCAACCTGACTGTAATCTGAGTTTTGCCAAGTGACCTTCCCTCCTAACTCTCCAGTATCTGCGTGTGCAGTAGTACACTGTACCACACTCGATGAAGTGTGAAGCAAAAGCTCCCAAAGAAAAGTAACATTCCTTCTCCAAAACAGCAAAGAACTTGCATCTATAACATTAATCTTTGCCAGAACAAGAAGGGAAAGGAGAGGATAAAAGGGAAGGCACTTCTGAGTCTCCCAACGCTCACAGTAAACTACCTAGGATTACTGTGAAAACCTCCAACTGTTCTTCACTTAAATATTTTCCACAGAACATACTGCAAGCTCTCCACATCGCACTGTCTATTTATCGACAAATTGATGTTAGGCTTTTTAAATAATGTCTGTAGGGATAAATCCCTCCCCTGGCCACCCAGCTCACTGTGTGAGTATTGTACCATTTCTTCACTGATAATGAATTTTATCAAGCAAATGTACCTTCCTTTGTGTTTGTGTAATTCTATCTGTGGCCATAAAATTAATAGAAATAACAAGGGGAAAACAAAAAACGTTTGAAAGGTAAACAGAAAAACACTTTCCATTTCTGAATTTCAAATCTAAACTTATTTTACTTACTGTCCAGGGAAATCTTCTGTCTTTGCAGACATCTGGGATGTTGAGAGGCTCCATTGTGTTCTTGACATACTGAGCATACATATAATTGATTTTGTTTGTATCATAGTCCCTGAAGGATACAACATTATTATTATTATGTGCTTAGTATGAAAGTGGGTCATTTCATTATGCAAAGCAGGTAATTGTAATATCTTTCCTGTATGAGAAAAGGATATAACCAATAGATATATAATGGAGTTGAGTTCAAATCCTGTATCCTAATCCAGCTGTCATCACAAAACTGCAGAGTGGATTGATTTATACATTCCAACATTTCTTTAATATTCAACAACGTTAACACCGAACACCAAACTTAAGAAATAAACACATCAGTACAGTTTATGCAGATGAAGGATAAAGAATGAACAACTGGATTATATTGAAATAAACAGGACTTTTTGAAAACAAACTCCATTCACAAATCTGACACACTTGAAAAATCAACACCGGATGAAATTCATGCATTCTTTAAATGGAGTGCAGCTGGTAACATTTGTGAATTTTCTGCTTCTAAGTTCACAGAATCACAGAATCACAGAATTATCAGAGTTGGAAGGGACCTCTAGAGATCATCTAGTCCAACTCTCCTGCTAAAGCAGGATTGCCCAGAGCACATTACTCAGGACTGCATCCAGGCGGGTCTTGAAAATCTCCAGGGAAGGGGACTCCACAACCTCCCTGGGCAGCCTGTGCCAGTGCTCTGTCACCCTCACCGTAAAGAACTGTTTCCGTGTATTTGAACGGAACTTCCTGTGTTCTAACTTGTGCCCATTGCCCCTCGTCCTGTCACTTGGAACCAATGAAAAGAGCCTGGCTCCATCCTTCTTCAGCCCACCCTTTAGATACTTGTATGCCATAATAAGGTCTCCCCTCAGCCTTCTCTTCTCCAGGCTAAAGAGCCCCAGCTCTCTCAGCCTTTCCTCATAAGGGAGGTGCTCCAAGCCCTTAATCATCTTAGTTGCCCTTCGCTGGACTCGCTCCAGCAGTTCCCTGTCCCTCTTGAACTGGGGAGCCCAAAACTGGACACAGTATTCCAGTTGTGGCCTCACCAGTGCCGAGTAGAGGGGGAGAATGACCTCCCTCGACCTACTGGCCACACTCTTCCCTATGCAGCCCAGGATTCCATTGGCCTTTTTGGCGACAAGGGCACATTGCTGGGCCATGGATAATTTACTGTCTACATTGCAAATTTGTTCTAAAAGTAAAGGCACAATCAGTTGTGTGGGGATTCCATTACTGAAATAGAACTGTTTATTCCACATCAGGACATAAAATAGCTTTACAGAATTAATCATCTCCTACTTTTTTAGCCACAACGTATTTAATTAAAGCATTTCAATTCCCTTGGACCCTTTGCCTGCTTTGGAGGGTGACATATGTGCTAATAATGAACCTATTCCCATCAAGTTCCTGTGGTATCCCTCTGACATTTGACTTGACTTTAGTTATCCTCCTGGTGTAAGGATGTTCACAGTGCTGGAGGAAGGGAATTATTCTTTCATTATTTCACAGACTTGGTTATACAAGGCAATGCCCCACAATTCTGAAAATGGGTCTAATTTGGGTTTTGATTCAGTGTCCTTGATTACATAATGAGCTCGAAATTTTATTATGTAAAGTAATACTTCCCATCTAATCCATGTCATTATATTTCTGCTATTGCCCCAAATCCTACCCTTCAAGCACAGCAGAAGTTCTAACTCCAGTGGTTGACTCATAGTACAGTCCTTAGCATATAATTGTGCCGTCTCATGAACAAGATTCAGACATGCAATTAAGCCTCCAAGATTCCTTCCCTATCAGTTACAAGACAATTTACTGATTGCCCATGGAAGCAGTAAATTACATTTTGACTCCATTAACTAGTACCATGAAAGGGATAATGAACAGGAAGGGAAAATTCTCTTTACCATTTCCATAGTGTAGAAGAGGAAATAAACAGGAGCTTTCTTTTTCACCCTGTGATCTTACTAGCCTGTTGTACCTCTGCACTTTCTGGTTGTACATCGTCTAAAATCATAATACAGCTCAGCAGTTTTTCGTTGCTCAAGCCACATACTTTTGGACATAATTTTCTAATATATGGAATTAAATGTAATATATTAAATGTTCACTGCAAAAAAGATCAAAGGGGCACAGAAATCCCCATTTTCTCTCTGCACACTGTATCTGTAGTAGTGCGTGTTACATACAACTGTCTCACTCTTTTGACAATATTTGAATAATGGTTTTGATGACAGAGAACGGTAATGAAGATAGTAATTTTCAAACTTCAATACAGAGGTTCAGACTAAATTTGGAAACTATTTAATTTGGGTATTTTAATTCAACTATTTCTACATCTTTCCCTTCCTCCTAGTTGAACTTCTTAATGGTTTCTCAAAGATGACTGAAAGTTAGAGCTTTAGGACTTTATTCTTGATTTAGTCAGTCATGTTCTTTGAGTCAGCTTCCCTATCTACGAAATAAGAACAATGATTAAAATAATTGATTAAAATCTTAAATAGGATTAGTATCTACTAATGTGGATATGTCTACTCTGCAACACAGTAATCTGTGCAGATTTCTTTCAGATCAGTTGTAGAGCAGCCCACCAACTTAGATTTTTATTTGTCACATTTTTTACATTTACATAGCTTAGACTTGTGATACAACTCTGTACTTAGACCTGCCAAAGTGAAGAGATTGGGCTCTACTCTCCTATTCTGCTCAGTGTGACCTTTTTAAAGCAATACAGCTTGTCTATGTACATTTCAGGGCAAAACCTGCTGTATAAAAATAGCAGTAATACATGGTACCCAGTGGAAATAAGGTCATTATGTTATTATGAAAAAATAAATAAATTAAAAGCATAGTTTCTTCAACATTCTCCTGGGATGAACAAAAGTTTGAATTCATTGTTTTACCTCTTCAGATTTTCAGCTGAATCTTCTAGTTCCTCAGATTCCATGTGAAACACACTAGAAAATGAATCCTAGAATACCGAGAGGATATTTTAATATATAGGTGTATAAGGTTGTCATAAGTTACAATAGTAGTATTCATGAAGAACTTGTTGCAGTTATCAAAACCTATTCTGTAATAAAGACATGTAAAGTTATTTAGCTTCATTTGCCATCTAGCAGCAAGCATACAGGATCCTACCACAAAAATATCTTTTGATAGAACCTTAAATACCATTGAAGTGTCTTGAATCTCTACTGATAGCTCTGAGAAGAAATGCCAGTATTTACAAGCTGTGCCAAATTTATCTGTCAGCACAGAACTTCTTTATTTTAACATTCATCCAATTCTAGATCTGCTTTGCTTGGACAGGTGAGGACATCAAAACCTTTTAAACATTATTGACTGATCCCTATGTTGCTTTTCATGCAGCTTTTTTTAACAGTTGAGAAGCGTAAATGTAGAGAGAAATTAGATTCTTTCCGTACTAAAGATGCAAACTGCGGACTGCAAACTAGGTGCTGGAGTTTAGCTAACTTGCAAGGACAGTGTGAATATGTGAATACAAAGATTATGTAAATTCCTTTTCTGTATTCTTGTGTGCAGAAGTGACTCTTCTAAATGCAGTGAGAGATGGGATTGTGGCAGATGACCACAAGTGCTGTGTGTTATTTCTGTGCTACGGAACCTGGGAATGCTTCCTCACTTCCAGATCTTAGTACACCCGTATCTATAACAAGTGGTAAAGGTAAAACTAGCAATGCCAGTACCGAGGCATGCAACATAATATCCTGCTCCTTGTTCTGCAGCCTATTTTCAATAGGAAGGAAATGCAGGTGGGCAGATCAGAAAGAAGTTGTGCTTCGCTTCAGTGAGCCAGGATCTTGCGACAGGCCGTGACTCTGTTCAGATACCTTGCTTGGATACTCCCTGCTTAGATATACTCAAGAAATGAAAGTGCCATCAAAACTGGTTCTGCACAGGAAGCAAAGTCACGTTGTTTTTCTCGCAACCTTTTTCTTTTTTCCATCCTACATCAGCAGCCAAGAAAATGAGTTATGGAAGAGTTTAACATTCAAGATCTATGCCATAAGAGAGAGCTTAGAGCCATAGTTTACAACAGGTAATGCAAAATGGCTGCATAAAATGGCAGCCTGGCCTACACAAAGACCAAAGCCTCCCAGGTCAACACCTCACCTAAGTAGATGCCATAAAAGAAAAAGCAGAGGATGAAAAGGCGACAGAACATACTATGGGCTTGAAATACTATTCAGTCAGATTGGAGGGAAGTCTGTGCTGCTCCCAGGGAATAAGCACTTCTGCCTTTAGACAAAAAACATACTCACAGTACAGTCTTCATCCACAATGAAAATGGTACACCTCTGCACTTGCATGAAGGATATTATAGTGGCAGCTATCTTCTTCAGAATTACTTCCAAAGACTGCTGCTCTTCAAAAATCAGGCTGGCGAGATCCAAGAGCACCTGGGGAAGAGGTATTTTGTGAAATTTTGACTAATTGTGATTTAAGCAATAATTATCATTACTACTGTCTTTTATTCTTCTCCTCTTCCCCGAATCAAGGAAGCCAACACGTGTGTCTGTGACCAAAATTAAGTTTTGGCTCTCACACAGACTGCAAGGTAACAATAAATAATAGCTAGTTTGACACTTTTGATGGAAGAAATAAATAGCATAGTTAGCTGTCTGATGTTTTCAGTCAGAGAGACAGAACAGATTTAGGCATTAACAGTTCATCAAATGAAACCTGAGAAATCCAGACAACACACAGTTGCTTGTCCTTAGGAAACCTAATAGTTTCCTATGGCTCCTGTGTGCATTCTAAAATTAGTGATATTTACATTTCTTAAGAATTTTGAACACAATTTTTATCTGTTGTAATTCTAACAGATCCTGATGGACTCATTTGGGGAAAACATCATTTAGACACAGTCTGCTGTATGTCAAAGCTGCTGCTGAAGGACTTAGCTGCTCAGATGTGCTATTATATTCCTTTTTTCCTCACAAGAAGCATGGAGCTGATTTGAAAAGATTATCCAAATTTGTACCAATTTACAAACACTGATAGTGACTTGCAGACTCAGACCTACCAGAAAATTTTTAAAACAACTGCTGCCTACTTGTTTCTCCAAAACCTTTTCATATCGTATATGGCAGACATATTCACCTGCAAAGGCCATGGCATTAATAACCCATCAGTTATAAAGATGGCTGCAAAAATACGGTTACATTACAGTGACATTAATCAGTTTTCCATCTGATCATTACTGAAAATATGGTTAGTGACTATTTATAGTTGTAGTAGTCTAAAACAGCAATCTGTATAACCTCTCCTGTTCTGCAGGGATAATTCTATTGGAAATTTCTGGAGTATGTACACCTCTGGTTGTATAATATATACAGTGAGCCACAGAATAACTTCAGGCAATATCGAGTATATTGACATGGAATGAATTCTCTGACATGTAGCGTTACCTTCTTCCCCTAAACCATCCACTTCTGCAGCCCAAGCCAGAATATGCCCAGCTACTACTCAGTGCAGTTAGCTAGAGCTTTATCAGAGATACACAGCATTCAATCAGCGTAATTAAAAATAATCAAGGAATAACAACCATATGAGAAATATCAGGAGCAGACACTGATTACTAGGTAACCATCGTAATTTCTATATTCTTGGGACAAACCTGTTGACCATACCTGATTACGCCTGTTCTCAAGCAAAGATGTCTCATACAATTGAGCATTGTGAAGAACAATTCCACAAAACGCCAAATACGCGGCAAAATCCTGAAGACAAATGAACATGAACACCTCATGAAGATAATGTCTCACAGCATCTTAACTCTATTCAAAGATAAGCTACTGCAATTTTTTGTTTTCACTTTGAATTATTAATTAATATTTTCAAGTTAATTTTGGCAACCACATATTCAGGGTTTTTTTTTTTCAGTTACTCATAATTTGTTATTTCCTCAAGAATCTCTTCTCCTTTTTTAAAACTAATGATCTCCACAGTTCATCATAGTAAAAGTAGGATTGATATAAGAAGCAGCTCAGAAGAATCAACTCATTTTGCAGCAATGCATATTTTATCTAGAAAAACAGCGCAGACAGTCAGCCTTTCTTATTTTGGGGAATTCAATCTCTTGGAAAGTGGAAATAAAATTCTGCTAACATAGCAAAACCACATTTTTTTTCCCTTTCAGAATGGGATTAATTCTGATATCCTGTGGATACTCAGTATGCATTTTGTTTTAAAGGGGAACTTTTCAAAGGGAAAGGATGAATTCTGATTTTTTATTGCTGAGGGTTAAGTCAACTTCTTCAGCCTGAGTGCAGCTTGGTTTTTGCTATACCAAGCTGAATGTGAAGTCTGGAAATGTTTGGAAAGCAACTGCAGTGTCAGAATTGGGAATCAAAGTGCTGTCTGCTCTACTGATATCTTATATATTGTTCACAATTTATCCAAAGCTTTTCTCATCCTGCAATTGCTATACCAGGAAGTGATAAAGTAGTTAAAAAAGAATCACTACACAAATATTAATAGTCAAAATATGTTTGTTGGAGATGCCAGAAGAGTTAGAACCAATTAATAAAAAATGATGTCTATTAAAAACTATGAAACTGTTTTACAGTGCGTTTCAGTAGAGTAACCCTGTGTTTCAGAAATATATGAAAGATACCATGCTGACCCAGAAATTAAACTATTTCACATCCACATTTCTCATGGCCTCATAAGGAAAGAAATTTGCAGTATTATCAAGAATTTTTACTTTTTCAGAGGTGTTTAATTTTTAATAACTTTAAAATTCCTGATCAACATGAAAAGTAATAACATATCCATCCCCGGTTCCCCTATGAAAATAAGAGACATAAACATCCAGCTTTTATACCTTTTCATCTTGTTCAGTGAAAGTGCCACCAATTCCAGATTTCTTATTGATTGCTTGAGCCACACCAACAACCTAGTGTATTCAAAATGGAGTAATTAGATAATTTTTAGGAGTCTGTCATTGGATTCTATTTCTAGACATATTTATAGAAGATAATAAATGATCATTACAAGTATTCATTTGGTTGACCTTTGGATAAAAGAAGATACTTAAGCCTGTTTTTTCCTATTTTATTTGTATTACAAATAGCTAAGCATGAACCTGAAATATAAAAAAAAAAAAAGGTGGCATGAGTCCTAGATGCTCTTATGTAGAGGGGTTGATTTCACCCAAAATTGATTCTATAAATTGGAACATCATCTCCCATAGAGACAACAACAGTTTACACTTCTGCAGTCATAACGCAGACCAAGCAACAGCACTCTAAAGTTCATCTGCTTGTGTGTGTAGAAAATACGCTTCTTGCTAGCTCTGACAAAATTACCAAAACATAGCCTCCTTACTGGATCTAAAGTTTGGCTACAGTGATCTTTTTGCATTTTGTATCTCTCTGAATCTGACCTGATTAATTTTCATCCGCTGAAAAATAGTATACAAAGGTTGTGATCCTGCCAGACTCAGGTTTGTTACTCAAACTTAGCACATTTTTACACACTGAACCAACACTGAGAAGAGGTATTTTGCTATGCTTCAGCTGGTAGTTAGACTGTTCTTCTTGCCAAGATATGCTGATACCTCCATTTTTAATTATTTTCTCTATGGAGCAACTCAGAAGGTAGGGAAGAATCCTGGTCTACAGATACAGAAGCTAAGCAAAGGGTAAAAGGTCATTCACAGGTCCATCTGTGATGGACCTAAGAAGCAAACCCATATGCACTAATCAACATGGCTTAAGTCATAGCTTTCAAATGGACTATGTATTAAGATCACCCGCCAACAGGCTTCATAAATTAAGGCTGTCCACATAAGTAACTCAGTACACAGATAGTAACAAGGAGGGTTTACCTGAACTAGAAAAAACCTACTATGATTTATGAAATAAAGACATCAGCAGACCAGCTCCATCTTCTTCCTTTGTTGTCTTATCTCCTTTTGGATTTAAGTAGAAGAAAATAGAATCCGTAACATTAAACCAGGCCAGATTACACATCTAGTTTTATTCTTATCAAGTTCTGTCTAAATTATGTTAAATTTCACATGACGCTTTTTTAGTATAGAAATAATCTGTGGTGAAATTTAATGTCAGTTTTCTGGAGGTAATTCCATGAATAGGGAGATTAAAATATGATTTCTTACAAAATAGAAAACAGTCCCTTTAAGGACAGTCAATGAAAGTCCCAGCTACTGGTGCTTTTGTAGCTTTCTTCATGGAGGATAGTTAGCCAATAAACATGATTTCTGGATACCGGATGTTGGTTTAGATTCTGAGAAAATGTAAAATGAAAGTGAGAGAAGAACACAGCTGTTTAAGCATGATGCTTTTGTTATGGCCAGTCTTTGTGGAGTTCAATTCTGCACGCTGGTGAGACCAGCAAACCAATCTGCCCTGCAAACAGCAGAACTCCTTATAAAAATGAAAGTGGAATTCAGCTCTGCTTAGTACTGATTCCAGTTTCTAATGCAGGCTCTAACTCTGACATCTGGGGAGAAATAAAATTGGGTGGTTGCTTTGAACTTACTCTTACATACTCAACATAGATGTCTTCTCTGGTAACTTGGATTTGTTTTTCAGAGCCCAAGGAAAACAAGAGAATTTAAAGAGACCTTCATACAAGTCAGTATGAAGAGACAGTGAACATTTCTTTAAAAACGTAATTCACTGGGATAGTATTTCTGTAGATTTCCCACTGCAGTTATTCAAGCTGTGTACTGGCAGTGACCATTCTGTCCTGTAAACTAGTTTAAACTTCTGGATTCTGCGCTTATCCTTGTAATTCCGTGCTTCTGCTCTTCTGAGTCATAAATTAACCACATAATTTCACAACACACTAGAATTGGAAGGCTTTCAGAAGGAGACACAGGTTAATTTCAGTTTAGATACTTCTGACTTTCACTGTCGATAAGGTGAAAATGAGAGGTTTTCTATTTTGTCATTCCATTAAAAAAAGATTATTTCTTTTTATTATTATACTACACATTACTAATGCACACTCTTGTTCTCTATTAAATCAAGTCGTTCCTATAATAAATATTTCTTTCTGATACATAACCATTTTCTAGATTATAGGATTTCAAGTCCTTAGCCTTTCACTAATATTGCAAAGTCTCCCTTTTGAGACTTTGCAAATTATTACTAATCTGACTTTAGGCTTAAAAGAATTGGAGAAAGTATAGTTTCCTTTATTTGTGAAGTAAAAAAAAATTAAAATCTGACCGTTAGTGAGTAATTACAGGTTTCTGTAATTGATATTAAGAGTAGGAGATATAAGGTGGTGAACCCAATACTGTTTATTAGGGTGGGTACCAAAGTAGATGACCTTCTGAGGGAGGTGCCAATTGGAGGGTGGGGACAATTATGTCTGAGCCATTACTTATACTGGTACCCAGAAACAGAGCCCACAGTTTATGGTGTCAACCTGAACAGCCACTAGCAGCACCTGGAAGAGATTTAGGTTAAGGCAGAGCTGAAAGAGAGGAGCAGCGCCAGAGCAAGAGGTAGGAGAGGGAGGCTGAAAACTGGGAGGAGCTGGAAGTCAGTCACACCATTCGTCTGTTTAAATGGCTGGATCTCTTCTTCTGCTAAACTCAAAAAATCTACTGTGCAGTAAACTCGGAGGCTAAAATGTGCTAGCACAGATGAAGCCCACCTAGCTGAGTACAATAACATGAGACTATATGGTAAGAAGCTATAAAGTATATGCAAAGCTTCTGATTCTTTTCAGGATTTTTTTGGCATGCTTACAACAAATGATTGACAAAGCTGCAAAGAACTTACTTTGTTTGAGATCCAAGTAGTGTAAGACTAGTGCAAGGTGTTAATGACGGTATTTTTTTTTCATCTTGCTTTTTTGGGATAAACAATATCAGAAGAAGACTGCGGTGTGTATGTTTAAAAAGTTGTACTTAACTGTTAATCATTAAATGTACAATTGCTAAACTGATGGAAGGCATGCAGTTTTATTTTTGTAATGGAAAAGAAGACAATCTCTCAGCCTAGCCTTCCCAAAATATTGATGTTACAAATAAGGTCATTGTTCTGCAGCGTGAATCACTGCCAACTGTGGGCTCAAAAATGTCTGTCTGAAATAAAGCTTAACTGTCGGCTCCATTCCATACAACCCAATTTTTCCCACAGTCAACCTCTCATTTACTTCAGTGAGGAATATTTCTTATGCAGTGACCTTTGTTACTGTAGTAACAATGTACAACTAGCCTTATATACTTCTATACTTTGAATATTAAGCAAATCCTTTAACCAGTCAATATGCTTTTAAGTTAACCTACACGTGCAGATTAACGGTTAGGTCTTTCCTCATACCACTGTCTTCTGTGGGTATTTATTTAATTTATTTTTTTTTTTTCAGTTTTGATCCAGCATGAGCGAAGACAACTTTAATGAGGCCAGAGGCTTTTTAAGGCATCCAAAAGGTGAGTACTTTCATCTTGTGTAAACGCATTCCCTCCATGAAAGGAAAGCCTGTGGTGTTTATAAAAGCTATAAGAAAACAGTAAAAGGACCATATTAATATAGCAAAAAGACTATTCGGGCTCCCTTTATCAGCACTGCAGGTTTCTGATCCGTGACGAGAGGCATGTGTTCCAAGAGAAATGGTCATTTTAAGGTCTTTCAATAAAAGGTTTTAACTGAAAAGGGTGAGAGTAACGGGGAGAATAAACCTGCTGAAAAAATCATAGTTGTCTTGATGATGATAAATTTTTTTCTGCAGATGCAAACCTTTTTCTTTTGTGGTTGTTGTTGCAGTGGCATTCTAAGCTTTTAAAGACAACTTTGTAGTATGTGCCATTTCTTCATACAAAATATCAGTTTTAAAAATTCTGGCCTCATTTATATCAGTAAAAATTCTAGTGAACTTCGCTAAATTCTGTAGAATGTGGTGTAGAGACAGTAATGAGGAAAAACCTCAGATGGATGTTATTTAGCCACTGGAGTCTTGCCTGCAACCAAGTAATTAGGAGAAGATGTAGGAAACTCAAGAGGTTCTGTTCCTGTTACTAAAGTAATTATGCAATTAGGACAAAAGTAAATCATATGGCAAAATTTTAGGCCACGGAGAGTATATGCCTGCATTTTAGAGAATACTAAGCACAGTATGAAACCCAAATCCTCACTTTTAAAACTTACGATAAAGAAATCTGAAATAACAATAGGCCTGATCCGCGATCTCCAGCTGGGAGTTATGTTTGCGCCAGCAGAGAAATTGAATCAAAGGTGACTAACTGCTCTGAGCTCAGCTATACAGAAAATTTATTCAGATAAAAGGTACATTAAAAGTGTGAAATCTTTGTGGCAATAAACAAGACATTTCTGAGATAAAGCTAATTCTCTGTAAAGCTTGGAGAATATCGTAAAAAAAAAAAAAAAAAAAAGTCCACTCAAACACTTGCTCATGAAAGCACTGTTCCAGTATAACAAAAAGGTGTTTTTTTAAATTACTTTGGCACAACACTTTATTTGTCTTTAATTCACTAACAGGCAGGCACCAAGTGAACTTTTTTGAAAGTTGAGTCCTGTAGCAATAAAGAAAAGATATGTATGTTTGATTTCTTGTCATTCTCCTACTATGCCTACAGAATTATCCTGTCTATTTCTTGTTCACCCAAGACAAATCTAGTAGGAAAGAAAGGGGTTAAAAAGAGCTGTGAAAGGGGATGACCACTAGAAAAGCTTAAGGTAGTACTCTGGACTGAAGAAAACCAAGACTAAGGGAGCGGAAAAACTGAAGTAATTAGTATCTGTTTTTACTTTGATACCGGTAAACGTAAGGCTTTATCACTAAAGTAACCAGTGAGACATTGAGTGCTACAGACTCTTTTTCGTGAGCTTTACCCTCAGTCTGACTAGGTAGGTGGCATTATAGAAAAAGGTATATCTATAGTAGTCATGCAGTTCCTAACAAGAACCTTCATCCAGGTTTGCTGTATTGAAAGTGTATAAGGGGTGGGCAGAAAGGAACAGGCTTTATGTAAAGGATCTTAGTGGTCCAGCTTTCTTTAAAGTCAGTTGGAAAAATTCCCCTTGGATCAGAAACCAAGTACTTTGTTATTTTCCATTCAGATCACGTAAGATAGACATACACTATGAAGACAAAAAGCAGGTTTGTTGATGGAGTTGTTCTTTTACTTTCAGCCCCGAAAAGGGGGGGGGAACCCTCCCAACAATTACTGAGTCAATATTCACTCCTGTTTTGTCACATCTGAACACAGCTTTCCTAATTGTATTCCTGCTGGCTACACAGGTAATCTTCCAGTGCTGTTACTTGTTCTGTAACCTTTCTTCTTAGTCTGTACCAGTTATCCCATTTAATAAAGCCTGAGCCACATTATGAGGAGAGATTTCTTCTAATTATCAGCGCTTTATTTTTACTATTTTCTTGCAATAGCTGACTTTTGCCTCTAAAAGTATCAGGCTACCTAGAGTATTTCCTAGTAGATGATGACTTCAGTGCTGATGACTATGCTCTGAATTTTATCTGGATTGTTTCATGCTGCAGTTTTTTGTGCATTAAGATGACAGGCCTAACTCTGTGAATGCTGTTCCAGCTCTGCAGGAAGCTAGTGCCCTTTTTATTTGGTTCTTACTTCAGCTGACTTAAAAATATAATTAATATAATTTTGTCTCCTAAGAAGAAATATTTTATTTACTTTGCTGGCACCTGAAGAAAAATTAGTTAAGCTAAAGAATGGTAACAGGAAGAGGGAAACTCAACTTTTATCTGTTTTTGAAAGATGGGACCGTACCCACTTGAGAAGACAAAGTGGTTTTAACCTTACTTTGCTTTCCTGGTCTTGTAGAGGTTTGATTCAGGCTTATAAAATTATCCTGCAGGGACAGAGCTGTATTTACAGACTTCCATTTTTAATCAACAAAACTTTCACATCCTCCTCTATAATTGATGCCAGCAGTAGACTGCATGATTGCCAGCAGTCCAGCTACTATAACACATGTCTCGGCCTAAGCTGAAAATCCACCCAAGAAGCAAATTGCTGATCTCCATAATCCTGCAGCAAGACTGCTACTGGAACTTGAGTTAGTTTGTTTAAAGTTAGCTTGGCTAGATCGACCCCTATACTGCAGTGACTATGATACCTGAAGTGTTCACTGCGGGAGAAAATAACTTAGCTGGCTAACAGTAACATGCCCAGTCACATTTTATACAATAACATTCAACAGGATATTTTCAAAGGCTGTTGTAAATAGAGTAGCACCCCTGATTTGTTAGGAAGAGCTTCCCAGTGATAGGAGATAGGTCAAAGTAAACAACAAACTAAACAACTGGAGTGAGCATTGCCAGAATAAAACACTTCCCTAGCCAATTAGTAGGAAGTTCAATCTTGCATGCTCAAAAGGCTGAGAGATAGGTCTCAGCTAATTCAGCTAAAAGTTCCCATATGAGAAAATCCTACAGATTTTAGCAGAAATTAAACTGAAATAGAATTTTATGGAAGTAATTTCACAGCTGAAAGAAAAAATGCAGAAAGAACAGAAAACTATGGTGTTCCTGTAGATGTTCTATGGCAGCTATGATGACTCTGTGCATCAGAGACCATCCATTCTACAGATATTCTGAACCAGTTAGAGAGCTGTACTGAGTCCTGTTATCAGTTCTGGATAACTCCACAAGTTGGTTTAAGCTAAGGACTTCCAGTCCCTATTCAGTTCTGTCAAGTTTTGTCAAAATGGCTGTTTACAAATGTCTACAAAATGGCATGGAGAAATTTGAGGTGATAATTATTTGCAATAACTTCTGTAGTCCTTTTTCTGGGTCTCCAAATCCAAGAGAATCGAATCAGAAGAAAGTGCCCCTGCATTTACTGACTTTATTACTAGTCAGTATGTATTTATTGCTTTATAAGTATTTATTACTTTACTTATTGCTCTAGAAGGCAAATCAGTACCATTTGAAGCTTCTGAAAAATTAAAGGTTTAAGGACACATCAGGAATGAAAAGCTGTTTTTTTGAGATGCACAATGCTGAACTGCCACAACCGGCTTCCGCCAGTAGTGGGGAAACCCTGAGGTCTGTATAAGCACTGTAGCACTGAAATGGTTAGCGTTAATAGGCACAGCTAAAGCTTGTGGCCAGCAATACCAGCTTCCTCTTGCAAAAGAAATAACCATTAACTCTGTGGTACAAGCTGGCTAATACTAACTTTTCATCGGTGGCTGTTGTACTACTGAGGATAAAAATTCAGTCTGTTTTGAAGGTTTTGCTGTGTTCTCTGAGACATGTCGATAATCCAAGTAGCAAGTCTTACATACTGATGTCTAGATAACTGTATACAGTTATTTGTTCTTATAGAAGAATCACCAGAAGAGAAAATCTTTGAGGATCAAAATGGAATCTTTGCTATGACTTCACATTCAGCTTATGACAAATTTAAATACAGGAATAGATGATTAAATGACTTGACTTGGAACTATTTTGTTTTTCTTTTTAAGTAGAATAAAATTCAGGTTACCCAAGGTCTTTCTTCCTCCTTGCTTGCTTCAGTGGTGATAAGCAGCACATGATACAGCCTTGCATAGCCAAAAAGCACCATGTGGCAATACTTTTGTGATATGATGCGATGGAAAGAATTTCTGTTTAGTAATTAGAGATTGTGCAGCAGGGGTTTAGAGATATCGAACTTTGCTCATTTAGTTTGCATTTATAATTTTTAATGGGGAAATGAGAACTCTTCATAAAGCTAGCACTATTCAAGCCTCTATAACCTGATCTTAAAGTATATAATCAGCAGAATTTTCTGCATCTGAAATGCAATGCTTTTGTGGCATTTCTGTCAGCAAGTATAGGTTGAGTAGGGGATTGAGAAAAGTTCTTTTATTATTAAGTGAACGTAATTCCATTCTTCATCTGCATTTGTGCAGAGGTGAAGTCCTCTTATTGCACTTTTTTATTCTCAGTTACTAGTTCCTTTTATCAGCTCTTCTGTGAATCAAACTGGTTTCTCTTTTCATCTATGGAATTTCTTACTAGCTGTTATTTTTAAGGGAGACTTTGGTTTCTCACATGCCTCATGGAAATATAGGCAAATGTGAAAAACATCTACTGGAAAAATCTCCATGCTTCAGTTGGCCCAGAGGATTTAATAATCAGCATGAGATTTTCTTCCTCTCAATTACTGACTCTTTTGTTTTAAAATAAAATAGTACTAATACTAAACAAACAAACAGAAAACCCCAGTTCCTTCTCTTTCTCAGTGTTTATTTTTGGATGTCTTCCAGAACTGTCTTTTGACTGTGGTTGCTGACATTCTGGGCTAAGGCAGCATTCAATAGCCTCAGTACTACTAAAGGGGCTTTGGGGATTTTTATTTTTTTTTTTAATGGGGAGGACCCAGTATTTTGGGTTTGCTGTTTGGGTTTTTTTTGTTTCGTTTTTTAAAAGAGAAAAAGCAGCAGAATGCAAATGGCAAATTAAGGACTGATTCACTGACTCCCAACATCTCTTCAGAAATATGTCAGCCGTTTGTTATGGTGAGAGGGAGAAAAACCTTCTGGTAGAGACTTCAAAATCAGAAAAAATTAAAAGTGCTGTCCTTTCCTATAAGAAATGTTATAGTTCAGCCCCTTCAAATTATTGCACATGAATGTAACACTCTCCGCAAACTTCAGGTTGGCTGAACTTTTCAAAATAAACAAATTCCTGCTTCATTTCCACTTGCTGATGCACTTAGGAGTAGAAAGCCAGCTGAAGATACGGCCAATTGCAGGTTTATTCAGCCTGTAAGTCATGGTGTATTGGACCAACAGACTACAGCTCTTATTCCTTCCCCCACCTACCATCAGGACCCGGTGAGAAGTAAGCACTTTCACACTCCCTGGCCAGCAAGATTTTGTAATTCATTTCTTATCCCAATTACATAGAGGATAGCATTTTTTCCATTCAACAAAAAGAAAATGGGATGGCTTGGGTGAAATTTAAAGCCTTGCATCAGTCTGACATGGACCACTCGTTCCTGACAGCTCTTCACACAACATCTGCTTTGCTCATCAGCTGGCCAAGGGCCAGCAGTGGCAGCTGCCTGTTAGAAAGGGGAAGACTTTTAAGCGGGTGTGGGAGTAAGAGAGGATCAAGTGCTGTCTTCAGAAAAAGTGAAAAAATATTTTAAACCAAAATTAGCAGTAGGTGAAGAAAGGAAATCCTGGCTGATCATCTGGGTCAGCTAGAGTAAGATTCAACAAACAAATCAAGAGTTTAATCAATTTATTCAATGAAAGAAAAGGTTCAGTGCAGTAAGAGTCAAGGTGACACGTTCCATAAGAGAAGTAAAAGATGGAAGGGCAAGAAAAAGCAGGTATGATGTCTTCAAACCAATCTTGGCAGCATTTATTTTTGGAGTTTGAGCTTTCTGGAAGCAAACTGTAAATACTCTGAGAAATAAAGGAATTACAGGAGAGAAAATCTCCATCTTAAAGCTCTGAGACACTCTATGGAGAGCCTTAACCTGTGAGTAATCTAAGAACTGGTGATGTGGCTGAAGGCTACTAAATTAAGGATCAAAAAAACCCCAAACTTACTTACTCCCCAAGTAAAACAATGGACCTCGCTTTTTTTCAATTCATTGGCTTTCATTGACTTTACTGAATTCACTCTTCAACTACTCAGTGTAAGAAGACATCATTAGTCCGTAATAAGAATTCTCCCTCCTGCAGTAGCATCAGACAGGAAGACAGAACTTCTGTGAGAAATAGCATGGACAAGATATATGTACAAGAGTTCAATAAGCAGATTCACATTGTTTTAAATTAGGAGTGATTTAAGTTATATGACTTGTGGATGACTTTTTCTGAATCACATTGACACCATGTGTTTTTCAATGCCTGATGTTCAGCACTTAACATGTTTCTTAACTTATTACTTATGAACTGAGTTAATAGAATGTAAAAAACCAGCCTTTTAGACAATTATAAAACCCAGTTTGTGCCCTCTGAAGAAAATAATGTAGATACAAGCTAAGCTGCAGTACAGTAACTCTTAATTGCAATCTGAGTGTGCACTGAGATAGAGTGTGCAGAGAACTTTAATGGTGACAGATACTTGGTACAGGAACCAGGAACAACACTTCTAGAGTTAACAACATGTATTCTACTTCTGCATCTGGGATTAAACTATTCTTGACAATCCCCTTTGGCTTTCATTACTGAACTAGATAAGATAAAATGAAAGTCCAAGCAAACATAAGAACTATTTTTAAAGAAAGATCATTTTATACTGTAAGCTAATGACTGCCAGCTAATAAAAGTTAGCTGGCATTAGCATAGCTAGAAACAGTGTTACATGAAGTGATTCCAATACTGCAACTTACCTCTTCCCTATGATTCTTTATTGGCATGCAGAGAATACTCTGAGTCTTATACCCTGTGATCTGGTCAACTTCTGCATTGAATCTTGGATCCTGATACAAGAGAAAAAATACAATTATTTGAGTACTTGCCTAAAGACCAGTTCTTTTTCTTCCCTGGTTTAAAGATTAAGAAAAGTACAATATTTGGCTTCACTGTTACACAGGATAACGAAGGTTCCATCACCATCTAATAATTATATGAAGTTGTTACTACCAGTGTGTTAAAACATCAACAAAAAAGCAATTATGTGGAACATGAGTGCCTGTGGATAAATAAAACTGTCAGAAAGCACAAAAAAAAAAACAAACCCCAAACCCTAGGAGAAGCCTTTCTTGAGCCTAGACCATCATTATAATAAATGCATACATGGGCTAACCATCCCTAGTATAGCTTTTATCATCAAGAAGAAATGACAGAAGTATACTGAAAGACACATGGCCACAGAGAAAGAGTTTCATGAATGTGGTTAATGGTTTTGCTTTTACCAGAGCTCCCTTGTTTCATTTTTTCAGCTGAATATTGTTTTAAAACTCTGATTTTTTATTTTATTTTTTTTTTAAATCTTACTAAAATGAATCAGACTAAGGTTGCTGCTCTTTCTTTAGTAATTGATTTCAAGCTGAGCATGATGGACCCAATTCCAGAATAAACTTTTAAACTATGAGGACAGGTGATGGCCCACTGGGAACATGTACTTAGCAAATGTTTAGGCAGTTTCTGAGGCAGCAAACAACTGTTTGCTGAAAATGAAACCATATGAAATCATACCACTCTTTTTTGGTTCTGAAAATACCTACTTGCTAATGTTACCTAATTCTGTAAACATCCTCAGATTAACCAAGAGATGATCAATCAGAAGCTTTAATTTTCAGTTCTGTATGCCTTTATTAATTAGTTGATTAATCAATTAATTAACTCATTAAAATTTCCATCATCCCTAAATTCAAAGCACAAAATCAGCATATCCAAAGAGCCTGAGGTTAAGGTGAGGTGTAGGATTCTCTTCCTTTTTTCATCTGGCCTTGTATTAAATAACTCAAATTACAGAGTATCATTTCATGTGGGAGACCTCTATCTATACAGTTCAAACCCTCATCCCGTTCTTGTTCATTCAGCTCCTGCTCTTGGTGCCTCAGTATGATAAAATTCTCCAAAGTATTTTTAGTCATAGTAGTCATAGGACTCCAGTTTTGCAGACAACCACACTCACGATTTCATTCATTTTGGTGCAGAAGTATGTTACATCCTTATACAAGCAGAAATGTAAACATTTAAGTGTCCAAACCTAGAAATGCAAATACTGGTGTGCACATTGCTGGTTAAGATGGGGCCGATATCTGACTGCTAATGTCAAACTTACATAATTTATTGTGATGTTTGCATTCCTCTAGCATTAGTCATAGCTACATGTTTCTGTATATGCATGTATCCATAATACATGTATTATAACCAGACCCATGCTGTCAGGTTTGCATCTTGACTCGTTTCAGCCAATATAGCTCCAAATGCGTATATTAAAATGGCAATGTTCCAATAGCTGATACCATGGCTTTTTCTTTTTTCAAGAATTGTTCAAGATAAGATAAATTTTCTTGGTTTACCTCATATGCATTCTTGATGTTCAGAGGCTGGCCTATAGCTGCTACATGACCCACAATGCCCTTGTTCCACTCCAGGCGAATGCAGTTGTTGGAAGCTTCTTCCAGGGTGGAGCCTTCTGCCACGTCAAACAGCCTGCTTACAAGAAACTTTTCATTAGAGCTATCCTCACAGACCAAGAACAGGGAATAGCGATCAGCTGCTATAAGCTCATGGATATGTAGGAAAATTTTATGGCAAAGTGCTGTGACATCTAAGTGACTAGAAATATCTTTCACGAGTTCTAATAGTCTTGAGCACTGATCCCCTGCACTGGTCTCAATCCTTGGAGATTGCAGAGGCATCTGTTCCTTCTTTTCAGAGCCAGAGAGGAAGCTTACTGCTCCTACTGAGTCCTTGACAAAAATAGGCCTTAAGGGTCTGTCAAATTCAGAAGCAGAGATTTTCCTCGCTGGTGTCCCAGAGTTGGCGGTCTCAGCACAGGCAGGCTGGTGACAAGCACAGGATTCACTCTGGGACTTGGTTCCCTCCTTGCAGACTGGGATGGTATGAACTCTCTCAGCAAACCATGCATTAACCATTTCTCTGTAAAACAAAAATAAAAATACAGTGATGTAAGTTAAAAATCCTCAGGAAATAACACACATTTGAAGAGGACACTGCAAAGAGGATAACTTTAAACCTTTTCACACAGTGGACGTGAGTGCACATTTAGTGCTCCTCTGTATCAATATTCTTCAGTTTTACGCAGCACTTTGCCTAGATTAAGCAGTAATGTTTTATGCCCCATAAAAAGGAAGCTATTTTTGCCTAAAGGAAATGCCTGAATAGGGTAGAGGAAGACTTCTTACACTGTGGCTTTCAGAATATAGAAGATCAGAAGTTTATGCTGTAATTTTGTGCTTGAAAAGTTCTGGTCCTTCCCACTCCTAAGATTTTAATTTCTGTATAAGGTGTATATATTTATATAAAAACAGATTTAGAACAGAAAAATTTCTTTCTAGACCATTTCTAACTTCTAAAAAGATAATTTTGAACTTTAATTCTCTCTGTCAAATCACCTGCAGCCCCTCCTATTCTTATGTTGCCTGTACACTATTTTTAAGTTAACTTCCCCTGCTTTCTCAGAGTTAATGAAAAATGCTGTTTTGACTCAAAGCACAAAAACTTTGCTTAAAAACTGTCAGAAAGAAAAATGAATATTTCTAATTCGAGCCCCTTCAAAATAATGAAAAGACAGCCTGTTTTCATGCATGTCTCCTGTTTCCTTTCCTTGCAGATGAAACCGATTGCCTAACTCAACCCAAAATAGCCCCAAAATTATATTTTTGAAGAATTTACTGTTAATTTAAAACTGTCACACATCTCTAGTATTTAACTGTTTCACAAATTAACTTAGCACTAGAATGCCAACCTTAATAATGTCCTCACTGAATACAGCATATCTTGAATTATCCATAAGCACACGTATCATCAATAACAAGAGTGTACTTTTACTTATCACTATAATATTTTCTTGTCCAAAATCCGTTGGTGGGGTTTTTGTTTTGTTTTGTTTTTCCAAATACAGGGCTTTTTATTTCACTTACTCAGTGTCGAGGACTCCTCACAGCACATGGTCTGCTCTGAGAGGAAATGTTTTTTTTTTCTGAATTACATAATGTACAGGCATATGAACAGCAAAAATCCTATTTAAAAGTCTGATCTTTTGGAAACCTTTCATGGTGGTCATGTTTTAAATTTGGGATATTTTTTATTTGCTCAGCAGACCACAGGAATTTCGAGAGTGAAGCTGAATGAAACCATGGAAATTAGTCAGGTTAGTCAGCCGCTGATCGGTCACATGCATCAGTATATGTTAAATATGAAAAGCACTGTACATAGCCTTTTTCCCCTTACAGAACAGCTTCATCTATGTTGTAGAATGCAATACTGCAAGCGTAATCAACCATTAATTCAAAGCAAAGTAATCGATTAAAATCTAAAGTCCACCAGTATTATTTTTATTAGCAAGCAATCCACAGCAAGAAACTTCTTTGTCTTCAATTAGGAAAGTTTGAAAGAGGTTTTTCAGATTTTGCAATTACATATCATTTGGAGACCTCAACTGTAAGCAAACATGCTATGAAAAAGTGAATTGATTTAGGAAACAGTGCGAGTGTAAAGGGAGCACCTCGGCAAAAGAAAGGCATTATGTTTCTGTACCCATTCCCCTTCATAGAATCATAGAATGGTTTTGGTTGGAAGGTACCTTAAAGATCACCTAGTTCCAACCTCCCTGCTGTGGGCAGGGACACCTTCTGCTAGAGCTTCAGAGCGAGCTACCTGGTAATTCTTTTCCACTAAAAAAAATATATCTGCCTGATGGAAGTATCATTCAATGTAGCACTGTAAAACCAAATTCTTCTCTTATTCACACCACTGCAACTCCAAATAAATGGGTCACGGACTATTCTTTATTTTGGCTTCTGTCTGTGTACTGTGGTCCTGATCATGCAAAACCTTACATACGTGGTTAACATCATTTATAGCCCCAGTGATCTTCAAGGCTGAATGGTCGGTATAGTCACACAGGACATTAGTGAATCTTCTGACAATCAGAATCCAAAACCACTGAATGAAAAGTTGGAGACAATTAAGGTGGTGGGAGTTTTGCTGTTGAGTTCCACAGAGCTAGGATTTCATTCCATGTTTTTACATTTTCCATGAAGCTGCTGGAACGGTGCTTGCAGTAGCAATAATATACCTCAATCAACATCTCTTATAAATTTCCCAGCAATCGAAAGCTAGTCAAATTACGGGAAACATGGTGCCAGAGAACACAATGAAATTCCATTGTTATTCTGAAAGAGTTTCGGTGCATTGCTTGGCTACGTATTTTTAAAGGAAGTTAGTTCTGCTTTTTAAGTATATTAATAAAAACTACCAAAGGTCCTTCCTTATCAAAGCAGTAATATGATTTTTTTTTTTTTTTTTTGTGGAGTTACCTCATCCAAATGTTTCTTGCAGAGAAGCATAAAGAACAACTAATATATTATTAGAACTTTGACTTTAACAAGATTACTTTTTAATATTTATGCTGTTTAAATACTATAATGTGGGAGCCGTGACCATGTATTATTGAAATGCATAATATAATTTGCATAGGGCAATATCGCATTTGCAACAGCTGTTTCAATGACAGTCAAAATAAGAAGCTAGCACTTGATAACATTTGGAACTTCCCGTTATTAAAATGAATGAGAAAACAGAATAAAAATTTGTGATGAAAATCTGTAAGTATCCAGAAGAAAAATAAAAAGCTTAAAATGCAAAAATGTGTAAGTGAACACAGTACAACCTCTAAAATCAGTGCTTGTGGGTTTATGTGTTATGTTATATATGGGTTCTTGTTTTACTGTAATCTCCCGAAGAAAAGAAATTACCTGGAAATCATAGAATGGTTTAGGTTGGAAAGGACCTTGAAGATCATCGAGTTGTTAGCTTTTTCTAAACAAAATTTAGCATCTAGCACTAAGGCTGCAGAAAAGAACCTGAAAATGCAAGGTGGGTGCATTTAAAGCCTCAGGCACAAGAAGGTAGACCTAGAATAATTGTTCGTTTTAAAAGAAGGCTTGTGACTTGACCCAGTTTCATGATGTGTGTGTGCTGACTTGATTTTGAACGTCGAGGACTGGCATTAATGTAAAATAAGATTTAAAGGTAATAACTCCAATAACGTAGTATCAGATGGAGAGCGTTCTTCGACTAGCAAGTGATTAGGCATAGGAAGCCGTGTACTTTGTCTAGGCATGTTTGAGAATGCACAGGCGTGAACCTGTACTATTGCTGAGTGACAGCACATTGTAGAGCAATCCAATTCACTGCCGATTTACACATGAGGAAAGGAGAATGTAAAATGCTATCATTTCACTTAGCTCTGTTTTACACTGAATTTACATATGTGGATGTGTTAATATAAGATAGGCAGAGAAAGAATCAGGTGCCCTTTGTGGACAAAGCAAAAGCTGAAGTAGAAATTCGGTTTATCAGTCGAAACCTGCCATTTTATTTATTCTGGAGTGCTGTATTATGATGTCCCCTGGCCTTAATGGTGTAGTAATAGTAATCAGTAAGCATAATGCATTCTGAATTCTAATACCAGTTCTCAAACTGTGGCCATGAGTTAATTTAGTTTTTACCTTCTTGCCTTTTTACTATGTAAACTAAGCATTCATTTCTCTAGCTTATGGAGGTTATTGAGGGATGTGGAACATAACTTTAAAATCTTTCAAGTGAAAGTAATCACATTTCTTTAATAAGAACTGGCTACTTGTTAGGTATCTGCACTATTTAAGAAGCACTTTGACATTGAACAGAACTATATGTGGAGCTGCATAATTATGAGTAACATAGTCCTGTTCCCTTTAATGTCTCTTAGATGATAGTCCAATAACTTGCCAACATAGTGTGTGATGCTCAAAAAGCTCTGCAGGTTAACAACAATAAATCCTTAAATATACTGTTTAAAGCATGGTTTTCAACTTCAAACCATTTAGGCATTTTTATTTGGGCAACAGGAAAGCCGTTCAAATTCAGCTGGAATAGGAACAGCATTCACTGACCTTTACTGAATGCCTCTTCTAACAAGGAAACTATTTAGCTCCTTTTACTCGCACAGTTATACACATGGGTGGAAGAACTAACATTTCACATTAACCGATGTATTCTAACTCTGTTTAAAATGTATCGGACAAAGTCTTGACATGCATTTGCTTGTTGACACTCAATCCTATTTAACAATGCATGACAAGAAGAGCGTAACTACTAACACAACTACTTTCTCAGCACAGAATCAGTTCAACAGGTATCTGATACCAGACACATTCTGAACCACAAATGCGGTTATTGGAAATTAGTAATAAGTGCTATGTATGATTAAGATGTTATTTTGAAAGGACTACAGGAAGAAAAAAACACTTGTGACTATTCATATGAACAGTCTTCAGTAAGCATCAACATTGTCAAGAGCTGATTGTAAGGACAAGTCCCTTGCTGTAGAAGTAAGTTTAGAAGTTGCAGGAATGTATTAAACAGGAGCAGATACTGATCAGTAGTGACCTATGCAGATAGTTAAAACCAACACAATGTCTCCATCCCAGCATGGCAATGACTGCATGTTAGAAGCATCAGCATCCATTCCTCGCAAGCTGCATGTATCCTCTACTGCACTATGATCCTTTACTGAAGTATGAGCCTCCACTCAAGAAAGCTGTAATTTATCTCAGAGTTCATAAACAGGAAGAGTTGAATATGAAGTAACCATTTTTCAGTCACTTCTATCAGCCAAATCCAGTCTTTCCTCTATAAAACACAATTTCAAAGGAGCATGACAATAGTGACTGCTGAATTTGGCTGGTGACCTCATCAGCAGATGGCAAAACTGGAGAGGAATTTTGAAAAGGTAGGGATAAGAAGGGGATGAAAATACAATGGCAGGGAAAAGATTTGAAGGGAAAAAAAAAAAAAAGTTGTGTGATCCTCCTCTCTATAATCACTTGTATACAATTACGCATTATCTGCATTGCATGAGAACTCAGGAACTTCAGAGGAATTAAGACTCTCTGGCCCTGATTTGTTAAACACTCTACAGAAGGTAGACCTGCCCCTAAAGCAAGAAGTTTCCAATATGAATGGGCAACAAAAATAAAAAGTCACTTGGTGAGAAAACACAGGCACAAGGAAGCAATGTGGCTTGAGCCAGGACATGCAGAAGGGCACGAGCAGACCTGAAGAGAACCTTGCTTTATTTCCTGCGCAGTATGTATCAAACCGTGCTGACCTAACACTAATTACTATTCTACTCACACACTGGGGATATTAAATAATTTATTGTACCCAGCTTTGCTTCATTGTGATTACCGTCAAAATACACAGCATACTTCTCAAAAAAACCAAAACCCAGTGAAGACATTTAAAGAGTAACAGTCAGTTTATAATTGTCCTGCTCACGCACTTAACCATCTGCACTTGTAAGACCATACCAGTGTGACCATTCAGCAAGTATTTTGGTATCGTTGGACAAAATGTGCAACAACAGAGCACAAAAATAATACCAAGATGCAACAATGATGGTATCCTGCATCTTACTTATCTTGCACAAAGGATGCATAATTATTAGCGTACCATAAAAGCACTGAGTGATGAGTAGATTTCAGTGAAACAACAAATAATTCCCTGTGTTCTCTGTTGCTTATAAATCTTTCATATATACAATGTGTAATGTTTCAGTAGTTGTGTGGACTGTTTTGCTAATTTTTCATTCAAACCAGAAGTTACTAATAACACACTTCAGGAGAGGAATTCAATCCGAACTTGCCTACTAGAGAATGGCAGCTTTCAAGTATCTGAACTCCTGTGGCCTAATCCTGCTAGTGTTGAAATCAATAATATTTCAAGCCAAGCTTGATAACTATTTTCTCAGTCGCCTTCCTTAAAACCACCAGTAGATGTCTTTCAATTTCTTTCCCACATCTTAACATAATTTAGACATAGAAATCATTTAAAGCATTAGCAACAATTGGAAAACTATTCTGTTTTAACAAATGAATTTGAAAGGCAAAATCACTTGTATGTTATACTTGCCTTTCCATTTTCTTCCCAGTACTTCCTATTTCACAATCATGTTCTAAGTGGTTTTGTCTCCTTTCTGGCCGTGGAAAGATTTAAATAAACTGTATATAAGGCCTCATTAGATGGAAACAGTAAACTGACTGTAAAAGAACTGTTTTCAAACCAACTAAAAAAGTAGATTGACAAAGACAATAGTGTTTTTTCCTTAAATCCTTTCCAATTATAGTTACTAGGGATACTATTTCTAACAGTGGTAGGCAAATAGTTTTTGAAGACAAAGTATGACTTAAAGTCAGTGCAAATTTTTTGGCACAACTCAGTCAAATATATAAGCATACATTTAACTTCCAACATGTTAAGTGCTCCAACTGACTTCCGTTTGAATACAGATCTAAATTAAGAACTCTAATTCTCGATTCAAACCAAGCTTATGAAAGAGTGAAATAACTTTTTAGAACTATGAAATGACGTAAATCTTGTCTGATGCTTATATTATTTTTTAAAATAGGAGACAGAGGGTGCTTTATTTGAAGCAAAAGTATTTGAAATGGGGGACTAACGCTAACGGGCCAGTCTTAGCTATTTTCAAGTTTTCTTTAACAACCAAATTGCAAGCTTAACTTTTCACAAGAAAGCTTTCTTCCCTAGAAGGGACTGTCTATTCACAATATAAAGACAGAAAGAATAAATCCTCAGGGAATGAAGGTCAAATTCTAGAACATGACCTTTATTTTTCCTCCAAATATTTACTTCTTGTTCCAAGCTCAAAAAGTTAAAAATAACTATGTACCTAATGATTTTGTTGTGGAAAGCAATAGCCCAATGCCAGTGACTTTTGTGAAAGACGGATTAAAATTTAAGTTCACACCTGCCTGGAGACTTAAGTCTTACGTAGCACTTCAGTTCCACTTAAATTCCTAAAATAGGGGTTAAGTAGGATGTAAGTGGTGCAGAGGCTTTGGGATGGCTCTCTGTGCTGGGGTGAGTTCACCGTAATGCACAAATGAATGGGAAAATATATATCTTTTACTAAGCAAACATATTTTGAGGCTGTATTTTCAGCGCTAGACCTAACGTGAAATTACAATCATTGAGTTATTCACAAGGGCCATTTGAGTAGGGCTTCTTTTCTGACACTTTGTAAATAGTTCCTTTTGTATTTGATGCCTTTTTTTTCTTTTCTTCCTTTCTTCAAGGAAATCACATAAATGAGAAAGAATTCTATGTAAATTTATGTATGTTACTTTGCCAGTAAGGAAGAGAAAGACTTGTATTCCGTAGGTTTATTAATTATATTTATTCATGAAAAAAGAAAAATGCTTCCTCTTTAATGATGAAAATAGGTGATCACATTAGTTCAAGTCAAGAACGTATTGTCTAAAATGGCTTTGTTTTTAATTCTTGGTCTGGGTCGCATATTCCTACACAATTCGGCTTTAATCTACCACTCAAATAAGCATGAACACAGGCTATGATGTACTTTCTTTGATCTGAAGACATCAGAGGTGATGTATCATGGATTTTATCCTTGTGCAGAGAGCTAGCACAATGTCTACACACTATGGAAGTCTTACTTCAGCTTCAATATTAGACTGATTGGTATTTTTATTTTATACATGTTGTCTTTCTCCTAATCCAGTAGAAAGACATTAATTTCGTCCTCAGGTGATGATTCTTCAACAGATGCCCAACACAAAACTTCCATGAACTTCTACAGTTTAGAAATAAAAGCAAGGTGTCTTTCTTGTCTCCCACAGAAGCAATGTATGCCTCAGTTCCACTCTTCTTTCCAGTTGCCAGAAATTTGACCCTGTTCTCTATAGTTTTCCAAGTAAGAGCAAAAAAATGGAAATGAGATTTCAAATGCCCATTGGCATTACCAAAAGAACTGTAATATGATAATAAAGTTACCCTGAAACAAAAGGCAAAAATAGATGTTAACTGTTAAAGTAGTTCACCCCATCTTATTTTCTACCTATCCTCTAAGGTTTAACAGTTGTATTTTAATTAATGTATTGTGCATGCCCATTTGTTTCTTTATTACCTAGGGCAAACAGTACATAGTAAAAGCACATTCTCCTTGTAGCTGCTCAGTACTATCTACTGACTAGTTTATCTTCACACCAAAGATTCTGTGTAGGACTTCAGGTTATAGCTTTTTAGGAATTAAAGACGTAAATTGCTAGTAAGAGATTTCTTATCGTTTCTCAAATGAGAGTTTCTTCAGTCTACAGTAATTGCTGGTTTAGACATTGTTTCCAAGATACTCCGGCACACACCTAGCTTTATTTCCAAGTACAAATGCCAAAAATACTCAATCACATTTACAACTTCATGGAAGTGGGTAATGTCCCTTACCTTCCTGAGTGCTTTTTGATTTGGGAGTTTAAAATATTTTGTGATGATCTTAATACTTTGCAGTTATCAAGAAAAGCATAAGGATACGGATACATTATTTATAAGTGGGACAACTATAAGATCATTAGATCAACAAGAAAACTCTCCAAGATTTCATAGAAATCGATTCTTTTTCTCTACTTTATTCTCACTAAGCTTTGTAAACATCTAATAAAACCAAGTAAGTGGGAGAAAATATTCTGATCCCTGCATTAACACCACTACTTCCTGTGGGTTTCAAGCCATGCTCCAACGAACCAGGGGGTCTGCAGTCCTCTTGTAAATGCTTTGCATAGGATAACTTTTCAGCATAATCGAACAATTTGCATAGGATTCTGTGCCTCCACTGAAAACTGTCAGGGGTCCTTCAGTCATAGAAGTTTAAAATCCACTGCCTACATACCGAGGTCATGTTAGGGATGAATATGGCTCATACCTGGATATTTCTCGGATAGTTTTTTTTGTATGTCAGTAATATCTTTTAAAGAAAAAACACAGGCCAAAGCACATTTCAATGCAGAAAATCTTGACTAGCTCTGTCTTTGAAAATCTGTATTTTCATACACTTGCTCCAAAAATTCATTTCCTTTCAATTAACAAAAATTAGGCACACATAAATTACCAAACAAACAATGACATAATGCATATGACATATAATATTTATAAGATTAAACATCAAATAGCCGGCTCAAAATGAAAGACATTTTTTTAAAGCCCTCTAGACATAGAGGTTAGAAGGGAAATGTCCTAAGTAATTTAGTGCTGCAGGCAGCACATTACGAACTGATTTTCCACCAGCCATCAAGAAGAAAAAAACCCAAACAACTGTACTTGAGTTTTTTCAAAGTAATAAATGTAATCGGTATATTCAAATTGTGCAATCTCTGAATTCCAGCAAAGTACAGTTTCCCAGCAAATGCCACTTCTGGAATCCTCGGTGAAGTGCTATAAAATACCATGCTGTTACAGACATTTATTTTTCCAAATACAACCCCACCTTAATTCATTTGTAAATATTTCCCAGCCCTGCTAACAAGACAAGATGTACTTATAACAAAATAATCGTATTCCCAGCGAAAGGCATACAAGACTTGGGTTAATAATTTGTATCTGTCATTCCATACATTTAGGAAACCAGACAAAAACTGCCTGGAACAATGCAGTTACTTCTAACAGAGAAGAGAATTTTTACTTTGGCTGTTTTGGTAGTCTGCTGCTTCTGATCGCAGAGAGCACTAAGAGAGAATCACTCGTGTATTTTTAAGAGTAGGGACAAACAGGAAGTCAGAAATACAAAAGTATTCCATAGGAGGTTAAAAAAAAAATCCACGCATTGTCATGATTAAACATCATACTTATTTTAAAGAAGCATAAAAAGACAAAGCTTCAGGAAGACAAAAAGGGTAACGAATTCAGCCGTAAATGCAGTAAATTATTTTTTTTTTACAAAAAAAGGCTGCAGATTATGCCTTTATGATGTCTAGTTAGAACAATTATATTTGTAGCAGCGGCTACAAAGACCCTTTAACAACAGTATGGATAAACATAAGACACAATCTAAAAGAAGAATCATTCTACTTCAAAACATTTCTGCTTTCTGGGAAGCCAGAATATGATAAGCAGTTCTAAAACTTTGAAAGGGAAAAATAACAAAAGGAGCTGGAAAAAAAAGGAATAAAAGAAATAGCTTGAATTTAGTAGGAGCTAGGCATTTAGAAACTCTTGAACCCTAAGTGTGCAGTAACAAACTCTCCGGCCAGAAGGTTCGACAACCAGCACACTGCATCACTAAGTGAACCAAATTCATCTCATCACCCAGTGTACTGGTGACACACTTCCCCTTTGTTGTTCTGCACTTTGATCATCCTGGAACAACACTTCATGGATAATAGCTATTTATATTATCTCTGTATACCACTCGTCTCCCTGGTACAAAATAAAGTAATAAATAACTGATTCTATAGCTTCCTACTCATGGGATCACAGTTTATTCACGTACTTGAAGGAGGGAGCAGTTGAAACAATTCCCCTGGATTACATGCTTGTAGGATTGCAACCTTGCGCTGTGCAGGTGGAAGTAAATAAACATAGCTTTATCGCAGAATATGTGAGTCCACCTAGCCATCAAAGACATGAGGAAGGCAGTAATGGGGCCTGCCTGGAGACGCTATCAACCTCGAAGCATTGCAGGATCAAAATACAAGGTGTAAGCCATTTGTATATACTTATCTTCTACAACACGTTTTAGGGGAGAGGAGGAAAGCAGGTGCAAGTTTGGTACGTAGACGACCTGCAGCCCTTGTCCCCAAGAATCCAGAATAGGGACTGGGCAGCCTAGCGACTCTAACAGTTATCATGTTATGAACAACAGCAAATGCAAACAAATTGTGAATAAAAAGATGTTTTCTTTTAAAGTTCCACCTTGCCAGAAACTACAATTTTTATTCAAACCATGAAAACAGATACTAACACCAAATTGACCTATGCGAAATGGAACAAGAACTAACTATTCAATGACTATGAGATGATGTGACTCCCGTACTTTAAAAAAAAACAACAAAACAAATCTGCAGGCATAAGACCACGCAAAGCATTTATTTTATAAGTATTATTTAGACACCTAATTAAAACATTTTTTGTGGGAATTACCAAAAGAACTACTGTATAAAACACTATGGGAATTAATTGCCAAGAAAAAAATAAATTATTTAATACCTATCAGAAAATTGCTAAATGAGGTTCTGATTCAAAGCTCATGACTATCAGTGGAGAGCATTTGTATTCCTCTGTAATAAAGGGTTGAGCTGGTGTTCTTTTCCTATTCCTGTGTATCAATATTTGAGAAACAGATAGAGAAACTATCTTTATCCATTACCATTTGTGCCTCGCAAAATGAAGTGGAATGTGCCTCCTTGCTCCACAAGATACCACATTAACTAACTTCTTGGGCTATTGCTTTTAGGACCTGTGAGTACTTTGGCATATTATGAAGCAAAACAAGAAATGAGAAGCAGTAAATTAAGATTAGAGGACAGTTGAAACTAGTTCAAGGAACGCTGCTTTACTTGACAGAGTAAATATAATGCTAAGTAACAAAACATTAACAGTATAGTCTTTGTTCAATGTATTGCTGTTGTACAAAGACTCAACTAAAAAAAGCACGGCATTCAATTTTAGGGTTTTTCTCTTTTCAAGCTCTAAATAACACTACAATGTAGAACATTCAGCCTTTTTACAAAGTACATCAGTTCTTTCAATCTGCTCAACTTTACAGGATATCATTGTAGTGAATGAAATTTGAACCAACATACAGTCAAATAACTTATGATTTGTCTTTTCAAATACAAACTTAGATATATAAAAGAGGTATTCCTTATTACGTAGTTATAGTTTTCTATTTATACAGCAAGGACAAAAAAACCCCAAACATTCTAATGCAAGACAACAGAGAAGAGAGTTTTGAGCCAAATGCAATGTTTCCATCACCTCAAAAACATCACAGAATTGTTGCCAAGCAAGAACTCAAAGTCAACAGTTTTTCTGCAAAATCCTACTAAGCGCAGAGGCATCGCCATCATGGAGACACGACTGAATTGTATTTTGTGAACTACTGCCTCTTTCAGACCCACACAAACACAAAACTGTGTCTCAGAATTGAAGAGAAGAAAAAAAAAAAAAAAGACTAACCAAGCCTCTCCATGGGGAAAACAAATCTGATACAGCGGTTACTATTAATTAGCATTCCTATTTGTTCAATACTACTTCCAGCTTCCAAAGGAAGTGTGACGGGCTGAACTAATAAAATGCTACTTCTCAAAACTGCTAACACCCTATTTCCTGGGCAAATAAGCTACCCTTCAGTTACATACCATGCACCAGTGTTCTGCAGAAGATCAAGGTTAACTACTTCCACCTATGCATCCTACGCTTATGCACAGCCTTTTTTTTTTAAAATCAGCATTTAAAAGACTTTTTAAAAGGCATTTTTATTATTTTTCTATTAAATGAGCCTAAGGAAGAAGCAGCAGAAGAAAGGGGACCGCATGACAGATGGTCACAAGCAAGCAGGTGACCCCTGAAGCTTTCTAGCTTGCCGCGAGTCAATTATTCATGGGGATTTCTCTTCTTACCGCCCCATCCCATGCGGAGAGGAGCAGCAGCAAAGCCTCATTCAGAAGGCGTCCATGCCCGCCCGGGGACCCGGCGGCGGGAGCGCATCGGCGGCGGGGAGCAGATGGTGCGGCCGGGAGCAGGAGCGTCCGAGGAACAGACCGCAGGACTTACTAACCCGAGCTCGCTCTCCACCAAGATATACCGTGGGAGTTGCAGATCGCCTCTGCTCTGCATCCCCGCTGCTTTGTTTATCGGAAAATATTCAACATGGAAACCTGACTCCACTTCTAAAAATAGCCGAATTTACTCGGTTTCAACTTGAAGTCCCACTGCTGAAGTGTGACAACGGTGAGCAAATACCTCGTCTTATCTCCGAAAGGCAGCATGTCCAGCCGGAGGGGGGTGGCAAAAGCCCAGGGGAGCTCTTCAGGTCTTCACATGAGGTTCCCCGCAAGACCCCCCACCCCGGCGAGCCCGGCGCCCGTTCTGCCGGCCGGGCAGGCTGCCCCCTGCCGGGGGGGCGGCCCCGCTCCCCGCCGAACCCCCCCGCTCCCGTCGGGGCACCCCGAGGCGTTCGCCCCGCCGGACGGAGCCCCGCGCCCCCCTCCTCGGGCGGAGCTCTGGCCTCACAGGCACCACCTACGCTTTCAGCTCCCGGCTCGGCAGCGCCCGCGGCACTTCACCCATCCGGTGGCCGCCGAGATGTCAAAAAGGTGACAAGCTCGCAGGGGGACTGAGCTCTTCAAGAGCAGCGCCTTGTTTTGAGATTACTAAGTGATGACCTGACCCGCCCTCCCGAAGAGCTTAGATGTTATCTGGGGCTTCGACATATTTCTATCTAGTTCGCAGGGCAGGGAAAAATATATTGCTCGCTACTCACGAGAAGTTGACTCTGTTTCAAACCAAGGAGAACACAAAGTCAAGAAATCGAAGCGCGGGGCAGGGACAGCTTCACCCCTCAGCGAGCGGCGGACCGGCGCTGCCGGGCGGCAAAGCGGCCGCGGCCCGGGGGGAGGCGGCGAAAGCCCCCGGCGCTCGGCGGAGCAGCGCCCGCATGTGCGCTGCGGGGGCAGCCGAAAGGAGCTGCTCCCCGTTGGTTTCAGTTTGTGCTCTTTCGAGGGCGGGGATCGCTTTTTTTATTTTTTTTTCTTTGGAGACAGCAAAGGGAAATGGAAGAGTGACTTTTTTTATTATTTTTTTTTTTGGCTGGGAAGAAAGGATCTACCTCTATCCGCCGCCGCTCCCGTCTTACCTTGTAGCTTTCCTAACAAAGTAAGAGCGGGTAAAGTCGCCGTGATCGTCCAGCCACGCTTCCACCGCTTCCTGCTCCGGCGGGGGGGGGCAGCTGCGCTCCATGCTCCGCGCCGCCGCTCTGCCTCCTCCTGCCGCCGCTCGCGTTGCTGCTTCCCCCCCTCCCGGTGCCGATGCCCCCGGCTCCCCCCCGCCCCGCCAGCCCCGGCCTTCGCCCCGCTCCCAGGTGTGCGGGCGGCGGGAAGCCCGCTCGCTGTCCGGCCCCGGCCCCAGCGCCGCGCCGGCAGCACCTCAGCGCATCCCCGGCCCGGCCCGCAGCGGACAGCCGGCTCCACCTCCGCCCCGGCCCCGCAGCGCCCCGGGGGGTGCCGCGCCCCGGCCCCGCCCCGCCCCGCCCCGCCCGGCCCCGGCGATGCCCGCGGAGGCAGAAGGAAGCGATTGTGTCCGCGGCTCTTTGCGCCGAGGCTGAGCTGGAGCCGTTGGCCCAGGCGGTCCCCACGGGGCCGGGGAAAAAAAAAACAAAACAAAAAAAAAAAAAAAAAACCCCAAACCAAACAGAAAAGCGATGAAAAAGTAAATTGTTCTCCCGGAGTCTGGCAAAGGGATTTTTCTCCCCTGTCCCCACTTCACACTTATTTTCTTTTCAAGGTATGGCCTGTCTCAGCCTGCTTTGAAAAAGTGGTAAATCACATTTCACTTTGGAGTATTTTGCTGTTGGGTGTCAATGGGTGATCTTTGATAGACCTCAGCCTGGATATGAGTACTAAAGCCCTGGCTTTTCAATCCTTCATGCCCACGGTGGGGCTTTCAGATCTGGTTTAGACATTTAATAAGCACAGCCTGGCTTTGAAGATGCTCCAGACACACAGCTCCTACTTTGTCTAATATTAGACAGCTAGGATTGAAATTTTGGTTAACGCTGAGCATCACTTTCCTGTATTGTAGCTCCATTCTAAGATATGCATGTGCACACATTTATAATAATTTATAGTCTGCATTTACAACAGACCTTGCACAAAGTGTGATGCACATGTATGGTTTCCCATGTCGTTGCATGCAGTATCTTTGAAGGTAAGATATGAATAACAAATAGCAGCATGTTTCTAAGGAAAGGGATATACAGGGTCTTTAAAATTATTCTCCTGTGTAATCCGTTGAGAAATATCATATAAAATGTTTTCTGGTACTCTTTCAGTGTATGCAAGGCAGCGCACTTCAGATAGAGCAGACATCCCTGCACACTGTAGCAATTTTTTTGCAGTGTTTATAAAGACTTGACTTACAGAGACTTGACTTACAGAGAGGTGGGATTCTGCAGCCTGAGAAGGGGCAGCAGCAGGAACTTCATGGCAAAGGGACTGAGAGCCTGTCAGTGAGCTTGGGGGGAAGTTTTCTCTTCTTTGTCTTTGTGTCCTATCTGTGCATAGTGCTCACTTTGACACATGAGTCTTTTGGCTGTAAGAGTCTGTATGTAATATGAGACACACAGAAAGGGAAGCTTTACATGAACATTACTCTGTTATAAAAGGAGTCTCAGGAGAAATGTGCATGGTGACCAAAGAGCAAATGTGAACGTAAAGTATAAACCCTTTAAGACATGCTGCAAGAGTCAAGCTGCTATTCAAGGCAAAGAGAAATCTTTCAGCAGGAAAATAGGGAGTTACCAAACAAACTGCATAAACAGACAACATGGCAATAAATGTAACTGATGTTCAGCGGCAAAACCTGGAAAGTATGGTACGTTAGAAAAAAGAAAATAAAACTGTCATGTAACTCACAGATTTCTAAATTAACCATTTCATTTCAGGAAGAGGGGTTTGAGGCTACAGTAGACGTGGCGATAAAAGCTTCTAAGCTAGGCAAAGCTTTTGGAAAATAACACTATGTTAGAATGCTTAAGAAATATACACAAATGTAAACCATACAATTATAAAATGCAGTTTTTATAAATATCTGAAATGCCATTGCTTGAATGGTCTCATAAGGAATATTGATCATAGTACTGCTCATCCCACCTCAAAAAGCAATTGCAGAACTATCAGAGGTGATCTAGACAGGAAAAACAAGCATGACCAAACACATGGAAATATCTTTTCTGTAAAGATGCAGAAGGAGTTTGTTTACAAAAGGATGGATACAAATATGTAGTTTAATTACAGGTATTTAAAAAGTAAGATAGGATTTTCTCTCTGTCTCATAGGAGAATAACAAGGTAATGGTCGATGAAATTATGTCAGCTGCAATACATAGCCTCTCATTTCATATAATTAGGAGTAGCAGTAATAGAAACAAGCATTTATACTGTAGTAACATCCAGTAAGCCCCAGTCAAGAACAGATATTGTACTGAGCGCTGTAAACATGTAATATTAAATACTAGGCGAGCTGAGGAGCATACAGCGTCACTGTCCTTCGTGCCACAAGGTACGGGGACCCTTGGGTGAAGCTGCCTCTGCTGTGGACAGCTGCCCAGGCTGGGCCAGTGTAGGTATGACAGGGTACCAAAGGAGGGGGAAGCTGTGCAGTGCAACAGCACTGTGTGCTTCGCTCGGGATTGACAGCCACACCATTATTTAGCCTACAGATAAGAATCAGTAAAGCCAATGCAAATTATTATCTTCCTGTAAATTCAATGGCAAAGCAGCAGTTCAAAAGATTGCTACCCAAGCAAAGAATAGCATAGTCTTTCCCAAAAGAAATAGAAGTGAAACAGTTAGGGGAAAAAAGGGATACTTTCTCCGTATCCGATGAATTTCCATGAATAATAATGAACATGCTGTTTTCATTTTTAAGGTGACAGGAGGGGATGAAGGCCAAGCATAACAAAGGAGTGAATGGTAAAAGTGGAAAAAGTCTTCCATAATTTTGGCTTCCAAAGTGCTCTGAAAAAGCTCCATGTATCTTAGCTTACGCCCAGCTTTCCAGTTTGTCTCCAGAACTCAGATGACAGAATTGATGTGCAGTGGCTATAAACCTGAAATAGATTTGTAGTAATGGCATACAAATAAATACGTCCGGTTCAAGTGCTGCTCGTAGCAAAGCAGTATGCCTTGAGAGCTCAGTATAGAAGCTAGGATGCTTTTCCAGCAGTAGGCCATTCTATAGCGGGACTTGATGGCAGAAAAGCCTTTTAGCTGAAGTTTCTCATTTGTATGTTTTGCAGATACTGTCATGTAAGGAGATAAGAAAGGTGCGGTTGTTTTTTATGTCCAAGGCACATAAATTGGAAATGCTGCTAAATCATGTTAATTAGTAAGAGCAAATATGGAAGTATATCATCAGAGAAGTATTTATGTGTTATTTTATGTTCAAAGAACTCTGTATTTATTTAAACTTATTTGAAAGTCACTTATTTCTATATCATTTCCTTTTAAAAGAAAATACGTTTTTCACCATAGTTGACTTATTTGTCTGACTTACTCATTAGATGAATTGGAGCAGTATTTAGCTTTGCTAAGAAGTGGGAATTGGCTGTCTTTCTGCCATCACTTAAATCTGGAAAACAGTTGGTCCATTTTGGCTCCTAAAACAAGTTTAGGGCTGTACTATATTGCCAGTGAGGCTAGAATATGATAAGGTAGAGGAAACTATTCCGCTTCTTTATTGGCCAGCACTTTTACACACGCATGCAAACACGCACGCAGTGGAAGAATCCTAATATTAGTAAAGCAAGTTTCCATTTCCCTTCCATTATTTAAGTTGCATAGAGAGTGAAATAGCAACCGAAATCCAATTCATTTAAAATCTAATTGCTACTTTAGTGATGAAAATGCTAAATCATGAGAATGTCTTACCCAGTTAATTCTCTCAGTCCTTCCCAAATAATTGCTGGAAATGCTTCCCAAATAAACATAGCTATGCAGAGCTGCTCACTCATTGCATAACCTGCCTTCTCCTCTGGGATAACATTGCATATGTCCTACAGGAAGCCATGTAAAATAGTAGCTTCCTCCTATTTTGATTTGAATGTGATTGAGCATTTGCGTCAATCAAAGTACCATGTGAAATTATTGTTAATCTCAGGAAAGCAGCAGCTTCTCGAAGTTGTTTGCAATAGGCAGACATTTGTCTGGAAAATACTGTCTAACTTTATCTCCTGAAAAATGTAATTTAGAATTTGAGTTTAACATATTAGCATTTAGTATGTCAGCTGACCATTTTTTATCAGAAGTCTCAGGAGAAATTTGAAGACTGTTCCCAAGTCTCATTCTCTCTTTCTCAGCCTTCTCTCCTTTAAGCTAAGTAGTGCCACATCTTTCAATCCTTCCTTGAACGTCACATTTCCCAGCCCTCTGATCATTCTCTTTTCCTTTTGGACATTTCCCAGATTGTCTCTGCCATTCCTGCGGTGTCTCACCAAGGTAGGACCAAGGAATCCAGTTGAACACATATCAATACTAAATGAAGTGGAAGGGCTATTTTGGGTATCTTTCAGACTATATTCATGCTAATACAGTCACCTTTGGATATGCCTTCCTGGCAACAGTCTGATATTGTTGACTTGTGGTGACCGACTCTACTCTCTATTCCCTTTTTTTAAATACTTGCCAGGTAGTCAGGTGTTGGGTATGATTGGGTATGATGCAGGTAGGTGAAACTGTAGGTGGACTTCTCAGCATCATTACTGCTTTAGCTAACTAGAGCTTCTGGCACCTACGTGCTAGAAGCACATCTTCAGTGACCATGCAGACACAGCCCTGATCTAGAGTAGGGAGATGACGCTGTGGTTGTATCGTGTGGGATAACAACAACTGCAATGCATTGACTGGTTCAAATGGGCTACGACCCTCGGCAACTGTGCGCCCACATAGTCCATTTCCAGCTGCATTCAGCAGATCTTTCTGGGCTTCTGACATGTTGAAAATTTAAGCTGTGATCAACCTGTTATTTCTTAATGTATACATAGAGTTTGGCAGCATTTAAATAGTAGGTAAGTAGGAAACTTGTGTAGGCCAGATTTCATTCCAGGCCCTTCTCAAGTGCATAACAAACCCTTTATTTCATTTACATGATACATAGCTTATTTTGAAGAACTTTTTAGCACCTACTGCCTAGTTGGGTATTTTCAATTAGCAGTTGATCTTATTAGTACTTTTATTAGTAATTGTGATTTTGAATCAAAGTATTGGGTTTGTACTTAGACTTACAGGTAATTATGAAGTCAAATTATACGGGGCTTTTTTTTTTTTTGGAATTGTAGTTGTTAGGAGCAGAAGACTGAGTGATGAACTGTATAAATCAAAGATTAGTCAGATGTTTTTCAAGTACATATCCTTGCAATTTGGACCATGCTGTTTAGGACTGCATGGGCTGCTTAAGCATGTGTGAGGAGGAAAACCCTGACTCCACTGGAGTAGTGTAATAGCTTTCACCCATGTCAGTGGATCCAGAATTTAATTCAATTCACAGCTTCAATCTCTCTCTGCATTCTCAATTGCCAGTTATAAAGAGTTGCCCCAGTATCTGCAGAAGACAGCAGGATATGTATCAAAATCTGTTGAGGATCTGACCAGCATTGGCACAGTGGGCAGCAGGATGTACAGCTCAATGTTTTCTGCTCTGAGTATTTGCGTAACGTAGCATGTCAGAAATGGAACATGGGGGAATACTCTCGTGGGGGAAAACAAGAAGTAAATCCACAGCAGTTTGAAATACATTACTCTTATGATGATCTCCTCGTGTTTTCCTAATAGAAGCCCATGGAAACTCACCCAGCAGTTCAGCATTAATGCAAGGTTTTAGAAAGACTATAGAGGGATTCAGATCCAACGCATCCCCGAGTATGTTGTTCACACAGTTAGTTTTCCTTGCTGCTGAACATTTCTACTGGTTTTCCTTTGCATTTATCTGTCTTCAGTAGCACGTATGGAGCCTATTATGTTTTTTTCCAACAGATTAGAAAGCCATCTACTCTCCAATTTCTGTATTCATAGACCAAAATTCTTTGTTAAACTTCTCACATATTAACCTAACAACTGGAGTTTCTAAAGGCTTCGTATCATCACAAATTATTAGTATCGTTTCTTTCAGTAAAGCCTTTGGTTTTCTGGAGATGTTTTTTTCAGCACATTTTCCCAGTAATGATCTCTCTGAAACGACAGAGAGCACCACCAACTCCTACCAGCTATCCCCCATCTTGTACAATAAGAATAACTTTTGCCTACACTTTGCTCTGAGAACACGTCTGGTTGGGTCTACTATTACTGTTGCTTTTCTATTACTATTACTGTTGCTTTCTTTTCACTGCTTTTCACAAAATCATTTTCTGTCTTGGACATAAGACCAGTTTCCTTTGTTCTTTTAATGAACAACTTTGTCTTCTCCGTGTTAAAATATAGTCCAGACCTTACTAAGTGATCTTAATTGGTCTATATTAAAGGCCTGCCCTTCCTATTATTTGTCACTCTATAACTTTTTGTAATTTGCAGCTTTTTCCAGCAATAATTTTATATTTTTGTTCAGATCATTCAGTATGGATTGGGTCGATTTCGTATGGACCACACTGATGTTATATATTGCTGGGTTTTTTACCAAAAATGCTGTAAAGCTGTGAGCCAAAGTCCTACAGAAATCTTACAGAAGTTTCCTTTATCAAACTAATTCGCAGTCTCATGGGAAAATAGGAAGTTGGGTTTTTTCTCCTGACAAAACTAATTTTATATGTTGACTGGCGTTAATTGTACTATCATCCTTTAATTGTACACTGATTGCTTCCTGTACCAGCCTTTCCATCAGTTTTTCTGACATTGATGTCAGGCAAAATGATCTGCAATTTCCTTATTAAATAATGGAACAATGCTTGCTTCTCTGTCTTCAGGATCTCACGTGGGATTTCAAGACATGTTTTTCTTAGTTTGGTTCTTTTTAATTTTATCTTGCTGAAGTTTCGGGTTAATACATGTTAAACAGGTATTTTACTTCCTAACATTTTGGAATCATCGTAGTGAACATAAGAATTTCTGCTTCGATAGGTCACATGAGGAATATTTTAGCAGCAGAGAGCTGGTTAATCTTTCTGGTACTGTTTGTTACTATCACTATGAAATCTTCATAACCCAGGACACAACATTCACAAGTGTATATGCAGTTAATTTCATTGTTTTCTGTCTACCATAATGAGTAAAACTGCTGTTTAGTCATTGCTCTGGAAACTCTATGAAGCATCTGCTGTACACTGTCTAAGGTGCCCAGAAAATTTGTATCCCAGTGCTACAAATAGATAAAAGTAATAAGTTTGGCTAGTGCCAAAGTTTTAAAGCATTTTGCAAATCTAAAATTATACTCTCTCCCTGACATTATTTACTTAGAGTAATAGAAGTCTTGATCTTGTCCAGACCCCAAAGTAACTGAACTGTTGAACATTTCCTATTGATCCATTTTTGAAAGATGAGGTGTTCCTTTGACCCAGCTTGCACTGTACTTAACAGAATAAATTAACTCTTTTTGACCCATTAGGGGGAAATACACTTTAGTAAAACTGTGATCTGATTTACTCATGAGAAGAAACATTATTGCTATTCTATATGCATCACTGGTTCTGGAAAAATAATTATGAAATAAAATCATCACTATACTTTCTAAAGATCACAACCAGAGTCTGGACTTCTTTGTACTGGAAGCTGTACCACAAATATATCACTTGCTTGGGTGGGTAAGTCGTCAAATATTCACATATTTTTCTAATTTATGGAAGGAGGGGGGAAAACGGAGGCTTGTACCCAGTCCAATATAGAGTCTACAAGTAAACACAGAGTATAGCACTGAAGTGGGCATAAAAATTGTTTTCAGAGAATTTTAGGAATGCGTAGGTATATTCTGGTAATTAAGTAAAGTGTTGATCTGTGATTGTGAAAGATGAACAAAAAATTAAACAGTAAACAAGATGAACAGAGAGATTACTTATGTATATATACCATTGATGCTATAACCTAAAGGTATAACCACAAAATCTTCACTGTTCTGAACAAGCAAGGAAAAAGCATGAGAGATTAGTTTGTAACTATGGCAAACTGCAGCTCTGCTAAATGAATATATGGGGCGTGTATGGCATTTTAATTGTACTCAAGAACAAAATGCACGAGCACAGTCAGGTTGAAAAGAGGTTGTTATACGTGAGTCTGTGTCTATTTCTGGATGCCATTTGATTTTTTTCAGAAGGGTCCTTCCATTTTCTCCTTTAGTTTTCATGCCTATCCCTTACGACATCTGTGGTGTAGACATTTGTTCAGCCAGGGGCATCTGAATGAGTGTATTCACAGCGTACCATTGCTGATCCAAAATCAGCTGCAATCTGATGAAGAGGTGTTCCCCACAGTGGCTGTTCATCCTGCCTCATCTCTTTTTTTTTTTTTTTAGGCTTTGGGTGACATGAGCCTTCAAAACCTTTTGATACTAGGTAACTACTTTCTGTCTAGTAAATCAAAGAAGAAAACTATTAGAGCAAATCAGTGAAGTGGATCTTTAGACTCTCCCATCAAATAGCTTTGGCGTCAGCACCACCCTGCCTTCCTGAAGAAGTAAAGCCATATTTCTCAGGAAAATAGTGAGTGATCCAAGAGCTACCTGGTCCAAATTGTCACAGCTACATATCTTTTCACACTCAGTGCTCCATTTCTGAAATTGCTACTTACATTTCATCACTGGCAGGTTGCACACTAGTAGCTTTCTGAGGCAGGGGTCGTCCATGGCCACGTGTTTCTGCAGCATTTAGCATAATTGGTACTTCACGAGCTGCTGTAAAACCAATAGAAATGACAAAGTAAAACAATTTTTGTTGGAACCCAAATACCAGTTGCATCTCTTAAAAGCTTTTCTATTAATTAGTGTGCCCCCATTAGATCAGTGAGGACAACAAGAGCTGTCACTGGTCCTATACTACAGATGGCGATAACAGAGTGGAAAGATTATGTGATTTGACTTAGGCTATAGAAAAAGTTTCTGTCATAGCTAAAATTACATCAGATGAGTCACTTTTGTATTGCGTTTAGTCTTCTAAACCACTGGGGAGCTGGTTTTTAATGTATCTGGGGTTTCTATAGGCATGTGGGTTACACAGCTACTTCTGGCAGCTTATACCACGTCCTAGGAGAGAAAGAAGGAGGTACGTCAACAGCGTGTTGCAGGCTGCAAGGAACGCCGCCTGATTCTCAGGTGTGGCAGACCTGATTTGGTGTCTTTGCTCCCAAATGGATAATGTGAGCATCTGCAAACAGCACGTACCTCACTGCTGACTGCCTGATCTGCTGGCCAGTGGGCTCGCAGTCAAGGAGAAACTTGGCCACTCAGCCCTGAAATCAGGTAGTTGGCTCATCCCTGAGTGGGGCCAAGCTCATAGGAGTACTCTGAGGGAGCTCAGCAATAGGCAGTTCTGGAGTATAACAGGGATTTACTGCCTGAATGGCACACCAGTATGGATGTAGGTGGCTCTGTTCATGTCGGTTAGATACCTTGGGATTTAAAATGCCAGAAGTGCCATACATAAGTACTCCTGGAAGCCACAGCCAAGCATCAGTGACCAGCTACCTGGGATTTTGCACTTTAAAAATGTAGGCATACATTTATTTTGGTAGAATATGAAAATGGGAACTGTGGCTGTCATCCTTCAAAAGGAAGAAGTCTCATCCAATAAAGGAGGCAAGTACCTGCATGTTAGCTGTTGTGGCACCCCACTTTTAAGGCCTTAAGTGTAGATTTGAGGCCAGGGGAGAATCAAACTGTGTGAGAACAAAGCTGCCAGAAAAAGATAGGTACACAGGGAAAGTGATACAGAAATAAGCACATGATTTTGCTAAACTGTTCCAGTTTGGAACAACAATATTAAAGAGACTCTTGATGAGCCTAAAACTCCTTCCAGCTGCTTGCGAGCTGCCGGCTGTGCCTGACGTTCCTGCTTTCCGGCTGCAAAGTCTGGTCTCTTTTTAGAACCCCCAAAAAAACCATTTAATTTTTACCTGAGCTTATGTAATTTATTTTAATTTTATTTATTTCACAATGAAAATGGTTATGTGGAAACAGAAGTTCATGTGGTGTTCTCATGGCTTGAGTAATAATATGAGCACCCTTGAAGAAATGAAATGTGACACGGCATGGCCCAGCCTGCGAGGACAGCTGAGGGCTTGCAGGCTATGGCCTGGCTTCTCAGTTCATCCTGCACCGTACACATACATATCTCTTGCTATTTTCCTCCTTTCCATATAAGACCAGATGACAGAGGTGCAAAACGGACTGAAAGGCAGGATTTTTGTGTGTGTGGTACATGGCCTTTATCTGTCATTTTGTTTTCCTCTGTTAGTGATTTAGAAGAGGGAGTTTCTGTATTTTATAAGAGTTTTCTGCTACCTAGAGCACATGGTAAACATTGGCAGTCCACTGATATCAACAGATAAAAGCATATGCAGAAAAGTATTGCAGTACTGGACTTCAATACATTTATACAGACTTCAGATTCATTTATACTGCATAATCTGAATTTGCAGTGTATGGACTTCAATACATTTATACAGACTTCAGATTCATTTATACTGCATAATCTGAATTTGCAGTGTATGCATTTTGATTATAACTGCCAAAATCTATTTTATCTTTGACACCTGACTTTATAGGTTTCATGAGGAAAAACCACTGCTGATTAAATTGGTATTGACAGGATTGGATTCTGTGTTTACAGGAAAACAGCTACTGCAGGCTGCCCTGAATCACATCTCTTCCTCTGTTCTTACTTTAAGGTCTTGAAAACCCAGGATAAATCAGGAAACATTTGCCACTATGTGTTCTTTCAGTGTAAAGGAAATCCAACATATTGATAATTGACCAGAACCGTTCTTTTGATGAATTTACATCTATCAATCTGCTGTTTAACTGTCTTTCAGATGTAGATTGATTTATCCTCCCAGCATTTCTGTCTTAGGCAGAATCTTTTTGCTAGTTTACAGGAGATGATAAATCACAGCTATTCCCTTTAGTTACTTAGTGACTGACTCTTAATTTCTTGATCTCTGTCTGTATGCGAATAAAAATATGACGTTGTTTTGCTACTTAAAAGTAGTGTGGGGAGATAAGAGAATACAGAGTTGTATGGAAGGAAAACTAGCAACAGGGGAAAAAACTGGAATCAGTCTTCTTGATCGTTTTGAATTTTTAGTGAAGTTGAAAGGTGTTCATTTTATATGGACTAATATTCAATTTAACTGATGCATGAAGTTTAATATTACTACTAGGAAAAAAAAAATGCCATTGCTGTAATCTTGTAATTCCATTGCTTGCTATAGTATGAATAATTTAGTATGGAAAATCTGTAACAAAAAGGACATAAATATATATATGTAAACAAAAGCAACAGGAATGGGAATTCTATAATGCTTATAGTTAATAATAAGGGGAAAAAGTAAAGAAATAGAAGTTGTTCTTAAACTAGTCAGTAAAGTTAAGTTCTCCCAAGTGCTTTCCAGCCATAAAAACTTGTAGAATGTAGATTTTAACAGATACAACCCTGCTGAGCATTGAGCTGAAACATGCATAGTACTACTGTTTTCATTTGCTAACAGTCCTTACTTGCTGTGGTGGTCCCTGAAGGTTCAGGCTGTTTTTCATTCAGAGTGGCTCAAAGCATTAGGACAGTTTGGTCACTTTACATCCCAGTAGGAAAGCTTCAGATTGAAACAACCTCCCTCATTCAAAAATAGAGCTTCTTGCTTCTTTCTTTTTTTTTCCCTCCAGGATTCTTGCTGTTTCTGAATAGCTACGCTCATGAATAGTAATATAAAATAATTTCTGAAGTTCTTACTACAAGTTAATAAAAAAAAAAAGAGTGAAACGTCTTTCAGTTTGTGTGTTTATCTGTGTCTTTGAATATCTGTCAGTTCCTTTAACTCCAGGATCCTTCAAGTCCGCTAGCCAGCATCAGGCAAATCTGATGGAAAGACAAAGATAACAAAATAGTGTGAACATGTCAACAAAATGAGCCCCATTGATAAGAGATACAGTGTTAATTCCCTCATTGAGAGTCCAGGTGTCACTGATCATCTTGGAAGAGGACAGTACCCACGCAGCAGACAGTTTTACAGCCTGCTGGGGCTGGAGCTTCCGCTGGAGCTCTGTACTGTCCCAGATAGCTGTTAGACAGTGAGGTCTCTCCTGCATAGGTTCTTTGCTGTCTGCAGTGTTAGTATAATTTAATTAAAAATCTGTCTGTCACAAAATACAAATAGAAAAAACACAGGTGGATTTATTCTGATGTTCCCAGAACAAACAGCTCTCCTGCTTCAGGCTGGCATCTACCTGCCTCTGGCTTCTTTCCCTCTGCTAAGGTTGAGTTTAAACATTTCCTACCCACTACTTCAAAAAACAGTGTGGAGATAGCCTAACTTTCATTTGCCCTCCTATTTTTACTTTCTTTTTGGAAGGAATCAGAGAAATGTCCCTCTCCACATTGCCCATCACCCTATAAATACCCTTCCAGCTTCCAGGTCAAGAGTAAAATTCTTTTCTGGTATTTGTAGTGTTCTCACCACATTTCACTATATTGCTTTTCATTTGTGCTCTTATCATCACCAGTGCTTGAAAATACCTCATACTGGTGCAAAAGCACAATATCCTCTCCTATTCAAATCTCCCTCAGAAAACTCTTCTTTGGTAGCATTTAACACAAGTTAATGGCAATAGAGAGCCATCATTATCTGACCACGCACACTGGTGGTTCTGGTTTATCGCTGTCCTTTTGATCTCGCTGTGTATTGCTCACAGATCTGGGCTGCTTAGCAAAGGTCCTTGGGACATGGACCAGTACATAGCATTGTTTCTGTTCTCTGGCTGAATGTCTTGACCTTTAAAAGGCAACTCAGCCTGTCAAAATGTGTTTTATTTAATCAAGAATGTAATTCAGAGATAGCAAATCTCTGTTACAGGCCTGAAATTCTCTCTGCGTACTGTTCATGCCAACCCAGCTTTGCCCACACAGATGTTCATGAAGCTCAAATAAAAAGAGCCGTAAACACAAAAGAAAAGGCCTTCGAAAGGATGACAAAAGCTTTTCTTAATATTTACTTTCTTTCTTGTTAACAAAGCGGGCAATTTGGGTTCAGGTTAATTTGGTTTTATTCCAAAAATGAGAAAAATATAACTGATACCTTATTCCTCAGCAGAGCTGAACTAAGCACAACACAACGAAATGAAGCAATTTAAAGAAAGCCATTAAAGGTAAAAATGTTTGTGTAATCAGCAACAATGTTCCCTCCAGTACAGGACATTACAAGAGAGCTGGTCATGCTGCAGACCTCGTTGAGTTTTCACTGATTACAAAGTAGAATAGAAACTTTCTACAGAAATCCTTGGGTGCTAACACAGGAAGGGGAATGTGTAATCTGAGCTGTCTGACCCCAGCAAAGTAGCAGACTGTAAGCTGACTGCCTCAAGAAATTATTAAAAGAATCAGTGCTGGGAGAAGAACTTGCTGGTTTATTAATGTTTATCAGATTAAAGAAGTGAAATAACAGAAGCAGTATGCGCAGTGCATAAAAGCAGGGGAGTGAAAGGAAAAAAATGCTTTTGAAGTGTGCCATGGCCTCTCTCAGAGAGCCTCTCATCGATCTCCCGTCCAATTCATCCTGTCAAACAGCTGGCATGGTGTGTGCTCCGCAGGCAGATGAGCCGCATCATTCATACAGCTGTGCTATCTGGAGCACAGATGCTTTCACTTGAGCTTGGTAGTTCCTAGCCGGCTTCCAGAGTTTTGGCAGAATTATTCACAGATGTTTGACACAGAGAGAGGAGACAGAAATTCATTGAAAAGGGATACGAAGTTAATACATAGACTCGTCTTACTGTTGTCTTTATCTGACTCTATAAAGGCCATCTCTGTGGATCTGGTAGGAAATGATATATGCACGTTGCGTTAAAATTCCTTCCTGAAAGTTGTATATCCCACAAATTAAGGAAAGAAGCCCTTTCTTGCTTTATTTGCACATAAGAGTTTTGATGTGCTTGTGAAAGGTACTGATCTGTCACTGCTAGGGCCGAGGTCCTTAACCACACAGCACGGTGCATGGCTCGCTCTTCAAAAAGCCTTGAACAGTGACATAGATTTCCTTGTCCTAGACGAGTCTCTGTCTGTTCACATCCCTTGGCTCCTTTAGGTCACTGCAGTTTTGCCAATAGTGAAAGTAGTAATGACTTTCTTATGTTAACACAGTCTACTGAAAAGTGACTGGAATAAAACCCCTCACTTCTCGCACGCTGCCAAACAGCCTCCAGATGGGTGGTGGGCTTAGTTCCTACTAACTAGAAGATTTCATTGAGAGAAGAAAGCTTAAGGCAGCACATACATGGTATTTACTCAAGCACGCATTCTCCTACGAGCTGTGGTTGAACCCCTTCGCTGTGCCTGGCTGCTCTGCAGCCTCTGAGTCTCTAATTCATTGCCACTGCCGGGCAGCTCAGCAGCCTAGCAGAGGTGTGAGGCTGGAGTAGCACCCTTCTCTTCTTCTCAAGACTGCACATTTGCTGTGGTTGACTAAACTTCCACATCATGAGCTTTTACCCTCAGGGCAGTTTGACAGAATACTGCCATCTCCCCGGTCCTCCTCACCGTTGCTGTCGGAGTGGTAGGAAAGTTACTTGGGATTAATGCCAGGACACGAGAGCGCAGAATTTAGACCAAAGACCTTTCTCATTAACCCTAAGGACTAAACCTGTCACTATAGAAGTCGGTGGAAACGGAGGTGGCCCTAAGTGTACATTTATAGGAAAAGAGAAAAACGAACTAGTGACAGACAACAAGTGTTTTAACAAGAGAATCTAATTTTTCCCTTTTCCCCACATGTTATGCAATGTACGGTGAGCACTGTATTTGCTGGCAAAGGAGGGAAGTCTGGGGAATCTATTCATTTTCCTCCACATTTAAACAAACACTTTCTCATAACCATGACCAAGAAAGGAAGCAAAAGTACTTAGCAAACTTATATTAAGTGTTCTAACTCAATGTTTATATTTTGTTCCTGAAAAATATACTGACTGTATTGATAGCATAGTAGCGTTCAGCTCCTGCAGTCTGATGTGGGAGAGGGCTCAGTGAATATTTTTAACCTTGTATGGAAACTTAATTTTGTTTTCAAAATACCTGCAGCTCAGAACAGTCTGAGCCATTCTGAAGCAAAAACTGCAGCCTTCAAAGAATGTTCCTACGACTCTCCCAGGGAAATCATGTCTGGGAGAAAAAAGCTATTAGTGTCCAGAGATAGGTCTCCCTCTGAGGAAATCTACCACCTCCACCAACTGTCCAGTGTTTTGGCAATGTGATTTTGAGACAGAGGTTTTATGAACACCAAGGATGCTCCTGTAGGAAGGTGATTTCTTTCAACCAGATAGCTGTCTTAGATTAATTCGAAACCACTACATAATGCCACTACTAGCTAAGGTTTTATAGATTTGCATTTGATGGATAAACCTGTGATTTTGCTTACTAATCTGGAAGCTTCTGAAGATAAACACCAATATTTATGAAATTGTACTCTATTCCCCTAAGTCTGTATTTTCAGGTATCGTGCCAGAAGTTCTTACTTTGGGAATTGTAAATCAGATTTAAAATATGTGATTGAAAAAATAATTTCATCTTGAGAAGCAAAATTATTTAAACTTTGTTTACTTTTTAGTCTTATCTCATTCATTTTGAACATTTCATGCTATAGTTCCCTTGTGTGTAAGTAAACTTTTACTAGTTAAGGATGAGCTGCAGCTTCCAAATGAAACCTCCAAATAAAAAGGAAAAATAATGAAGAACTATTATTGCATTTTAAGAATACATCTGAAAAATTTGGATAAAAGATTTTGATTTCTTTCTAGAGCTAGTCATCCAAATTATGAAAATAATGGTTAAGTCAGAAGCTGCATTGCACGGCAGATCTTGTGTTTTTAATGAATACTGTCATCATTGTGTGGCTTGGTTTTCCTCAGCAAAGTCCCACATCTTTTGCAGAGTTGAAACAAAGCGTTTTGCTTTTACTTATTAGCTGCCTTGAAATAAATTAAATTCATTGTAATGATGAAAAAAGGGGGAATTATGAAAGACAGGTATTTTATAGCAAGGAGTGGCTCATTGTTTCATATTTTCATATTTCATGTTTCATAACGACAGGATATAATGCATAGATTCATGCCCATCATTAACCTCGCCAAATGCAGTAATGCAGTAGAAACATCCCAGGCTTAGGATGAGAAATGGCTGCAGTGATACCTGGATTCGTCTTTGCTGTCCACTTCACTGTCATATTCTCATCACTACTGGAAAACTAAATAAATTTAAGAAGCACAGTCACTCTTTATGCAGTGGGTCAAATTCTTCTGTACTGTATGTTTTGAGTGACTCATTTCCCTAGGGTTTATCTAGATTTATGCCAATGTAGTGAAAAGTAGAAGCTTATTCAAAACGACATTTTGTCCTCTTTGGGAGATTTGCACCTGAAGTGGTATTTCTATCAGAACTGTAAGGAAGCGCCAAATCTGGATGATGATAATGTGTTTGTTTCACCTTGGTAATTTTGCTTTAAAAACTGTTACTATTTTTCTTTACACTACCAGATTCTTTTTTTTTCTAAAATATCATTTGTACTGCTTCTGTACCACAATAGTTTAACAGAAATGGGAATACTTAGTACTGTCATCAGTCTGAATATCTCTGAGTGACTGAGATGTGCCGATCAGCCCTATGAACTTTGCTACCACACAGGAAGTACAGTGATGTTTAGTAAGAGCTCAGTGTAGATATAGGTTATCATCTGTATGATCAAATGGAGTAAATAGATATCCTCTGCATTCAAGAATATTTGTTCTGATGCTTTGAGGAGCTTTTTCTCTGTAATTCTGTGAGCTTAATTCAGATTTACATTAGGAAGCAGAGGAGATTCAGGTCATTTTTGCTCATAAATAACAGGTATAAAAAGGAAAACAACAAAGGGTCTTGACAATTATTTCTTGGCAATTCCAACTTCCCGTTAGAAGCAAACACACATGCTTTTTTCAAAATGACGCAGATGTCTCCGCACGTCCATAGCTTGGGAAGACGCAGATGGACTCATGTTTTGAGAAAAAACAACAGGCAGTCAGTTTGGAGAGGAAAAACAGTCTTTGATATTTTGTGGCTGTTACTTTTTGATAGAGGCATGCACACGCAGCCAGCCCTGCCGCAACAGAGGGAGAGCTGGGGAGCCCTGCACAAGTGCTTCACCCTAAATAGGACGACAGCAAATAGCCTCAAGTTGGTCCGGGGGAGGTTTAGATTGGATATTTAGAAAAATTTCTTCACCAAAAGGGTTATCAAACATTGGAACAGGCTGCCCAGGGAAGTGGTGGAATCACCATCCCTGGAGGTATTTAAAAGATGGGTAGACGTGGTGCTGAGAGACATGGTTTAGTGGTGGGTTTTGGCAGTGTTATGTTGATGGTTGGATTCAACGATCTTAAAGGTCCCTTCCAACCTAGAGAATTCTATGATTCTATGACTCCATGAATCTCCCCAGCTGCCAGTGCTGGTCTCAGAGCCAGAGTGTGCTCTGCTGTGCATGTGTGGGATGCAGGGAGAGCTCAGCAGACACAGGCATGCTGCAGTGGGACCCAGCTGCCAGCTCTGTGCCCACAGTTGTGCTGCAGGGATGGTGGGAGGCGATGCTCAGGCACAGCCAGAGGTATGCGATGTGGGGGGCTTAGCATGGGCTGGGAGCACACCAGTCTCGCTCAGCCTGCTCTTCTATTTGTATTGGCTTCTTCATGGAAATGAAGAATTTCCATCTCACAAATTAATCTATGACCGCAGTGCAGAGACCAGCAATAAAAGACCTCTGGAGAGACGGGTGGAAAGTTGGAGCTATGAACCAGAGAAAGACATTGAGTACCTTAGCTGCTCAAGTTCTCAGTTTCATGAGTAGGGCTTCCAGCAGTGCGATTTTTTCCCATATACAAGTAGGGGTTTAGTTATGCTTCCTTCTGATTTTCTGCCATTTTTTCCTAATCGGCTAATTTTTAGTGGCATGATATAGAAAAGAGTCAGACTTTCTTATCTCCATTTCTACCACTGTCACAATCCAGGATTATTTTTGTTATAACTGATTATTTGTTATAACTAATTATTAATTTATTTCTGGACATAAATAAATAAAAAACAGTCCCTGACCAAAATAGTTCATAATTTAACATGCAAAATAATTTAAATTATTTAATTATATTTGTCTCAGATTAATGCAGGTGCAAACCAGGTATAAAATATTTAATTTACAGAGGTATTGTGAGCCTTGCTTCATTAACACTTATAAAAATGCTTACATAAGAGAAATAAGAGGTGTCAAAGTATTACTGCGGAGAGGAGAAAGATGTGGCCAATTCACACTAAATATTCAGAATCCCATATGGAGAAGTGGACTGAATGTAGGCTTGAAAAATGAGCCTGCTGTTGTCCTCTAACTGAATTTGGCCAGAAGGTACACTATAAATAAGTGGGATCTACTTTGTCATAGGTTACATTTTGCTTGCCTTCCACACTAGAGCATTGATCTCTGATTTTGAACCGTTATTTTTCCACGTATCAAATAATTTGATATATGAAAGTATGTTAGCGACTGGAAGTGGAGAAAGTTGCCAGTTTATTTTTTCTAAGAGATCAGCTAGGAATTAGCAAACTGTCTAACAAGGGTTTATTCCTGTTGTTCAAGTAAGACAGATTGCACTGCCTGCTTTGACATTTCTAGCCAGCACAATTAAAAGTCTACCATCCACCTATGGCTTGTACAGGAAAGAATTTTGTCTCCTTTTGAGATTTCCTGTAGGTGACATCAGGCAGTGCTCTGAGTTGACTGGTGCAAAAGAGTGTAAGGGAGATCAGAGAAAGAGAGAAATGGGTTTGGTCTGTATCAGTTTTAAACAGTGGGAGAAGAGAAGCTGTTATTTCATCACCAGAGCATCTACCAGCAAGTGGATACTATTGTATATGATCCCTGAAAGACTCCTTAAGTCTTTTATCCAACCGGACTGGAAAATCTCAGATATATATCAAAAGTTTTCACACACTACCATAAAGTACTCGGTTATTAGGGAAACTCCAAATTCCTTTTACCACTGCAAGAATAAAATTGTCACTTTGGAACTTGCCTCTTATTAAAAGGAAAAAAAACCTGTAATTCTTTCCAGGAACTTAATCAGAAAAAGTTTTCAGGGAAAATTTTCTTTTTAGCAGAAAACACCCATTTGCAAGCTCCACGTGGCACAGATTAAGCATACGATTACATAGCAGGGGCTGTGCAGCAGTGGAGAGTGCTGGTGGGTACTCATGGGTCCATTGTTTGGCAAGGTAGAGCAGACGGCGTTTAGCTTTGGTTTTGTCAGCTCTAGCCAATAAAATAATTGCCAATCTTTAATAATCTGAATCTGTGATTAAGATTATGGGGAATTGCTGGGAAATAGCTACAGCAGTCAGATATTTTGCCAAGTGAGAGCCTCTTGGGACAAATTGTGGCCGCCTTGTATGTCAACTAGGTTTCTGCTCTTTAAAAGGGGAGATGGTAAACTCCACTAATACCTTATCAGGGAACAAAATGGATCCAAGTACCTTAGTGTTCCTTCCTTCAGTGTCCTAAGGGCTTTCTATAGTATGGCAGGTCACAGTCCTAGTGGAAAAGAAGACGTGTTATACCTTTGCTTGTCTCAGGGCTTTCATTGTCCTGAGCAATAACTTTATATTAAAATGGTTTCCCTGAAAAATGGGTAGATAATTCACAGCAGAAAGTGTTGGGTTAAACTGAAGCATACATTACGAATGAAATGGTTAATGATCTGAAATTATTCAGGGGAATAGGCCTTATTACATGCAGTGTTGTAGAGAAGGACGCTTTCCTGACTCGTTTCACATCCCGGATGCAGGACTTGTTTCTGTCTGCCAGTTGTTTAGGGAGGCTGCTGAGCTGGGTCTTGTTCAGCCTCCAGCTAACCGGACTGATAAGGTCAATGCCCCCCAGCGCAGATTAGTTAAAGTTTCTCATCAAGACTTGCCCTTCCTCCAGCAGAGGTTACTGATCCCTAAAATTTGATGCCACAATTGTTCATGAAACTTGTGCTAAACACCCTTCATTTAGAGAAAAAAAAAAGCACAACTCAAAGTACTCTTAGTAATACTTAAACTAACCTGGATTATTTTGAAATATCTGTTTTAAGGATTTATCTACCTGTGAATTAGGTCAACAAATGTAAGGAGATGGTAATCTAGAAGTGTGATCATGACAGAAACCTTTTGATCCAGTTGATTTGCAGCCAAAAGAAGTCAAGTGGCTTCTCCCTATGTCTTCTTCTCCAAGGCCTTATGGTACTGTTTGTTTGAGAAGTAAGGCTTCTCTGAAACCTAAGATAGCCAGAAAAAAGAAGAATTTAATTTAAAATATAATTTACAATTTAATTTAATGCTGAGAAGGAGTTCTGAGAAGGATGGTAGTAACTGAGGGAGAGTGAGATAAATAAGCTTGTACTAATGTCAGCACTAATAAGGAACCTGTTTTCAGCAGCCGAGATAGTGTGGTCAGAGCTAGCTCAATTATGTCTGTGCTGTACTACAGCGTGCAGTGCAGATAAAACCAGTAAAACATTGCAGTGTCTGCGTTTGAAGGCTAACTCTTATGGCAGCGAAATATTTGAGGCTATTCCAGATGTGCCTATGGGGAATTTTCACAAATTCTTATTTTCAACTTGCAAGGAGATACAAAGCTTTCTTTTAATGACTTAGAAGAAAGCTTTAAAGAATGACACACAAATACATGAGTCTTGCTTCAAAGGGTGTTACAGTTTTCATAATAATTTAAGAGTCAGCATATTCTGTAGTGTAATGCACTGGATGGAAGTCAATAGAGCTGGCTTCTAACTTTTCATCTCTCAGAGCTTATTTCTCCTCCTACCTCTAGTCTGTTAGGAGCTAACAATCTAAATTTACAAGACAGCCTCGTACTACAGATATTGCACTGTTCTAAATACAGTGAGAACACGACATTCAGGTTCTTCTTATTGTAAGACATATAATAAATAATATTAAACATTACCTTGAGAGGTCACTTTTCAGTTTTATGGTGAGAATAGAGATGTAAGTGTGGAATTCAGCTGTGTGGGTGAAGCCTTTGGGGACTTTAGAAATGCTAGTCATTTTAAAGCCGTAACTTCATCAGTGAGCTTGCAGGCATTTCAAATAAAATGCTTTATTCTTTGAAGGTGTGTGTGCATGGATGTAATTGGTCAAGTATGTAGAAAAACCCACCTACAGAACTTGCTTCTGTACATATTTAGGGAAACAGAGAGATTGTTTCTATAAATTATAATAAAATGTACAAACTGTGTAGAAAATGACAAACATTGTAAAATGTTGTCTGAAAAGTTCAGCCAAGCACTAGATACAAATTGACTTTGAATTCCAAGGCTCCAAATAAACATATTTTTGCCTCTCTAGATTTATATAAGCTGTTCTAGTTCTCCACTAATTTCCTCTTAGTTCTTAGAGCTGTGTTTATATTTGGCTCATTTGGCCTACTTGAGCATCCTTTTCTACTGCTAGTCCCTAAGTTTGATTTTCAAGTTGAGTACTCTTCTGGGGGTGCTCAGCACATCAATCCCTTGAGGGCTCAGTTTGGAAAGCCTAGCACCAATTGTTATGATTAACTGCCTTTAGAGTACATTGCAGCAATGAGTTAAATGACAGATTTCCCAAAGCTTCCTAAAGAACCATTTCCTACTTAAGACCAGGGCACGTGCTCTGCTATCTGTTTAATCAAGTGGCAGAAGGAACAGCAGCAGCCAAAAGCCAGAAGAGGAATTATTATGTAGTCAGATAATTTGAACATCTTTAAAAATTGACTCCACAGTAAAGTATAATTTCAAGAAGTCACTATGAATTATGAACAGTACAAAGTGTTCAAACCAAGTCAACTGTAAATTTCTTTTAGTGAAATTCCAGAGGTCTAGTTTATTCTTACAGAAAAGATTTTTGGCTTGATACTGTGCTGCTTTTGCAGTTCCTTTGTTTTAGTACCAGCAAAGAGAAGCAGAAGGCTGGACCAAGCCATTCTTCTTTGGGGCAGAAGCTGAAAAGATCAAGAACTCTCGATATTATCTTTAAGAAAGAAATAGGCTACTGGCTAAGGTCAGGAGTTATGGGAGGTGAGTTATTTCATAACTAGTTTGGATATCTTCCACGAGCTGGTTAGAGAAAATGACATAATTCTGAAATGATGGCAGAGAAGGCACAAATAGCAAATTATTCTAATGAAGGCTTTTGTAAGCAAAGCTCTTCATTATAGCTGTTTAAAATGTGCAAAAGGGCAAAGTAACAAGTGTAAGTACATTTTGTTTTTTCTTTGAAGCAATGCCCAGTGTCACTTGAGCTTCATTTGTTCAAGGAAGGAGGAATATAGTGATACAAAACCAGATGGTGTTTGCTGTTATTGGATGACAGATGTTCTCTCATCCTTGAGATTATGCAGTTAAGTGTAATGCATTCATAGCTGGGTTATGCAAAATACTGAGCATCCTCAACTCCCATTATCTGCCATGGCAGCTGGAGGGTCTCAGTACCTCCCAGGAGGTGCATAGCACTTAGGAGTCAGGGACCTTATTAGCTGAACTCTTCACCTAAACACTTGCTTTTGAGATGTCCTGATCATTAATTCCATTGAAATCAGTGTTCAGCCTCTTTGGGATCACTCTCCAGTGACCCCCTTTAGGCCTGAAATCAAAGACCTTCCCTTCTTTACAGGAGATTGATCAAATGCCAAGGAACCATGCCTAAAATGGTCACTTGACGGATGCAATTATGTGAATGTAGTAATCCCACTAAATGATAACCTTATTGAAACACACATATATACGTTGCGTAGAGGTAATAAAGAGAGATAAGATAATCTTAGTTCTCAGTAGAAAACACTCAGTAAAAACTAAACACTTCCAGATGCTGGAAAACCTCCCCTTGAACTTATCACTGCTGCAGTATAAAAGTATTGGGTGAGCCCTCTAGCCAGCCTGGATCCTACGTGTATCTTGAACACAGCCATCCTAGAATTATCAAAGAGGGTTTTTTCTCCTTCAAAGGAGGTTTCTTTTGAAATAGCAACCAGCATTTTTGAGCCTATTAATACAGACCCTGAGATGAGGCTGGCAAATGTATAAAAGTCAAAGATTTAAAGATCCACCGTATGAGTTTAGAAAAGGGAAATACCAACACTGAGTGTGCATATAAATATATTCTTTATGCATAATGCACAAAGAAATGCACCTTGCAAAGTGGGGCACTGGCGATCTGTATTTATTTAACACAAGCACTGAAAATCAGGATCACATTGTGAGAAGCGACTGTTAAAGTTACTGCTCCCAGATTTTGTAATTGCAGTTTGAGGTGAATGGTTTCTTATTTTCAGGAACTGTGGAGATCTACACCTTTATTTGACAACACTTAAGAGTTTTGATGGCTTTGACAATCAAATGTTGATCATTCTAATCTGAGTTGGGCATTCCAAAGGGAGGTGCACAATTTTAGTGAATGCTTCTGAAGGTGCTGGTTCTTTTGTATTGTATTAAAGCACAAAGGCACATTCCAGAGGTATGGAATAATTCAGGCTTTTTTTTTTTTTTAATTAGAAAGAAAGAAAATCTGATGAGCTAAATAGTGGTTTGGGCCAATGTGTATAAAATGCTTTGGAGGTAACCTAGGCTCAAGTGAATCATAAACTTATTTTGGATAAATTGAATGAAGCAATAGTTGTAAACGAAGTAGCAACCCCCCAAAATTATCATATGGTGGGTCCTAGTAACCTATTTAGGTTAGTCAGGACTACAGAGAATGATAAGGAATATCTGAGACATCTAAGAAAACTCAGTAAGTCGATAATGCAACTGCAAATTATATTAATTTGTTGATTAATGCAAATAACGTATGTTAAGTGACTTCTAGAATCAGGACTATGTCTAGGCTGGCTTCTGACTATTTTGATGACATATATAGCGGCTTCAGCACACATATAGGTAGATGCCATCTTAGAGCCAGAAAATACTCTGTGTCTTGGTTGCCTGTTGCCACCCTGTCATTTTCCAGGCACTGTTTCTCTGTAGTGCATGGCTTGTGCCACAAGGGATTGGCACCTCTACTGCTGTTCCTTATTGTAGAGTTTCCTGCCATGCCATTCGTATTACATACAGACTCTGGGACCAGAGAGAGGTTGGTGCTCTCAGGTGCCAATGGAACTGTGACATGTAACGCGATGCTCAGGTGCCTTCTCCAACTGCTAACACCCTTTCAGTCCCTGTAGCTAGCACTGAGCACTCCTGATCCCCACTGCCACAGCATCCAAGCACTGCACACTAAGGTCCATGTAAGAAATTCCATTCTAATGAAAATTTCATTAGCATTCATTAGGAGGAGGTTCTCCACGGTCATCACTTTCTAGTTTAAAGTCAATGTGAAAATAGCCTCTCTTATTTCAGGGCTGGTTGTGTAGTCCAAAGTACAATCACCCATTCTTAACTTCTGGATGTTGCTCATACTCAAGATGAATATAGTTACAGAGCAACTCTAACATAATTTAAGAAAACATGCCCCAGGGTTCATTCATCCTTGCCTAAAAAGTTTCTAGTTTCCTGCTGAACCTCAGCTGTGACCTTCTCTGAAAAGAAACAGGAGATATAGTGCCTTCAAAGTTAGTACCTTTCCTGGGTAACAGAGTACACTACCAAGTTTATATTAGCACATATTAAAACAATTTTTCAGCAGGTAATTCCAGTATTCTTTCATTTTTTTATTTTAGTGCTACAAATATGGGGATTCCTTTGTATAAAATTGTAAATTTGATTTCACTGGATGGTTCTCTGCATTTTGAAAAGCAGATTTTTCTTTGTAGCCTATGGAATACTTTAATTTGAAAAAAATTAATCTCCAAGGAACTGCTGCTTTTAAAAAAGTGGATATCTTATACCGCTCCCTCTAAATTTTTCTGGTTTTTAAACAATGCTGTATTTTTATGTCAGCAATGCGCATGCCAGACACTTGCATGAAAAATATGATGTGTATAGTGCACTTCATTTATTTCTTGACATAACAATATAAGTTGAGAAAACACAGCGGTTTGTAGGAATTAAGTTATGACATAAAACAGACTATTTATGTCAAGAAAAGGAGACAATCTGCAATTAAAAACAGATAGATGAGGACTGGCTACGTAGTTCATGCAAATCTTATGTGAACTGTATAAAAGTATGAAAGTGACTCGCTGTGTCCATGTGACAAAGTGCAGAGCATTCTCACTCCAGGACAGATTACACTAACAGTACGGAGTAGTGTTTCATTATGGAGAAACCTAGATACTCAGTCTAGTAAGCGTACAAACCCCATTGCTTATGAGAGTCCTGGATATGCAAATGCCTGTTCACCTCCTGCAAGCTGGGAGGGTGCAGGGCAGTACTCACTGCCAGCACACAGTCTCTTGCCCACTATCTGCTAAGGGAGGAAATGAGTTACTTCAGGATTTCAGCAGGCAGTGGTAGGAGTCATGGCATCATGTTAAACAAAACATATTGTCTGCCTGAAATTACAATGTAATTTTGGGAGGAACAGGCTAGCATGAAATAAATATTTGAGGTTCAGTCCACTTTAGGCAATTTGCCCAAAATAATAGATGATGGTTAAAAACTATATTTGGTTTCCAAATACCCATCCAAATGCATTCCACTTGGCAGCTTGACAGAATAGTCAGTTTTTACAATTTTATGCCATTAAAATCAGAGGTCACATAAAGTGTAACTATCCAAACATTAGACTAATTATTACTACCCTGTGTCTGTAAAGGGCTTTATTCCCTGTCAAGACGCCTTGATGCTTTAGCATAAATACCTTAATTCTCCTTCCCTACCACCCCTCTCTTCCTCCACCCTGACCCACACACAAAGTGGCATTTAAATAAGACTCTTCACACTATGTCATAAATATTAATGACGTGAAACTCAGGGCTTGGCATTTTTCATTAATGGCCCTCTTCATCACTGTTTCACACCTGGACTGCAGCCAGCTGCTATGTTGGCTGAGTTGGCTGACATTTTTTTAAAAACAATGTTAATATTGAAGTGAAACAAAATACTGAGATAATTTTTCACAAATTAAAATTGTTGGCAAACCCTCTTTCCACATTGTGTGCTTGGGATGTCACTTGGTGTGACTTCTTGAACAATGCCCGTGTTGGCTTGACATGGTTTGACTTGTAATTACAGTTTATGCCTTTCAGCTACTCCCTACAATACCCCCAAATGAGCTGTGCATGGAAATCTGATATAACACTTGGGCTGTTTTTGAAAAAACTGATACATTTTTCCCTACACTCCAACTTTTCTGGTCATCTCCATAGAAGGATTAGTGTAATTGTTGGTAATACAAGAAAACGTCTTTCTTAGTTCCTGCGGTCACTTGCACAATTTCTGTCCTTTCGGTTTGAGCCGTACCAATTGCTCGAAGTTGTAAATTAAATGACAAACAATGTTTTGGAGATATTTATGACAGTGTTCAAGATTTAATTTTCTGTTTTCTGTCTGCCTGAGTGAAATACATACAGCTCAGTCTCCCGAACAACACTGACGGCTCAATCCTACAAGATAATGAGCCTTTTGAACAAGCTGCCAGATATTGACACACTTCCTTAAACAGCAAGCATGTGTTTGGCTCTTCTTGCCCTTCATTGTTTAGCTGAATAAGGACCACAATGTTCATGTCTTATAGGCCTGAGCCTTGAAGTTTCTAGATTGTCACTAAGAAGCTGGTGTTTCAGTGAAACAATTGGTTCGAATGAGAACAATAATAATTTGTCTTTTGCGTTCAGTAGGAAGTGAAAGTAGAAGGCAGAGAAGCAGAAACATGTACTGGGCTCATTGCAATAAAATGTGTTTCACAGTCTGGTGTATGTCATGACCTTTAGTGCTTTGAATTAAGCAGGATAAAGAGAAAACAGAAACTATGGGATCATAGGGCTAGAAGGAACATGAAGTCACCTAATCTAAGGGAAAAGCAACAACCTTTGGGTCCTCCATGACAGGCACTTGTCATCCTGCCTTGAAATCTTCAGTAGAGATACACAAAACCTCAGTCAAACTCTTCTGCTGTTCATGGCCCTCTCGTTATAAAATGTTTCTGAAGCTGTAAACTGAATCTTCTTGCTTGAATTTTAGCCTGTTACTTCTGTAGACACATGAAGTAGCCTTCTACATGTCTAAAAGACTATTACCGAGCCTCCCCTTGGTCTTTCAGGCTAAAAATCCCACTTTTCTCATATGTTATCATAATTCATATTTTATAGACCGTTTATCATTTTTATTGCTGTCTTTGGGAATGTCTCTGACTGGTTCATAAATTTCTCGAGGTGTGGTCCCTGACCTAGGCACAATAATCCAGTTAAAGCCTTATCAGTGCTGAGTAGAGCAAAAGGGTTACTCCGCAAACTGGCATGCTCTCTGCATTCCAGAATGACATTTCTGTGTTAGCAGCAGCGTGTTGTTAACTCACGTCTGCTCTGTGGGCAACTCTAATTCCTATACCCTTTTCTATCTGAAATTCTTCCTCCTCAGCTCTTCCCCGTGTTGTCTCTGTGTGGGTTATTATTCCTGAGTATGGTGCTTGCACTTGTATGAGTTGATAAATATCTGAAGTTTTCCAGTTTATCACAACCATACTGAATCCTAGTCTTATCCTCTAAAGTACTTACAATGTACCAGACTTTATTTTTCTCTAAATCATGAGCTTATTCTGTGATCTGCCATTTGGGTCAGTAGCGAAAATATTGAACAGATAGACCCCAGTGGAAAATCCATTTGATACATCCTTCCATTTTGATACGGAACCTAACTACTCAGCTTTGCACTCACATTTAAGAACCTTTTTCCCTAACTGGCTTATGATGAACGATTTGGTCACAAGACAGTATTACAGACATAACACTAATGAATGCTAAATATTTAAGATTCATACTTTTACTTTTCTCTTTTCAAGGATAAAGAAAACCTTCTGCAAAGCATTCAAATCTGTTCTTACTTATTTTTCAGGACTTTTTTAAACTGAACACTGCAACTGTAGCATCATTATAGGCTATGTATCTCCTCAAGAGCTTTATTTCTCAAGAATACAATTCTGAATAATTTCGCTTGACAAGGAGTTAACAAAGTAACCTTTGAAAGCACACATTAAAAATGACATATTTTGTATTGTTTTGTTTCTTCAACATATAGAATTAAAATATCAAGAAATATTTTTTTGCTCTGAATGCTCTTGATATACTTACTATAAGCCTGAACATTTTAAAAGTTTGCATAATTTAATGGATGTGTACCAAACACAACATAAATTATCTCTACTGTACAAAGAGAAACTCATATTTCAAATTCAGATAAGTATTTGAGTTTTAGAAACTTTGAGTGTTTGGTGACTGGATTTCATCCACTCTGAAGTCTCCAGCCATTCAGTAAACTCAAAATCAGTTCGAGAATGCTTGGATATAAGTTTTGTTAAGATCTCAAAGTTCTGAAAATTTACAGGTGTTTGCGTTTCGTGTTTTGGTTTGCCCCAGCTTACTTACATCTTTGGTTTAAGCTGCAAAGTGTTTTAAAAAGAAGTGCTGCTATGCGGCAATTTTTATCAGATGTATGCCCAACTGTATATAAACTGTTAATGGACCAGTCCAAAACTGATTGTGGAATGGGCTATGATGTCCGGCTGTTGTTCAAGGGCTTGAAGTATTTTATAAATGCTTACTTCTAATTTATACTTGTACTCAGAAATCTGGAATGCTTTGATTCTTAATTTAGAACATTCATACCATGTTTTGACTCCAGAAAACAAAGGCAGATCACCTAGGAGTTTACGACTGTCATTGCTGTCAGCATTAGTATTTTCTATACGACAGTAGCCGAAGTGTGTAGCGTAAAACTCAAGAGTGTTCCGTAGTTTGAAAGCAGAACCATTGCTGTACTCAAATTTTTTCTAAGCAGAAGGAGTGGAGAATTGTCTAGCTGAAATAAAAAATGCAAGGAAAACCCTATGGTATCTGTTTTTAGGATACTGTGGAATAACAGTGAAGCAAAGTTCTACTTGTAAGGTAATGGCCACTTTTGGATGATAAAAGTAACAGTTCTCTGGAAATGGTAATTAGATGTGAGTGCAGAGAACAAAATGTTGATAAGGATGCACGACACTTCAGAGACGGTAAGGCCCAGGCTAAAAGCCAAGGTTCTCAATACTTGCCAAATGCAAATATTCCACTCTAAAGGGACAACAGCACCCTTCATTTCCATGGTGCTTAGTTTTCCAAAACCCTAAACCCTTTCTAAGTATTAATTAGTTCACTTCATAAAGCTCCGATTAGGGGGAAATAGTACTTTCAAACCTTTGTTTACAGTTGTTGAAACTTTGTCTCTGAAGGATTAAGTTGCTTACCCCAGTTCAAAGTGGAAACACAGATTTGAGCTCCAGGTTGTCTCCTATATGAATAGCAGGTTTAATCCTACAAGTTGGCAAGCACTTAGAACAGCCAAGAAGTGAAGGAGTCCCAGACTTTGTACAGGTAATACTTTTAGCCCTTTTACAAGTAATACTTGTCTTTCTGTCCTACAGAGAGATCTTGAAGTGATGTTAGGTGACCTGAGCTGTATACCTGTTGAAATCTGTGTAGAACTTGATCTACTGTCTTCACAACATATTTTCCTGGTGCTCACCCAGGAAAATCCTTATGCAAACGTATAGAAGAATAGTACTGTTCACATTACACAGGTTTCACAAGCTGTACTGGTGAGCTTTGCATTTCAAGCAGAAGGGAACTGTGTGTTACCATCCTTCTTTTGATGCCCTTGCAAGGAAAAACTCTTTTAATCTGGATTTTTTTCACGGTTGTTTGTCCAAACAACTTCAAAACTATTCTGGTGTGGAAGGGTAGGCTGTCAGCAAGGAGTCCTGGTACCTCTGAATATACATGACTTCCCTATGAGTGTTCCAGTGAAATTCAAACCTGAAGCCAATCAGACTTATTTCTGTCAGCCTTCAGTTAGCTGCAATTTGATTAAGAATGAACTGAAATCTGTGGGCTTCCAGTATGGCTGGAGTGTACTTAGTTCTTGATGAGCATATATGGAGTTTTGGTGTTTGACGTTGAATCTAGTGATTGCTGTTAGAGCCCAGGAGCCTCACAACGTAACAGTAAGCCTAAAAGCACTGCTTTGAGGTCTGCTTAGATCTGGTTTCAGAGAAAGGTATATGTGTAAGGAGCTATGTGGATGTGTCAGGAGAAACTAAAGATGAGATCTTCTTGTGTGGCTAGATAAAAAACATCCTCTCATACAACCGAGGACATATGCAAAGTCTTAGTCTCAAATCTTCACTAAGAAAGTGTTTTTAAATAAATGGATACGTGTTGGTCAATTGTTTATTACTTTTTTACTGCTAGTATATTTTTCAGAAGAGTGTATGATAGGAGCAAAGCAACAAAAACGTTACCAGAAAATATTCACCATTCTTCCAGCAAATGCTTGCACTCATTTTTATTTGCTTGTTGTGACAATATGTTTGCAGAAAGCGAATGTTGGACTTAAAATTGAGATTAATTTAATGATGAGCTAGAGTCTGTTTCAAACAAATTTAGGCTGGAAGGCTATCCAGTCAGGAAGAGGAAACAACATCAAGGAACTAAGTTGAGCAAACAGCTCAGATACTGAATTGTGAACACTGAGCATTCTGACATTGGTTATCTTGTCAAAATGAATAGCGAGTAACTTTTTGAATGAAAAAGGCCAACAATTCCTCAATATGAAATTCAGCTGACTCCACTGCCTCTCTGGTCTGTTCTCACTCATGTTTACTGGTGTTATACTTCACAGACTATTCCATTGAAACTAATTGGTTTTTTAAAACAAATTACTACCTAGCAAAGTAAAGAATAAAGAACATGGTTTTGGCGCTACTTTAATTCTTCATTGTCTAGGTCTAGTTCTAACTAACTGTAGAAGCATCCTATTTTCTCATTTTTATGTAAATGAAACTCAAGTAAGCAGTGTTTCATGTTGGATATTCCCTTGGTCTATCTTGCAGAAATCATTAGGGCCTGACTTTTCCACAAAAAGGAATGCAGAATGCTGTCTGCTTCTAAGTTTGTGATTCATGCCTCTTGTCAAGGCTACCAAACCAGTAAAAACACTGGAATGTAAAAAAAATAAGCATGATTATGTATTTCAGGAAAACAATTTTCTCAAGAATGTTTCTGGAACAAATCTTCAGTGTTTAGCTATTTCTCGTTGATATTTCAGGATGGAATGCCTACTGGCACCAATTTGTACTACGGAATTGTCCCACAGGACAATGCTTTGCTTTAGTGTGTTTAAGGTGTCTTTTTTCGGATTCTTGTAGCAGCAAATCCTTTAGCAGCTCATTACTTAATGGAAACTAAACAAAGCTTCTTCCAGGAAAAAAAATGTTGATCTCTATCACCCCACAGTGAACTTCTTTTCTTAAATACACAACACATGCTTTTGGAAAATATCTTCAGTTTAATCTAGACACTGTAAACTCCAAAGACAAGGCTATGTCCTCTTTCATCCATCTTGCAGAGCTCAAAACTCAAAACTTTTGGGGAAAAGAAAAGGAAATACAGAAGATACGTTTTGTGTATAGAAGTCTACTCGTATGAGATGACCAGACTGTCATTCCCATTAAATATGGCAACCTACAGAACTAAGAACTCAAGGGTAGGCACTTAATGCACAGGTCTCCTGAAGGCACTGACAGGCCTGCTTTGCTCTCTTCTCACAGATATTTCTTTAGGTGTTTTTCTATTTATTATGGAAACTCATTCTGCTTTTTTTTGTCCTGAAAGCTCAGTACTAGCTGATCCCTCCATACATGGTGACCTTATTGCTGTGTTTGCTTCTGCCAGAGGAACTTTTTCACAGCTTTTCCTTTCCACTTGAAGTGCCACTGAAACACCAATATTGATTATGCAAAAAGTAGTATAGCGTGTAATTCAGACATGCAGCCATGACTTTAGCGGCTGATAACTTTATCATAGGTTTTGAAAAATATAATAATGACACTGATCTTTGATCATGAATATCATATACTTCATGTACTGTATCAGATTTTACTGCTGCTGTCATTTGCAAAGACACAGGGCACTGTTTGAGTGGACCCATGCTGAAGGTGTGCTTCCACACTGGCTTTTGCTTATGCTTTTACAAAAAAAATTACCATTCTATCTGCAGGAAAATGGTTCTGCATAGAGTTGAGCAACCATAAAGCATAATGCCCTGAGTCTCATGGAAGCAATGAATAAAAGAAAATGACAAGCTATTTTGAAGATTTATTTTGGAAGCATGCTTTCAAAATGTTTGTCATTTCAAAGCATTAAATTACAAGATTTTATATCTAGTCATTACTGTTCTGTGTTTAGTGTTCTGACTTTACACTGTAGGAAGACATCTTGCTCTATTTGTCCTCTCTGTATCAGTGAGCTATTCCCACTGGAGAAGTCTCAGTATGTGGAAAAGAAACTATTTCTGAAATCAGTGAACTCTATTTTAAACTGCCAAAGCAAGTCGCTCCTGTTTCTCCTCCCACTTAACCCATAATTCCTGAAAGTATACAGTTCCCAGATACAAATGTAGGAAACCTAAAATTAAAAACAGATCACTTGCCTTTTATTTTAAGGATTGTGAAATTGCATACTTTGTGTTTATAGAATAACTGCTATTTAAATGTAGAATATATAGCAAAATATGACTTGGTCCCTATGCCAGGTTTATATTTATGACTTTTTTACTTTAAAGTAATCACTTCTGATTTATAGCAATATTATAATAAAATAGGACACAATATTGTCTACTCTAAAGAATCTATGCTTTGAAATAAGTGAATAAACCAAGCACTTAGATAACACACAAGATCTGCTATCTGAAGTCCGCTGCATTCAATTCTGAAGTTCTGTACTGGTTCTTGGATTACATTCAGATAACTGGAAGACAATTTTCTCAGTACCTCCAGCAACTATTTGTTTTTGTAGAGGAGATAGTTTTCTTTTTTAAGCATTACCACCATATAAGCCGAGGTTTCTCTAGAGGTTATATAAATAGTTGATGCTATTTTTGATTATACTTCTTTCATTGGTTTAACATTGATAGGTTTTGAGTTCATTAAATTTAAATACAATGTTTAAATTCATGCTATGATTATTTGCAGGTTGTGAGATGCACAGAAGGTAAACTAGTGCTCATTTTGGGTATACAGAATTAAAAGGTTTCATGAACATATGAAAGTCATAGTGACATGAATAAGATGACAAGCATTCAGCGCATATGCACAAAGTCATAAAATATTCCCCCAAAACTCAGAGGATCTGATCTCTTTTCCATAATTTGTCTGCAACATCATTCATGAAGGTCTTATTACTGCTTATGCCATGTTATCATTGGAAGAATCCCATGGGTAAAGGACCAGAAATAAACTCTTTTAGCTGAGTAGCTCTACTTTATAATTCATACATAGTTGTCTTCTTTTTAATTTATATTCCTTCCTTATTTTTTCCCCTGGTTTTCTCATCCCTCACATTGCTTCTTTGGCTCTCTTGCCAATTTACTACACCAAAGCAAATATCTATGTGTAAGGTCTTTGCTAGTCGGACTATGTATAGTGCACCATTACCTTCTTTTCACAAAGGAAAATCTTTCACAGAGCACGTTTACACTAAACAGCAAAGACAGTCCTTTCAGTCTAGCTGGAAATACCTAGTAAAAAGAAATATTACGCAGAAAACGCTAGCTTGTCTGGCATTGTCAAGGTTATAGCCATCTGCTAAGAGTATGAGAACCGAGTGTCCAGTTTAACCTGCCAGAACATAAATTAATAGTAACTGATATTTTTTTTGCATAACTTTCAGTAATAGAAGGTGTTGAAAACTATACTAAATTGGGTTCATTTCACATAGATTTCCTGCCTGGTGATGTCTGCTGACAAGACCTAGATTCATTATTTCATTCTCACTTTTATGGCCTTGGGCACAGATTTAATGCCATAGTTATGTGGACTAATGAGGCATGAAAACATGGGAAAATACCATGAAAAATTAACCAAATGGTCCCTAAAATCAATTCTGGTGTATAATTTTTGTAGCTGTTTTGTATGTTATGTACCTGGCTTGCCAGAAATCTTAGGATCATTCCATAATTTATGATATAGGATTATCCGGTTGGGGTTATGGACTTTTTAGTATTATGGTGAACTATTTTGGATGTTTCAAAAGGGACTTTGTGTGCTCATCAGGCACAAGTCTTCTCACTTAATCTTGTTTTAGTCTTATGAATCTCAGTACGATTCCACAAAGTTCAGGGAGTTCAATACAGAGGCCTTACGAAAAGAAAGAACCAGAGATAGCCCCAACAGAATAATAACTGTTAAAAGCTTCCAAAAGGAAAGACATTTTTCATGGATCCTTCAATAATTTTTCCAGATCTCTGTATTGCCTTCATACCATTTCTCATATTTTCTTCAAAAAATAATACCAGTAATCAAACTCCATGAAAAAAATGCACCTTCATAAAATAAGGGCATAGATTGCTTTTTACTATCGCAAGTAGTGTTTTGGAATTGGGAAGTTAGGTTGCTGAATGCTCCCTGATAGCTGGTGATGAAGGACAAACTGACAGGGATGTGTGCTTAGAAGATCCCTTATCAAATCTAGATCTAATTAGTTAGTTGGTGGCCTAAAATATAAAGAAAAATTATTAAACCAAAAAGAATAGAAACAGCTGATATTTCAAAAAGAGTAACAAGTGGGTATTACTACAGAATTAAGTTTGTGCTTCAACATCTTTGATTCAAGGCCATTCTTTAAAAAAGGGCATCAAATTGCTCATATTTCAGCACTTTGTCATCCCTATAAAAATTCCAGAGGCTGCTGTTGTTTAAAATGCATAAACAATTTGTTGTATAGCTTCTGCCCTATTCTGCAGCACTCACACTTAATGTGCATGATTACCTCATTACTAAGCTTTGGGAAATCTGTTGCTAATCCAAGAGTTCCCCATTGGGCAGGCAATAATACAGTGCATGAAGAGACTAAGATAGATTAATAAATAAATATCTAAAGAATTATTACTTTCCTGTTGGCAATGAATGCCTTTTGTTTTTCCCAATACCAGCCTTCTACAGTCTATTTTTTTTCTGAATGCACTTAAGTTGGGTATGGAAAAAATGACGTTCAGATACCAAAAGTAAAAGCTGGAATGCTGCTTAGAGCTGTTATCTAAATGCTCCAATTACCCAACAGGCATCACGTTGAAAAAAATGTCAGACTAGTCCAAGGAAAATAATGTGAGGAGAATACAGTAAGTGTTGGGGGTGAAGATGCACTACAGCCCTCATTATAACTCCGGCTCTCTGAAGGACTTTGCAGCATGTCCTGCCCCAGCGCCATAAAGCACGGCTGTGCCCTCAAGGACTGCAGAAACTCAGGTGATCCCTCGCTGTTCCATCACACTTCCTGGCAAGGGCCAAAATTGGAGAAATTTAATTAAATCCCTGGACAGTCCGGTGAAGTTAATAAAAACCACACCACAGCTTACTATTATGTTACTCTGTTTCTTTTTCAGGCCTTGCCTGATCTTAGTGAACACTCAGACCCATCAGTAGCAAAGACAGAGAAACTATGTTAAGGGTAGGGAGAATAAGGTTTGATAAGGAAAACCAGGACAAACAGCAAACTGTATTGCTCTCCAACACGCTCTTCAATCCCTAAGGGGGGACCAGTCACCTGGCCGCAAGTCCAGTCCCACTTTTTGCAAACAGCAATAAATACGGAAGACAATTCTTATAATTTAAGCCCCAGCTTATGCGTTTTCCCTTCTTATATCCTGATAGAAAGAAGGAAGGAAGCAGAAGGGGGAAGAAAAAGCAGCGGAAGAACTGAGAGAGTTAGAGGGGAAAAGAGACTGATGCATAAGCTATTTCTCTTTAAGAACTTGCTTAGCTCAAGCCTTGGTCCCAAAAGTACCTTCAATATCCCTTGATTCATAAACAGCCTAGTGTGGTTAGTGGTGAATATTTCTATTCTCACATTCCCTGATTTTCAGGGCTTATGACTTCCTAAGGGCATTATAATGTATCAAATTACGTTCATCTCCATGTAAATAGTTCATGTATGTGGCCGGCAGGCTGTGGCTATGTCTAGCTTTTCTAAAAAAGCAGGGAAGAAACCTAAGGTGCCAGGTCACTTGTCTCACCATGTTTAGTCACGTCACTCATCCACTTCAGTAATAAATACATTTAGGTTAAGTGTTGTGAAACTGCCACTACATTAGCAGCAAAAATGTTGATACCAATTATTTGCAATGTTCTGTTTGCTGTAAAAATAAGCCTTCCTTATCAGGTAATCAAGGTAGTAACTAATCCTTTACCCAAATTTAATTTTATTGCAGAATTCTGTGGGTTTGTACCAGTTTAAATATTAAATTTCCACCTCAACAGCTTCTTTACACAGGCTGGGCCAGATGTGCATCTGGTATAAATTAACATTGCTCTGTTGATGCTACAAGAGACAGGAAGATTTCTATCAAGCAGTGGTCAGTTCCCGTATGATTAAACATATATTATGGCATGCATTTGGGTATAAAATGCTTTTGAATCAGGATCGCTTTGCAACCAATCTGCACTTTATTTGCACTGTGAGTAGTAATAGTTATATCAGGGCTAAAACACTGGCCTGTGTGACCTTAGTGATCCATATTCAGCTGGAATGAGGGAAAAAAAAAGGAGGGTGGCTATGAAGGCATCTTGATGGGGAGGGGACATTGGAAAGGCAAAGAGGTGGCTAAGAAATTGGGGGAACAGTTATTTACTGTTTATGATGAGAACTAGCAAGGATTCAATGAAAAGATCAAACAACCGGTTAAAAATATATAAAAAGGAGCTGTTTTTCACACTGCTGTGGGAGTCGTTGCCACTGCATGTTGTGGAAGTTAAAAATAGAAAATGGCTCATAAAGCATTAACAAATGTCATGAGGGTAGGACTATCAGTGGGTAGAAAGTATGATGAGCTGGATGCAAACTGTGCCTTGAGAGGTCACTAACTCACTAATTGCTCCCCGTAAAGCTGGAATCCTACAAGAGAAAGCTCACCTGATACATTCGCAGTTTCTTACGCTTCTTTCCTGTGTACCCGAGACTGGCCGCAGTTGGGGATGTGCTACTGGGCCAGCTGTCCCTGCGACTGTTCTCAGGCTGTACCTTCAGTGCCATTAATGATGTGTGTTGTATTGGTAGAGGTATATATATGGATGCAAATACATCAGAATATGATCAAGTGGAACAGATTGTTGGCTGATGTTAGTGTAATTGCATTGGTTTCAACAGAGCAGCGCTGGCACATGGCAGCTGGGGAACTGGCTCATGATAAGGCCCGCTGTTCCAGCACTAAACCACCAATGTGCTATTTAGTTACATGCTGGTGTAGTACTCTTAACGTTAATGCGATTATAGAAATGTAATATTGGAACAATACAGTAATGAATTGCAATCTTTATGGATTACCCTTTGTTCTTTATAGTAAGCTCAACTAGAATATGCCTTACTTAGCTTTACTAACGCTACTGAAGCATCTAAAAGTAAAGTGAAACTAAACAGTTTGCTCGAAAAAGAGGGAAAATTGAGATTCAAGCTGATTCCTACCTGGAACAAGTCATGAATAATGAGAAATAAACAATGTCACTTTCTCCCCTCTTCTGTAACACTTTTACAACATACATTTATTGCGAATGTCTAGCACACATCAAACAGTAGAATGAAAGGTCTGATGCATCGGGCTGCATAACTGAAAACAGAGTTAAACATTAAAGTCACAGCCTTATGTATGACAAATTATTGTGACTTAATTCATGTGTATTAATGCAAGCATGCTACTCTCAAAAGAGATGATTGATCATAAAGTTTGTCCCTATGGACAAAGTTTCTTTACGACATTATATTCTTCCTAAGTGTCTGATACAAAGAGAAAAAAGGTCAAATAATTAATATTATTGTCTTAAGACAAGTAGTCTTTCCATTGTTATTATTTCCCATTTTTATTAGTTTTTATTTCCAATTTAGGCCTTTATAATATGTTACTGTCAACATCTGCAATATTCTAAATCGTCAGAAGAAGAAGCTGAAGTTGTGAATGCTTTAATTATCTATTTGATCTCAGGTCTGAGGTGCATTGAAATGTTAGTCTGGAATTAGGACTCATCAATTAATTTGTATTTTCATATTTTATGGGATCTATGGGCAATCCAAATATAGATGTTTGGCTTAAAGAGTATGTAATAATTTTCATGATTTTGTTAGTGCTTCAGTGTAGGATGCCTTGACAATTAAGCTTGTGTGAAGTACACAGTGTAGAGAAACACATCTGAATCATCAAATACGTTTATAGACATTTCAGACACTTTCAGACTTTACAGTTAACCATTTATAGTTTCTGTAATGGGTTTGGGAATTCTTAAACAATAGCCTATCTACAAATGATTTTCCTGCTGTATCAGCTCTCCTTGCATTTTCTTTTTAGAACTACAATATAAACATGTATTAAATCAATACTTTTTACCTATTCATGAAGCTTATTTCCCAGAAATGCTCACGATTTTGGCAGGCAAATTCCCAAGTACGTTTACTAAACTTATTTATTAAAAAAGAACTTGTCAGAAAGTAATTCTATCATTAAAAAAATCTGCAGCAAGCTAATAATATCTGGTTAGTCTTTCCTTTCCCTTCAGTTGGTGAAAATGATTTCTGTTTTCAGACAAATTTGTTCAAGATGATGAAAAATTTCCTATGCTACTTAATGGAGCTGACAAATAGTGAAGAAAAAAACTTTTTTCATGGATTAGCTATGATGTCTGTGCTAGGTGCCCTTACGTAAGGCACTGCTAAATGTGCAAATAAAATAAGCTGCCTATAACTAATACAAGTTTGTATACATATCTTTTTTCGCCTTCTTTTGTGACCAGAAGAACTGGGGTTTTCTTTGGCCTATCCAAATTATTGGATCACAACCAATCATAATATTCAGTTGCAAGGCACCAAGACAATTATAAGAAAGAACAATGAAGAGGAAACTCTGTATTTATGGTCTCTACTGTATAGTTTTTCTTTGTAGAAGAGGCACGTCTAGGGCTTTAGAGCAATCAAATGTAGAGGTCTGGAAATATTTTCAAAGATAAGCCTTGTGCACCAGAAAAACTCCGTGCAGGGCAGTGAAACTATGAAACAACAAGTAGTTTTCACCTAAGAACGTAGATTTCTCTGAGACGGGTCAAAATGTTTTGTTTTAAATTTCGAAAGTGTAATTTTGAATTTGAAACTATGCTTGAGGTAAGGTTTAACTATATTCATTTAATGTCAGTGTCACTAAGTGACATAAAGTGTGATCAGTTGGCCAAGATTTCAATTATTTACACAGGTCTACTCGAGCTGTTCAAAAACTTGTTTACTTGATATTAATTTCTACATCTTTTATAGATTATCTATGCAGTGTGTATAAATGGGCATTACTCAGCTGAGCATAACTTTTGGTTCTGATCTCCAGCAGTGATTTCAATCCACAGCAGACAGAGAAAGTCTTTCTTTAGGGTTCAGTTCACAAGGATTTTCATTTTAACCCGGGAATGGCGAAGCTTACTGTAAAATATGGCACAACTGTGCAATAAGATTGACTGATTTGTTGAGATCTGATTTATAACAAATTCTGAAGTAAGAAAGTTTCACCCAATTTCTGGATTTGTAAGAAAATATCGTGGAAGGTCTGCAGTCCGCACCTTTCCACTGATTTCACATCAGACTTCTGAGGCCCCTTCAGAGCATCGTTAGTCCTTTTCATTAAGCAATCTCTGGCAATAGTTCACGTGTAAACTTTTCCTCTGAAATAACTAAATATAATTTTAATAAATAAACTATAAATAAACTTCATACCACTCTTCTAAAATACTCTTTAAAACATTGCATGTCTCCCTCTTTTTTATGCTTAATGGTCTTCTAGACCTTGTTTTAATCTTTTCATGTTTTTCATTAAACAATACCTACTTCTGCTGCGCTTCTTGTTTTTCAAAATGTGACTGGTGCCATAGCACATTAAGGGTTCCCCTAGCAACACAAAAACACACTTCTCCTTGGAGCTGCATCTCTGTAGTCTAAAGCACTTAAATCATGACCTTTTAGCTGCAGCTTTTTCTGAGATTAATTAAGAGCATTTAAAAACAATAATGATAAAGTTTGGCACATTCTTTGATCTGCAGAAAACAGAATTAAGTGCTTGTACTTACACTCAAGTAAGGGGGGCAGATCTTGAGCTTTCTACACCCAGATTAGCAATGAAATACTTGCATCCTGGGTTTATATAATATACATTAAAATGGAATTGGAGCCTTGTGTTGGACTTTACATTCAGTTTTGTTAAATCCTGTCTTTACTGATGTTGGCACTATGTGGCTACACGCAGGTTTTATCTAAGGACTACCAATTGCAATGAAATCTGTTTATACAGTTCTGTATTTATTCTCTGTCATAATACTTCAGCTCTCCAGAGTTATGAGGCTCTCCATAAACAGCAGGATGTGTGTATGCACACACTTCAATTTGCTGAAGTTTACCCAAGCCTAACTGCAATGAAACATAGCAAAGAAAATTACGTGACACTCAAGATCTGTTTAGCTTGCTACTAACCCTTTCCAACAGCAGAGCTTGACTGCTTGCGCTAAATCCTTTTTGGGACATTTTCCCCCCTTAATGGAAAAAAATTCTTAAGAAAAATATCTAATCTGAATCATTTCACCTTAAAATATTAAAAGCACAATGAAAGAGTGCAAATAGGGAAACGCAGTTTTTCTTCATTATGATAAATACCTGAAAAGTACCTTCTCAAAATACTTTCAGCACGAAATAAAAGCTCACAGCTTTGCTTCTTGCAGCTGTGCTTGAGTTTGTAACAGGAGAACTTCACTGTGCTTGTGCCAATCTGCGATGGGACTCTCTAAATCCTGGTAGAATACTTGTCTTTCATTGCTTCCCTTCGTCATTCTTCCTGGCATATCATACTATTTATTGACAATAAACTGTGCCTATCCTACCCTTTCATTAGTTTTGCACCATTAAAACTTAAGTACCAGATTTGGCAAACTTCTTCAAACCAAATTTCAAACCACTGATTTCAGAATGAGGTCTCAAAACCATACAGTAATAAGCAACAGTTGTTTGTAAAACTTTCCAGGATGGGGAAAAGGCACTGACTATCACATAGCTATGAACTGCTCTCTCCTTTTTTTGCTCCTTAGTCTTGTCCTGTGTTACTAGGCAGCAAATATTCAAAGCTCTGGATATAAACAAGCTCTGATTTACTCCAATAGTAAGGCAGATAGATTTGTCGTGATCTCACTGTTTGAGGAGGGTAAATGTAGCTGAAAGATAAGTTTTCTTACACAGAAAATGTAAAACCTCCCAATATGGTTAACCCTTACCTTTGGTCCCTTTCTACAGGTAAGTCCAGTTCATTCAAGGCCACCTGACAGAAAAGGCTCCTAATCTTACGAATTTGGGACCTCTTTCAAATTTGGAGACTTACGTTCGTCTGAGTGCCTATGCACATGGGTCCAGTTGTGGAAAAGCACTCTTTGTGAACTTTGGCAATCAAGTTTTGTATTTGCAAACTTATCTGTTAAAAGAAAAGAACTCTGGATTCCAGTTTGAATGGATGTGCAGGGAGGATAGCTGCAAAAGCAAACGTTCATCTTTTCATAAAACGCTCTTTTGTTTACACAATAGATGAATTGAACTGACACAGAGCTGCTGCTGAAGGATTTGTGAACAACCTATGGAAATCCTTTCTCTAATGAAGCTCAGTCCATTCAGTTAGAAAAGAGATGAGTTATATAACTAAGAAACATGATGGGAAAAATTACAAAATCAAGTTCTGTGAGTAAATGTTAAAGGATTGTAAATAACAAAATAAAGACTACATACAGGCCACTGAAAATTATAGGTGATAAGTAGATTTTATCCCTCTGATAGCATTTAGCTTGTAAATAGCCCTCGTGTTTCTGCTGTATATGATTTAATTTTAGAATAATCAATTACAATCACAAACAGAGAATTTCTTCTCTAAAAAAATAGATAACATTTGTTTTTATTTTACCTTTCTGTAACAGTTTTTTCTACATGAAATTTTTAAACATAATTCACTGAATTTCAAGAAAATTTCTTTCTTTTGGAATAAATCTCTGAGAACTGTCTGAAACATAGATCTAGGATCAGAGGAGTCAGTAGAAATAACTGAATGTATCTACTCATCTATGACAAATATGACAAATATTACTATTAAATCCTATATCTATTTCTGCTCACCATTCTTCAGAGTCTCTAGTGAATGTTTTTGTGATGTTTTGTTGCAATATTGTTAAAAAGGAATGAGTGACTACATTCTGAGTAACTTCAGAGAAGAGTAAACTAAACTTTTTATTCTACTTAAAATAAATAGTCCACAAGTTACCATGGTATGGAGACAGAACAAATAAAGTGAAGGTTTCTAATATTAATTTACCAAGTCTGTTCAACAGACAAACAGCATTTCCAGTTTGATTCAATTTGTTATGGATATTCCCCAAAACACACTTTCATTATTATGCAGGGTGCTTCAATCATTAAAAGAGCAATGACAAATGGTAAAATGAGGGATCCCATCCGCTCATGGTAAAAGCAGTTCTAGAAATTTGTGAGGTGGAGAGTGAATAAATCTTGATGTTTGTAGCTGATGCTAATATATCGTAATCTCTAGACTTGATCCAAGGTCCACCTAAGTCAGGGAAAGCGCTCCACCGACTCGTGATTTGTGATACAGCTCCTACCATGAATTTTTGTGTGGGTTAGACTCCTTTCAGCTGGTTGGTGCATAGTGCCATTTTTGTATGGTGAAATGGACTTTCTCACATTTTCTTTTGATATTGTTTCTATTCTCTGTGGGAAAGCACAGTTCTGGCTCTATGTCTGAAAGCTAGTTGCTCCTTCCCTTCCCAAACACTGCCAGTGCTGCAGGTGTGCAAAGCAAGTTGGGCTGAGGGTCACCTGGCCATTCATAGAGTCTGACTTCTCACCATTAGTACTGGGTTTGAATATGTAGAACTGATTATATGAATCTGATTCTTTTCTTCAGCCTATACTCGTCTATACAGCAATGGGTTGTTGGCTCTAAAAAGCAGTTCTACTTTTGCTCTTGTACACTTCGAGTCTTTTACGACGCCTGAATCTGAAGATGCTTTAAAATGTTACGCAAGTACCAACCATTTCATCTCTGAAAGAATAAACTGAGGCAGAACACAAGTCAAGAAAGCTTCCAGGAGAGGAAGCAAAAAACGGGCTGTTTATTCATAGCCAGATGTACTTGTCTCTTTCTCTGCCTGTTTGCGTTAGTCCTGGCTCAGCTTTCTCCTTGGTTGTGGTTTGCAAGTATGAATGAATATTATGACATGCTGTCTCCCAGTGGTTCCATGTAAGTAATTATGAGGAAAGGAGAGGTAGATGGAGTTACACACCCATTTTGCATTTTAGCAGGTATTCTGAAATTTCATACCCAGACAAAATATGGCATACTGCTTAATATGTGTCACTACCTTCATTCACCCTGCTAAATTTCTGGTGTGTATAACAGGGAATTGCGGCAAGCAGTTCCCAGCTGGAAAAGAGAGATTATATCCTTGTTGTCAGTATGAATGAGCGAATTGTTTAGAAAAGACACAAGATGTGATTCCAGTTGCTCATTGTGAAAAGAAGGCATGAAAGGCTATGATTAAGAAAAGACCAAGTTATGCAGAGTTCATAGTTAGACAATAAGTATTTTAATGAATTAGTAGAGAATATCAAGCTTTAAATTAGGAGCTCTGAAAGGTACTTGACAGAGAAATGGCCAAGCAGCACTGAGCTTTGAACACCAGCAGGCTCTTTACCTTCCTATCATATCCAGGAGTAGAAGCAGCTCCAAACAAAAGCGAAATGCTGACATGCAATTATGGCCACATCGCATGGCAGGGACTTTCAGTGGGGGCAAAAGGGACGATAACCCCTATATACGCCTGGTGGATTTGCGCAGGTAGCCCCTACATACCTCTTCCTTCAAAATCTCTGACTACCTGGGAAATATTTGAATTCATGCTTCTCATGCCTCTGAGATGTAAAGAAACACCATTTTGCAGATGAGAAATCTGAGTACAGCAAATTCACAGCCTGGTCTTCAGAGTTAGCAGAAGAGTCCAGCCTCATGTGAAGAGAAGGCGGCCCAGGAATATTCAGGAACTTTGCAAACGGAGAGCCTGGGGGTGAGGAGCAATAGACCTGGGAACGGGATGTTGCTCTGGTAATACGCAGTGTTTTAATCACAAAGCATTTCCACTTAAACAAAATGAGACCCAGAGGGCGACCAGGAAAAAAGACTGGCTCCTTTTTTCAGCAGATTTCAAAATTGATTATGTTAACGTTTGATTGAATTATTTATCCACCTCTGGAAACTCGGGGAAGACTGAAGAAGAGCTCAGTAGATAGGGTGACTGAATGAATTCAGTGAGTTTTTCATTGAACTCAGGAACATTTGGGTCATGTTCTCACAATCCAATTTCCTCCAAAATTGCTTCTTGGGCCTAACATCCCTGAAAGTGAAATTGTTGAATGACAAGGAGATGAGCTAAAATCTCTTAGCAGATCTCAGAATTTAACCTAACAGTATTGGCAGGGACCCGACCAGCTGCAAATGAAGGGTGAATTGAAGTCAGGGGAAGAAATACTTTTTGTCCTTGCAGAGGACAGTTTCAATGTGAAACTTCGAAACTGCAGAGGCCTTTAGTGACACCGAAGTGGTGTTTGCTGTACCCTGAGGAGGTGAGAACTTTGGTCAAGTGATATTGAGCTTTGGCTGTAGTGCTGAATTTAACCAACTGTGTATCAAGGGCCTACAAATGCAAAGACCAATTGGCTTTGATTACAGATACTTAACAATTTTGAATATTGGGGCAAAACTCTGACAACAGCTAAACATCAGACAGGGGTGCCCAGAGCTTTGAAAGAGGACAAGTAGAGACTATGGTCCCGTGTCTATTAAGAGCTGTCCCACTGAAATGAGGTGGAAGACCCCTCTATTCAGTGTAGCGGGCAACAAAATCAACTTCTCTTCCTGCCCCTTCTCTCTGGGTGGCCCTGCCTCCCTCGGATGCCATCCCTTCAGCCAATGTAAATGAGTAAAGTAATGACATTAGAAGAGTCTTGGCTGATTTCACAAGGTAAGAATATAGTCCCCAATTGCTTCAAGTCTTCTCATTGTTTGACACAAGAACTGTGTTCTTTACACATTAGTACTTCACATCTAATGAACTATAAAATGTTTTTCCTCAGGAGAATCAGAGCTCAATTTTACACATTTGGAATGATAATAATTAAAAATATCACACATTGATTGCATTGGAGCAGCATGAAAAACGTTATATTACAGGGAGCAGCTGTGTATATTACTGTGAGAATTTTTCACTCAATACAGGGTAGCTGGATAATGTTAAATGGAGTGTATTTTGATGCAAACCTGTGCTGATTTTACTGTGTAACTGATTCATCGGGTAAAATTAAAAAAATATTAATTTTTAAAGCTATAGGAACTCAAGTATATTTGAATAACTCTGAGAGAAAATATCTCTGTACAGAAAAGGAACAAAACCAGCCCTAGAGCAGAGCATACCCCAACCCAACTTCATGTACTATGCCTCCCAACAAAACTTTCCCTCTGTGTGCAGCTATGTAGCCGCACATATTCATGTTAATAGTGTCATTAATCTTTCCTGCAGTAATCTCTACCTCTCAGCTTTTACACATTCAGCACCTGGGTCAAATTTGACCTGACAACTTTGTCCTTGAATATTATCATTTACAAAGTCCATATTAAAAAAATCTATGTATTATCAGAACTGCTGCATTTTATCAAATAACTGCCACCAGCTCTTGCCTAAAATAGTTCATTTGGAAAGCTGTTGCCACCGAACTGTGGAAACCAACCATCAGTCAAAGGCTTGTTTTGCTCTTTTTTATAGCAATAGCAAATGAACTGCAGATGGAGCACTGTTTATACTTTCCCATCATCTCTGGAGTGCCTGGAACTGTTGCTGTGATGTCATTACTTTTGGGCAGGATATAGAGGAAGCAGCAACACTGGAAATATTTATTTACTGGGTTAGGGCCAGTTTGACTTGTACTATAGGAAGAACATCAAGGTGCTTGAAATGGAAGGCTACATGACCTCACTTTTCACGTAGACCTATAGTGGAAACATCACATGGGGAAAAAAAGTTTGATATGTTTACTGATCAAATAGAAAATAGGAAGAACTTGTTCTTAGATTTTATGTAGCTCCATGTCAGAAAGAACTTTTGTTTGTTTGGGGTGTATATCTGAAATCTCTGTTACTGAAATATTGGCCTTTCTGGCTGTGATGGATGAGTTCTGTCAGATTAGGGCATGTGATTTATTACGTTCCCACTCTCAGGTGTCTACTTCATCTTTCTGCAGAAGTTACCTTGCAGGAGTTATGGAAATGAATGACTGCACTTAAATTTGCCAAACTGTGAGTCATGGAAGCTGTAGGACTGGCATGTGTTCTCCACAGGGCGATCACCTCTGGAAAGAGGTGAGTGGACAGCTGAGAGTGGTGATGCCTTAAAACATTATAGCTAAATCTATCAGTGCCTGTCTGTCCTACATGGAGATGGAGGTAGCATATGTAGATTCAAACACATAATCTTCTATTATTATTACAATGTATTACTGGAGTACAAACGTCCAACAAACCACTGTGATTGGCCTGTACAGTGGAGTAGGTAGTCAGGATAAAGCAGAAATAATCAGGCTGATGTAGCAAACCAGCCAGAATTGTCTAGCAACAGTTCTCATCGGCCCAGCATCTCTGTTGGCCTCATGGCCAACATAAACTTCAGGCAGAAATTCCTAGGAAGGCAGTGCAATGGCTTTGGGTGGATTGTTTCCTAGCATTGTATTGATAAAATGTAATTGGTTTTATGATAAAGTTTGATCCTAGGTACTGCACATACAGCAAAAGAGTTTTGTCTTCCACATGGTGCTGCAGCACCTCTACTACCTCGTTTGTTCTCTAGCACTGTACAGGGCATCGCTACCTTACACTTATTTGAATTGCATACTTGCACATATGAAGTGGTGATCTTTGCTTGATAGAGAATATTGCGATAGGCTTACATGGTTTGTTTGCGACTTTTACAATAGTAGTACAAAACACTCGCTAGACAATGAGGAAGTAATATTGTAAAGAAACCCTGTTTTCTGGACAAGCAGACAAAGTTCCTTTTGTGACACCATAACCTTGATTTGTTTTCTTTATCATTGCTTGTGCGCTTTCCAGCTCTCTTATCAGGCTTTCACAATGACTGTCTCAGTCACTGATGTGACTTACAGAGTTTCTGCTGCAAGTACAGATTAATGGATAAAGCCTGGTATAGAAAGCAAACAAGTCTTATGATTAATTTCCTGAATTAATGCTGCTTTACTTTAGGCACAACAAATACCAGCTGGCCTAAGTGACCACTTCCAAATTCTCCAAAGAGGGAAGAGTCCCCTCACCATGTAGATCCAGGATAGCCAGTTCCATACAAGCCCATTTGCAGTCCTGGCTTAAAGTGCCCTGGCACAGCCCTGGGTGGGGTGCTAATAGAGGGATTAGTGTGGGCTGTGAAGGTACCTGGCAGGTGCCTGTAATTTAGATAAACTATAAAGCTGATCTCTCTCTAGCCCCAAGCTTAGCAGCTCTGTGCAGATACAGTCAGGCTAGCTGATCTGATTGGGAGGTGCTGGGTGTTCTGCCTCTGAGCAAGTCCTGCGTGGCAGAGATGTGACCTCTGACAATAGCAAGGATTGTAGAAAGGCCTAATCCCAGGTAAGAAGTTAATGCTGGTCTAGTATGAACTGGTAAAATAGTGAAAGTTTAGGTAGATTTCATTCCTTTCTCTCTAGCAACTTTCAAGAAGCTTTATATCTAATTCTGCTTTCCTAAGCACAGAGTTCCTTTCAGCTCAATTAAGCTAGCCTATAGCAGAAATGTGTGAATGAGTTCTTTATGTGGCAACCTACGTATGGTGGACAAAGGGCTTTTGTTTTTATTTTAATAATGAATTTTCAAGACATCTATACAAAACTATTTTGTTCTGACTGTAGTTTTTAGTACTCAATTTCATTGCCATCTGTAGGAAGGTGCATTATTGTGTTTAATAGTCACTTAAGACTCACTTAAAGATTTTATTACAGCATGCTTTTTAATAGTGTACAGCTTATTTCTGGACAGGTTCTGTTCCTGTATTTGTGTTTAACTGATGTTTCAAAGAAAAGGTGAAATTTTAAAGACATTAGAAGTATCTCTGAATATTTATGTTGGAAGGGATTTCAGGAAGTCATTCAGTCCCATTTCTCTGCTCCAAGCAGGGCTAATATCGACATTAGAGAAGGATGCTTTTGGCCTTTTGCAGTCATGCTCTTGGTGTCTGAGACCTGAGGTTTCCCAGACTGTTCAGTGCCTCTCAGTAGGAGCCACAGCGAAATGTGCTCAGTTCAGCCACTCAGTTTGGCTCCCAGGCAGCCTTGGAAAAAGCTTTAGCTATTTGAGTGCTGTGACCGGTGGTTGTGGATCTGCCAGTCTATTTCTGAAAACCTTTTTCAGCTTGCATGGCTGTGTTGAACTCGTGCTTTAAGGCAGAGGAAAGTAAATGTTCAGTATGGCTCCATGGGGAGAAAGGACAGTGTAGGATATAATTTACTAAAGGTCAGGAGAGGGAGATATGGGAAGACACTTTGGCAGCCAAATCCAATCATGAACTTGCTTTTTATTCACTTGATCTAGTTTCTTTTGTTCCCACTTCTTCATCATCCTTTCTGTCACCAATACAGTGTCTCCTTCCCTGAATAGTTTGACTTACATTAGTCTGACCTGGGGAGGCGAGAATCCCGTTTTTAAAGAACACTAAAGTATATGCAACTCGTATTTTCTTCTCATATTTTTTTACTTCAGAACTACCCACTGGCTTTCCAGACTCAAAGAAAATGTAGGTTATCCTGCCCAGTGAGTTTCTCTGGTTCTGCCCAGCTGTAGATGTATGCAATTAGAAGAGAATGTAGATAAATTAGATCATATGAAAAGGCTGGGAAGAAAAGTACCTGTCACTGAGCAAAGTCCCATGATTAACTATGACCCTGAGAATCTCTCCTACACTGTGGTTAGAAGGAAACAATGAAATACTCCCAAGTCATAGGGATAGGTGATATGAGAACAGCTGCTGTGGTGCAGCTACAAACCTGCATGGGGCAGGACTAGCCTGGGTAATTTAAAAGATGTTTTTACCCTTGGGCTAGAGTCTAATTCTGGTTATGCTGGGGTAAATTAGGCATAATTTTACTGACATCAAAGGCTCTGGTCAGGATGATCTAGCTTCATGCTCTTGAAACTGAGGTCAAGCCCACTAACTTTTCTAGGCAAGTTCAGCCCGAAATGAATGGGTGGAGCTAGGCCAAGCCTATGATTTTATTCTTTCCTGTGGGCACTTGCACAACTCAGTATACACTGCTGGCTTTGTCTTTTAAAGGGCCTTTTTTTTTTTTGGCATCTGAACTGGCAATTGTCTGGCCGCAACTATTCAACTGCCCTGTTCTGATAGGAAGGCATAGGGGCAGGCAAGCTTGCAAAATAAAGATGCGAAGGGGTATGAAGTGATTTATTTTTTTTATGATACTCTAAGAAAGCTATATTAGAATCTAGAGGTCGAGGTTCAGACTATTATAAAAATGGAGCTTGTTTTTAGCTTGTACCAATTTTCTTCTTCCACTTTAAGTTAGTGAACCAGAACAGAGATGAAAGTCTCAAAGTAAATGCCTGTGAACTTATTTTGAATGATCTCTAGCCTTTTTCATTATGATAAAACATAGGCATTGCATAACTGCTGAGATGTAGATCCAACTTCAGTTTCTTGTGCTTCATTCCTAAGTTGGAAGCTTATATGTGCACCAAGGATGCCTCTTCTCAAATTAACATTCACTGGTTTAACTTCCAGTATGTCTGTTCATAATTGTATCGCATCTTGCAGCCAGAAGATAAGAACTAAGTGTCTTGCCTCAAGGTAAAAGCGGTATCAGTGCAAGTAGCAACTTTGTATCTCTGCACTTTAATTGTTCTGTATTATACATCTATCTTGTGTCTCACAGTCTGCCTGACTGCCGTGGGGAACTGTGCTAAAACTTTCCGGGGTTTCCTCAGAGGAGTAATTCCCTCTAACATTTCTGATTTGTGAGTGATTTCACATTGCTTTAGAATCAGGGAATTGCTTTAGCAATGTGCTATGTAAGACATCTCTAATAAATAGAAATCTAGCTGCTTGCTTTGCTGGGTTTGTGTCTTACAGCTTTTTTGACTTTGGAAGAAAGAATAATTATTTTCAGTCATGTTCACAAATAATGAAAGTTAAAGTGGCTAGTGTGGGTGTTTACTGCATTCACATGCAATGTTATAGTAAGGGACTGATTTGAAAATAGCGAGTAAAACAAGCAAATACCATCCTGAAACTATTTATGCCCCACGACTTAAGGTTGAACATATTATATATTCTTAGCCACTAGGTGGCAATGAGATGTGGCCTTGTAGCTGAAGACGTGGGGAACATCCACAGTAATATTGGGAATCGGACGTGAGGAGCCGTATTCCTATCAAGTGACCAGCACTGTGCCTTAGGGCTTCTGACAGATCTCTGCTTACTGACAGTGATTGCAGTTCCATTTAAGTCCCAGTTGGTATGAATCAGTTTTCATTCCCTTGGTTGCCTTTTGTCATTTGCCACTTAGCAATGTCATCTGTAGTATGTTTTAACATATCCTTGTCCTTTGGCAAGCAACCATGTTCTGTTATTTCAGCTGTGAGCCTGATAATCTATTGAAGTGATGATGGCTTTTTTTTTTTTTTTAAAGAAAATGCAAGTTATCTTGTCCAGTTATGCTGAGCTTGAAATCCGCTCAAGTTGGTGTATACTGTTTCCAGCAATAAGAAATAAGAGCATGTGGAGTACCCTGCTTACCTAGCAGAGAGCTGGAGATTAATTAAGAATGAGTTCTGAGTGAAATATTTTCTCCTGGCCTATCCTGTGGTTGTAATATTTACAAAGAAAAAGGGTTAAAAATATTCTGCCAGGATTTTTTCCTATTGAGGCAAGAAGATAACCCTCAGGAACACCAGCAGTGCTCAGCAGCAATTGTCCCAAGTTGCAGGAAGGTAGGCATTAGGAAATCTTCATTTTAATGGATGGTCTGGGAACCCTTTATCTGTTTGTAGTGAGGCCTTGCTCTGTAAGTATTGCACTTAAACTGAAGCAGTTTCATTGGTAGTAGAATACTACTTCAACACCAATAAGGGCTTCACAGGCATTACCTTAATCTAAGAAGAAACTGCTTCTGAAGCAGCCCCAGGTTGTTCTCTTCACTTCATTCACCACTTTTAGTTCCTAATGGGGCAATCTGAGTCAACGGAATTGACAACCGTGTGCCGCATGAGGTAGTGTTTGGTAGTACGTGCTGCAAATGCTTGTTACAAAAATTATACTAAAAAGGAAGATGCTGTAGGAAAGTCAAACACTACAGAGAAAGCAACAGTATTGTAGATCTTTGTGCAAATTTAATTTCTTCCATGTCCGTTATGGTATCAGTCTTTAGTTATATGGTCAGTCCTATAGTTTTCTCCCATTTTCTGCTTATTTCTTTGTGCGGGAAACAAAAGTGTTTTCAGCTAAAGCTCTGACTAAAACACCTTGAGGTAATGACACTTTTAGAAGCATATTTTCTTGTATGCTCAGGTTCAGTTCCAATCATCATTTTGTATGTATGTACAATAAAAATGTACCTTTAGTAAAGTGATGTCATCTTAACAGGTACAAATGAGAAAACCCCATACAAAGTTCAAAAAGGGCAGGGAGTTAGAAGCCAGAAAAAGGACATGGTAACAGTGAAAAGATTGAATTTCATATAATAAGAAGCAGTCCCAGCATGCATGTTGCCTAGCCAAGGTAAACCACACAGTAAGTTACTGTATAAACAGAGAATCATAAAGTATAAGATCCTTTAATCTTGAGGTGGCATCAGTGCAGTTCTGTTGTAATTACCTTTATTGTGGACAGGAGAACCTAATGTGGTTCTGATTCTTGAAAAGGTATGGTAACCTCTAATTGTTGGAAAATAAAGACAATTCTACAGTTTCACATGTTTGCTTAAAATTCAGCTGTCAGACATTTCTATTTAGCTATGGTTTGGAAGGTGTTTAAGGAGAACAGCAGTTTAATAAAGCATCTGGATCTCATTGAAGATTGTGTTGTTTTTGTGCTTCTTAATTTATTACTACGCTTTCCAGCTGGGCTGATAGAGGCACAAAGAAGATGAGACATTGCTCAAAGTCACAAAATAAATTTGTATCTCAGCTTAAATTTGAAAGTTTTCTTTTGCCTTTTGCTTTAAACATTAAATGTAAGGGCTTCCAATCTGATTTGATAGTATTTTTGCTTGTCACTTGAAGTTTAGCTTGTAAAATGTTTCCTCGTTTTGGAAACAACTTTTTGAAGATGTTATAGAAGGCTTTATTTTTTCCAGCTTTGTTTTGGTCCACTGATGCAGTTTTGTAGAAATAGTTGTTATCCATTTCCTTATTCAAGAGCACATGGAGGGGGTTGTGTCTGTGATTTGATAAGACTCCTGGTTGTATGCAGCACTGCTTATGTGTGTCTAGTATGTCAGCACACGCTGGTGCCCCGCTTTGTTACACATTTCCTTGTGATGGAAACAAAAAAACAAACCTGGAACTGCACTGTAAAATGTGCTGTATATTAGAGGTAATCTATACTTGATTCTAATATAGCTAGAGAAATGGTGGAACATGCCAGCTATTGACTGTATCATGTTGTTTATCCTAGTATTGAGTCTTCTGCTGGCTGTTCATCCTCTTGGTATCCATTTTCCAGTTATTCCTGACCAAAACTTTTGCTTTCAAAACAAAGCTGCAGTCATATCCATGTTCTGATTGTTGCCTGCTGTATTCCTCCCTCACAGGACCATTTACACTTTTAACAAATTTGGTGTCTTCCCACTCTGTTAAACTATGCCAAAATGCAGAATGTAATTGAGAAATAATGTATTAGTCCTCTTGTAAGGAAATAAGGAAAGCCAAAAGGAAATTCCACTTGTAAGCCTCCTCAATTCTGTTAAGGCAAACTGTATTTTTGGTTGTCTACTTGAAGGGGAAAACCCAACCCTAGCCATTTAGTCAAAGATGTGTGTAATCTTGGCTGTGCTGGCTGTTTACCACTTAGGTAAGTTAATGCCATTTCTGACATCTGTAAATCATATCCTTTGGACTGCTGCGTAACCCAGCCAAATCAGTTTGATGGGCGTGAAGTGGAAAGACAAGAACTTTATCCAAGGGTTTAATCTGAATACAATACATAGTTTTAGAAGATATATGAAGAGGGCTCTTGAGACAGTAAACAGAAATACATCAAGAAGCAGCCATTTGGGTCTCAGATCTTTAGATTTATTTTCATGCTCACAGATCTAATTACTACTGGAGAACTGGAAAGATCCATATTGGCTCAACTCTTCTTTAACGCACTGCTGATCGCAGCTGTATAAGCCAGTAAGTGAAAAAACAGAAAGAGCTTGGCAAACTTCAAACATTGTTTGGTCCAACTTCTTTTTTTGTCCATGATCCATGCAGAAAAAGGCACGGGTGATTCCATGATCCATGCAGAAAAAGGCACGGGTGATTCCATGATCCATGCAGAAAAAGGCACGGGTGATTCCATGATCCATGCAGAAAAAGGCACGGGTGATTCCATGATCCATGCAGAAAAAGGCACGGGTGATTCCATGATCCATGCAGAAAAAGGCACGGGTGATTCCATGATCCATGCAGAAAAAGGCACGGGTGATTCCATGATCCATGCAGAAAAAGGCACGGGTGATTCCATGATCCATGCAGAAAAAGGCACGGGTGATTCCAAGATCCATGCAGAAAAAGGCACGGGTGATTCCAAGATCCATGCAGAAAAAGGCACGGGTGATTCCAATTTATTTATCACATAAATGAGATCAGACCAGCTCTCTGACTTATTTGGAAAAAGCTATTTTCTAGTGCATATTGCAGCAGCCACATGGATGTTTTATCAGAGGAGCCATTCCTCTAGCTGGGATCACTGGAGTGCTTTCTGCTCCCTTTCCTTCTGCCTTACCTTTGAAGTGCTCCTGTGCTCAAGTGGTGTGGAGGTAGAACCACAAACCTGCAGGAGCACAAAGGAGCTGTGGATTTTATCTACAGAGGTGGTGACAAACCCTGAAAGACCGTACTTTATTGTAAAAGTGGTATATAACCTGTGGTTCTACATGCAGCTGCAAGTGTGATGGTTCCTCCTCAAATTCCTGTGTTTATTCAGAGGTCTATATATTACTGTAGCTCTGAAAGTATCACAATATAATCCCTATTGCTGGTATATCTTTGCTTTGTCTAAAATTCTCATGCCCTAAGGAAAGATTCATGTGTTTCTCCCTCACCTGGAAATACTTAAAGCATTGTTAGGATTTGGAACGCTCCAAGTCATTGGACAATCATCAGTAAATGCACAAGTTCTTGCTTTGGAGAACTCCTCAAGCACAGTTGGGATGGATGTCAGCATCTCTACCTGTATCAGCCAAAAAAGCAGTAGACAAATACAAAGGTGAGAGCATGCTAACTAGTGCTGGAAAACAGTAGGCTTGGCGAATGAGAGCATGCAGAGCATAGTGCTTTATAGGGTGGTGAAATTTTCTGCTTCATTCTAATTTGCTGTGTTTTGAAGACTTTTGTGAAGCTGTGATGGCATTGGAGATGGTAGTGATGGGGAGCTAGAGAGAAACATAGTTTGCGTGCAGTCCACAATCTCACAAGATTTTGAAGTCTGCATCACTTTCTTCTGGGAAAACTTTTAGGGCCAGTTATGTTCCAACAGAATTTCTGAGGCAACCTGTCCAACCAATTTCTCTTTTCAAGCTTATAAAATGGCAAACTGGTAGCACACATCCATCTTTTTGACCCTGTAGAGTATAAGGCAATTGAAAAGTTGTTGGGCTGGGTTTATGGATTCTAGCCAAAAGCATGGAAGCTTTTCTCTTAATCATGCGTTCATACTTGATCCCTTTCCTGTCTTCCCAAAGAACAAGTCATTAGCCACTCCTTCGGAAGAAGAAAGGCTTGAGGCAGCATAGCTGGAGATTTGTTTGACCTTTCAGCTCTCCTTTCCTTTGAAACCAGGATTGCTTCTGCTGTATGCAATTAGGATTACATAGGGAGTCCAATCATCTGAGAGAGGGAGGCAAATAATTTTGGGGTCAGATTTTCAAAGGAGCCTAGCTTCAGTGACTGAGACAAGGATTGAGACTTTTGGGGAACCCCTGTATATTGGCTGGTATGTTTTTTCAGAAAGTTTGATAAGTGTTATCAGAGTAGCTGCTGAAGCTACATGCATGAAAATCTGAGGGGCTTGAATGGGAGGTGAAACTTTGAAAATTCCAGCTGCTAAGGACAGGACTTACCCCCTGTTGCATGTTGAAGGCCTGCTCACATCAGGAAAATACTTGAGCAAAAATTCAGTATGTAAAAGGAAAGACTTGTATGATCAACTATAAAAAAACCCTCAAGAAATGGGTTAATCTGCTTCAACTGTCCAACAGAAAGAGCACACTACTCTCCCCAGCCCCCAAAAGGGTTTGCAAGACTGACCTTCAAGAGAAGCAACCCAATATGACTAGAAACAAAAGATTCCTGAAGGAATTGCCTTTGCCAGAGGAGCGACTGCAGAGATGTTACTCTTAAATGAAATTAACACCATACCAGAGAAATCCAATAAAACAAACTCTAACCATACTATAGAATGTTTAACATTTTGAGTATTCAACCCATTTGTAACCTATAATATAGCTAATCCATGTTTTATATAAGCATGTTGTGTCAAATTACTATGTTTGTATCTGTTTAATGGTGGAAATAAACTCAACTGCTGTGCTTCTTGTTGAATAATTGAGGCCATTTATGCTCACAACTCCCTTTGTCCTCAGTAACATCTCCTGTAGGCATGAAAATCTGAGACTCACATTACTATATACTATTATGGAAAACATGCCAAAGCCTGTGCTACGCAGTTCTGCATGCAGTTCTTTCAAAAGATCCTAGAGACAAGATGCACATCAAGAACAAAATGCTGCAACTTAAGGCCAACAACGCTAATTTGATGGGCATATAATGTCATCCAGTGTATGGAAACAAAAGTCAGGACAGCTGATTTAATCAACAGAAAAATTTGAGTTTGGTTAATATCTTTTCATGATGGGATGTTTTACTGATGGTGGGATTTGATAATATCCAAATGCAAATACTGTTTGTACAATGTAACCCTAGGTTACTCTAGGGTCGTGTTCCCCCCCTGTGGTCAGGGAGAATTTGGGTTTGATCTTGAGTAACTGAGACAGAAGTACCAAAGTACAGTAAATCCAACAAAATACTTTCTTACCCTGAAATACACATTCCAAAACACTGGAAGAACACAGCGATTTTTTTCTGAATTATTTACTCAAGAAAACAGATGAAAAATAATAGCTTTTCATGTGGCAAGGAAAATATAGTTCAGGAAGCTCATGAGTAATTAAGTGTGGATGTACTGTGCATATATTGTAATATACATGTAGTTCCATCTTGCTTCTGTATTAGTGCACAGAGGAAGAGATCTCTAAAGGCAAAAGCAGAAGCTACTCCAATAGCCCAGAAACCAAGAGGAAGATAGCCTGAAATGTAACTTTACTTGGATTTTCTTTCTTCTTTGCATACATGGTTATAGTAAGTTGGACTGTCATATGCATACATGTAAAATTTGTCTTTTAAGCACAATGAAAGTTCTGAGGAAGAGGTTTAATATGCAGTTGGAGGCTTAAAGAGCTACTTGGAACTTAGGGATTCAATTCCATCATGTATACTCTATCCTGGATCCAGGGTAACTTTTTTCCTGTGTGTAGGTAAGGAGAGGGAGGCTTGAGCAGAGCTGGTGGTTGGGGGGATGTAGCAGCTCTCAGTGTAGAGCAGACAAGTGACACTGCCTGTTTGTCCTTCCTGGAGCTGCCAGACTTTGCCAATGTAGTTTTCTCTGAATATGCTGCTCTTTACTCCCTAATCGATTTGAAGGGATCATGAGCAATGGCCGGCATCTGTGTAACTGTTAGGGTGTGTAACTTTTATTGAATTATCTCTTTTCAGCTTGCATTATCAGGTTATTTTTCTTCTGGTCAGAAGCATGTATAAGAGAACATGCTTCTGCCTAGGGAATTTAAATCTGTTGTATAAAGCCTATTACCAGTGCCAATTATAAGTGCAAAGAATAGCCTTTTTTGTTTGGGTTTGCCTTTGATGTGTATGTAGCAGAAGCATGCAAACCACATTTCTGATTTATCTGACCTCTCTGTGGTAAGTTCCAATCAGATTTAGTTTTCAATTAACTATAAAAAGTGCAGGATTTTAAAAGCTGTAATTCCGTGTTATTCCCAGCACAAACCCCAAACAGCTGTACTTTGTGCTGGGAAATGCCTCAGAGGCTGAAGGAGGGATCCTTCTCTCCAGGCCACGTAGGTGTTTTACAGCTGCAAATATGGTCTTCAGGTTAAAGTAACTTCCTTGGAGAGCCCATCTGTAGATGGGCTGGCCAAGCAATTTTTTAAGTTATGAAGCATGACCGTGGTCCGTTCTTCCGAATGCGTGCTACAGGGGGAAGAATGTGGTGACTGGAGATCTGCACATCTTTGCCTTCTGAGGTCCTGCTTTTAGCACTCTGTCACTTCTCTCTGTGTATACTTACTCCATTTTGGAGCCCTACTAACATGTATGGACAAGTTTGGCTAAGCCCATGGTGAGTGTGTGTGGGAAGCAGCATGTGTCTGCCTGGGGTGAGGTGCTGAGTGGGGCAGCAGAGGAGTTCTGGGCTGGAAACTGCTGACGCAAGTGCCTTGTTTCTGGTAATTCAAGTAGTGTTTGTTTTATGTACCCTAAACTTTCTCAAGCAACTCTGAAAGCCCTAACTCCAATGTCTGCTTTACAATTATCTGAAACTAATTTAATAAAAACTCACTAATTAACAAGCGGAATTAATGTGGCTCATGTTCTTCAGGGCCTCATCTGAACGCTTTGCAATTACTAATGGGCAGAACTTTGCAGGCGCTGCACTGATCCACTAAGCTCTGCTCTAATGTCGTTTAAAAAATAATTACCCTCACCGTGTTGTTTCTGCTTTGCTATTTCTAAACTAAGCAAATTTAGGAAGCTGCCTCTTGCACATGACTAAATTGCTGGTTGGGGTAAGGAAAATGAAAATAGGGAGCTAAAATATTAAATGCATTTTCATATGGTATGCATTCTGTTTACATCATATTCACCAGAGGCTCTGATTTTGGTTCAGAATAATGAATACGAAGGGGACAAGTTCTTTTCTCAGTAACAAGAGCAGACAGAGCAGAAGATATTTGGCCTGCAGTTCTTCCCTTGAGGAACTTTGCCTGAAAAAGATATGAAGAAAATCTCAATAAAATATCAAGATTTGACCTATTGCTCATTATGTGAGAAAGTCAACCCAGGAATTTAATAAGAGGGAGAAGGAAAGTAGGGTGCAAAGTGTATCCTTAAATATGAGAATTTTCTAATTTGTGAGTAGGAACAACATCAGGTTTTATTAGTGGCTTATAAACAACACTGAAACCTGGAAGTGACAATTAACAGCAGCCCACGGCTTGTTAAGTCAATGATAGAAGGTTATAATTCCTATGCCATCTGGAGGTTGAAATCTTGTTGAAAGCAGCCCTTAAAACGAGCTCATCACTTGGTGCTAAATATTCTTCTGCAGGGCTGTGTCTCAAAGAGCAATAGAAATGGAGGGCAACAATTTTCAGAGTAAGAAATGATAAATTCTGTGAGGGGAGGAGCATGACTTTATTTTCATCTTATCAATAGTATTCTAAATTTGAGGGTTTCACTTAAATCCAGAAGTCTGGGTGCTCCATTGCAGTAAAGGAACTATATGTGGCCAAGAAGAAGGGATAGGGAAGGTGGATAGCAAATGAAAAACTACTAGATGTTTTTACAGCAGAAACCCAAACCAACCAATCAGATGCCGTTTAATGAGTAAGGAGAGACAAATGAAATTTGGGGACATAACTGCAAAAGTTTTTCTTCTCCTGGAAAAAAAAAAAAAAAAAAAAAATCCTCATCTTTCTCTGTGGACTTTTGTGGCTTTTCAGTAGTCCAAAAAGAATGGAGAACCTTGGAAGCCAAATAGGATGGTGATTCAGTAAACAAGGCATGCTACAGTAAATGTGTGAATGAGCTGACCAGTGTAACAAGTATTAAGTATATGGTATTGCATGGCTTGCCTTAGACTTGTGGCCTAAACCATAGGGAATGTGTGCTTTGAGATGGTGTGCAGTTCTTGTTTGTTCTTGAGTAAGACTGGGGCTCTGATTAGACTGCGCTATGTACCACAGAAAAGAGTCCTACCACAGACTTTCCTACAAAACTTATCCTGACTACCTGGCAGGGAACTGAAAATAGGAGAAAAATATAAAAAAAAAATATTAAGATAGCTTGGTTGAATTTACCAGCTGATCTGACACATAAGAAAAGATGGGGAAACTTGTTTTATTTAGGCTAGGAAAATAGAAGACAGGCAATATGTCATACATATAAGAAGGTGAATGCCAGTGAGAAGAGATGATTGAAGCAAGTGATAACTGACACACCAACAAATTCATGGTGACTTGAAGTCATTTTAGACTGCAAATTAGAAGAAGGTCTTAATTTTTAAAGCAGGGAAAGCCTGGAGCAGATTTTCTCATTTGGCTCAAGGACATCAAAAAAGTGAGCTGCTTCTCTGGTGGAGTTTGAGCTTCCTGAGAGATTAGATGTTATGGTGCCTGTCATAGCAGAGATCAGGTCTAATGGCTCAAGAATTCACCTCTCACTTATGATTTTGTTCCCAATAAAGGTTTGGGGGGAGTGTATTCTGCTCCAGTATGTGCATTATCAGAATAGTAATTAAAGTGATAGTAAATACCACTGTATAATTGCCAAAAGCAAAGGGGGGGGGGGGGTGTAGGGGTCTGCCTTTAAAGTCCCCATGCTCTAGAACTCAGTGCAGTTCCTAGGCAGTGAGATTAGTAATAACTTGAACAAAGATCCTAAAATAAACTTCTAGAAATTTAGCCCCAGGAATTGTCTGCGGTGAATTGGTTTTATTTAGTATTTAACACAGAAAATGCATATACAAGTGGCAGCAGCAATTAAACTTTCAAGAGTGATTACAAGTAAAACTGAAACCACATATGATAAGCTCAGTTTGTTAAACACAGCACACCACTTGAAGAAATATTATGATACATGTCATGGACCTGAAGCAATGTGATGTGGATGTTAATTATTTTTAGCAGTTCTGTAATTAAAATCAGACTTTTCTGATAGCTGTGGCTACATATTTTAGAGGTGTGGAAAGAGGAGCTCAAAAGAGTTCACACAACCCACAGCCTGATCCATGGGCAGTGATTACTGTAAGCCCAGACAACCAATTCTATTTTCATGTGCGCTGAAGATACGCTCTGATTGCATTTTCATTCAGAGCTGCTTTTGACAAAAAAGTCATCAGTTTTCCTACTCTGACTAGTCATCTTTATAGTGCTGCTTTGCAAAGATGTGCAGTCAGCTGAAATTCATACTGTTAGTCATACTGTTGATTCAGCTAGTCATTCCAAAGGCGGGGCTATGTCTCTTATCAGTTTCTTTCTTATGTATTCTTTTCTTTGAATTATTGCTGATCTAGCACTGTATTAAAAAAATTCTGTGTATATAGAGTATATCTTATATTACTATATGTATTTTCTTATTTTGCTAAAGACCTTCAGGGATAACCTTTAATTTTTAAAAATGCTGTATTTATTAAAATTGTACTTGCTACTAAAAATACTGGGATTGTGCTAAAGGACCATTCAATTCTGTGAGATTAAGGTACTACAGGATCATTCTCATTGCATGGGAAAGATGTAAGAGAAACCTTAAGCATTTCAGTTTAAGTCCAGTTCAAAATGACTCACTACTCACCCAATGCAAACTGTTGTTGTTTATAGAATCAAAAACTATTAAAATCTGAGCTATGAGTACCTCAGTCAATTAAACCATTCCCAAAGAGTTAGCATAGCATCCTCTGAGGATCTATTGTGAGAATGGCAACTTGTCGTGCCTCAAACCAAACCTTACAGAAAAGTTCTTCACAAATTTAAAGCCATGAAGCAAATGGATTTCTTTGGAATTGTGAAGGCATAATTCTGTTTGGGATTCCATTTTTTTAAAAAGGCTTATCTCAGAAACAAGTTTTTCTCTTAAATTTGAGAAGGAAATGACAAAAAAGTGTATTAAACTGTTCTGTTTAGTATTTTATTCTGCTTTATTTTGCGTTATATTCTGTTGCATGTGGTACATGATAAAGTACAGTCTGCTCAAAAAATTCAGTTGCAGAAATCAAGGTCTTCAGTGGTAAGCTGAGCACTTCCGATAAATTGAAAAAAGCTAACTTGGAAAAGTGATATGTGGTATCTTCTCCTGAATAAAAAAGAGCATGTCTTTTGACATGCGTTCTTGCTATCTGCTGATCTTAGCATTTAAGAATGTTTCAGAACAGGACAGAACTGAATTAAGAGAACTTGGATGAGTAAATTCTCTTGTGGCTCTTTAGGAAGTTATAATCTGCAAAAGAACTTCAGTTGTGAGGAATCTGTTCTACTTAGAAGGCAAAAAGGGAAAACTAAAAGCCCCTATTGCACACAGCTTGCTATCTGATTTTTTTTCTCCTCTCATATGTAGCCCGGTTTCTCTCAGGAAAAAACTTAAATGATAATTGTTTTTTTTTTTTATAGTGGTGTAAGAATTTTGTGAACAGATGCTGACTGATTTAATTCTGTGCAATCGGACTGGTGGCTCTCTGAGTGTTTGTTCAGGGCTGCCAAGTTATGAAATGTTTGATGTACAAGCTGAGTGTGAATAAAGGTTTTATTACTTTGAACAAGACATCTCAGCTCAAAATTCCCTTGCTTACATTTGCACAGATATTAATGACCTGTTAGTTAAATGTGGATATAAAAATGTCAGAGGGACTAGAACAGATCAAATAGTACTTCTTCTTAGTTTTGCCCTTTAAATGTTTTACGGTTAATATCACTGGGCTTCCCTCCTTTCCTCTTGATGTGTATTTGCTGGTTGCTATGTGGTCACCTTTTTAAATACAAGATAAACCCGCAAATCATCTGGCTGCTTTTATTGTAATTTATATGAACAGAGTTATTGTCTCTGCTTTCATAGATGAAGGAATAGTTTCTAAAAGGGATGTGTGCAGAACTCCTTTTTACATTTGTCTTTATACTTAAAATGATTTCTGTGGAAAAATGGCAAGCTTTCCAGGGTCAAGTATCTTTCAGATATGCTAGGAGAAGCTTGAATTAGTCCTTCTTAGGTCTTTCTCAGGTCTTTCTCAAGTCTTAAAATACTAATGTTGGTGTATTTTTAAAATTCTAGATTATACGTGTACTCTTGCCTGTCTTTCATTTCTGTAAAGAAAGATTTATCTAACCTGATAATGACTAAAAAATGAGTAATGTGATCAGTTTTTTAGTTTTCTTATATACTTTTTCTCTTAATGTGTTTTGTAAGTGAAGACAAATAGGAAAGGCAAATATGAAGAATTGTGTTTCAGAAAGGAAATTGATCTGTTTACAGTGAAAGGGAAAATAAAGTTTCAATGTTTTATATTAAATTATTTCATTTTTGACCGGATCTACTTACTGATATTAATGATATTACTTAAGTCATTACATAGCATGCCAGAAATAACTAATGCTAGAAATTACACAGTAAATGGAAAGATTACTCTCTTTCAAAAGGGACACTTCAATCATGCTATTGTGGTGCTGCAGTACAAGTCTGATCTGGACAAACATCCTTATAGCTGTAGAAGAATTTTGGAATAAGTGCTTCTGGAGAAAAGTGGCATAACAAAAGTGGATAATAAAACTACAAACGATGCCCAGATGTACTTAAATTCATGGAGCTAATATCTCATCTAGCTGCCACACCATAGCCAAATGGTATTAGAAGAACTCCAGTAACCTTTATGCACGGAAGTAGTTTTGCAGTTACCCAAAGCCTATATACCCTTTTGTCTTCCTCATGTGTGAGAAAACTAATAATGTGAGAACCAATCTGATTGTTTGTTGATCTAAAAGGCTTTAAAGAAGTAGTACTCAAGACTTGCTGGCCCTTAGGCAGTAATGTTGAACAAGTAAAGCATTACAAGCAGCATCGTATTTTGTTCTTGTCAGCTAAGGTTTCCAAATGCTGTAAAATTCTTCTGTGTTTCTGATCCTTCTCATAATATTGTTTTATGATACTAAAATTGTACAAGAGTTGTGTCAGCACCCTATGAGTCAACATCTGGAAGCTATTAAAATTCTTCATAGAGCATAGGATGGCACAGGAGCAACTGATGCATCTGGAAAGATCAAACCCTTTCTGTTGTGCCCTGGTAGGGTAAGTGATTGCCAGGCTAAGGCTGGGAATCTCTCCGGATCCTTCAGACAGACTTCCCGTATATATATGGTGTGATACAGGGCTGCACATATAGTATAACCACAACTGAAACACAGGAGGCTCCCTGTGATGAACATCAGAAGCACTTTTTTTTTTACTGTGAGGGTGACTGAGCACTGGCGCAAGTTGCCCAGAGGGGTTGTGGAGTCTCCATCCTTGGAGATATTCAAAAGCCAGCTGGATGTAGTCCTGACTAACTGGCTTTAGGTGGCCCTCTTTGAGCAGGGAGGTTGGACCAGATGACCTCCAGAGGTTCCTTCCAACGTCAGCCATTCTGTGAAGTTACACTGAAATGAAGCTGCTGCATATGCTTAACTTTTAAGAAGCAAGCGCCTTTAACACTTTTCTGCTATTAAACTACTATTAAAAATACATCTGGTTATCAAAAAAATCTCTTGCAGGCTAAATAAGAGCTCACTGGCACTGAATATTACAGTTCAGAGATGTCACTTTCCTATTGTTGTGCCAAAGCTATTAAAGTTGTACCTGAAACTAACAACTCTAAACAGGCAGTCTTACTTTGGCTTTCCTGTAAGAAAGATAAAGCCCTGTTCTTAAACTGTTTATGGATTGCTGGTTTTAATAAAAATCTGACTTTTCACAACTGCTCTTTAACATGCAGAGTTATAACTGGTTTGTGCTCTGTATTTAAAACAAAGTGCAGAAAGCAAAAGTAGAAGTGATACTGGGTTTTTTATTTTCAGAATGGCTCCAGCTATGATTTTCCACTCAGTAAAGATTTTTGACCTGAAGGAATGAAGAGTAGGCAGATGCTCAGAGAACAACTGATAAGGATCTAGAAAGATTAAGACCTGCAGCTCATGACACTAAAATCCTCTACAAACACATTTACAATTAGCTGCTTATCTATGCTCTGATGAGATTTCCGAGGACTCAAGGAATTCTTGGTGGTTCAGAAAGAGAACTTAACTTTCTCCTAATATGCCTCATGTTCTGTCAGCTATGCAGAGGCAATGGAAAACATTTGTCAAAACAGATGGCAGCGCTAGCCCCCCGCCATTGAATACAAATGGAAAGTTCAAGGTCCAGTTAATGGTGGGTGAGCCAAGAAACATTTGAGATTTAGTTTAACATTGAATATACCCCAAAGAATACACTATTACAATTCCAGGACTTCTTGGCTATAGCCAAACTCTGAATACTGCAAGAACAGTCATTTCATAGTTTACACTTCCAGCCAGAACGAAGAACTGCTGAGGTGCATGAAAACTAAGATGTAGCAGTTAACATGGTTTTCAAGACTTTTCAAAAGACATGTTCGACATCTGGTTCAGTCCAGCAAAATATTTTTTGCCCAGTGCTTCATGATAGTATATAATGCCATTCAATTGCTTTTTATATACTAAAATAAATATTGCCTTAAAAGCAATTATGTGTATAGAATATACCAAGAGACTAAATGTCAAAATATCTGTTTTTTCTATTAAAAATGCTGGCATGTTACACTAAAGTCAGTTTCACAGAACAGTTAGGTAAAATGTGGAAACTATGATCTGTGTAGCTGAAGTTTTTGTAATTGCTGGTGGCATGACTACTAAAAGCAAAACAAAGTTGCAGAGATGTTGTCTTACATGCATCCAATGAAACAGATATGGGGTAATTTGTGCTGATTAAGTTAATGAAAAAAGCTCTTGCTAGGATTTAAACAATTCACTGTTACATAAGCAGATGTTACTTGCCTGAGTTTAAAACATGAATATAGAAAAACCTCCCACAAAGTGTTTGCAATAGTGAAGGCAGTGCTTTATATTGAACCTAATCAAGATCCTAGTTATTTAATTATGTATTATTCTGTAAAGGTAGGGTTTTTTCCATGGAATGGATACAATACTACTCACTGCAATGCAGGAAGTGCAATCTTATACTGCGCCGTGTCTGTCTCTACCTATGTATCCTTTGCCTGTATGTTAGGAACTGAGCATTGAAGACAAGTGTAGTGCTGTTGAAAGCATAAATAATGACTTAGTCTTATGCACAAGTGCTTGTCATCAGGTTCAGAATGTTTCTTCCCAGTTGTACCTCACTGCACTCCCTTCTGCACACTGCAGCCTCAACTTAAAATCAAGAACAAGGGCTCAAAGACAACTAACATGCCTGGTAGCTGTCAAACTATCCACGTTTGCTTTCCTTAGCTTAACATTAATGACTTCATAAGGATTAGTTAAGGCTCTCAGACCTACTCTTAATTTTTTTTTCTTCTAGAATTTCTTGAACCTACAGTCTAGACTTTTAAACTGATGAATGAAAGTCAAGTTACTGTTAACTTTATCTTAAGGTAAGCTGTTAAACACCCAACATTATTGCATATTTTATTGAGAGTTGTAAAGAAGCATTCACATGCATGATACCCTGTGTAACTTCTATGTGAGTATGGAATGATGGCAGGTACTTAAATTCTATACCTGTGATTTCAGATTGGACCCAAAGATAGTACTTAAAATCCAACAAATCTTATAAAGGTGTGAAATTCTTCCTCCTCAAAACCCTTGTGATCTTTATGTAACAAATTTGACCAACATGTTGCAATTATTTCCTGCAAAGCAGACTTGGGAGATATGTGAAAAAAGCTGCTAAGTTTTCTCTTCGGAATTAGGCACTGAAGATCAGTGCAAAACCTATATGCAGATGTTAACACATCTCAATTGGCAGTAATACTCTGCTTTCCAACATTCTGTGTTCCAAATAACTCTAGGAAATGTACAATAAAGTACATAGAGGTGTGGGAGGTGATCATTAATACTAAGGTTCTTTAGGATCTTCTTGACAGATAAGAGCTTGCTGTTGTGGCTGTCTTGGGAGGATTGCTGTTGCTTGGAAGCAGGGCATTTCTACGCCTCTTTTCTTGACAGTACCTGGGATTAATTAAGTCTGCTGTTATCTAAATATCTTTACAGACAATAGTCTATCTCGAAGGAAATATCTGCAGAGATCCAAATTGAATGGCAAAGAATGATAGTTGCCAAACTTGTTTACATAGTTGTTTTTTGGTTTTTTTTTGTTTGTTTGTTTTTTTTTTAGCTGAGACTTTCACAGTGTAGTTTGACACTAAAAGTCATTCCTGGATTGAAGCATTTGGAAGCAGTATAAGGGAATGAAGATGGATGTACATAACTAGAAAACCACTCCTTTAAGTATACCTATCATTTAAAACAGAAAAAAATCTATAAGTGAATTCAGTTTTCAGAAGTCTGGCTAATGAACAGGGTATTTATTGTTTCTTGTGAATGTGTTCAGTACTGTACAAACAAAAGAAATGTTATTTTCCCTTAATACATCTATAAACCTAGGTTCTTCCCCTTTAACCTTACAGTGACAATAATACAGTATTTTATAACATGATTTGCTGTGGTTATTAATCCTATGAGCTTGGATTACTTTGTTAAAACAATTGAAATTTAGCAACCTGCCTATTTTATCCTCCTAGTCAAATTTGTCCTCATTTGACAGGACTCCTTCCTAATTTTGACTTATTAAATTCTGTAAGGAAGAACAATGGTGGCCTCCTGATTCTTATTACACAGGATCAATGAATCAGATAATTCAAGATCTGATAAAATATCTCAGTGAATTCAGCTGTATGCAGTAAGCATTACTGTTGTTAGGCCATGTTAAAGTAAGAGTGCAATTCCCAATTCTTTTGTAAGCAGCATCAATGCGCTGTGCTTAGCAAGTACCTCTTTCTCCTGTAGAACACGGGTTTGGTTTTGTTTTGAATTTTAAAATGTACCATGTCATTTTAAGTTGCTAAATGGTGTGATTTACTAACTGTTCTTGATAAATTGTGTTGGCATCTCATGAGGTCTGCATTCTAGCTTTCCTCCCTTAAAATACAACCAGTTCTAAGAAAGCAGCATTTTTCTTGTGAAAACAGCATTTATATATTTCTTTTGCATGTTTATCCTCAGCATCATCTTACTGGGAACATGTTTAATCTGCCAAAAGATCTTCTGAACTCTGACTGCAAACCATTCTGTAGTCCAAATTTCTCATGCAAATGAGATTTCAGGTACGTAGAGAACTTCAGGTTCTTTAAGCACATTATCCACAACCAAACTTACAGTTTTCTGAGCCTTAATACTGCTGCATATACAAAGCACTATTCACTTATTGTACTTGTCATCTAGTTAGACTGTATAACTTCTATCTAGGCAGTTTGCTTTGGATCTTACCTCGGTATTCACAACCTCATCTTGCTGAGAAGTCTTACCCAGGCTCCTTATCCTGAAAACTTTGGGCTTTTTATTTGTTTGATTGACTTCCATGGCTTGCAAGCAATCCAGCTTTTGTTCAGTCGGCGTTCGGTAGGCTGGTGCATGCCTCTGCACTGCTTGGGTTTTCTTTAATCAACATATGGACTATAATATATTGTTTGTTTTGAATCTGATGTCATGGGAAAAAGTGTTGCTTGAGTCAATATGGAAACTTGCCCAGATGCGTTCAAGTTATTTCTTCCTTGACTGTAGTATCTGCTTGAAACTTTTCACTTGCCTTCTAATGGTTATTCCTGCTCATCCACAGGCTGTTTCCAGTCCAAATATAGTGCTACTCGATTGAAAAAATCCAAGAAGTGGTTCACTTTTTGGCATGTGTTTAACAATCCTGACCAAATCCCTTCTGAAATGCCATGGTCCAGTTGGTCATAGAAGGTCACAGGCGTGCTAAGGCTGTCCCTCCGGACATTGCAGTGACTTCTGTGTCTGCACAGCTAGAAAAACTCTGCTGAAATCTGGAATGTTTTTTCAAACCCTCTTTCCCCTCCCTCTGAAGTCGATGTGAAGGAGTGACCCAGGGTACCCTTGTGAAACTCCTATTGACCTGCAATTTGGAATGTGCAGCTAGTTCAGGGCTGTGACCTACACCAGGCTGCTGTGTTTGGGGCGTTTTATTGCACTGAAGGAGCCTTTCGGATGATATTTAGGAATGACTATAAAAGTGCAGCCAAAGTCACTTTATTTGCTTGGCTGCTTAACTAAAGAATATTAGTCAGGGCAAACTAATGTAACTCTGCTGATATTAATAGAGCTGAGTTTCAACAACTGAAGAAGCAGCCCTTAAATTCTAGGGACGTAATTATACAGGCTAAGCTTAAAAGGCTCTAATGCTGTATTATGGTATATAAATAGCATTGAGTGTTTAATACCCAACTGATTTCTATTTAGCTTTTTCTTTCTTGTTAACTTTTCTATTATAATTTTTTCTGTTGATGTGATGGTTTTGCTGTAAGAAAACAACAGAGCTCTGTTCAAGATAAAACTGTCCTGAACTCTACCTTCAAATCTGTAGTACCTGCTCAGGACAAGAAGCTCAGCAGGCTTCAGGGCTTGCATGTTCCTGTTGAAATATTTGGAAAATAAAAATGTACCAATTTCTGCTTTGTAAATACCAACTAGGATTTTTCTGTAACTCTTATCCCAGCTGATTAAGAATGAATTTTCCTGGGGACAAAAAAGATACCATTCTAACTTGAGGGTTGTCTCACTGCCAGATTTCAAGCTCCTGTTATAAATCATTATGGCTCTTCAGAAAACAGATGAAAAATATGAATTTTGGCAAAACCATCCTTCACTAAGTTTGTTCCAAAAATGGCTGAACTATTTTCTATCAGACTTAAAAAAAAAAAACCAAAACAAAACACCCAAACAAACGAAAACATTCCAGAGTCTAAGAAGAAGAAATTTCAACCTGGCTGGTTGAGGTTTGACTTATTTGAGAACTAAAGTATGTAATGAAATAATTAGACTGAACTGTCAGTATCACAATGTGCTCACCTTTCAAAAGTCACACAAAGAATCAAGGGAAGGGTCAAGATATGTTCATTCTGTTTTTTTTTCCCTAACAAAAGATACCTTGGTAGACAGACAAGATCCTTGAACAGAGCTGGATGCTACAGGACTTTATAGGTGGGTTCCAGTGGTGGAATTGACTATAGTGTGTGTAGCATTTGTTTATTAGCTACCTGGATGCTATTGGAAGATAGGAAAAAATAAATGTTTGTAGATCATACCTATATAAAGATACAGAAAAGAAATCCTGGAAAGTGTAATAACACTTTTAAAGTTGTTAATTTCACTTAACTTTTTCCAGGATGCTTCCTAGAATGTAGCCAATTTGTCTGGCAGTTATTAAACTATTAAACTTCCTTCTGTTTCATTAAACAAAGAAACTCCCATCCGTCACAGAATAGCGGTCATGTTTTGCAAGTGCTGCAAAATATTTTCTGGCATTCTAGGCGGTGCTGCATGCTTTCTTAGTTTTGTGTAAAATGACTTTGTTCATACCCTCAGAAGTGACAATGATAATTATTTTGTAACACATTATGGAGTTAGGTCTACCGCTGTTATCTGACAAACCATTCCTATTTTTTTGGTACTAGAAATAAATAAATTATTAGAAGTAAATGAGGAATTACAGGTAGGGAGAACTTTGGGTGGTTTTAGCTGTTGTTGGAGGAACTGCTGAGGACTAAAACCTAAACGGTGAAAAGGGGCTAAGATGCCTTTTCTCAGGCAGTACTCAACAGAGAGGGCAAGTGTGTAATTTCCCCAAAGTATTAAAAACATGCTTACATATTACTGAAATAATGCATATTCTACTATCTAAAGCACTTTTGATTTGAACTTAATGGGGAACTAAGTTATAAAACGTAGAGACCTTGGAGAAGTCTCCTGGACACCCTTAATTTGCAATGAAGATGATGGCAAAATTTAATTTACCTACAAATGGACTCAGAACAAAGAACTACTTGAATGCAATCTTCCTTTTATTCAGAAGCTCAGATAGTGCTTTTTGTTAGCTTGTCTCATCTATTGTATTTTCAGGCCAGAATTTTTCAGAAATTTTTCAGATTTTAAGGCTAGCAACACAGTTGCAGTTATCCCTTTAGCTGATTCTATCTGTACGATGATGAGAGAGAAGCTAGGAGCCAGGCAAAGAATATATGGACTACCATGACACCTTTGTTGCGTTCAAAGGATTTTGCTTAGAAAAAGCATCTGGACCTTTGGAACAACACTTGGCAATGACAAATGTGCATGTATTCTGACATTCAAACTTTAGGGATCATGTCCTTGAGGTTTCTTAGTTGCTAGTCTTATGACCAATGTTTTTAAAATAGTGGGGGCGATATCCAGGATATTTTTGCTATTTATAATTCCCATTGTTGCAACTCTCTGGGGATGATTAGATCGGATGACATCACTGGTGTGATAGCTATTGATATAAATAACTTTCCAGAAGATTTCCTTATGACTTCAGAACAAATTAGCCAGTAAGAAAAACATTTCTGAAGGAGTTTAGTTTCCTAGCTATTTTCTGAAAACCACACTAGGTGCTGATCTGCATACAGAAGAGCTAAAAATCTTCAAAAGCTTATTTGAGTGCCTAGGCTTTTCTTAAAAAAAAAAAAAATCCATTATTAAACACCTAGGTCCCACTTTCAGGAGTTTCGGGCTCCTCAGTTTCTTAAGCATTTCTGAATATTGTGCTTTCTGAGAAGTTTAGAGAAAATAGAAGAAACACTCACCTAGATGAAAGCTGAAATAAACCGTATGTATTAATCGGTGATCAGAAACAAATAGCAGAGTTCAAGTAAGAGCTAGGGAAATCTGGTCAAGGTACAGATAATTATCCAAAACTCTTCACTTGCTTGAAGCATACCTAAAGGTCTGCTGTTGGAAAAAGGTCTTTCCTGTGAGACTTCCAGGGCTTCCTGGTTTCAGCCAGGAAAAGAATAGTGGAAGTGCTTGTCACTCTATTTTGGTACTTCTGATCCCTGAAGAAGGGAAACAGGCAGGCATGGTGTGTGTTTGAAAATAAATTATCAAACTTCTACTTGCTCCTTCATTGTGGTTCTATTTCATTCCATGTTTTAGCTGCAGTCTTAAATCATGTTTTTGTGGACTAATGCTGAGGAATTGTTTCACCCTTCCCTAGGAGGGCCAAAGATTTCAGGCAGTCCAGAGGTCTAAATAACCAAATGGTGAACCTGTTTGTCATTCTTTTCCTTTCTACATCTGAGTTTGTGCACTCCAATGCTCAAACTGCATGTGTGCCTGCACTTGTGTGTATAAAAGTACAATTTGGATAACCTCCTTAGATTACCTGTGAAAACTGGAATTCTTAGACCTGATTGTTAATTGACTGAGAGACCTTGAATGTCATAAGAATCTGCCCCTACAATTCAATGATTCTGTCAGACTTCCTTTAGTTACCAACAGAAAATGCTGGAAGTCTGTGTTCTCACACTTGCATTTTTCAATTATGTGACTTATGTGGAAAGCTGCTTCTAGCCCATAACAGGTGTGCAGGCAGCATCCCATAAAGATTTCCTTGATTTATTGAAAAGACAGATACTACTATGGCAGTAAAACATTCAAGGTGGTGTTTGAGGTAACTGTAACTTTTTATTTTAGCAGAATTAAGGTAGCTAAACTTTATTCCAATATGAAATGCTTGCCATACTGTGGCATGCTGCTTGCTATGTGGAAACACAGATGTTCCTCAGCTCAGTAGTGCTCCATGCACCTTGAAACTTTTTTCTCAGTGACAGCCCTGCTTTTCTTGGAGAATGTTTTAGATGTGTTTCAGAGCCATCTAAAGTTGGAAACCTCCAGAGAATGAGCTAATCCCTTGGCCAAAGAAATATGAATATACTTGAAATTTAGTAAAACCTCTAAGACTTGCTGAAGTCACCTAATGCTAATCAGTCAGCAAGACTCTGCATAGCGCAAACAAGCCTAGGTCCATGTACTCCCTGGTGCCAAAGGAGTACAATCCCTGCCTGTCATGGTAAAATTAGCATGTTGCTTAAGGTAAATGAACTGCAACTAACGTTTCTGAAAAAAACATATTCTTACTCACCTGCATAATGGAAATATAGAAGATTAGTTAGTTTATTTACAGTGAAATAAGTGTATTGTTGTGTTGCATTAGATCAGTGGTATGTTACCATAAATGGTGGTAACAAGTAGCAAATGCTTCTGAAAAGTGTGGAAAATACAATTGAAAGATCACATGCAATAATCGACTCATAAGGGAATGTTTCCCTTAGAGACTGTTTATAACTTGGAATGATAGGCTTGCATCTTTTCAAGATTCTTTTCTTATTTCCAGTTTAATCCAGATGATATTGCTAGCCTTGATGTAAATACTAGGGGATGCAACCATACCTGAGGGAAAGAGGGAAGCTTCATTTTGTGAGACATTATACATACTAAAACAATCTTTAGAAGAGCTGCTTATAATATAAGCAGCTGACAAAATTAAAGTTATCCTATGTAATGTTCTGAAAAGAGTAATTTGATCAAATTTGTTCCTGCATCTACTGCAGACTGAAAAGCTGCTTGAGTTCTAGCCTATTTTTCTAACCAGAATTTCCTCCCTGACGTTTCTTCAGGACCCAGATAGTCACATGCCTCAAGAAAAAAGTATATCAGTATTCATTTTCAGTCTACTCATTCCACCAACCAAACATATAAGAGCAGTGTTTATTCCCTCCATTCTTCCAGCCTTCAGTTGTCTGCATATTTCAGATGACTTGAGGTAAGAGGGGAGCGTGCAGTGTCCATACAAAACACTGAGCTAAGGCTATTTCAAAATTTGGTTGGTGTAACGGGCTCAAAAGCTGTCGATTTCCACCCCTCTAATGTGTATTAATGTGGGTATCGTTACCAAAGGAGGTGCTTCTCATGTGAATATATAATAAACAAGCATGTTTCTCCCTTTCTGCTCTATCTTTAAAATACTATCTTTCCTTGTTGAAGTCACCGTTTATTGCCAATGATTATTATACACTGGGTTTTGTTTAATGAGTTTCTAGTTTGATTGCCACAAGACACCCAATTTCTTAACTAGATCTTCTGCCAGGACTTCTTTAAGGACTTGACTCTTTTGCCCATCAAACCAGGTCCTGGACTAGGGAATTATTCACCTGAGCCCACCAGGCATTGCTGTGAGCTAAAGCTCTCCAGCAGATCTGTAGAAGGATTATGTTTCCAGTAAAGTGCCAGGCATATTTGACTAGGATTTTGCCACTGGAAATAAAGGAGGTATTAATCAAAAGAGATTATCTGAAGATACCATAGAGGAGTTTTGTTGCTTCCTCGAGTGTTTTTTGAGTGTCAGCAAGCTGATGAGCTGAGACACTACCAAGATAGTTCTTTGCTGCATAAAACTGTCACTGAGCAGCTGCCACCTGGCAGTGGTGTGTTTTGGTCTCCTTTTTCTGTGCTACTGCTGCTCCCTAGCGCGAGGGAGAGGTCATGGTAGAAATCCATAATTCATTAGCCACATTAGGGATTCTTTTTCTCATGTTTGCTCTAGATTGACTATGATAATGGCATATTCACTTGCTCTCATCTCTGTCCTTGTAACTGTGAGACTTTTAGTTCTCGATATGAAACTTCATACAGACTTATTTTTAGAGACTTGTTCTGTGAAACCATCCTAAAAAAAAATAAATCCTACTTTTCAAAGATCAAATCTAAAGTTAACCAACCTCTGCTGTCCTGCTTGATTTGGATTTACTGTTTCCAAAAAATAAACGCTTCTACAATCTGTATGGCTCTAAATGGGGCAATTGCCTGTCGCGGGAAGGCAATGTATGTGTTCAAACTAAGTTAATTTTGAACAACACTAAAAGCTAATCAGAAGCAAAATATAGTAGAAGAAAGAATGAAAAAGCTAACACTATTTTCCCACTCTATCTCCAAAAAGAAATTTCTCACTTTCACACCCTGACTTCTGATACAAGGTACTTTCAGATTCGATAGACTCAATATAATCAACTTATTCTAAGCTTCAGAAGAAGGTATTTTTATTCCTCATTTTTGACCAGAGATACCTTACTAATTAAGGAGAAATGAAACAGCAAATAAATCCCTCATGGTCAATCTCTCTTTAAAAAAAAAAAAAAAAAGCTTTGAAAAGATGTTTGAATTGCAAATAGAGCAAATAGACACCTTTGCTAATGCATTCACAGTGCTGCCAGGCTTGAATTGCAGATGGCCACTGTTTGAAAGCTTATTAAGTTACAGTTTCTTCCCACTAACAGATGGTGAAGTAGCAAAAGGCAGGTCTCGCTTTTCGGGGATCTGTCCCCTGTCTTGTCTTGTCCATAGGTTAAGAGAATGAAGGTCATCCTGTGGAAACATGGCACACACACACTTCAGTATCTGGGTGTAACTGTATGTTGGCTCTGACATTTAGGGAGAAATCACAAGAGGTTTGTGATGAAGGTCCAGTATGCTGTTCTTGGAGGGTGTGGAAAGATTGTCCCTCATCTGAGCTTACCACCCTTTCTTCAAAAACTGACCCTGGTAGCGGAACGCTCTTTGTCTTAGAAAGATAATTCTGAAGGATAAATTGCCTTTTGCTTTGTTGTGTGTATCTTAAATCACGTGTGCCCCTCCAGGAGGTCTTATTCCCATCACTTCAAATGATGGTGAACAACAGATTTCACCATAGTGCTTGTAATACGCCTGTCTGTGATGTGTCCTTGCTTCCAGTAGGCAATTTTACTGTAAATTAGCGAGCAAATTAATTGAAGTCAAAGTCCCTTGTTGTGTCTTTTCTATGAGCTGTTTGTATTGTGGTGTGCGTCCCAATGATTCTTCCCATTTGTCCAAATGAGTCCCTTGAGGCTCTGTACCCTGACAGGGAACAAATAGTTTAAGATAATGAAAAAGAAAATTTGAATCAACTGCCTGTACTCAAATGTCAGGATGGTCTTCCTAACGTCAAGGGTCTTCAGTTCTAAGTGCAAATTTTCAGGCCATAGCTGAGCAACTTCATCATTTACCTTACCAGCCATGGCAAATTGTCCTCCTGTGTGCATGCGAAAACCAGTGTGATTCTAGTTTGCTGTAGAGAAACTGGGGGGCAGGAACTACCACTTGAGCTGCTACACCTGGTTTTAAGGATGTTATTGCTGTGAGGGAGACCTAAAGGCAGAGCTAATAAATACAGGAATCTTTCCTTTAGTGCTTGTCTTTTTGTCTTGCAGATCTGTAGCTGATACGTGATCACTAGTTCTTTGTTCGTATGACCTTGTATAACAAAACAGCTGAATTCAAATGTATTTTTCATAGCTTATTCTCCTGTTTATGCTGCAGTCTTCTCTTGCTGGAAGGACCTGGCATGTCATTGCATTTTTTGGCAAAAGTAATGAGTTCCTCTTGAAGGGGTATATCAGAATGTCATAATAAAACACAACAACCCAGGCAGCTGACAACATGTTTTAGAAGTAGCTGAAAATGGAAGTAAAAACCCTTCAAGCTTGTTGTTCTCAAACTGCTTGTGTTAAATCTGTTCTGCAATTGCTGCCTGCACAAACCTAGTAGGAATTAACCTTTATTTTTGTTACTTTAAGACAAACACCACTCTGATAGTGGATAGTTTACAATATGTTTAGTGTTCTACATGTATGTATGTGAAATACTGATCTTTAGACCCCAGTACATACAGTAAACTACTTTTGCACTGTACTCCTTACGATCGTTTAACACCTTTTCAAGCTCAGCTGTGAATTAATTTTGTATGTGGACATTTTTCCTCCTCTTTACCTTTCAAAAGAGTGTATTAGTTGATAATGTCTATACTTAATTCTTTCAGAAATGATGGAGCTTATAAAAGCTCTTTGAATAATTAGAAAAGGTTTGAAAATGAAATGAATGCAACAAAGTCAGTTATCCAGAATTCAATGTGCAAGTGCTTTAGGCTCTAATGAGGTAATGGATCATCTGCAGCTCTTTATGAAAAATTTTAGAGTACCTTTTAATTTCAAGCTTGTGAATAGTGGCCTTGGAACATCTTTTGATTACAATACACCTTCAAGTTATCTGCTGTCCTACTTTGATTCCCATGGCAAATCTTTCAGGAGTTTTCTTGGTTAAAAAAAATAAATGCTTTGATACATGACTACATGCCTTAAGGTACAGAAGAAGGGCACTTCTCTCCTTGCATAAATGGGGAATGACAGCTGCAGACAGGAGGAGAAAGAAAACTTCAGGATGAGTTGTGGGAAGTCTCTAGATGCATTCTTTTCATGACTGGATAATGAGTTGATGGGAGTGGAATTCAAGGTGGAGTCTTTTTCAAGTTATTTCTAAAAGTGAGTAGCTATGGTGCTTACACAAACCATATTAAATGCTTTCGTTTAGGTACTTTAATGAAAGTTGCTGGATACCAGGCTCTTCTCAAAATGTGGCCCTAAGTCACTCTAGTTCTGAAATAAGACTGAATCAATCAGGTGAATACAGACACCATTCATTCTGGTAATAAAATAACACTTTGTATCTGAGCAATCTGAACAGGGGTAACTTCATAAATATGAATTTTACAAAATAAATACAATAAAGAGTTGGTAGTTTTTGTCACAAGATAGACACCTGCATAGACCCTTGTGACCCCTCTGGAAATTAGAAAACAGGTAGAGAGTGGTTCCTGTAAATGCTCTACGTCTTATGCTCAAGCATAACCTCAGTATTCACTTCCTTTTTCTTATTGTTCCAAATATATAAATATGACAGAAAATAACTAGTTATGCATTTGATAAATAAACACTGTGACCTTGATCATACCCTGAAGTATCAGCTTCATGTGATATCAGCTAAGGCTTTGTGTCACGATTTGTCATTTGTGCAGCTGCCAGATGCTCACAAATTTGTTGACTATGAAATTTGACAATAACAAATTCCCACAATACTTATGAAGTGTTTATCTTGCTTATCATAAATCATCTTAACTATTTTTATACATGGCTATTTAGAAGTTTTTAAGAAAAAAGGAACTGGATAAGGAACTGGTTGGAGGGTTGCAGGCAAAGAGTTGTGGTCAATGGCTCCATGTCTGAGTGGTGAGCAGTGACAAGTGGTGTTCCTCGGGTCAGTACTGGGACTGGTGCTGTTTAACATCTTTGTTGGCGACATGGATGTTGGGATGCGGTGCACCCTCAGCAAGTTTGCCAGTGACACCAAGCTGTGTGGCAAGGTAGACATGCTGGAGGAGAGGGATGCCATCCAAAGGGACCTGGGCAGGCTTGAGAGGTGGGCCTGTGCAAACCTCATGAAGTTCAACAAGGCCAAGTGCAAGGTCGTGCATGTGGGCCGGGGCAATCCCATGCACAAATACAGGCTGGGCAAAGAACGGATTGAGGACAGCCCTGAGGAGAAGGACTTGGAGGTGTTGGTTGATAAATTCAACATGACCCAGAAATGTGCGCCTGCAGCCCAGAAGGCCAACCATATCCTGGGTTGCATCAAAAGAAGTGTGGCCAGCAGGTTAAGGTGATTCTTCCCCTCTACTCCACTCTTGTCGAAACCACACCTGGAATATTGTGTCCAGCTCTGGAGCCCTCAACATAAGAAGGACATGAACCTGTTGGAGTGAGCCCAGAGGAGGGCCATGAAGATGATCAGAGGGTTGTGGCACCTCTCCTATGAAGACAGGCTGAGAGAGTTAGGCTTGTTCAGCCTGAACAAGAGAAGGCTCTGTGGAGACCTTATAGCAGCTTTCCAGTATCTGAAGTGCACCTACAAGAAAGCTGGAGAGGGACTTTTTGCAAGGGAATGTAGTGATAGGACAAGGGATAATGGCTTCAAACTGGAAGAGGGTAAATTTAGATTGCATATTAGGAAGAAATTTTTTCACTGTGAGGGTGGTGAGGCACTGGAACAGGTTGCCCAGAGAAGTTGTAGATGCTTCATCCCTGGAAGTGTTCAAGAACAGGCTGGATGGGGCTTTCCGCAATCTGGTCTAGTGGAAGGTGTCCTTGCTTGTGGCAGACGGGTTGGGAGCTAGATTATCTTTAAGGTCCCTTCCAACCTAAACCACTTTATGATTCTATGAAAAAGTGAGGATACCCCTAGGTAATTATTACAATGGCTAACCCATTTCTAAATGTCTTGTCAAAACTGAATGACAAAGTTAAATCCTCAAATATAAGCACATTGTGCAAGGATTAATTATTATATTTGTTAGGAAACCATAGTAAGCTGATATTAACTTTTACAGATGCCTATTTAATAACTTCAATACACCAGTAACCTAACACTTGGAAGAAAACAGTATCTCAGCAGTACCTCTGTAATTAAGACTTCAGTTCCCAGTGTCAGGCTGCCTTCAGGGAGTGTGCTGTCATGAGTCTAGACACATTTTTGTGATACCTGATATTGTTGTTTCAATGCAATAGGCAACTTCACATTCAGCTGGAACAATGCAAATGATAATATTATGGCATGGCAATGTTATTCTTTTAACTGATGGTTTGTACTTCTAACAAGGAAAGTTTTATGAAATTTCTATTGGCTTGATTTGCAGAAAGCATACCCATTTAGTGGTTCATTTTGACATAACTTTTCTATTTTACATTACTGCTTGGTGCATAGGAACAGAATTGTTTAATTTTTTTTCCTTTCCTTTATTTTTCTTGCTTTTGTCTTTAAAAAGCTCCAAAGAATTTCTGTGTACAATGTGGTTTGAAATAGGAAAAGATATTAATTTTGAACAGGCATTCTTTTAGTAAGTATCCATTTCAGGAGTCTTGTGTATTTATTGGTGTGAATGGCACAGCTTCAAAGGATAAAGATAAATACTTCATTCCTAGTGCTGAAAACAAACTACTGTCAGCAGAAAAGCTTTTTGAACTGGCTGGAGCCTAGATCTGAAAAGTTATTAGTTTCTGACATCTCTTAGGCTATCTCTTTTCCTTTTAGCCTGCTTTACTGAACATCGTTTGCTACAGCCAAAATAAAGGGCACCATCTTGTCCTGAGTTGGGGCTTGGGGCAGGGGAGCATCGGCATGGGCACCCAGAAAGTAATCTGCCCTTCAGTGATGTCAGTATCTTCTGTTTGCGGTTACTTGCAAACCCTTGAAATCTGGTGTAGGGGCCTAATATCTAATTTATGAGTTTAGGAACTTGGGTCTGGAAATTTTGACTTAACCTTTTTCAATAGTGGGAGTACCCATCTGCACACAAATGTGAAACCTAACCCTTCCAAACAATCTTTTTCTAAAAGTGAGCTGTAGAGAGAAATTTGACCTGTAAAGATGCCCCTTATTTTATTAAAATGTTTAAAAAAAAAAAAAAAAAAAAAAAACCACAACTGACTTTTGATTTTACCTAGCTCTAGCTAGGATGCAAAAATCAATCTATGCTCTGTCTGTCTATTATGCCCTCCCCTGAGAAGGAACATCTTGCAGCCTATGGCAATATATGCCAACAATATTGCGGGAGGCAGACAAGAGCCTCCTGCTTGTGGCAGTCTCACAGTCCCAACACGTGATAGTGTTGGAGGAAAGCAGTTGATCCAGGTGAGTGACTGCTGTGCCCCGGTGGGAAAGGGACTCTTCCTGGTGCTTCTCTGATTCTACGGCAAAGACCAAACTCTGTCCTCCGCTTGGGTTATCTCACTGCGAGTCCAATAAGGCGTATGTCTAGCACAACCTGCAGTGAAATTGTGCTTTCTGCAAAAATCCCAGTAATATTCTTGTGCTCTAAAATTCTCCAGTATTTCAGTAATATGGACCATGTCTTAGAGGAGTTGGTTTGTCCTGTTTGCTGCTGTGACACTTGTACCCTTCACTTCCCAGGTGAAGCAATAGGAATAGTGTATGTGTAGAGGTAACAAAAGTAGTTGTATGTTGTAAACTGGCCATTTAGGGGAGGGGAAAAAGAAAGCAGGGCACTTTATTTTGCTGCTGGTGTCCTGTCTCCTTTCCATTGGCTCCGTGCCTCTTCCTGAGGGCAAGGAGGAAATGCCCAGCATTGTGTGAACTCAGCTTGGCTGTGAAGCGTCAACAAGAGCTGTATGGATCAGTGTTTGGAAATAGACTAAAAAAAAAAATAAATTATGTATTGGAAAAGGATTTACAGATTTTCTTTGTCCAGCTCGAATTTCAATTCTGAGCAGGATCCACTAAAGACCATGCTTGAAAGCAAGCTCCTATACCAGATTTGACATCAAAATGACACAATAACAGTTTGTACAAATTAACAGACTTGAAATCTCATTTTCTCTGGGAAATGTTTAATATTATTCCTTATGCTAGAATGAGTTGACAGAACACAGAACTGAGTAATGCTTTCTCTAACATTATGTTCTCTGCTTCTGAGGAAATGCCGAAAACAAAATGTTCAGTGTATTTATCCTCAGAATCCCTACTGGACTCGAAAGATTTCCACAGCTGAGAAGACAGGAAAAACAACTATGGAAAGTTAAAGTTCAGACTCCTCAATAAGAGAATGCAAGAGCCTTCAGTTCACAGTTAGTAGCTTCTTAATCCTTAGTAACTTTTTTTTTAGTATTTCAAAATAACTTTCATAATGTAATATCCCATTTATGTAGCTTACAAAACTGAAATATCACTTTTTTTTACTTGAGTTAAAACAGTGATAAAAAATAAGCAGGTTCATATTGCTGGTTTTAACAATGAGTGTATAAATAGACCCCTTGAAAAAGTTTTTACAAAGCCAAATTATTTCTATAGGTGAAACTTAAGCGGAAAAAATATTTAAGATGAAACATATTTTTGTACCTCCACTGAGCTTCCATTTTTCATATTTTTGGTGCTGGTTGGAAACTCAAAACCTAGTGTTTCTTTCCCACATGGAACGTTTTCAGCAGGTCAGAAGACAACAGGCTCAGGTCTCACCCCAGGACCCCAGACAAAGGTTGCACTTACTGCAGTTTGGTTCTTTCTTTCCTAGCCCTGCTTTTCTTTGAATCTGAAATAATTTTCAGTTTCATTGCCAAGAATTAAATTAACCCTTATGAAACACAGCTTGAAACATGTATTGATTTCATATTTCCTTAATTCCTGAGAAACAGGTGCATGTGGAGTATCTCTTAATCAGGCATCAACAAAATTATTTTTAATGAACAATTAATAAATAGCATCTTCCTTTGAATTCTTCATTATTAAGGGAGTCTAAGGTAGTTTATTTGTAGGTATATACACAGTAGAGACAAAAAGAATTTTTTGTGACTTACTGAGTGTTTCATATGTAACATACCTGAGCAGTAACCTTAAGAAAAGGTCAGTTAAAAATTTCATGGTCTTTCACACAGTTACAATCAGGAAGAAAAGCTGTTAATGGCAAAAGAATTATAAATGTTTAATCTGAGGAATGGCATTGTAGTTTGTGGCCTTGCAGAAGGTAACCTCCATTAATTGCACACTGAAGAAATCCTCAAACAGCATTAATACACTAATGCCAGTGAGTTCCTGTGTTTTGGAAGATGGATGCATTATTTAGTTCTCTTTTCTTAATAATAGAGGAAGTGGATCTATTTAGGAAAGGTGAGATGCAGTCCAAACTTGCTCCTGTGATGGCGGAAATGCTAGCTTAATTTATGGCAAATGCAAGGACACAGATAAGAAATGTGGCGGAGAGAACAGGAACAAAGGAACAAAATAGCCAGTACTGACTGTAGGTATGTCAAAGGCTTCTGGCCGTGATGCCTTTTATTCCTCTTTTGAAGGCTGCAGCTGCTCTTCCCACTCATCAGCAGACTGCGAGCTTAAATACTTCAAATGCTTTTCCCCCCTCATCTACTATACTCTTATTGATGCACAAATTATGCTATTTTTGGTGTACCTGAAATATTTAATGGAGATATTAATGAAGTATTTAATTGGAACAACCTAGGACAGAGCCCTAACTGGAAAGGGAGAGTAATAAAAAGTGTCTTCAGCTAGAAAACAGATGTTTCAACACAATTCTGTTTCATAGAAATGTTTGAAAGGGTTTGTTATAATTCCTCATTGAAACAAAAGCAGACTTTGAAACCTTGAACGCAGTCAGAAGATGGATTTGTTCCCTGGCTGGCTCTACACTTCAGCCTGAGGCCAGGTGTTTTGGCTGCCCCCAGCTTGGGTTTCCCTGCCCATTGTCTCCTTCAAGTGGCAGCCCTGAGGCAGTACGGGGGAGTAGTGCTCCCCACACCACAGGGAGGAGAGGGGAGGGAGTTGTTCTTGTGTTCCTAGTAGGAATCAAAGAGTAACTCTCCTTACACCTTTAACTGTGAGTTTTTCAGGCTAAGAAAGAGGGATGGTAAAGAAAAGGTAAGTGCAGGTAAAGGTATCTGCTGAAGAAATGGAGGCACCACAGTCCTGTGGAAACTAGGGACACCAGAATAAATTGGGAGTAGCGGTGCAAATTAGCAGTTCTAATTATCTGTAAAAGGATGAGACAGTACCATTCATAATGGAAATAATCTGTGAAGACTGCTGTGCCGAGGTAAAGCATGCTGTGTGTCACCTCCTAGCTGAGACCCTGCCCCAAGCCC